>NC_141702.1:33610041-34305041 GCF_971803275.1 Cyanistes caeruleus
AACAAAGCTAAATCCCTGGAGACAAAGTGTCTATGTACAGAAAGGGTTCCTTTCTTGTTTGATGTTACAAGATGTTACTGTTAACAAATGCAAACAACCCACACCCAATATTTAGTGTATTTTTTGTTAGCTTTAGCCTGTCTGAAATGCCTGGAGCCCGGCTGTGTTTGGCACAGACCTGTGGTGCAGCATTGCACGGGTGAGGGGCCTGAGTCCAATAGGTCTCAGAGGAGTAAATTTCCTCCACCAAGAGCATATACAACAAAATAGAGAAGATTGCAGCTACTCACGTGCAAACTTACCGAGGTCTGAAGGGGCATCTATTCCCAATCAAATAACAGTGTTTGTGCTCTCAGTAGGCAGAAACTAATTCCATTCCTTTTTAGTGCTTTGTTACAATTCTAGAGAGGCTTTTTGGTTCAGGATTTGCTTTTAAAAGCCATTTGGTCCTGCACTGTTTGCGCCTGTCCAGTTAGATTATCTTTTATTGCATAAGGGCACATAAAAATTTGAAAAACAAATGGAAATTCAGCTATTAGCACAGTTAGAAAAAAGAAAGCAACACAAACCCTGGACGTGTTAAGCATCTCTTTCATCAGTCCACCCTCTTGTGTTGGACTATGACCAATGAAATAACGTAGAACATCAATCTTTTTTCAAAAAACAATGTAATTCTTGCAATGTCTAGATTGCTTCTGGGATTTGAGACTGTTTACTACACTTTCTGAATTGTTCAGACAATGTTTATGTAAATGAAAATATTTATCTAGGTTACTGCTGTTAAGTACCCGCTGAGAAACATTTTGCATTTATAGATGACCTTAAGCAACAATAGCAGAAGAAATCACTATCAGGCAACATTTGGGATAGGCATGAAACCTACATAAATCCAAAAAACAATAGTCCAGATTCTATTTTGAAGGACCACCTGGTCCCCTTAGTCACACAGCTTTAATTCCCATTAGAAACAGAATTTTTTTCTGGATTGCAATGTTCAACTGCAGAAATTGAACTACGGCCGCTTTTCTGACAAGCAGCAATTCTATTTCATGTCATCAAAGACAAGTTTTATAGAAAGTTACTGTTTATCCTTTTAGGCAGAGTTGAGGAACTTTTTTAACATTCTAGTATATCAGAATTATGTAATAACTGCATGAAAATAAATATCAACTATCTGCTGTGGATACTGCAATATTGTAGGGCTAGATATCATATGAAATAAAGTCATGACTACATTTATACCAAGGGATGCAGTTTCATTAGCCTTATAAAAGGATTTGCCTGGATGAAAAGAATAAAGACAGTTAATCTAAGCATTTTAAGTGGCCTAGTAAAACTTTTTTACAACAGTGAGCAGACAGTAATGATGAGAGTTAAAGCAGTCCTCATTAAATTTAATTTGTTTCACTTCCAGCTGAGCTTTCAACTGATGATAAATACAAACTTGTTTGCCTTCTGCAAAGCTTAAAGAGAGAGACAGTGTTTGAGATCAAGTTATAGGCAGACAGTGCTTTAGATCCACTTTTTAGCTGCATGCTTTCTGGCTGAAACAATGAAAAGAGAAGGAGAGAAATTACGTATACACATTTGCTTATCTGATGTACATACAATTGCCGTGAGTCTTCTTGGGAAATGGTGATGTTGTTTTGATTGCTCTTCGGTCCAGAATATATTGTAGTTTCAGGATGGTGATCAGAGAGCTCAAAAGAGCTCATGCACAACCAAGAGAAGAGAAAGCATGGAAGAAGCACCTACATGCTCATCTCAATCCTTCCAGCACAGAACTGCTCTCCCAGACCACTGTGCAGGATACCTTTCTCCTTTCCTGATGGGCCAGATGGAGATCCAAATGTGCATGTTTGTGCCTGCAGGAGTGGCTCACATAGACTTTGCCCCCACCACTGCCAGCACAACAGCTTGTGCAGCACCCACATGGGCCAGGTGGGCAAACCAATAAGGACAAATCAGCCAAAAAAAAATAGAGTGTTTTATTTCTCAGGCCAGTCTGTTCCTCAGTCTGCAGTAGAAAAATCTGAACCCATGCTACTGGCACTGTGGGCCAATGGAAGAGAGAGGAGGAGAGGTGGCAGAAGTTGATGGCAGCTGCATAGGAGGAGACTTTTCAGCCCATTGTCATTCTGTTTGCATCTCAGTGCTCCTATTTATAATCCCTTATGCCACCACTAAGTTCCAAGCTTGGCATGACACCAGAGATGGATTTATTGGCCATATGAATTTGCAGAAAGTCATCACACTCACACCTGTAGTTATCATGTGGCTCGTCTATCATAGAATCATTAGCATTGGAAAAAACTTCTGAGATCATCAAGTCCAGCCTTTGGTTGAACATTATTACATCAACTAAACCACAGCATTAAATGCCTCATCCAGTCATTTTGTGAACATTTTCAGTGATGGTGACACCACTACCCTGGGCAGACCATTCTATTGCTTAACCAGTGAAGAAATTTTTCCTGATGTCCAAGCTGAATTTCCCCTAACACATCTTGAGGCCATTTCCTCTTGTCCTGTCATTAGTTGCCTGGGGGGAAAGGCTGACCCTCAGCTGGCTCCTTTCAGGCTGTTGTAGAGAGCAATAAATCTGCCCTGAGTCTTCTCATCTCCCTCAGCTGCTCCCCACAGGACTTACACTCTAGACCCTCTACCAGCTCTGTTTTCCTTCTCTGGACATGCTCCAGCACCTCAATGTCCTTCTTGAAGCCAGGGGCCTAAAACTGAATACAGGATTTGAGGTGTGGGCTCACCAGTGCCAAGTGTGGAGGGAAGATCATTGTCCTGGCCCTGCTGGTGGCATTATTTCTGATACAGGTATTTCTGACTCATTGGCCTTTTGGGTCACCTAGAGTATCTATGAGTACATCCCATTTGGCTGACAATTTTCCTGCCAAGGTGATTGATCTCTAAAGCATCTCCCACAGCTCTCATGCAAGATAAGAAGGAAGCTGCCTACTTCCATTTATGGAGCACAGAGCTGTCCAGGCACTGCTTCATCCCTTGCCTGGCATCCCTTCCTGCCCTGTCTTTGCAGGCAGGTGACACTGGCTGCAACCTTGATAGTCTTTGAGTCTTCCCATGGTGCCTTTACTGCACAGAAAAAGCTGTAATGTGTGCTGGCAAACCTGGTGTGTGTGTGTGTACATATATATATCTCTACAAGCATTGAATATACATATATCTATATATGTGTGTGTGTGTATGTTTATATGCGTGTAAATGAATATGAGCATGTGAATCCACAGATATTTGGATGTGGATGTAGATATGTACATCCATATATATATATGGATGTGTGTGTGTGCATTTATACACACACATGCATTCACATAGATGTCAATTACCAAAGTACTTGAATTCACAGTGGTGCCAGAAATTCTTACAAGATTTGTTACAACGTGGTTTTTGCAGTCCTATTTCCATCTACAGACCACTCCTCTGGTGTCATAAACTGTTTTCTTCCCCTAAAATAAAGGAAATGTATGTATAATAAGAATTGCATCTTAGGTGACGTGACATGACCAGAAAACTTGATGCCTAGAAGAAAATGGAAGTGTAAAGCCATTTAACATTCATGTTTAGGAAACTTCCACAGGTTAAAACTCTTTAAATACCATTGCTTTCCGAAACTGTCATTGTCTCAGAAAATATCTCACTCTGAAGAAGGCATTTTACAGAAAATTATCTAGTTAAGAGATACATTTTTCAGTTATTAAGCAATCCTGACAACATACTCCTCACCACGAGGGTGGTCAAAGAATGTGGCAGGCTGCCCAGATAGGCTGTCTCCATCCCCAAGAGTTTTCAAAACTGGACTCAGCATGGCCCTGAATAATTTCCTGCCTGGAGCAGGAGGCTGGACTACCCCACCTTGCATTTTTTGTACAAGTCTGTGATTTTCAGCTAGTTACCACACGGAGGAAGCATGCAATTTATGCTGGCCATATGGTAGGCTTTTGGGTTTTAAAAACTGAAGAGCTCTTTCTGCAGCCCTCAGTAGTGACTAGCATATTGTTAAGCTTGCAAAGCATCCTGACAGATTCCTACCCTCAGTTGTCAGAGAATCCCATATTGAGCCATCTCTAATTTATTATTTCCTGGCTAGCAGCGTGCTGAAGGATGAGGACCTGACCGAAGTGGTCCAGACTTTTGTAGTTCTCAGAATCTAACTGAGGCACATGAAGTGGGAGTTGGCAACAAGCCCCTCAGAAGCAAATTCAGCTGTTTCAGTATCCTGCTCAGGAACAGTCAGGAACAACTGTGCCACTTGGTCCCTGTTCTGGTCTCACAGAGCTCTGGGTGGCACTTGCAAGGCCCCACTCCCCCCTGTCCAGCCTGACACAACACCTTTTCAACACTGCAGTCAGTGAAACTCATTCCTCAAGATACCCCACATCAAGCTGCAGGACTGCAAGGGTCAGCTCTCTTTCAGGGACCCCAAAAGTTTTGCACCTCAGTGGTTCTGTCTGGTGGGATTTTCAAGGGCCAACCTGCTGCCAAAATGCTGAATAATCATGTGTGGTACATGTTTTGGCTACACTTCACGTTTCTCTTGATACTCTCATATTTTTTTTTATCTCTCACTGTCTTTTCACTTCTGTGTTTCCAATCTTTCATTTTCCACTCGTGCAAATAAGGCATAGTATTAATACTAATTCATTTAGCAAAATTGTAGCCTTGGCAAAAAGGGCCATTTTCAAAGAGAACTGGCAGCAAAATAAAAATGGAAAAGAATAAAAAGGCAGTGCTGTTTTTTTTCCTGAGCTGCCAAAGTTGCCTTTGATCTTACTGGAGCTTATCTTCATTCAGAAGACAAAAAGAAGACTCAAATGCAGAGCAATATGTCCAAGTTTACCTAGAAACTCTGCATCTCATAAGAAGACAACCATATAATTCAAAGTGGGAAACGCCTGACATTCTTCAGACATTGTGGTATTGAAGTGAGACAAATTCACAAGAGAAGTAATGTGAAGGAATGAGCAGCCCAACACCAACCTCTAACCACTATTTGTTCTGCACTTCTTCAACAAGAAATGAAATAGTTTGGTAACAGCCAAGAAAATCCTGGCTTGCACGTCACCATATAAGCAGGAAATACCAGTAATGAAAATATAATCCTGCAATAAAAGAACAGACAGACAAAATAAGAAAAGCATATTTTCAGTTCTGAGGAAGGAAGGAGAATTATGTAGAATTGAAACACCTTTCTTGCACCTGTTAAATGCAGTAGAAAAATATTGTAGTATATGACTTTCTTCCCCTGAAGGGACTAAATATATTTTAGTTTTTTTATAACAGTGACTGTTATAATAACTCCTTTGTTCACATCCTCCTAACATTCTGGAAAACAACTCACTTTGGGGACTAAAAATGCTTTAAATCTGGTCCCAGCCCAGAGACACTTCTAAAATATCAATCAAGATGTTGTCAGTTGTTTCTGAATTATGTGTAATTGCTTGTCAAAACATATATTACTTAAATATATATTTCTTTCTTTCCTTTTGCCCTCATTTATAATTTATAACAAGGCAATTTTTAGCATGAAATTTCTCATCTATGCCTATGTATTTTCATGGACAAAAAAACATCTCTTTGTGAGTGATTTGAAAATAATTTTTGTTTATATGTAGCAGAACAGTATATTAAAAATGCCAAAAACTAAAGATGGCTGTGATTGCCCTATGAAGTTAGAAGTTGTAGAAGTCTTCTGTGTCAAAGTCCACTTTTCTAGATATTCACCAGTTCAGAGGGGACACAGTGAAATAATTTTTTAATTGAAATTAAAGTTTCTTTAAGGAGCTTGGGAACACTGGAAATATTTTCCTTCCTTCAGAACCATAAATTTTAGTGGCTATGAGTACACAATGTACATCTACATAGAAATAACCTTTTTTTCACTAATTGTGTCAAATTCACAAGGCCCATGCTCAGTGGAGCATCCCCAGGCTGGTGGATGGGTGGCTGAGACTCGTTCCCTGCTTGCTGTGTCTGTGAGGCTGTAGTGTGGGGCAGAGGCAGCCTGGAGAGCCCTGGCACAAGGGGTGTCCCAAAAGAGCCCCAAAATGCTTTTATTCCCATTGAAATGTGTCTGTGATGCTGGAGCTGGAACCCTGCTCTTACTGTAAATGCCCTGTGATTTTCAGTGACCGCAAGTGATGAAGATCTTAGTTTTAAATTTCATCTATAAGTTGGGACAGGTTCACTAAGATCAAAAAGAAAGAGGAGGGAGAGGGCCATGGATGTCTGGGAAAACTAGTCCTTAAAGAAGAAAAGAGCTGAAATTCCCCAAGGACTGTCTGGCTTTGTGTTTTGAAAGCTGTTCACTTAAATTGGTCTCCTGGTGTAGCTGTATCTGCTATAATTGCAGCAGATTGTAGTTGCTGAAGCATCTCCTGTATGTGTACCCTTTCATTATGGCATATAAGCAGAACATTTCCAGTAATTTAGAGGCAGCTAAAATCTCCTGTTCCTTGGAAGCTGCTTTCCCTGTAGTAATTCACACAGCATATGCGGAGCAGTACAAACTGGAGAGAAGTACAGTAGCTACTATGTTAGAAGTTGATGTCACTAGTTAGAAGCTCCTAGCTGGCATTGAAAAAAACCCTGTTAAAATTCAAAAAAGTAATATGCAGGACTGTACTCAAAGTACAATTAGAAGAAAAAAACAAACAAACCACTGGTTTTCTCTCTCTCATTGAACTCTCGTGTCAATTCAACAGCTTGTGTTTAGCCCACTGAAGACTTGTGATACATGATATTTCTTAGTACCCTTTGAAGCTATAACTTGTTTTTTTAAGGTTCTTTGCTATGATATTCTTTCATAACAATTTGAAAGATGGTATGATTTATGGCAAAAAAAAAGGTCTGGACTGAGCAGCTTGAAGCAACAAGATCATAGTGATCTCCTTATCATTAATTTTTCTGATTTGCAATGTTTTCAAGAATCACCCTCTGCTGAAAGTGCCTTTCATTAAAATGAGGTAAATTGCCAGCTTTCACAGTTTTGAAAGAGCACTTGAGAGTGTGAAGTGACTTCAGAAACCTTTAAGCAATTAAAAAAGAAAAAAAATGTTTTGATTCTCATGAAATGTTAAAGCAATCCTGTGATTTCTTAGGATATGCTTCATGAGTTTTGTTCTCACACAGCTCGCAGTACAGTGCTCTTTCCCTAACTATGCTGTGGCTTCTTTTATCCTTATTTAAATGAAATATTTCATGCTTCAATAAAGAGCCAGCCTTTTGAGTTACGCAATTATAAGAAAAAATGTTGGATCCCTCTTCCCTCTCCCCAACACTGCAGACAAAATCTTGAAAGTATAAAGCCTAAAAATTAAGGTATGAACAGAAAAAATCCCATACCAACACCAAATAATTTGCTGCCTTTTTCTTTTTAAATAATTTCTCAATGCTTGTAATTTAGCCTTGTGAAAATCCAGATTATGTTTTTTTGACACATGAGGTGAGTACTACTGCAAGTTAGCACCCAAAAGAGGAATTACATTGTATTTTTTTCTTTTGCAGTGCTTGAAAATGGAGAGCACTGTTTTAAAACAGTGCCACATATTGTTTATACTTTTATATCCCTTTATTTTTTGTGTTACTGTAGAGTCAGAAAGCCTGCAGCAATCAGAAGTCCATTAGTTACTACACAGCACGTGCAAGCCTCTTCCCTAAAGACCACATTTACAATAGAATGTCACAGTCAACTTGTTCAAATAGGGGGATTTTTATTTCACCTATTTTTGATAGTGTAGGGATGCCAATTTCGTTTTGTTCAAAAATGGCCCAGGAGGCTGAGAGGGGGCATGACTTCAAGCAGGTAAAGAGAGGCAGCACTCGTCCCTCACTGGAAGAGGTTCTCAGAAGTGGCTGAGTTCTTATTCCAGGTGGAGCCACCAACAAGCAGGGAAAAGCAGTGGGCTCTGCTGACTGCTGGGACACAGCAAAGCACAGCAGCATGTACAGGTGCTTTATGTACTCCCTGGTTATGCTTAATAGCATCCTCCAGAGACTAGATACACATACATACAGCATAACCCAGAACAGAACCAAGGTACAATGGCATCTACCTGCTTTTGAGGCAGTTCCTTGGGCTTCCTACAGCCAGAGGGCTTCTCTGTTGGTTTGGATAGGGGCACTCATGACAGAACAAACACAGCATGCAGCACTTGAGTCCCAAGCAGAACAGTTGTGCCCTCTCTCTTCCCCTCTCTAAAACTAAATATAACTCAGGAAGTTTAGATAACAGGAAATTAAAAAATACCCCCACTGAAATACTAACCAGAATAAGAACCAGCAGTGTAATAAAGTTATTAATTTCTAGCCTGATCCTAGTCAGGTTTTGCAAGACCTTGCAGCTGCCAGCCATTCACAGACTTCTCAAAGCAGCTCCAAGCCATGCTCAGCTGAGGAGCTAAAAACTAGGGATCTCTTAACACAGGAGCTACTGGTAGGGACTGTCATCTGCTCAGCAAGGAAGATCTTTATTTATAGAAAAGCCTTTGAACCAGACCACTACATTTTAACGTAGTAATAACCAGTTACACTGGACTCAAAGAGCAGTAGGGTGTAACACAGCCATGCATTATATACCCCATTGTAAATGGTCTCAGAGGAAAAGCCTGTAATTTAGGGAGGTTTGAATGGCAAAACCTGGGACATTGCAACAGATACTTTTTCTTAGTTATTTTTATGGAAAGGGGGGAGAAAGAGATACTGGCCTGAAGAAGTCAGGCAGCGTGTGTTTTCATTCAACCTTAGTTAGCTATGAAACCTCCCAGAGCTCAATTCCCCCCCTTGCCCAAATATTTGTTTTAAGATTAATTGTTCACACAGGAACTAAACAGCAACTTGCTGAATGTGAAGCTTTTACAGAAGATTTCTTTTCCTCCTCAGGACATTTTTCTCATGTGTTGCTGGCTCTTTTACGTGTTCTGTCACCTTTGGGGAGTAGGATTTATGCCGAACCAAGGAAATGGCTTTTTTGTTTGTTTGTGTGTTTTTAAAGTTTATCCACATATGAACTGGTTTTAGGATCCATTTCACAGGAAAACCTCAGGGCTCTGTTTAGAGGTCCTTGTTGTGTTAGATCATTTCACTGCAAGCACTTGGTAGGCAGCCAGCACACCCCAGAGCACAAGGAAAGAAAGAGCCAGAAAATGCTGTCCCCACTGTGCAGCACCACCTCATGTAGGTTCCCTGGTCAGGCTGAAAACCACAGGCAAGAAAAGAAAAGAAATGTGAGCAGAGAAACAGAAGCTCAGGAAGAGAAATCCTGGTTGCCTGGAAGACAGTGGTCCAGACCAGCTTCTGTAGAGTGATTTTTGACCAGGGCATGTCACCTAACTCGGTTGGAGAGGACGGAGAAAAGCTTGTCCTTCCTCCTTGTACAGCCCATGGGTTTTTTAGACAGTTCTTTCAAAACCCAGCTGCACCTTAAATCCAAGCTCCTTGAGCCATACAGTCAGTTTGGAGCAATGTATTCTTTGCCTTTTCTGGCCAGATGTACACACTCCATCTAGTCCTCATTCTTAGTCCTTGTACTTGCACCTTAAGGTTTTTAGGCAGATCATTTTTCACTCCCTCTCTTCTCTGTGCAGAGGATATGCATAATAGGCAATTTTCCTTGTTATATCTGAGGCTGTAAATACATATTCCTCAATAAGTAGTGTCATCAACAGGTGAAGGTACTGTCCAAGGACGCTGCCATGGAAGGCTTTGGTGTATGGCTCTAGAAACATTGAGGAAAATTTTCCCTCACAAATATTAGAGTTCAAAAGTGAGAGAAACAACCAAACAAATTTTATTAGAAACTAGGAAATGCAAAAGATATGCAAAATGAAGATTTCAGTAATGCCACAGAATTCTTCCAGAATATTATTGCAAATTAGGAAACTAAGTGTGAGCACATGTACTGCAACTCTGCTTCTTTGTCACTAGAAATGAATTATTTTCAAAGGAATTTAAGATCTCATCATCTCCGCCTGCCTCCTATTTAATGATACACTAGCAAGGAGAGGATCAAATTTTATCTGTGTGATTAGCTTCAGCTCTCTCATCCTAACTTCCTGATGATACAAAACAATCACAACTATGAACTGCAACTCTTGTGTGAGAAGAAAACAATTTTTTTGTCTGCTTTTAATGGATTATGTTTATAGACTGAATTAATTAGAAAAATAAAAGGGAGTATTGACTTGACCACCACTTTTATTTACCCTTGTATTTTTTACAGAAATTCTTCAAAGCCCTTGTTCCCTTGCTTCCAACAAACACTTAATTTCCTGTCAAACATTCAAAATCAGCATTAAAATATTAGGTTTTATCACTTGACCCTGAAAATACTGAAAAAAAAATCCCACTCACTTAAAATATTACAGAACAAGCTGTTGCCATGTCTTATAGTTCAATTCAACATTTGTAGCATCAAATCAAGTGGACTACTTGAAAATTACAATCTCCCTATTTTGTTTTCTTTCCTTTTTCTTTTGGGAGACATGCAAAATGATAGAATTACACTGAATATCAGCAGAACCATAAGCTGAGGAAGCCTGTAGTTACTACCCATGACACCAGCTGAAAGGGAAGGTGTCTTTTGTAATCAGGTGTTTTAAAGTAGGATGAATACAAGGCATATGCTATGGTGACTCTGACTCTCATTAACTATAAATCACAGCTTCATTACTCTGCAAAGCAACTCACCTGAAAGTGAATGGTAGCATGAAATGAGAACTGGGCTCTCAGTTATTGAAATTGAAGCCCAAACCAGCCAACCAACCAGAATCCAGACAGCATCCAATACACAGGGCATTGTTTCAGATAATACCCAGAAAGTGATAATTAGCTGCTCTTCCTAGAATGCCTTGAACCCCTGCTGTGTAGCCTATTGGTGTTAGCGTTTCTTTTGTGGTGAAAAGATTATCTGGATCTAGTAACTGAGTTAAAAAAAACAAACCACCGATTCAATTTCACATTCACTAACGCCCGATTAAATGAAAAACATGACAAAGTACATGACAAAGCCACAACAGTGCAGCTTTAGGTTGAAAAAGGATAAGCAAACTCTTAAGTGGCAGTCAGCATCTCTGTGGGTTCTAAAGTCAGGGTGTGGGTTCTGATGTGAAACACATCCTCATTACTGAGGTCCAGAGTATGGGGTCTGCTACATTGCATGGTTTGATTTGGTTTGATGAGCATGCTTAAATATATTTTTAGGATCTAAATTTGTAATATTACTGCCATGCAGTAATGTCTGGAGCTTTTCTAACACTCACGTGGAAAGCACAGTCAAGTTTGTGCTCAGCATGAGTTAAAGACCTTTGCAAATGGAGACTCTGGTGTAATTTCTCATGCAGATCCCTCTAAGCTCAGCAATTTAACTAATCTCAGTCCAATTTAACAATGCACCAAATACACTATTCATGCTGTTCTAATATAAACAATTCAATTTGTACTGACAGTCACTCCACAACAATTGTTTTCAACATGATCTCATGCTAATATTGATATTATATAAATACACTAAGTGATCAGGAAGAAATTGCTAACAGACAGTGCCCTGTAGATGACAATAACAGTTATTAATAAGAAAACCTCAAAATACATTTATTTGCTCTCACAGCCTTCTCAGATTAAAAAAAAAAAAATAAACAAACAGAGAAAAATTGTGCATGCAAAGTGACTTGCATTTGGCATAGCTAGAGATTGATATCTGCTGTGTGCAATAATGGGCTTTATTTAAAATAGGTCATTAGTGTAGCTGTTGAAAGTGCTTAAATCTAATTGCTACTAAGCTATGTTTTCAGAAAGTAGTATTTTGTGGGTATCATTCTGGTCATAGAGCTGTAACACGGAGATAAATATTATTTTAAATATTTATTTTACACTCCAGAGGTGCGACAAATATATCTAAATCAGACACAGTTCCTGGCCAAGACGATGACTGGAACTGATCCAAATATGAAAACAAGTGCAGCTAAAGCCATGCAGCTATTTTCTGGATTTGTGAGTGAACAAGTCAGCCTTTGCCTTTTATATGTTCCTAACATTCAAGGGTCTTTCCATACTTCCTTTACTTGCCTAGCCTCCCTTTTTGCAGACAAAGCATGCAGGGAGCATAAATTGTCACTAGAAACAGTAGCTCCAGCCCTGGTACAGGGGAAAGATTGGCTCATGCACAGGAGGACACTTGGAGTGGCATGATAAGGTTAATCATGTCTAACCAGCTGCCCCACTGCAGCACAAAAATCCTGTAAAACCAGGTGCTTCTGAAAATGAGACCATTCAGGGCAGTGAAACTTGTGCCTGTGCCTGCATCCGGAATCGAAACCAGTAACCTCTTGTTTCTCTGCGTTATCTGTGCAGGGGAAACCTGCATGACTAGGTTGGATTTAGACAGTTAATTTTTAACTTCTGAAGTTAGGTGTGATGAAGCCAGTCTGAAGTCAGCACAGGGGGAAAAAAAAAATAAAAATGCAAACTGCATCACCCAGTTTTGGGCTGGAGTAAGGTAAGGGCGTAGCTGCAATAACTCGCTGGGAGCAGCCAACCGAGCCACTGGTTTCAACATGTGACCTCTGCATCAAAGTCCTTCTTTTGCATTAACATACATAGTGTTACATAAGTTTTGGGCCTGCTCAGGAGAGAAAAATACAGACTTCTACAGGTCTCAGACTGTACTGCCACAGTGCTCTAGGTAGTACAGTTCTAACCATCTGAATCATGCTTCCACTGCTGCTTATGGTTCAAAGTCTTTCTTTATTGGCACTCCCTGTTCCACTAATACAGAGAAGCATAAAATACCACATAATGCAGGGCAAAATGTTCTTTAAATGATGGCATTTATCTGTGAAGTAAAATTAAAAGATCTAAATGCTGGAGGTTGGGGGAGGCTGTTTTTTGTTGTGGGTTGGTTTTAAAACTCTCTTAATAACCATTTCCAAGTAACATTGGAAAATTTTAAACTGATCTGTCCTGTAAGCTAAGAAAATTCCAGACAATTCATTGAGGGGAGACTGTAAAGACATTGTTAATTCTCCAGTGAGCCCTGTTATTCTGTAATAAGTTGATTAGTCATCTGGCAGCCCCTGGATTTGATCTAATCATCCACAGAACACAACTGGCAGAAGAGCAAAAACACATCCCCTGTGCATGGCAGTCTCTCAAGTCTGAAACTTGGTTCCAAAAATAACAAGAAAAGAAAAGAAAATTAGACATACTTAGTACCAACACCAAGATGAAACAGGGCAGGGGGAAGAGGAAAGATGGCTGAAGATCAATTGCACATGATTTTTGTACATCTTTTCACTGGTACTGTGTTTAGTCAATGTTCAGCCTTTGTGGGTTCTCATGGGAAGGTGGATGCCACGAAGGAGCAGCTGCCTGAGTGTTTATTATGAGGACAGCTCTCAGATGAGGCAATTCTGACAAGAAAATTCAAGTTAAGCCCTCAAAGAGGGTGTCAGGGAAGAACAGTGCAGTGCAGTAGCTATATATGGAGTGTCAGGGATGGGAACAGGGCATTCCACTCTGCTGCATATGCTTCACTGCTCCCCTGACAGCTAAAAATAGGATGTCACGCATGGGCATCAATAGAAGCAAGGTTATTAAGAGAGAGGAAAAATATTCTTTTTTTTCCTAGTTATCTTTCTTAACTTGAATGCATTAAAAGCTAGCTCAGATCTCTGTTCAAAGACCATTTTAAAAATACAGATTTTCCTCCTATTATATTTAATGAAATTCATCCATTTATTTTCTGTAAGTCCATGTGATGCTATTTGTTATATTGTATCCTAGTTGATTCCAATAATTCAATTTTTCACGACTTAAAAAATAGTCTAAAATGCCAAATTGCATTAACAGCAATATTTCAACTCCTGCAATCAAATCTTAAGCCTAAGCTCCAAATTCAAAATATATTGTTATCCAGAGAACCATTTCTTGGGAAAGAGTAGATTTGGTTTGGATCTGATTTAGTGGGAACTGCTTACAAGCAAAACAAACAACTTCAAAATTTATTTTTGAAATATCTGCTATGTATGAACTAAATACATCCAGGAAATTATATGATAATATTTCCCCAAAATAAGCATGAAATATTTTCACCAAAATGAACAATATAATTTAACATAATTTGATCAAATAAATCTGCTGTTTCTGAATCAACTCTAGGGCAAGATATGAGATATTATTTTAGGCTTTGAAATATATACTATGCATGAACATATCCACAATAACTATTGTGTATGTATGTAATACCTGCTATTAAATTAAATAGAAAAATTCTGTTTTGAGAAAAATCTTTAGGCAGAGCTATGTCATTTCTCTAGTAAGAAGAAACTTCTGCTTGCAAGATATGTTATTAATTTTGCCTTTATAGGCATCTAATTTTGTACTTTTACTTTCTTGGCTATCTTATATTACCACCAATATTGGTGCATAAGGCCCAACTTAACTTCTCTCTAGGATCCTTGGAAGACTAATGCAATTTGTTCTTATGCTGATCCAGGCTGATAAAAAGCTGGTAATTCATTAAGTGAATCTCACAACTGGCCAGGCTGAAGCCTGGTATGAGCAAGCACCAGAGTTTTGAAAATTCAGGGATGAGATCCCAACAGGAAAAAAACTGGTTCATCTCTTTGGATCTCCAGAGGAAAAAAGCAAATGGATAATCAACATCACCTTTGGACAAACTCAGCCAAACTCAGCATGCTCCACTTAATACTGGCAGTGGTTTAGAACAAGCCCTGTTGTGAGCCTGCAGGTTCTAGACATTTACATAACTTTACATGTGGACATCACACCAGTGACCCAATGATGTCATCAGGGCTATGTGCTGTAGGAAAGTTACAGCTTGTGCAAGTGTTTGTTACCTTTAGCTGAAATCCACTCAGGAGTGGGATGGCAATTTTGCTACACAGTCCCTGATCACTTGCTGAGGCTATGAAGTTTCTTCCATATTCCATTTCCACACAGAAATGCTATTCCATAGCAGTAATATTATGCATAATGGCACAAGGCAGAAAGTCTGAAGGAAAGTCTAGCAAAAATCACACTCAAATTACTTAGGATTCCCTCTCACCTTAATTATTAAGAATTCAAGTGTGGAAATGTGATTGAGGTGAACAAAAATGCAAGATAATGGTGGTATAAAAACACCATTAAAAATTAGATGTAATCATCTAAATGTAATAGCCATGACCCTGACTAATCTTTCTCTGTAACTGTGCTCTCACAGCTTTCATGGGGAATTTTGTGTTACAATTTTAAAAAATTCTACTAAAAAGCATGTCATGGGGAAAAATACTGATAATTATGTGTTGTCTCAGTGAGCACCCACAACATGCATCAGAATGCTGAAAAAACAATGTTTTCCTGTAAGCAGTTAGTTGCTAGCTAATCAGTCTGGTTTTATAAGTGAATAGTTCACAAGAACTGCTCTCATGGCAGCCACAGTATTTTGTTGAATTATTTAGTGTCAGACAAAGAGGAATAAATTTTCATAATTTTTTATTTAAACTTGGATTGCAGGAAAATAAAGGATACAACACTTCCCCTGAGATTAGACCAGTCATGGATATTTCTAAAGCAAAAGTTACTTCATATTTGTTTTGTACAAAAATGTGAGCCTTTTTATTCTAGAAATGGAGAGTTTCTGTTAGCCAATCCATTTTATTGCTCATACACATATCACATGTATGTGATGTTCGCCCTCATGACATTTCACACATCAGATAAAATTTTGCTTTTCTCATTTCTCATGTTGTTCCTGCCATCATAAAGTGTAACACCATCATTCAAGGCACAAGGAGGAGTTGCTTATTATCCCTTAAATGACTCACACCCTCAACTTCTGAGTTTCAGGCACTTAAACTCTCTCAGATAAATACCATACATTATTTTAAATTCATTTCTTTCATTCTCATATAGACCTTCACATACATGGAAACCCAGAAAAATACTTCAGCTTGTTTCACTAGGCTTTCAGTCAAGCCCAAATCACTTTCAATATCAAACCAGAATTACACCAGGAGATTCTCAGTTAAATAAGCCAGCTCCAAAGCCAGTGTGCTCCTACGTTAATATGCCAAATTAATCACAGCTATTCATCATGCTGCAATTCTGTCTTTGGCATATGCAGACAGCAATTACTGTACGAGAGCTGAAGTGTCAGAGCAGACACACACCTGACTCAGGATCCTAGAAAACCTCAGCAGCAGCCCAGGAAGGAAAACAGGACAGGTCACAAGGAGAGTGTAGCTGCACTGAGCCAGCTGAGGATGCAGCCTTGCTCAGTTGGCTGTGCTGGTTCAATGCCTGGATAAAGCACAAATGGTGTGCTTTATCCAGGCATTTATCCACACCCTGGTGTGACCTCCCTTTCTGCAAGTTCACTGTGCTCCCTATATGATCACCATACTTATGGAACATATTCTGCAGCTGGGGGATGAGAGAGGAAGCCAGTAGATTTTTTTTTCCCTGGCTTTCTTTAGCTCTTCAGAATTCTGTTATTGAGAGATAAGGTCAAATCTATGGATAACACTACCCCTCTTCATCCCTCAGATCTGCTTTTAGGGGGCAGGAAGTGTACAGGTCTGTGGGGCCCAGTAAAACCTCTCCCAACACAGTTATCATTAGCAGGCTTCAGAATATTAGAGACTTGCAAACATCTTCTTTACCTCTCTGGTGCTTCAGTTTCCCAGTCTAAGTCCTATCTAAGTTTATAGCAGGGCTAATAGAGGGCTTTCACATCCAGAAATCTCAGTGTTAGAAAATATCAAATTAATAAACCTTCAGAATTATACTCAAACACATCCCTGGAAATGTTCAAAGTAAGACTAGATTGAGTTCTGAGCAATCTAGTCTAATGAAAAGTGTCCCTGCTCGTGACAAGGTGATGGAATTAAAAGATTTTTAATGTCCCTTCCAACACAATCTTTTCTATATCACAAAAATGAGAAAGTGCATAAGGAAGCAAGAATCAGCTCAGACAGCATCAGTACAAAGTTATTTAAAGCATCAGTACAAAGTTATCCTAAATTCTTGGTAATTAAAAATATTCATGAAAAAACTTGAACGATATCTACAACTTGCATGAAGCTGAAACAAGGTTACATTTTCCACAAGAATACTGGCTATAATCCTTCTTCCAGCTTGCTCTATAAAGAAAAGCGATTTTGCAGGTCTCTTGAGGAAAGGAGACCAAACAACTCCTTTGTTTCATTGCCATGGAAATACAAACAGAACACCTCCTGCTTCCACAGGCTCCAGTCATTCACAGCTCAAAAGCACCACAGAGCACGAGACGTAGCAGACCCAGGTAGCAGCAGAATTCTGTTGCTGCTCCCTTTCTGAAACTTTTCCTGAAGTGTGGATCATTTATGTGAGATTCAGCATACTCTCACTGCATGGCTGTCTTTATTTTGAATTTGTTTGTGACTCTACCCTTCTCTGTTTCAGCTGGGAATAGAAGCAGGAATACTGAAATGCCATATAAAAGTCTATGTGCTGTTTCCCCCTTTTTTTTTTTATGAGAAATAGAAAATTCCAGAAACTTCTTGAGTGAGCCTGTTTTTATAAGGTTCTTAGCCTGTTTCTTGGATAACAAAGTAAGTCTTTCCTTCATTAAGCCACCAAGTCTTTTGAAGGGTGGTCAGTGATCCAGAACACTCAATCTTCACGTTTTCTTCACCCTGTTTTTTCTTCTGAAGTTTTGTGGAATCATTCCAGCCTGTTTCAGCAGGCACCCTTAAGCCTCCTTCATATCTATATTCCATGAAGAGGAACTGAACTAAATATTCCATGGAAAAGTTATTAGTGAGATCAAAGAGACAAGCAGGTAAAAATCATTACCCTACAAATTAATTGGAATGGGATGTGTAAGAAGTTGTTAAAGTAAATGAAAAATGAGGAAAACAGTGCTTTGTTAAATGCCTTCAGTGAAACTACCTGCACCTGTTTTTTAGAGACAAAAGTTCTAAACTGCCTATAAATTCTCTTTATCTATATTTTTATTTTTGCAGAAGGAGGAGGAGCTGTAGTGTCACCCTGCAAGCAGGCAATTTGTATCCTTTTTTTATACATTTTTTTCTATATATCAAACTTCTGATCTTGTTCAATGTTCAGATGTGTCCAGTGCTTCAGACTAGTTGGACTGTCCCCCAAAACAGGATTACAAGTGTTCATTGTGGAAATATTAAATATTTTACCTACAACATTTCCCCCTACAGAGCCACAATCAGCAGCCTGTAGCCTTCTAAGAGGCTCTCCTGGGCTTGGCAACACCTTTTTTAAACAGGCAGTTTATCTTCTGATAAGAAACAGAAGGACTTCATTCGCAGTTGTTTAATGCTATTAGAGCCTATGCACGCAGTTTCCATAACAAGATAGGAAAAACAAGCCATGTCTTCTGCGTGGGATTTTTCTGATCTCCAGGATATAGGAACACACCTATGGAATCTTGGTGCATGAGTCATTGGGCTGCTGATGTCATGCAGTATGTACTGTTAGCTCGAGTAAGCGATAGAGAGAGTTCACTACAGGACAATAGCTTCTGGTGCTCTGACGTATCACCTGCCTGTCGCAAAGTCGTAGCCAGGCAGAAAGTTATTTTAAACATATAAAAAAAGACATTTAGAGACAGAAAAGCTATATTCAATTTTTCCATTTGTAATGCCGTGCTGTTGAACCTGTGACTATAGTGCTGAGCACAGAAAATCAAAAGCTGCACTGGCCTTTGTCCACCCCTCTACCTCACTGCTGCTGGGCTCCCTGGGCACCCTGCAAGTCTGCAAAGCTGTGGCAACCGAGGCATGCCACAGGCAAGGAGAACTTGCAGAAAGGGTTGCCAATTTCACTTGTTCCTCAAGGTCTTGGAAAGTGTTCTTAAATATGGCCCAGCAAACAAAGCAAAAGCCACACTCCTGAAGGGTTCGCAACATTTAAATAAGAGTCTCGCATTTACTATCCGAGCATGCAGCTGCGTGGGTGTCGTCAGAATGTACACTTACACATCCTGACACACACAGGGTGAGGAGAGAAAGCAGTTCATTTCAAGAGAAAAGGCATCAAGACATTGCTGAGCCCTTGGACTAGTGAAAATGAGGCTGTGCAGGGCTCCCCATCATGACTGGGAACACATGCAGGGTTCCAGTGGCTTGCAAGGACAACTGTGAGTGCAGCAAAGGAAGCAGAAATAAACACAGCTTGCTACTGCTGTGAAGAGGAATTGTTTGCCTACAAACCTATTGGACATCCTAGAATATCCATTAACCAGCTATTCTCTATACATACACCATGACATTTTTGAGACCAAGTCTAGTAATATACTGGGGCAGTTAGGCGTCAAAGTCAGATTTTTTCCCCTTACTTCCAATATTGTCTCTTAAACTCTCCATCACAAGATCCCTGGGATTTCCAAAGTTATTTTTTTCCTTAACAACATCTCTCTTATCCTTCCTAGCACTTCAGCTACTCCCTTCAGTCTTATGAGTCCATTCCTGTATCTTCTAGGATCCCATTTTTTTTTCTGAAAATAATAATTTTTCATTGTTCTTTGTGCTTTCACCTTCCAAGGAATTGCCACCACAGCAAGCAACCAAATTCTCATTTTCTTAATTCACTCTTTCCTTAGAAATCAGGGCTAGTGGAATATAGTTAGAAAGAAGCCATGCATCCAGCCACATCCTAACCTTCATTCTAAGTAAAATGTATGCACCTTATGTCATAAGAATCATCATTCTTTTCTGGATAATTTGCAAAGAAGGGGGAAATAGCTAAGACTAACAAATATTCACAATAAACAGTTTATCCTTGACTATTAGATGCGTGGGTGGTTTGATGGAGGAGCAGAATATGTTCTTTAGAAGCTCTCTAGATAATTCCTTGAATATTTATGGCTTCATGTTCACAGACTGCATAGGCCCTTCTGCATAGGCCTTTTTTACTGATAGCAGGCATGAAGATTTTAGGAAAAAAATCTTCACCGAAAGGCTGAAGCATTGGAACAGTCTGCCCACAAAAGTGGTGGAGACCATCCTTGGGTGTATTTAAAAGATGTGCAGATATGACATTCAGGTTTTGGCAGTGCTGGGCTAAATGTTGGACCTTAAATATCTTTTCCATGCTAAATGATTCTAAGATAAATTACACAAACTGGGGATACATTGTCAGGAAAGGATCTGAACAGATTCCCTACAGAAGCAATTAGATCTCTTGTTTTGAAAGGGAAAATAATTTAAGCAGAAAGAAAAAAAGAACAAATTATACCCTGAAATGAATGGTGAGAAAGAATACATTGCTTGATCTCAGGCCAGATTTATGTTGTCGATTTAAGGTAGTTGTGTGAACAACATTAAAAAAAACACACCAACAAAACAAACCAACAGAAAACCACAAAGCAAAACAAATAAAAAAAACCAAGACCCTATCAAATAAAACCCCAGAATGCAACAAAAGAGCCATTTCCATTACTGAATATCTAATAAAATTCATTCGGCTCTCATCTGAAATACCTTGATTATGAAAAGAAGGATACCAGCTGGGGTAGATGCAGAGAAGGCTGCTGAGTTGTCTGAAAAGTGAAGAGTCAATCCAAAGAGGGAAGGCCATAGAAATTATTGTACCTGTTTGCAGGAGGTTGACTAGCAAGATAGGGACTGCTGCCTGACAGTGCCAGGAGGTAAACAGGGGAGTCACAGAAGTAATCTCACCTCCTCAAAACTAGCCATGAAGGAAGCATTGTAAGGAATCAGATAAAAGTTTTTACCTAAAGGCTGATACTCTATAGAATTAATAATAGCAGAAAAACAATTTGGTTTCAGTCTTGAGCCATTAATCAGTGAGGTAAAAATGTGTTTATTGTGATAGTAGAAAACAGACCTTGAAAATTCAGAAGTTCTCCCATAGTTGTCTTATTTAATATCTGTTGCAAACCTGTAAAGAATGTCAGCGGGATACAGTGAAAATAAAGGAATCATTCTAGTGCAGTTCCTGTGACTTAGACAAGTGTTTAAATACAGCCAGTTGGACCCATACTGGAAGCCAGGGTTGCTCTCAGAGTTGTGTGATTCTGAAATAGCTCTTTGTTGTTCGTGGATGCCTGCTGGTTCTGCTAAGCGGGGTAACCCAGAGATGTGTCTGGTGGTCACACACAGCCACCATTCTTCCACCTTCAGCCCCTTCCACCAGCCACATGACCTTAGGCTGCTTCCCAGCAGGAGCAGGCACCCTCCTGCAACCACTGGGTGCCTGACTCTTTAAACTGTGGATGAATGCAGGGATTTGTTAATATTGATTTATGGTTGAGAAGAAAGTGTTCGTAATCAAGTTGGCAAAGATACCCATGTTCATTTTGTTAGCAGAGATGGCAGAACTCTGCAAGGCTGCATGACTTTAAGTGCTTAAAGCCATTTAGGACCACTGAATTTCAAATATTGTAAGTAAAAACCAGAATTTTACCCGTGCACCATCTATTAACTCTTTCATAATCAATTTTCTTTGACTAATGCTAAATTATTAATACACATTCCAGAGTTATAATTCTGAAACATAACCAGATAAATAGTTGTCAGAACACGTTCAAGGATCTTACTAAATCAACTGGAGGACTCAGAAAACATATGGGAACTTCTAGTGACAACTTTCCAACAATTATTCAATAAGCTGTTTTTACACCCCTGCCAAGATCCTGATTAGTTCAAATACAAAGCCCAGGTTACATAGTAATGTATAAACCATGCTACTAGTGAATGAAAAACCATAGTGGAGTGAAATCCAGAAAAAAATAACAGTGAAATATCTAACAGTGAAATATTTAGCATTAATGGGTCTTACAGTATGGATTCTGCAGTTAGAGGAGACTTGGAGAAAGATGACAGAAAATAGTCACTGGAATATCAAAACTGTTAAACCTGGAAGACCTACAAAGCATGGGACCATATGTCTTTGCAAAGCTTCGGAGAAGTTATGTTTCTATTCCTTGCCAGAAGAATAAGAGCAACAAGAGATTTACCTGTATCAGGAAGTAGCAGATATAAATCTTGTTATGCAATTTGATCTTGGAATTTATTGCTCCAGGATGTCAGTGATGACAAATATCTAGGTAAACTGAAATAGTAAATATATTTTCAGAAAGGGGAAAAATATCCGGTGTTGTAGCAATCAATGTTAGTATTACAAAAGTATACAAAGGGGTATGAAGTAATTCTTCATAGTTTATTCCCATCATCCACATTTCCTAGGGAAGAAAGGAACTCCCATCAATCAAATGAGGTTATTACATCTTTTAATTATTAATACTTTCTTTTCATTATCTGATTCTACCCATCTTCAGAAAAGGCACAGAAAGCTATTCTCTTACATTGGCAATTTCAACATTAAAACTTTCACAGAGAGTAGGAGGAGGTGACACGGAAATATGTTAGAGGAAGAGAAGATGAGTAGTATTTTTAAAGCTTACTAATTTTTCTTGCTCCACTGAAAGCAAGAAAATTCTTACTATGCACTCTACTGAGAAATATTTTCAAGCCTTTTCTGTGTTCCAGCATTATGGATTAATGAGGATATGACACACACAGCTGCGAGCATCTCCCTATTAACCTTGCAGGTTTACCAAGACAGTTAATACATCAGTGATGTAATTGATGGCAGTACTTTGTGATAGTAGGTCAGGTTTTTTTACCAGCACTTACCTACTAAATGCATTTCAGAAGAGTAAGAAAAGTAAGAAATGGCTGTCAGGTCAACAGGGATATAAATTGGAGAGACGGCTAGCTTTAAATAAAAATCTCTGCAAGAACAGCCCTCCAAGAAGATATGAATTTTAATCTATTCATTCCTTCTCTCCAATCTCAAAAAGTTAAGAAGAAAGCTCATGGGAGGCAGGACTGGTATGTTGGCTGATCATAGGAGTCGAGTGTCCTCTGAGGTGCCATTTGAGCTGGTAGATATAACACAGGATCCATGGGAGGAAAGCAGACACCCATCTGCAAGGGCAGTCAGAGGCCAGGCAGGCTCCTTGAGGGGTACCTCATATGGCTCCAAATGTATGTGGGTGACTTAATCTGGCCCCCAGGACATACAGCTTCACTGGTTAATTCATAATTCATAATTAATTCATCATGTCTGAAAATGTAGCTGAAAGTGTGATCCAAAACTCTGTCACAGCATAATTAAAACTTATCTGTTATCAAACAGGTAGAGAAGTATGAACACCAGTCTTGGATGTTTTGCTAATGCCATTCTGGGATGTGACTTTAGCCTTGGTTCTGCAAGATTATCTTATGCAGTTTATCAGCAAAAGGATACTTCTAGTGCTTTGAAGCCTTACAGAGGAGGAGAGATAAAACAAGAATTATGATCATCTTATTAACCTTAGGAAATTTCTATAAGAGAAACTTGTATGAATTTCCTGACAAATACTACTTAATTCTAAAAGGAAGGTTAACCTGATTAAAGCTAAACAATACTCTCACAGTGATGTTTGTTAAAGTATAATCAGTCAAACCTGCTATGTTCAAAGACTTTTTTTTTTTAATGTATATGGTTTTTGCTAGTCATCTTAATATTTACTGAATTTATGACCAAAATTGTTGATCCAGGAAGGCACAAGCATCATGGTGTACAATGATATACAACTTAAAATTCAGTACTTTTCATCTAGGAAAATGTAAGTCTGAGAAAGAAAGGTTACTATTTTCCATTGACATTATTTTGCATATTCTTTTTCTCTAATAACAAGAACTGAAATCACAATCTATAGGAATCAAGGTGTTACTAAACCCTAGTTTAGTAATTAAAACATTTAGAAATTAAACAATTTCATATACAACACCTCTCTCTGTATTATATAGTTTTTGTGACTTAGTAATCATATTCTCATCTCATTATTATAAAACATACTTTCTTCTTGCTACTATAATAAAAAGCAGTACAAACAAGGAATTCAATATCCAGGAAAAACAATAAACTAACTGTACAAGGCACTACAGCATCATGAAGCAAAAACAAGAGAGAGAAAAAAAAAGTGGAAATATGTATTCACTGCTGTTTTGTAAGTGTGTGTAGTTAATTGCAACAGAGGAAGGAAAACTTTTTGACAGAAATGAAGAATATTTTGAAAAGGAAAGTATCTCACAAGCACAAGATAAAAAATTCCAATACTGCAGATCAGGAGGGTCTTCAGCATGGAGCTTCTTCTTGTAAATTGAGATTTCATTTTAGTTATTTATAAGAAGTCACATCAGTTCCATGATCCTACCAATGCAGGAAATTAGTATATAAAGACAGATAGCTAAATCTGTAATCAAGTACAGTGTGTGTGTGTGTGTGTGTGTGTGTGTGTGTGCATGCACTCACATACTGGCAACACTGAAGCAATCATGAAATCATGAAAAATGAAATAAAAGCCCATAGAAAATACTGGTAACAGATGTCATCCCCTGTGAATACCCTGACAGTTTACCATTTTCCTCCCTTGACACCATAATTTGCTAAAGCATAACATAAAGCTCTGCAAATTCTAAACATATGCACCAAGAAGCAGAAGCAGCCAAGAACCAAGTCCCTATCAATAAGCAAACTTTGAGCAGAAAAGCACACTTCTCCCTGTTTTCAACCTTTCAACATGCTTATCTGGAAATGGACTTTCTCCCCTCCCTGTTTGCTAGTTTCCCCCTTCCTCCCCACCCAGGAGTCTTACTGATTCCTGGGTACTGCCTTTTCTTGCTCAGTGCCTACAAAGCTGATCTCCCATTCTAAAATAAGTCAACTGCAGAGCAAGGAAACCAAAAAGGTCCAGTTAACCCAGCACTTAACAAAGCACCGTGTGGCTCCTGTGGGTCTCTGCTGTCTGTTCTCTCAGGCAAGGGTAAATTAGTTTGCCTTCACTAGTTCACCAGCCAGTATATAGCTACACTGCTGTTCTGAGGGCAGGCTGGGAGGGCATTAGCCAAGAGGATGATGGCTCTGTACAAAGCAACATAAAGAATTTCCCTCTCTGACTTCTGTCATTTCTAATAGAAAATATCTAAATATAAATATTTTTTTTCCTTAATTTCCCCTATGAAATTTTGCCTAGATGTGAGAAGACAGGAGCAGCAGGCTGGGGCTCTCTGCTCTGAGCACTGTCCTTCCACCTGCCTACAGAGCAAAGCTGCAGGAGTTCTAAGCCTGCTGAAAAGTTGCAGCTTGGCTCTAAGGCTTCTGACATTATGTTAGCAACAGCATACTTGATGGCACACCCTTGAAAGAACTGAACATCCTAAGCATAAATTAATCCACCTGGGGATTTCAGAAATATCACAAGAAACTCTGAGCTCAGGTTTGTTGCTCTTATCAAGGTAGTCAGATTTACCAATCATGATGTCATTATCAAAAAGCTAGATAGGCCAACAGCCAATTTACTAGTACCTCATGCTAGAAGAATAAAACTCCCTTAGATACCATGAAGCTGTATAGCATTTTCCTTGCCAAAACAGCTTATGTTCACAAAACTTAAATGTTAATCACTTAAATACTAATACCTGAAAATATGTTTAGAACTTGGGAATTGTTGAGCGTGCATCCAACCTCCAACAAGAAATCTTCCAACATCCTGCAAAAAATCTCCGCTTGCCAAACACAGGCAGATGCCTGGGATTAAAGATTCATGGTTTCCAGCCCCACCTTCACAATGGCCTCTGTGCCTCATCTTGAGAAAATCCCATGTCCACTCACTTGTTTCTTTTGTTTGATATAGGCAAAATCTATCCCAAGATTCACAGAGTTAAGGGGAATAATTTATTTATCTCTGTAGAAGTGTTTTGTGTGCTGGCATAAGAGCCAAGAAAGAGATTTTAAAAAGGCTGCTGTGATTTAGGAATAGTATTCCCCATTTTAGTGTTCCCACTGAAGCACTCCAAACCACACACCCCTGGCTCACTCACTCCCCCTTTTCAGTCCCCCTGCGGCAGGATGGAGAAGAGAATTGGAGGCACAAAGGGTAAAGATCACAGATTGAGATAAGAACAATTTACTGGAAAGAGCAATGGAATAAGACAAACAAACAGCAATAATATCAATAACAGAGGGAACTGGCACTACCCCACTGGCTCTTCATGCCAAGGGACCCCATCCCCAGAAAATGTCATGAGGTGGTACAGAATAACTTCCAGGTCCTGCCCATGTCCGCTCCTGGCAACTGCAAAAACTAACCTTATCCTGGCTGGAACCAGGACAGACCTTTATATGAACCTGTAACATATGCACCCAGGAGAGAAAGGATGGCAAAACCAGCTCAGCCTCTCTCAAAGTGAAACCAGCCCTCCTTACCTCAACACATCTGCTCTCAGTCAGCACGATTATGTAACATAGCTGTCCTTTAGTCAATGCAGTTTTAGATTGCCCTCTCTAGTTGGCAACATTATTACATTTATCTTTCCACTTATCAACCGAATATCTAAACTTCAAACAGCATATCCTTTCTAGTTGAGTAACAGAATAAACAGCATAATTATATGAAGGCAATTAAGCAAACATTGCACAATATCACCACCTGAGGCTTTCAGTCTACCAGATACCTCATACTGTCCCAGCTAACCTAACTGAAATTTGAAATAATTAGGAAAGAGAATGAAAGTGACTGCTGAGCTGTAGAAAGGAACCAGTAAGAAGCAGCACTAGATGGGCACAAAAGATGGATGGTGTGTGTGGATGTTGTGGGTCCATGTCAATGATAGGTGGGAGAGGCTGGGAGAGGATGTCACACAGGCAGAGAACACATCATTGCTGCCAAATCTTCCTGTGATTTTGGCAAGAGCTACCTTGGGGTTAGGTTTTCTGGTTTAAAAAATTGCCCAGCAAGCAATATCCATTTGTCTTTTGACCTTTCTATGTTCCACCCTTATGCAGGCAAAAAATTTTGAGCCTTGAGCAAAAAAGGAATCAAATTGTATGTTATTCTATCTTTTGAAGCAAAATGTTTAGGAAGATTGTTGAGGAAACTAACTCTCAGTTTTATGTCAGCCAGAGCTAGGTTGTCATAAAGCACTGAGAAAAAACTGGAGTACAACAGAGGTTACAGAAAAGGCAGAATGAAAGACAAAGAACACTTTCACATATGAAAAGACAGTAGAAAAAGGTGCTTTATTTATTAGGTGAAGAGTTAGGCAGATGTCCTCTTAACAGGAATAGGGGTCATATATGATAAGATGGAAATACTCAGCCCAAACAAGTGCTGTACACACCTGAGAGTCAAGTATTAAATAAGTCTGAATTTCAACCTATGAAAACAAACAAAAATAGTCTGACTGTACTAACTAGCATATATAAAGGGAAAGATATCTAGAATTTACATAAATTAATGCACAGAAACCTAATTGATTCCTTGATCAAATGCATATCTCAAACACCTCTAAAATTGTTTGGTTTATTTCTCATTCTTTGCCTACCTCTACATTCTATTTTTCAGTTTTTCTGAGTCTTTGAAAGCCATAGAGTGGAGGGCTTGCCATTTACTTCTATTAAATGTCTTGTGATTATAACATACTTTTTCTACGTCAGCCAGCTTAAATATTCCTCTCTGTTACATTTGTCCTTGCTAACAGAACAGGTCAAAATAGAATGATTTTTCATCCCTTCCTTTCCCCATATTGAAATTCTGAAAATATTCAGACAGTTCCAATTCCTAATTACCTCCTTTTATCTCCTTAGATTACTCATCTGGTACTCTGTGCAATCCATTTCCTTCAAATGCCACATGTAATTAGTTGTCTCTATGGAGTTATTTACCTGTGTTTTTTTGTCATTTTTTTACCAAACCATATCCATTACAACTGCATTGCCCTCTCCAGGTTTTCTGCAAATATTCTTGCTAAAGAAATGCCTAGAAGCAGCATTCCAGGAACAACTGAGTGTGAGCTGGCACAGCAGCCCCTCACTTTTCCAGGTTCCACTCAGCTCCCCAAGCTCCTATCGAAAAGGCACACGCAGTGGATCTCCCAGGGGTGCCTCTCTGCACTCTCCTCCATGGGATCTTCACAGCCAGTCCCCTTCAACTCTGATGCAAGGGAAACTTAGACCATAAATTGGTCTAAATTGGGATAAACTGGTGTGCTTGGGATAATTTAACACAATTATAGACAAAGCCTTTTGTAGCAGGATTGGTATCAAAGCAGCAACAGTTTTACATTTGTTGTTATGCTGCACAATTCACAGCATGTGGTTTCTTCTCCAGAAATTTGGACCTGCCTGGGTGCCAAGCTCCAGTCTCTTGGATGTTGTTCTTCCTCCCCAACTGGGGTCAGCTCCTTATAGCAGGGCTTATCCCCCCTTTTCCAGGTGTACATGGAGTGTGACAACTTGAAGGAGGAATGAGCTTATCATCTTCAGTCATCTTTGTGGGCCACCACCAATGGCTCCCCAGCCACAGCTCATTCCACACTGCCTTTTCTGAAAGGCACTCACTGCCTTCTGCCAGTCTGGGGATGTCTTTTGATTCACATTTTTTAATCAATCTAGTAAAACATTTTTGGTGTAAGGTTGCTACTGCTCACAAACCCTAAGACTTTTTATCAAATTTTCTCATTCCTGCAATATGGCTGGCTCATTCCACATTAGCATCAAAAACACACGCTGCAGACACATCCAACAGCTTGTAACATCAAAAGGAAGTTTTGCAGAGATTTTTATAAGAGCTGAATTGAGGTCTTGTGACCCTACTACAGTGTTTACACACATTCCAGACCTTAAGTATGTGAAGAAGCCCCATGAATTCAATATGCTTCTCAGATGCTTAAACACTTCAGTCAAGGTCTCAATGTTTATTTTAGGCTGGTATAACATTGTCCCTGTTATATAAAATAAAATCCATGTGAGAATTCCTTTGTTCCTATGAAAGGGGGAAATAAGCCTTTACATTAGTACAGATACATACATATAATGTGCCTGTTTATATACATATGCACACATATTTACATACATATATTAGCATATTTTCTGCTCTTCATATTCCTAAAATTAAAGGGTTTATCCCATTCATAAAATTAAGTTCAAAATGCAGCATTTGAGTCCACACATTTTACAGTGAAAAAAAAAAATCCTTTTAAATGCCCTTGTCCCAGTGCTGATTGATGCTCTCCAACCCAGGAAACTGTCACACAATAAACAAATCAAAAGCCTTAACCTGAGAAGTAGAAATATTTGCCTTGGAAATATATATACAAAAAACTCACAACAAGAGAAGAAAGAAAGTTGAGCAACATAGTGAAAGATTTACCTCAGAGACCATCAAAAGGAAGAATCATTTCCTTTCCTGCTTTAGGGCAGTGTTTATTTAGATTAAAATATAAAAGGTGAAGTGGAAATAAACATCCTCATTATTGTCTATAGAACCTTCAAACAGACCTTCATCTTATAATGGCATTCAGGGGACATTTTAGGTCTTCTCTCCCCATTCCTTTTCCCTCCTTTATCTCCTTCCATATTTTTTCTTTTTTCATTTTGGTTTGATTTTTAATATATAATATGCAGGGTTCAGCCTAAAAATTCCCTACTGAAATTGAATGAATTCATGCATATATATGATGAGCAGCTGCAATCACATGTGACTCAGACAGGGGCAATGCAGCATTTCAACTGCAAAGTCTCCAAATATTAAATGAGAAAAATGAGACTTTACCTTGGGGTAAAGGCTGGCAGACTAACACCGGAAGGGACAGAAACAGCATGTCCCCAATTCTCCTGTCTCTGATGGAAAAGACTGAATTCTTGCATTGCTTTACAGAAGAAGAGATTCCCTCAGATTCACTGTAAGTTAGGGCAGTATAGAAACAGATGTGTAGGTAAATACAATTTTCTCTTTACTAGAAAGTTGTTTCTGCTCTATTATTTTTTGATTCTCCACAATCCATAAATAAAATTCAATGAATAACATCTGTGAACATCACTGCCCTTCCGCTCCTCTGAAATACCCCATAACCTTCCATAACTTTCTTTATTGCTATTGTGGCTCATGTCAGGCTATCTTGAAACTCCTAGCCCAACAGGAAATAATGTCTGGATTACAAACACTTGGGGGTTTTTTATAGTGGCAGGCAGGCAGGGAGAGGACACAACACTCAAATTCAGGAGTATTAAAAGGATTATAACTGTTGGACTTTGAGGGGTTTCTTTGGAGTTTTTTTTCTCCTTCAAGTGCAAAACACCTGGGAAGGCAGACAGCCAGCAGAGACAGGCTCTAGAAACTTCAGATCATCAGAGAAGAGCACCAATCTACCCTGCCACATCCTCTGTTAAAAAACCCAGGGGTTTACTTCCCATGCAAGTGGTCTGTGGATAATATGAAGTCAAGAAGAGCAGCTGTGACTGATGTCAGCACCTGCGAGTTTCATCAGTGGCAAAGCCACTTTTGTACCCTCGGTGACTGGAGAGATAATTGCCACAGCAGTCCAAGAGCTAGCCCAGTATTCCATCTGTCCTGTGCCATGTGTCATCTGGAACTAAAGAAGCACAAAATCATTTCCAGAAGGTGGCTGGCAGATGCAAAAGCTGATAGGGAGAGACTGCTGTGGCTGCTGAGGTCTTGTAGTGTGGCTTTACAGACATGTTGTGTTACAGCATTGTACTCATGGCTCTGCTGGGACTGTGACTTATTAAGAGACAATTATAATTTTTGCTTTTTTTTCCATCTGAAGTCTCTGAAATGAGAGGGATGTGGTCAATGTTCTGCATGCCCCGGCTCCAGCAAGAGGACATGTTTGATGGTGACAAGGTCTGGGGGTAAAAGTGGAACACTGAATAGGATAAGGGAAGCTAACTTCGTTGCGATTTCACTCATATCAGTGACTGGGATCAGTATCTGCTGTGGAACGTGACATCAACCATGTTTAGGTGCTGTCTAGGAGAGAAGTGGTTGGTGCTGTCAGAAAGCAAATTAACAGCTAACTGATGATCTAGGATCTAGTTCTTGAGCTTGTCACTTGGCTCTTCTTGGACATACAAAATTATGTTCCCTCTCTCTGCTGAAGGGAAAAGCTCTTTTCCTTATTGCTATTAATTTTCATGCCTTTATATTCCAGGTATTTATTTACAGACCAAAATTCATTTATGGAGTAGATGTGGTCATGAACAAGATCTACAGTCTGCTTTCTGGATGTTTTATAAAAAATTTATAATATTAATGGTCATATTTCTTCTCAAAGTTTATTATTTGCTCCATGAGAGATCACGGGGAGTCTTTTGCATCCATTTACACACATAATAATTTACACACATAATCTCTTTTGCCTGGGTCACTACCTGGCTTTTCTCAGGAGAAGTAGCAGCCATAAATCAAACCATCCTTCACAGGTCTGAATGTGAACATGGAACTAAACACACAAAAAAAGTCATATGCAAGTCAATTTTCATGCAATCCTGATAGACAGTTGAATCTGATCAAGCTTCCCAGACCTATGTTTGAACCTCCTCTAGCTGTGGTACACCAGACACAGACATGCATAGGACACAAAGATCAGTGAGCTTTCACTAAGGGATTGTGCTCTCCACTGTAATTTCAGAGCAAGACAAAACAGCTGAAGAATAAACACAGGCAGTGTAAACCAGGGCAAAGGCAAGCCCAGAACTGAGAGCAATTTAGAATAACTTCTGCTTCTTTGTCCTCAATCCACTTGAAGCACAGATGTGTTAAGTTCTATTATGAGAGACTGATGAAGTACCACCCCAGGCTTCAGTCCTCATTTCCCAGCTGAAAAATCAGTATTTGTGAAGCCTGCACTAGTCAGGCTTTGTGAATGTTAACATACAAAAGATGGGTGTATTCCAGACATTTTTCTTGTCTTGAATGACTTCAGGATCCAGTACTCTGTGTGTAACCCTGCAGCCATATCCATTTTCAGCAGCTTTTTCCAAACTCACAAGTTACTATTTGTCCCTTCAAAAGTGTTTGAGCTCTGCATATTGGCCCCCTCCTATATTCTAACGAAGGTTGAATACTTAATTACACTGTTCTAATTTGGCTAAAGAACCTCACATATGCTCTTATTTCTTTTTATCTGTACAATTTCTGTTTGTCTAATGATTTTGAACATATGCTTCAAAGACACTCAGGGGTTGTACTGTCCAGATCCATAAAACATGATCTAGAAAATCTAGTCTATTTTCAGCAAGCTTAAATCAGTTTTTGCAGAGATCCGCTAGAGATTTCTAGTGGTTAACAAATGAAAGAAGGCAAAACAATTTATTATCCATGTCAAAATTATTCATTTCACTTGATAATTATCATGGACAGATGCTGTATTTAGTTATCTATATTCAGTGATGCGTTAATCCTTGTTTTTCTAGCCCCTTTGTTTTTTTCACCAGAGTTTCTTTCTGAAACAAGAAAAGAAATCACATCTCTAAAATCTCAGTTTTGTTGGAAAGTTCAGAAAATAGATAAAAAACCTGAAGCCATGGGCTTATTTCTTCTAAACAAAAGATTATCACAGAATGTCAAGATTATTTTTCATGCCCCTCTTCTTTCTTACTTGCATACTACCTCCCACACCCACCTCCTGGCAAGTCAACAAGCTCTGAGCAGTCAGTCCCCACTTTCGTGACTCAGAACACTAAAGTCTTAAGTTGGCAGGTGTCCAGGATGAAGAAATATTAACAAATCTCCCACAAAGAGCACTCTAATCATAGCAAGCACTGAAGCCTTGAACATAATATTTCCTCCATGTATAAGATTTCCAATTTGCTTAATGGTCTCTCAAACTTTGCAGTATGATATTGCAAATGTTCTTTTAAACACTCCAAGTCCTCCCCAAACTCATAATCAGCATGTACATTACATAAAGAAAAAATATCATTTACTCTTCACTTTTGGCTTCTGCTGAGAAATCTTCTTCCAAGTCATCATTTATTGGAAAATAAAAAAGAAATACCATGTTCAAGTTATCTCTCAAAGATGCCTCATTTTGTAATTCCCATTGCAACAACAGAGGCACATACTTCCATGAAACATTGTTGTTTATCTCTTTTTGGATGACCTCATCGAAGGTTATTTGGAAGAAGATGGAAATGCAGACTGATTTATTGGTAGCTGGAGTGTAAATTTCACACAAAAGTTCAAATGGCAGATTTTATAACTACAGCTAAAGGGTCTGAATTTTGTGAGTTGTGAGTAATTTCTAGAAGTCGAAGTTCTGTTGTCTGCCCCAAATAACACACTCAGCTCTCCTGCTTTCTTTTAGGATATCAGCTGACACTTTTTCTGACACAGATAACTACATTCAGAGCAAGGATTTTTACAAATAAATGCAACTGCACCCATTTTTGTTCATACTTAAGGGGTGTGAACAACATCCAGCTAAATCCCATTTTACTTCATTATCTATATTTAGGCTATGGTAGAACTGTAGCAAATACTCTGAATATTGCTTATCTAAGACCTTTAAATTTATTTCTATGAATAATTACAGTTTAGTTGCCAGGGAAACACATATTATAGCAGTCATTCTCCTTTTTCATTAGCATAGTTATGTCTGCCACTTTACAGACAAAATGTATCTAAGCATAGAACTGCATTAAACAGTAATTTCAGAGGACTTTTCAACAGATATTTTTCCTAAAAGAAAAATATTTTTCTAAAACTTTTTTCTTAAAACTTCCCCTGTCTACACTACTGAAACTCATAAATTGTTATCTGATTTGAGACATTATTTGTTCTTTGAGCATTTTTTCTGCAGTAGAAATCTACTCTATGCGGTGAGGAAGCATTTTGTGACATGAGTGTGGTTGGTCTTCTAGAAAAGGCAGACTGTTGAAGGCAGAAGTGTCAGAAGAAATACAAAGGTACAAGAAGAAAGCAAAGCGTTACAATAATTTATGAGGTGTATAAATTCAAGTCACTACAAAAGAGTACATCTCTCCCTCTCATAAAGATGCAGGCTAGTCAAAAAGCACTCATCAACCCTGCCTAGCTGGGTTTATTTTAAATAAGCAAGGACTATGGTGAGCTCTGGAGGAGCATGAGAGAATTCAAACTCTTTCAGTAAGGAGGACTTCTGCACATTCAAAGCCTGTGAAGTGGGGAACACCTGCTATGTCAGCTGTTATTAATGGAGAGAGGAACACCTATGCTTCAGTTAATTATGTGCTATAAAATGTCCCAGTTGTATTCTTTAAAGCTTCTTAATTACATTAACAGAAAGTCCTTTCCACATTCCCCAGTTCAGGCAAACACATCCACTTCACAGCAATTCCATGCTATGCCTGACGTTCTGCAGTCCCAGGCTGCAATTCACCTTCGAGCTGGCTAAGATTTACTCTTTAACTAAAGTCAACACAGCTCTGTATCTTATATTGTTCTTCACCTTTCCACAGATTTCTCATGCCAAATAGATGTTTTTTCTTGTAACCTTTTTTTTTTTTTTTTTGTCAGTGAACAAAAGTGCCTTTTTTAATTTTTACCATTTTTAAGCATGGAAAAAGAGTGTCTAGAACACTTCATGCAGACATCTCCCTGAAACCTGACACAGGCATTAAAAAAGGGTACAATGCACAATTCAGTAAGTGTGGGAATAAAAAGTTTTAGTGAGTCTTGAGTCATCAGTAATAAAATTAATGAATGAAATGTTCAAAACCCACAATTTCCAAGTTCAAAACTGATGAGCAAATACTTCCCTTAAATGGCTCTGACTGGTTGCCAGTGGCCAATTCCCCACATCCTAGACAACAGACATAACTTCAAAATGCAAATAACCCTCTTGGTAGAATTGGCATACATACTTCTAGTGGGGTAATAACATTTGACCATGACCACTGAGAAGTAGATTTGTTCCTTTCATGTAAAAATGAGGACTGCTTTAATTTGAAAACAAAATTGTTGGTTTGAAAATCCTGTATCTTACATGTAAACATATTTAGATAAACATATGTTCTTAGGAAGCAGAGCATGGAACTGGAGAAGATGAAAAGATCAATTAAAGAGCTAAGGAAAATGAAACCCCTTGGTTATACCAATAAAAGATTGATGGTGATCATCTCCCCATCTAGTCTTAATAGCAGTCTTTCATAAATTTTCCATTAAAATCAAATTAGAGTTTAAGGGTTGCCATTTCAATGAAATTCTTTGCAGCTGTGTTTCTCTCAGCCCAGTGTTAATATTAAGCATTTAGTGAATTTCTTTTAGAAGTTAATTCAATAGTGCTTGCCATTATATAGCTATTATCTCATTTTCATTTAATCACCAAGATGCTATGATCTTTCAGGATGAAACCGTTCCAAAAACTATAAAGATGGTTTTCTGAAGTTTAATAATACCCACTTGGCCATGAGCATTAATTTCAATGAATAGTCAATACTTTCTACATCATACTTTCTACATTCTACATCCTGACATTAAGTACCCAACTATTCATTTGCAAGACACCATAATCTTTTTATTAAGCACCTTTTGCCTCTTTATGTCCCCTTTTCAAAGTAATGTAATTTATGAGCATCTAAGTAAGATCTAGTCATAGCATTTAAAATAAAACATATTTCAAAATCAGTCAGATCATTCTTGAATAAGCTTTTCTGGAAATAATTTGACTAGTTCAATAAAAGGTTGAAATATTAAGGGGAAAACCCTCACTCATTGATTTAAGGTATTTCTTATGTCAACTCTGTCCATAAATATTGCAAAATTGGTTTTTCTTTTAAGTAGTTCCTTCCAACAATGTGGAAATGAGGACCTAGGTTTCTTTTTGTATCCTATATACTATATACATGGATTTTGAAATAATTTTCTTTATCAAATAAGTTAAGAGAACACATGCAGAAACACTACATCTTACAATGTAACTTTTTCTCAGCTACCTTCATGGTCCTCCCAGTACCGTATTAGATTGCCACTTAGCCCTTCAGAAGCAACTATCATCTCAGTTATGTGAGGTGGTTCTTGCTCTCATTTCACACCATTTGGAAATCTCTTTCCTGGTGTGGAAAAGTGTCACAGACTGCTTCATGAGAGGGACTTGTGGAGGTCATCTGGTCACTCCTCCAGATTAGCACCTGCTGTAGGGTGGCTTTGACCTGCAGCCTCCAAAACCCCTGTGTAGTCTGTGACCTTTCTGAGCTGGAGTCCCATTGCCCAGGTCACTGATGAGGAATGCTGAGCTGTGTACACCTCAGGTACAATCCCTCAGGAAAATCACCAGTACCCTGCAGCCAGCTGGATTTCAAACCACTAATCACAACCTTTGGGTCAGCAGTCCAGCCGGGTTTCACCCTTGTAATTCACATGTAGTCCTTGTCTCACTGGCTGAACTGCAATGGTACTGTGGAGAGAGACCACGTTGTTAAAGGCAATGGAGATGCCATCCACTGCTTTTCCCTCCTCTCATAAAAGATCACAACTAGGTCAAGACACATTTTTTTCCCTTGATGTATCTGTGCTGGCTGTTCCCTTTCACCACCTCGTTTTTCATGTGCCTGGACATGATTCTGGGATCACTTGCTCCATAACATCCCAGAGACTGAGGTGAGGCTGGTAGTTCCTCCAGTTGTCCTTTTTTCCCTTTTACTTGTTCTCTTCTGAAGAGTGATACTTGACTTTTTTAACCTCCCTCAATTGCTCTGACCTTTTGAAGAGGATAGTTATCTCCCTCAGCAGTCTCCATGGATTTGTATACATCCCGTTCCGTTATTTCATCCTGAATGGGATCATTCTCTACTGCCGTCACAACGTCTTTCCCATAAACTTTGCACAGAGAACTTGGAGGCCTGAAAACAGACCTTGCCAGGAAAGAAAAACAGAAACACTGAGCAAATACGAATTTTTTAAGCCTTTTTTCATTAGATTGTCTTCGCATTCAATAGGGAAGTGTTTGTGTATAAATCTGCAGGAGGACTGGGACCCAAACAGAGTCAGAACACCAACATAAGGCCACAAGAGAGTGTGAGAAATGATATCTTAAATCCTTCCCTGAGACTTGAAAGCTTAACCTTATAGGCTTCTTTTGAAACATGACAGGACAGCCCTTTTAGTTTTGGTTGGGTTTTTTTTCCTTTAACCAACAAGTTCATGACTAACACGCAAACATAGAATATGAAAACCCTGGGTTTGTTCAGCAAAAGGAGTTTAAGCCCTCCTCCTTTACTGCCTGGAAGAGTGGTCTTATAGCAGATTTACAGACTATTGTGGGGTTGAAGAAAATGTGGTGGGTTTAGTTCTTTCTACTGGAACTGTTCCACCTTTCTAAAAGAATTCAGTATTTACTAGGCCAGGAATGTTACTTTGTAGCCAAACCATTGAGGGCACTCTCTGGGAAATAGGAAAACCTGAGTTCCAAGCTCTGCTGCTAGAGACTGCTTTTATACATCAAGCTGTCATTTGATAAAACATACAAAGACTCCAAGGCAAAGAACAATGCTTGTGTCTCTCTGCTGGTACCTGTGCAGCAGTCAAAATGAAAACATCAGCCTTTGGGCAGAATGTCTCCAGAGACTCCCAAAAGCTTCCTTCAGCAGACTTTTCTATTTCTTAATCTAGTTGGAATAGTCAGCTCCCATCCAGAGAGTCAGATTCCCCTGCACAGCTAATCCATTCTCACTGAGTTGTTCTGTTTAGCCTGCTCTTTCCAGCAGTGACACTAACTATGGAATTGATAGATTTTTCTGGCAGGACATATGGAATGTACCTGTTCCCTTCAAATCGCAATATGTCTAGACTCATATCCAAAAAAATGTTTTAATGTTAAAAATAGAAGCAAAGCACTTTTGGAAAAATACATTAAAAAAGGAGTAAAAAGGAAAAGATTAAATGTCTTTTTAGAGTTGTGAATTGCATAGGATGTGGTAAATTGTCTAGTCAGTGTTTGTCTACATGTGGTCTGAACATTTTTTATGGAGATCCTGGGTTTAGATACATATATTTTTTGAATAAAGATTAAAATCCCAAGAGCTGTGATGCCCATAGCAAATTACAGGGCGTTTTCTTCATCTACAAGATCACTAGCTTTTGCCATTGGTTTTGGGTACTGATTTACCCATAAATATGAGATGGAAGAGTCGCTCTACCAGAGACATATATTGTGTTTTCAGTACACTGAGGAAGTTCAAAGAAAAACACATAGGCACACTTTCTCCATTCCCACTGCAGTAAATGTACTTAACTTTTAAAACTGCAGGGTACTTTGTCCATGGGTGTTTCAGGAATTAAATATTTTTATGCACTAACAGAAGCTTCAGAACCATTCAGCAGTTTTTCATTTTGATTTCTAATTTTAATCCTGACAATATCCTTTTTCTGAAATTAGAGTGAATTTTTTTAATTTCACACTTTCCTAGGTAAAAGAAATAACCATTTACATGGGCAAGGCCGTTATTAATATATAGCTAGTCTCCTGAAACGCCTCCTATGAAATTTCATAAGTATTTCTGATGCCCCATTACCTTCAGTAAGGAAAGGTCATCTTTGTCTGCTTAAAGAAATGCAGTCTTTCCAGAGATATGTAGCAAACCCAGAGTTTAAAATATCCCTGGCAGGGTGCGGTTGTTCAGGCAGATTTAGGCAGATGCACATAATTCACAACATTCTTTGGGAATTCCTACCCAGTGAGCATCTCTCACAGAAACTGTCCTAAGATTATTTTTAGTATTGTATCTGTCTTTTCCATCCTGTAAATGTTCAGATTTATATAGTTATGAGTGCAGCACAGGATAGCGATACCAAACTCAAAATGAGCCCAGTCAGATTATGAGAAACAGCACAGACAATTCAGTAAGCAGGCTAATCTCCTCTTCTTTCAAAGTATTTGGCTTAGACCTGCTCAGCTTATACCCAGTCCTTCTTAAAAGTGTGCTCAGTTACACTGGAACGGAGAAGGGTGAATAATATGCCTGCAATAGAAATTAAAACCATAAAAATGCTATTCAGGACACTGCATATTTTTTGCCCTAAATTTGGGTTGTATTAACATCATCATTAGGCTGCATCAACAGTAGACCTTCTTTCACCTTGAAACCTGGTGCTTTAGAGCAGGCTAACCTAACTGACTTTGTTAGTCAAACCACTTCTGCTCTCTCAGCACCACACAATGATTTGTGCATGTAGTGTGTTCATTTTAGAAGTGGGATTTCCTTCCTTTTTTCTTGCATTAATTTAATTATTTTGGGTGGAGAAAATGCTACAGACTTACTGAAGAATACTAATAATCACCACAGGTTTACAAACTCCTACTAATCCTTGCTTTAACACAATCCCAAATTGCTCAGCAAGGTATTTCTATATGTGGTTCAGACACTCTCCCATGCTGTGAATACTTTTCAAAAATTAAAAAAAAACCAAAAAAACAACAAAATCAGACCAGAAACTTCTCTTTGCTTTTTCTCCAAACTTACCAGAAATTAAATTTTTCTACTAAGGCCTTCTCCATCCAATTTTTAACATGTTCTTTGGGATCCTTTTATGACTTGACTAAGGGTAACTGGGTTCCCAGGCCAGCATGAGTCCAGGGACAGCATTTCCACAAAATGTAATAGCTAACACTACCATGACCCAGAAATTGCACAAAGGCAGTACTCTGTGCTTAGGGAAAGCATGGCCATAGGAAAACCAAATGCACTCAGATGCTAAAAGTACTCATGACAAACTGAGGTAAAGATTTTAATCAGAGAAAAGTTCTCAGAAATCATGTAAAAAACACTGACAGGTCACAGGCACCGGGAATGCTGGATCAGATGTAGGAGTTTTGGGGAGCATACTCTAACTTTGGAGGGTCAGAGGAAACCAGAGGCAGTGCTAACATCCATACAAGGACCAGTGCCAGAACACCTTGGAGGCAAAGTAGAGGGTTTGCACTGAGGAGTGCTGTTTTGAACCACCACTGAGTTAAACTAGGAGCTCACAGAAGTATGATGTTGGAAATTGGGATCTTTCAAAATCTCTCTGTGCCCTCCTACAGACCTTGCTTCCCCTTCTTGGATAGGTTCATTCTCATGTCCTAAACATCTCCATACATTAGAGCATAAACAATGAAAGTGAATGGATGATAGACCCAGGTAGGTGACACATTCAGACCTATTCAGCTATAAAACTGAAGAGAAAAAATACTTTGAAATAACTACAGGATTACACAGTGCATTCCTTAATTTTAGCTGCGTGTATTTCTGAATACACTGAAGGCTATGTGCCCAAGCATTTTACCCTCAAAACCAGCTGTGGGATATGGGGAGAGAAATATAAAACTAAGTATAACTAATGGAAAGTTCATCCTTGAGAAACATATTGACATATTTCAGCGTTGATTAATATAAAGTATGTACCACACTCAGCACTGTCAACTTAAAGGGCATCATCACATTCTAGTGCAAAATATTTATCTCTATTTACCCATAAAAAATTACTACTGCTGAGTACAGCGTCATGATAGAAGGAGTCAGGGACTTGTGCTTCAACGGTGCTCAGCCCTCATATAGTGAACATTGCACTCAGAACCTGCTGGCAGTTCTTTCAACCTCTTCAAGTACATTTCTATGACTATTACTCACTTTCTACTTTCACAGAATATCATACTTTCACATAGCTATCAAATGGAAATTAATAGATAGAGATACACAGAATTTGTAAACTGCATTCGCCCACTTATAAAAAGCAAGGACATTCTAACAATTACTAAATGTTTCCCACCTTATCAAAATTAAGGAAGACAAAAAGACAGGTGAGAGAAAGCTCAGTATATTAAACACACAAAGCAGATGAAGCACAGTCCAGTGTTGCTGCAGCTGCTCCATTCCTGCCGTGACTCACTGCAGTGTCCTTGTTCTGCAAGAACCACAGCTGAGAATGAGATATGATGCTCCATGTCCTTGTGCTAAACCTATGCACAGCAAAAATAAAACACAGAAAACAGTTTAGTTATCCTTGTATTTTTTTCTGATAAGTGTGTGATTTTGTGCCAATTTTTTTCAGTTGCTGTGTCAGTTTAGCAGGAATTTAATAACTTCACAGCGAAAAGAAAAATGTAATGTGCACATGAAAATAACCCATAGATTATGGCTGTTTCAAGGGGTCAGACTTACCCCTGAAAAATTTTTGTAATTTTCTAAACTTTGACTAAATATGAAATTAGTTTGTTCATTATAGATGTTTAATACAAGAACTGTTTGAGGACTAGACTTGAACAGATTCTTCTGAATCATCAATACTGCCTATACTTATTGTATTGGTTACACTTCTGCTTGTTTGATTGCTGAAGCAGTGTATTACCCTCTTGCTGCAATTATATCCAGTTATATCAATGTGTATTTTCATATAGCATTCCCTAAATTGCATTTTAATTTTTTGCTGTTATCTTAGTTGTCCATCCATTTCCAAGAGCCCAAAACCTTGGGCAAAAGCCTTCCAGATTAGACTTTGTCACTTCTAAGTGGAAGAAGGCAAAATTCTCATCAGTCAGATACTAAAGTAAAAGTTGCCTTTTTTATTTTTTTGCAACAGAATTGGTTACTCAGCTCCAAATTAATTTTGACCATTTTATTGTTTCCATTCTGCATTTTTGATTCACATTTCCTTATTTGCTTAGCACAGTGCACATCTCACATTTAAACTTCATCTTGCTGATTTCCCATTGCCACCCCAGTTGGTTGCATTCTGCAGTGGGGCTGTGTTATGCCATGCAGGTGTTTTGTGCCATCACTAAAGACACTACTGTGGCAATATTAGCAGTTTTTCTTTCCTTGGCTTTCTAGCAAAGTCAGCACCTTCAGTTTTAAAAACTACTTGCAACCACCTTCTAAATGGGAATTATATTTACATACCAAAGGAGTGCAGGAAAAAACTGCATATTAAGTAACAAGGCAAATTAACAAGGCCTGCCTGGACTTTGTTGTACCACACAATTTCCTACCCATTTTTTATTGTCACAGATGTATATAGTTTCTGGTACAGTTGACAGCAAGGAAAAGCTCTTAACATATCCAACACCTAACACAGGAAAGATAGAGAAGTGCAGTCAATGATACGAAAAAGTTAGATCACTTCTTATTAGTAATGTTTGCCAACACTGAGAGCCTAAAAAATATTATTTTTAGCATCAAGAGTTGTTGAAAATGTGTGTGTATATACATATACATATAATAACTTTCTCTTAAAAGAGAACTACAAAAATAGTTTTCCATGGCCAGAACTTTCATTTCCTTCTTACACAACTGTAAAGACAAATAGGGTGTGGGGAGTGAGAAACAAGCCTGAAAATATGATCAGATGCTGTAACACAAGTTCACCAGGAACAGCAAAGCTGTCCCCATTTACTCTCTAGGTAAAGGATTGTTGAGAAAAGAGACAGTAGATAAAATAGTAGTAGTTCATCAAAAACATTTGGTTGGGTTGTAATCTATCAGTAACAAATGACAAGGAAATTACAGTTGAAAGGAAAAGGTATGAGAAGATGTGTAAGTAGCAAATGATACAAACAGAAGGAAATTCTGAGAGAGTGGTGGAACAAAGCAGCTTTAATCTGCCCTTTTGGATAGAGATACTTCAAGCTTACAAGCTCCGTGTAGTTCATTTTAGTGCCAGAAGAACTGCTACCTTTGATTTCTTCTCACTGCCAAAATCAGGAAAGCTTCAGGAGATGCTATTGAAAAACGTTATTTTTGCCCCTCAGAAACCTTCAAATCACTTTAACCTGATTCATTTTACAACACAGAAATGTATGTTCAAGGTTCAGAGAAGCAAAACAACGGTTTCAGAGGCAACAGAGAGACAGGGTAGGGGAGAATGGGACTGGCTTTTGATTGACATCCAGAGCAAGATGGGGGAGGTAATTTGAAGTCCTGCTGACAGAGACTTGTGTCAGAGAAAAACAAGTAGATGCTTATATTTTCACATATTTTTAAGAAGTATTTTCATCTTTTCCCATTAAAAGGGCACAAGGCAAAAACTGAATGGAGAAATATATAAAGAAAAATCTTAGTTGGTTTCCATGGACAGTGATAGAAATAAAAAATAATTTCAAATTATTCTAGACCAACACACCAATTACTCCACTATCAGGAAACAAAGTTAGGTTCATCTCTGCATTTCAAGGAAATCAAGCCCACAGAGGTCAAGGAGGTTGTTAAATGGGTGAGGGAGCAAGAGAACATTTTACAAAATCATCCTTTAATTTGGAGCCAAGGTCAATGATTTAAACTTTATTGCTCATCTGGAAACCAAATTCACAATGAGCATAGGTGGAACCATCCCAACTAGCAATTACCCAGAGCCAGGCAAACAAGAACTGCAGAAGTAACTATAGCTGCAAGACAATTCATGTTTTCAAAACATGACATCAGCCCTGCCAATTTGCTAGCCACAGCTCACTTCTGATGGTGATAACTTGTTAAGCCACAATACTCAGCCACATGCCGAGCATCAGGCTCTGTCGGGAAACTTCCTCAAGTTGTTGTACCACTAAAAAGTTTCAGCTGCAGCCAGGACTTTAAGTCTCAGCTCCCTGATAGTTCAGAACCTGATCCTCGATGCCACAGTCAAAAACCAAATAAAAGATGGCCTGGTTACTGCTGTCTATATGGAGTTTAGTGCATCTTTACCAAGGAACACACCCAGCCTCAGCCTCACAAATACGTCAGTGAAGAACTTTGTTTGCAGAGACAAATGGTCTCGTAGGGAAGAGAAGGAATGCATAATGAGTACATTTCAGGAGCTCTGATGAAATCTTCTTCTCACCATAGAGTGGATCCCATTTCTATGTAGTTGTATGGTTCACTGTTCCTTTTATTTAGCCCAAATTTAATGCAGCCCATGCAAACATCTTAATGCTTATTATTCTAAAATATTGACCTCAGCATGTTAAAGCATGCAACACAGTTTGTAGAAAAGGTTACAATGTGCTGTAGGTCCAGGTATTCCACACCCAGTCAAGTTTCTGCTGTAGACATTGTTTCAGGATTGAAGAGAAACTGAGGGTTGTGCTCCAGAGTACTGAATTTAGTACCAAATTTACTGAATTTCCCATTCAAATGGCTAAAATGATGCCAAATACAGTGAGCTTTTATCTATCTAGACAGAAAATAGGCACACCATTGAAAATACACTTGGAAAAGTTATGTTTTGCAGGGAAATCACTAAATTATTAGCTTGCAACAAAAAATAGAGGCTGAAGTGAGGCTGTGAATATTGGAATTAGCAGGTTTCTAAATGGGCTTGTTAGGAGTGTATCACAGAGTGGTTGATGTTGTGGAAAAATCATCTCTTTCCACATCTCTTGATGTGTTTGGAGATCATCTCTACTTTGACTAAACACACAGTGATCTTCTAGGGCTTTTTATTTTAGTAAACAAAATATTTAGGGAGGGAAAAAAAAATTACAACACTGTTACTATTAAAGCATGCTGAAGCTATGGCAACAGCAAGAAGAAAGAAGTCTTGCTTCCTTCTTTCACCTTTCTATATTCTCCCCACATCAAGAAAAAGTTCAAGGTTGCATTTGGCACTTCTAAGAGTCAAAAGAGGCAGTATAAGGTCAGATTTTCCTTTTCTTTCTAGCCCTTCTTATAAGAGTTTCACTTTAGGAAGTATTCAGTGTTTTTCATTAGCAAAAGCAATAATAAAATTTACCTGTTGAATTTGTACAATTGTAAGAAGAATTTAGTACTATTAAATTCTATTTCTATTTTTTCCCTTCAGTTAACTGTTACTGATGATATATTACCTGAAGTTAAAGTTGTGGAGTTTTTTGTGCCAAACATTTTGAAAATTATATCAGCTTTTGACAGATACTTGCCCTTTAAAAGATGAATCAGTGTATTAGAAAACTGTGATTTCTTTGAAAGGTCAACAAGAAGTTTTGTACATAATAGGTGAGAATACCAGCTTACAGACAGTCCTGTCTTTGAGGCTTTTGGCAGTTGCTGATGTGACTATCCCATTCTCAGGTAACACACACATAAATAGCTAATTCTTCTAAAATAATTCTCTGAAAGATACCAAGTTAGCTTTTAAGCCCCCCATTATCCATAACCATGCAGTTCTCCATGTGCCAAAGGAAGTTCTAAGCTCATGGAGGGTTACATAAGATATCACCATAACAAGACTGTTGCTGATGACTGGTGAGGATTTTCATGTGCTGAACATGAGGAATTCTCAAAGGACAGTAATAAACACAGTTTATGTGTTTATTAAGCATCGATCCTGAGAGACCCTGAAGCCATCTCTTGCCTCAGCCATACTCTCCAATTAAACATATTTAAATATTAACCATGTTACAGATCAGGCTAATTGATGTTTTCAGAAAAAAGACAGTCTGTCAGAGCAGTTAATAGGACTGAACATGCCAAAAAGCCATTGTCTTGTTCTTCAGTTATAGGGATGCCTTTAGCTCTTTGCCATACAAGCAAAAAACCCTGCACTGCCAGCTTCTAACTTCTGCCTTGGAAACCTAGGCACCCTTTGTATGAAACTCACAATTCATTATAGAATTAGAGGGAAGTATTTAACAGACCCTAATGAAATGTTGTGGGAACTACGCTAATTCTGTCACTCTGGCAGAAGAATAATTTCACTAGAGAGCTAGGGAAAGTCAAAGCTGCCTGCAAAAAAGGAGGAAACAGCAAAATTCACCAACAGCTGCTACAAAATAGAAATGCTATGAGAACTTCATCACAATTTTTTAATTTTAAATTTAATTTTTAATTTAAATCTTAATTTTAAATAGTGTGTTTTAAAATAATGTTAAAATAAATGTTGTGTTTGAACCCAAAGTAACACTCTCAAGGTCCATGGGAAATTAGGCATGAAAGAAAGATGAGCTATAACTTCTGTACGTAAAAAAGAGCCATTTTTGTGGTACACTCAGTTGTCCAACTCAATCCCCAAGGCAGTGACCTTAAGGGTACTAAACAGGGTCTGATTCAAGAATGAACATTCAGGAAGAAGCTAAAAGCAAAGAGCTGAGGCACAACTGAGGACAAGTATGATCATAGTCAAAAATGCATCTGATGATCACCCACTCAAGTAAGCTATTTGAGAAAAGAAACCTGTGAATTATTAAGACTATTACCTTTCCAAACACATCAGTGGGGGAATTTAAACACAGTGTTTTCTGAAATACAGAGAAAAACATTATTATCTTTTAAGCAATCTGAATCCCTGTGGCTACACTGGGCATCCTTTTGTGATACATGATATTATTAAAAAGCAGTACAGATTTCTCCAATGTCTAAACAAGCATATGCTTCTTGGATTTATTGTCAATTTACATATAAAAACTGATCTTCTTATCTCCTGTAAAAGGTGCAATTTCCTAATAAACAGTATGTATTTTATCACTGAGGCCATTTAAAAAAGAAATTGAACAGATCTTTCTTCCTTGGTATAGAGCAAGGAAAAAATATGGTATTTTTTCTTCTAGAAAAAATACTAAAACAAATTAAATTCAGTGCTATGTGCACTTGTTAAACCTCTGGCTTCCACCAGCCTCCTATTTCAAAATGATCCATATATGTGTAAGAGCAGAAAGTTGTTCAGGATTTTACTGTGTATCCTATATTGACCAAGGCCACTGTTGATTTCAGATGGGAATCAATAGGGGAGTGAAGGAGGCCGAAGTTGAAGGTTCCATGGTTATCAGCAAAGCAAATAAATGGCAGTCAGCCCACACAAAAGGGTGGGAAATATTTAAATTGCACTCCAGGTGTAACAAGGTATATTGCTTTCTTAACTATGAAACTCTTCTCTGGACTGGTGTACTGCCAGCAACAAAGTGCTGCCACCTCCCTCCAGAGGTCAGTGAAGGAAGAACAAAGCCAAATTAGCTGTGCCCCAAAGCCAGGTCCCCTTGGTTCATCCCTGGGGCTCCTCTCCCTGCCCAGGCCCCCAGGGATGGGGGTCCCTGCCCCACTGGCAGCACAGCGGGGCCAGTCCCTGGCTCCCCACCACAACGGGTCCACAGCCCACCTGGTCCCTTCCCATGGAGATGCCCAAAGCTGGGGTAGCCACCATGCCCCTCCTGGTTGCCCTGCTTTTCTGCTGGGCTGGTCAGACAGGCCTTGCCTGACCAGCACCAGGCAACCTTTGGAACCTGTCCCAGCTCTGGGTCAGTGACCCGAGCACGCAGGCTCTCTCTGACAGGGACAAGACACAGTTAAATGAGGAAAACAGGGCAAATAAATTGGCTGCATGAGGAAAGAACACAGCCATTTGTACAGAAATGACAGTCTTGCCCTAATAGGAGTCTTGGTATTGCCAGCCAGGAGGCAGCGATGTGACTAACCTGCTTAGACAGAAATCAGAGAAGCTTCCAGAGCACAACAAATAAAAAACATGGCAGAATTCAATTATACCCATGTAAACTTGAAGGAATGTCATTGTGAGAAATGATACAGAGGTACAAGTTTTAAATATCTTAAAATGACCACTTGTTAAACTTACTACTCAGAAAACCCACAAGTGAAGAAGCAGTTTGGTTTAGTCTTAAGCAGACGAGATGTGGTTTGCAATGTTACTTTTGAAAAGTTGCTCTGTAATTATGACTACTATATATTCAAATTTAGCATTTAGAAGGATGAAGTAGATTTAATTTAAAAAAAAAAATAAGAACAAAAAAAAAGAAAGCTTGTTAAAAACAAATTAAAAGGAAGACATAGAAGCCAGAACCACTGAGCAACAATAAACAAAGGCATTTAAAGTTAGAAAGATTTCCTCCAAAAAAGCAGAAGCCTTATCTGAAGAAGGGAAACAAAAAAGAGGATAAATTCAGATAAAAACAAATGAAACCATAAAATGCATATGAAAACAGATTTTGAAGATTAATTTGAATAAATAAGAACTTCTTTCTTCACTGGAAGAAAGTTTGTACAGTCCACAGACCTAATAGGACTAAAAAAACGAAAGTAAAGTCATAACGGAAAAGTCAGATGAATTCTCTTTATCCACATTTGTTAAGAAAATCTTAGAGAGATTCACAGACACTTTCTTTATAAGGGTCAAGTTTGGTGAACCACCAAAAGATCAGTAGGGAACATTTATGAACATATTGATAAAATAAATGCTAAAGAATCACTTGGGTTCCATTGAATTTAACACCAAGTAGTACAATGTTCAAACTACGAGACTACTGAATTTCTGCTGTAGTGGTAACCTACTGACTAACATTTCCTCAGGAAGGGAGAGTGTCAGCTGTAAAAAACCTATTTTAAATGGGGAATTGAGAGAGGGTGTAAGTAATGTACACCATATGCCTTCTGTGCATATGGAGCTGCTAGAAATAATTGGATCTGCTCAACATTTGATATCCTGGTTGTACTGGAGCAGCTTTTGCAGTAGAAAGTCAAGTCACAGGTATTATATATATAGAGGTATTAGGATTCTTTGGAAGGTCAGTAGGTGTATTGACAATGATGGTCTGATTTACAGAACTGCATGAATTTTCAGGAAACTCTTGACAAGGCACCTCTCCATCAGGTCGCAAAAAACAAACCACTCATTATATAAAAAAGAAAGAAAGGTTTACTGTATATTTCTAACCAATTAAAAACTGAGAGTGGGGATAAAATAAAGAAATTACCTCAAGAATTGTTTTGAAACAAAAACTGTCCCATCAATTCATACATGAACTATTGAAGAAGTCATGAATTTACAGATGATATAATCAGGATAGTAAAAATTCAGACTGTCTTTGCAAAAGAGTTACATGATATGTCACAGCTTTTTGTATTCTTTCAAAGTATCTGTTCTCGATGACTGAGACAGAAATCTGGAATAAAAATGCCTTTGGTCTTGTTGTCCTAACAACTGCACTGCTGTCCCAAAAAGACTGACACAAAGAGAAAAAAATTACACACAGATGAGCTAAAGAGCATGGCAACATTTCAAGAAGGGAATGATGAAAAGAGCTGAACATTCTTTCTTCAATATAACCTCTGCTCAACCAGCTCTTATCCATAACTTACCATCATTTATTTTTGAAACTTCTATATTGAGCATTCAAGGCAGAATGGAACAGAACATGTTTCCCCTTTAACAGATTGCCCCTGAATGACAAAGAATCGGTATAGAAATACCTTTAAATTACATAAATTTGATACACCCATTTTTCAGCCTTCAAATTACTGGCAACTGCCAAGCTCTGTCACAGGGCACGGATTTCTGGATACTCAGCCTTCACAGCCCCTTCACCCCAGAGCAGTTCCAAAAACACCTTCTGAAATAATAATTGGTTAAAATAAAATCAGGTTGTATTGTCCCAAAAAAAAAACCCTGATCCATCAAACTTATTGAAGATACTGAAAAATATCACACAATAGTCAGACAGTCAAAATAAGAAGCAAGAAATTATTGCGTGTCTAAAGACACTTGTTGCTTTCCTTTCGGCTTTGCAGTTTCTTCCTTGGCAGCAGGTGACAGATGCTCGCCATTTCTCACTAAAAACATGAAAGAGATTCAAAACTGAAATCAGAGTTCTATAAATACTCAAGACAATGAAATTTCCGTTTGCACAATAAGGAAAACAAAAGGTCAAGGCTTAATGTTTACTCTCATGTCTCAGAAGTGCCTGTTCTTACCAGTGGTCTTTCCCAGATGCTGTATTTCTGTCTATAATGTGTATTGCTGCATAACAGCGATGTGATGGAAAATAGGCCTAGTTTTTCGTTTGCAGGACAAATGTGTTTCACATCAGCCTCACTGGACACTGGAATCCACATCATGCAACCCAATCTTATGAAAAATACAAAGGAAATATAGAAAAAAGTGTAACTCCACAGCTATAGTTGAAAACATTTGCATAAGTACTATAGAGAATAACCAAACAGAAGTGTTCTGTCACTGGTAAATGTCTCTAGTCCATTATATTTTGCAGGATCACAAGGAGTCAGTCCTCTTGCCACCGCTTTCTCCTGCTGCCCTTGCAGAGGTGTCGAGAAAATAAAGGAGTTGTGCAGAGGGAAAACTCAAGTGGTTGAATATGTATGTGCCTGTAGTGTTCTTTAATCTTTGCATACTTTGTACGGTCTGCAAAACCACCACTGAGAGCAATGACACCCAGGTGATAAGCAGAGAGGTGAGAAACATTCAGTGGTATGGGTGGTTGTGACATTCCTTCACTCTGTGAAGAAACAGCCACAATTGGACCTTTTGAACAGACAAAGTGCCCTGAATGTCCTTGCAGGCCCATCTTTCACCTCCAGTGAAATACAGCTGGGCTGCTTTCACACCAAATAAGGGTTGCTGACTTAAATTCACCTCCACTCACAATTCAGAAGATATCTTCATCCCGTGGCCTGCATGCAAATACCCAATATTAAATCTCCAGTTGTCACTTTTAACTAATAACCTGCAATTAGTGTTTGATAGCCCATCAATGCATTATGCAGTTCCTTCCTCTGGAAGAGTTCTCTCTTTCTTTAAATTGCCAGAATTGAAAGAACTGTGTTCTATTCCCCTGACTTCATGCAGTTAATTTTGAAACTCAGTGTTTTTCATTTAAATCCCCTATTGGGAACCCATTCACTTCCATAGCACCAGCACAGCTAGGTTGCCTTGATTAATTACTAGCACTTACCCTTCTACTTCAGTAAATCTCAGTACGATGTCTAATAAATGGAAAGACTTAAGCAAATGCTTTATGTCATTTCAAATCTGAAGCACCAAAGAATTCCATGAAATTGAAGAAAGGCAGGGGGCTACAGAGAGCCTGTGTTTAGGAGTTGAGAGTGTGTGAGATTCAGAGCTCCTCTGATGCCCAAGCTACTAAATCAAATTCATACTAGAAAGCCAGCTCACACAGGTTATACAATTCATCAAACAGGTAACACAGGTTTAGGAACCAAATTACACTTTCCATCCTGGAGATGCAACAGAGATGCCAGATTTACAATTTCTAACATACAGGAGATGTTTTAAATATCCATGGGTTAACATAGGAGAGGAAGTTCATGAACATGGCAGAGATTAAACTTTCATTCACGTGAAGTCTACTGTATTGGCTAACATGGAGAACAACTATTCTAAGCCAGTTTTGGAAATGGACTTTCACACATGAGTAAAAACTTACAAAGAAAAACTAACAAGCAAAAGAAAACAAAGAAACAAAATCAACCAAAACTGCAACCAACCAACCAACAAAAAGCTATTCCCAACTGAAATTCAGCTTGATTATCTTTTACCTATGGGACAACCTGAGTAAAAAGTCTAAGATTAATGAAAGGAAACAAGCTAAACAATGGGAGTCTTATAATAATATGTAAAATGTCTTATAAAAATGTAGATATCCTTTTCCCAAAGTATACCCTTATTTTTGTTTGCTAATTAGCTGTGATGAGCAGATAAAGGCTCCTTGCCAAGACTTAGCTGAAAGTCTCTTTCCATTCAGTGGCTGGCACAGAGATGGAAAGAGAGTCTTCTTCATAGTCCTCAGACTAAAGCTGCACTCTGCCTCATGACAGTTAGAGCAGCAAATGTTTATTAAGGTATGAAGGCAGGCTCACTCTGTACAATCAAATGGTCAACCATGTTTTGATAAATTTGACCTGCATCAATTTCTTCTGCAGATGAATTAGTTCGCTGAAGGAAGGTTTTCTCCATCAGTCTCCCCCGTTCACTCATTTTTGTCTCAAGCATACATTTTTTTCCACGATGTATCACTGCCACCACCTCAGATTCTCTAACCAGGGGATCACATACCCAACTTTGTGGCCAGACAGTCCAAAGGCAAGTTTGCCCTAACCTGCTGTGAAAGTATAAAATGTACATGTAATTACAATCACACCTTGATAAAGACATTTTCTGCATGTGCATTATGACTCTAGTGAGCTTCCCAAAAGTCCAGGCTCAGATACTTCCTGAGTTGGAGCCTTCTTGGAAAGCAGAGACAAAATTTCCAGTCTAATTTTGTAAATGTATGTTTAAAATTTATATAGTTACAGTGATATACACGGGCCAATAAAATTAAATTCTCTATTTAAAAAATTAAGATTATCCATTTTGTTTTTCCTAAGTGTCCTTGCTAATTGAATGTTGTGTTATATTTTCCTAAAAGTACCCTTTTTAAAAATCTGTAATTATCTTGATATACATTTCTTGATTTATGATAAAGAATGGAATATATTAAAGATGGGATGACGACTTAATTTATATCCCAGGTCTGATTCCCCTTTAAAACTGTCTTTGGCTTTGCTTTCAGAATTTGCTTTCTTTTTGCTTAGCAAAATAGAATATTTTTCTCTTTCTAAGGACATGATTTAATGATTTATTGAGAGTCCTTAACTGACACTGAAGTCAAAACTATCACACAAGGCCAGATCCCAGCAATGCCTTAAAGGAAGCTGGAAAAAATCTGACAAGAAACAGGGTTAGAGAAGAAATGGCTTCCAAAAGTGACTTTCGCTTCCCTAGCAAAACTACACCATTCTTGGACTGTATTTCTCTTTGGTCAGTTTTTCAGCCAAATGCTGCCATTTTATCTTTTTGGAATTCAGGTGTATGTCTATAAGTCAAAGTTGGCACAGCATTTCTTTCGAGAAATATGAGAGAGTGACAGTTTGGAATGGATTTGTCCTGGTGTGCTCCCCTGAAAGGATTTCAGCTTTCCTGGATGCTAAAACATTGCTGATGGTGTCACAAAGCAAAATCATACACTGATATGCTGCCAGAGAAGTCAAGTACATCACTGGCCCTGCGTTGCATTTTCATCAGGAGCACAGGCAGCTTGTTTCTGCCTTGTGGTAGCAGAGAGGTGACACTGCTGACTAACCAGCAACTCCTTTTATTGCAACACCCACAAATAGCCCTGCTTTCAAAAACTGTAATTATCTGTGACCTCTCTGATGGGCTGATAAACAGCACTGCTTTTGGACAATATGAGAACAAGGTGGTAGTGCTGGACTGCCAAATGGAGCTCCCACAGGGAGCATGAAGGTACTGAGCCAGGATTCTTCATATGGGAACAGTGAAAACAAAACCCCTTGGCATTTGTTCTAGTGACTGTTTATTCTGTACCTCTTCTTTCTGCCACAGCAAATCCATGGGTTTCTGCTGGACTTTCCTCATCCCAGTGGCAGCTCCCACATACTGCTAGGCAACTATTCACAAGATCTTTGTTTTCCTGCTCCAAGGGCAAGTTTCCCACCGATGGCTTCATGCACAGTTGAAATACAGAAGATGGTTTCCAACCAACTAGCTCAGCTTCATTAGCAAAAATTTATTTTCATTAGGTCCTTTTTAATTCTAACCACTAGACTAGCAGCCAAATAAGTGACAATTACTTCTGGACTGTGGGATTGGTTATAGACACTGTGTCACCCATGCAGACACACACATAAAGACAGCACAAATTACTTAAGCCTAAATATCTGCCAGCAAATAAGGGTCTCATTTTGAGAAGGCATAATACTGTTAATAGGCTCAGCCCCAGAAAGATAGAGTGTGAAATGAATAGATCTGAGCTCAGCAGCAGTGCCCTGTTTTATACCCACTGCTAGGGTGGAAAACTCTTCCTGAAGCATTGTTCCTGCTCTCCTTCCACTCCTATGTTCTGTGCCCTACCAGCACACATTCTACTCAGGGAGACATCCTATTCCAATATAATTTGACTGTTCTGCCTCATACCTTAACATTTGGGAAGGTAAAAAAAACTAAAACAACCATACCACACACACACAAAACACAAACGAATAAATACATCAACCAAAAAACACCCCTCAATTCACTTTTTTAAAACCTCAGGATGTACATAACTTGGCATAAATAACATAGGAAATTTACAAACAAACTAATCTGTCTAATTATGAAAAATTTTGAGAGAAATAATTCTTATCTCAATGAAGCCAGCTGCATATCTCTCCAGGCAAACAACACCACCTTCACTATTCAGGTGTAAAGATACCTCCTTTGGACTAAGCACTTTTAAATGATGTTGAGCTATAAGTGTTGGTTACATCTATATTGGTAAATTAAACTTGCTAACCATGACTGTGTTAACAAACTGTTGAGAAAAAATTTTGAAATTAGACTGATCTATGCTAGGAGGGTTTCTAGTAATTTAGCTGAAGAATGGGTCAGGGTTCAAAATGAAGCCTGAGTATTTGCAGAAATTCATCTGCAGCAAATCAGCCCAGATTACAGAACGGGCTGCAATGGCTCTGACAGAACAAGGGACTCATCTTGCCTCACAACAATGTATGATGAAAACACATAACTCTTGAAGCTTGGAGGTTAGCCACAGGTTGTGCAGAGCTGTAGCAAGTGGCATTACAGGGAACGGTCGCACTTGGGCTTGCTTCACAGGAGTGCAATTCTGCAAGGAGAGGCTGTGTGCGCACAGCTCTTTCCCCAGATGTAACTTAAACTAGATCATGTGGGTCTAACCCACCACCTCTCACCTTTCTGCACTGTACCAGAGGTGCTGGCAAGCAGTCAGGGGTGACAGATCTTGCTGCCTTCTTTTAAGTCTGTTTGTAAACAGGTGTGCAGCTTCAGATAAAGGAATCCACCTCCATGCTCAAAGGGGAGGTAATGCCAAACTGGCAGTACTCCTTCTTTCTGCCCACCTGACCCACATGTCTAGCTCCTTGTTGAGAACTATCTATTTATTTATTAGATAGATTTAATTTAGGTAGCTACCCGTGCAATGTAATGACTGGAGTGAGCAGTAGCTTTAGAGAGAACAAGCTTTATCAACTTTGTGCAAGCATCCTTTGAGTGCCAATCAAACATTGAAAACAGAGGCATGAAGAAGAGACAGATCTGGCACAAAGGGTGCACAGTACACCAAAGCAGCCTGGAGAAGTGCTCAGCCAAATTCACAACCACCTGCCACTGACAGTTTATGAAAATATACCTGTCTGAAATAGCATTTTTGTCCCTTTAATTTTCCTATTTCTACATTTGTCATTTTCATCATCTCCTTAAGGATCATTCCCACCTTGCACCAAGATTGCAAAAACCTAATGATTATCTCCCTTTTGATCACCTCATGATCACCACACACCCTGGGAAACACTTCTGTTACCCTCATCCTTCCAACAGATTTTCCCCCAGAACTTCTGCCCAAGTCAAGCCCCTTCCCTGGTTCTCTTGTTGAAGAATAATTCTGATCATTATCTCATTTAGAGAAAAGAGGAAGCAGAGTACAACAGGGTCTGTTTAGTGACTGAAATGTGCCTTATGCTTACAATTATTAGCACTTGATTACATACTATCAAACACCTCTCAATGCTGTCAATATGCGACTGCTTGCTACTTACATAGCCATAGCCAGCATTTTATAGTGGACCTGTCATTATCAGAATTTTCCAAATAGTACCTTATTTTAATTTTTTTTTTTTTAATACCTCCCTTTATTTTTCTTCTCAGTGAAGTTAGCTGTGAGTCCTCCCACGGCATACAGGTTTCACACTGGTTATCAGGACAGGCAGTACCCAAAGCACAGGAAGTGGGGTGCAGTCACTGTGGATGTCACTGCATGCCTGTGGAACATCACAGCTAAAAGCAACAGTGTGCGTGAGCCTTAGCTAAAGTTATGAAGCATGCTTTTTTTACCCTTCTCTGTTTGTGTACTCTTCCTCTTAGATAGATTAATTTCAAGCATAACAAGTTTTTGGGAAGCTGCAATCAGAAAGGCCTTCCTTTGCACTTTCTAAACATATCTGGAGAATCATCAAGGAAAGAAGAGCTACTGTTTACATTTTTTTTCTTATTCTTTGTAACTCTAAGGATTGGAAGTATTACATTGTGAATGAATGTACTTATTTTTTTCTATCATCCGTCACTATATATATAATCTTACTGTCCAAATTTATTCTCCTTATTTGGAAAAAAACTAAAGAAGTGAAGGGCAGGTGCGGGGAAGGGAAGGTGTGGGGAAGGTGTGGGGAAGGTGTGGGGAAGGGCAGGGCAGGGCAGGGCAGGGCAGGGCAGGGCAGGGCAGGGCAGGGAAGGGCAGGGCAGGGCAGGGCAGGGCAGGGCAGGGCAGGGCAGGGCAGGGCAGGGCAGGGCAGGGCAGGGCAGGGCAGGGAAGGGAAGGGAAGGGAAGGGAAGGGAAGGGAAGGGAAGGGAAGGGAAGGGAAGGGAAGGGAAGGGAAGGGAAGGGAAGGGAAGGGAAGGGAAGGGAAGGGAAGGGAAGGGAAGGGAAGGGAAGGGAAGGGAAGGGAAGGGAAGGGAAGGGAAGGGAAGGGAAGGGAAGGGAAGGGAAGGGAAGGGAAGGGAAGGGAAGGGAAGGGAAGGGAAGGGAAGGGAAGGGAAGGGAAGGGAAGGGAAGGGAAGGGAAGGGAAGGGAAGGGAAGGGAAGGGAAGGTTTCTTTGACTTTTTTAAAGGAGGATAATTTTAGAGGAAAAAAGTTCTAAATTTTGTAAACATAATGAAGTCTCAGAATTTGAAACCAAACCCAGAAACAGAAATGTTTATTATTTAAAATGTGTATGTTATTCTTAGTTTTAAACAGTACAAATAAAGATGTGTGAAGTGACAGTTAGGCTAATCTTTCACAAGAGAACTGCAGTGTGCACCAACATAAAACTATCCACAGAGCTTGACCACCTGATTTCATAAGTAACTGCCTTCTGTTTTAAAGACTTCAATTTGTTGGACAAGAAGGAAGTGGTAAGCCAAAGAGTGATTGAAATCTATGATCCATCACCACAGACGGAGCTGATGCAGTGTCAGTGTAAATATAGCGAGTAGTAAAAGAGAAAATAGATAAACCAGATAGTGTGAGTACAAGATGGTTGCTTATTTGTCTGTGAATCATGAGAAAGCAGTGACTTCACTGCACATGAAACACTGTAAAATGATAGTACTTAGGTCTGCAGCTTTCATATACCCAAAGGACTGTGCAGGCTGTGAAATTGAAATTGTTCTTGGGAAATAACATGATTGCATCTTAACTGCCCAGTGGGGCAGTTATTTCTGGTGACCACGAATTGCAGGCATTCAGAGGGTAAAACATGCATCTGAAATGATACCTGTACCATTCTCAGTGGAATGGCTGGTGCCTTCTTTTTATACAGCAGTGCTTACTACAAATCCTCAACCAAGAGTTTGTCTCAGAGCACACCAGCAAATACTTCTGTATGCCTACAGTTTGACTCCTCATAGTATTTTTCCATGGAAACAGAAATAAATACTGTTTAAGGAGATCACAAAGGCTATTTTCCTGACAGCTTTTTATAGCAAAAAGGTGTGTAAGAAGGAGTCTTGACAAGTTAGATATATTTAGGTCATGAAGCCATTTCTTTTGTCCAGCATCTCTGGAAATGTCTGCATTTTGGCATCTACAGGTGACTCTGACTATGAAAAACAGCCAAAGTTAATACATGCTGTGCTATTCCTGAGCAGTGTCAGAAATTTGTAAAAAGCATTTCCAGGGCACTGCTAGTACTCCTGCAGCAGAAGTGGTGGAAATTTGGCAATTGCTGTATATGACATGGAAGAGGTACGCACGTCTCCCTCTGTCATGTAGCTGTCTTGAAACCATGAAAACCTTCTTCAGCCAAATAAATACAGTTGAAGACAGCAATAATTCATTCTGGTGTCTCCAGGACTGTGCAACTGTTTCTGAACTGAAAATATGGTTTCTTCTCAAGGTAGCCAGAATTATCCTGCTTCAGTGAAAAAGATTTTCTTTTCTTTGAACATCAGACTTCACTTCTCTGTGAAACAAGAATAAATTGGATACTGATGAGCCACAGCAAAAAGCTGGAGAAAGAAAAACAAAAGACCACTTCTGTTATCAGGAAAGATATCGGTATTATTTTCTTGCTGACAGGTAACAAATACACGCCTCCCGTCAACTTTCCCCCCCAAACAAGTACTGAAAATTTATCTCATATTAATAATGCATCTCCTTCTGACATGATGATTAACTATGTTTTCCTCTTTGTCCAAGTCTAACTGCAGGCATTAGTTTGCCTTATCATCTCTCACTTTGCAGCATTGGATTTACAGCTGAAGAAGATACTGTCTCCAGGCATCTGCCTTTCCCTCTCTAAGTCAACATGTCTACCTCATAAATCAGCTCTCAGAAAACATATTGAGATGAACCTAAAAAAAAAAAAAAAAGACAAAAAACTGTAGCATGTAGCAGCAAAGGATTTTCCCATTTCCAGTGACATCTTCAATGTCTGCAATTGAAACAAGCTGCTCAATGCACAATAATGCAATGCACTTCAGCATCTTCTAATCACAAAAAAGTTTCTCTCAAATACATACTCTTTGTGCTCAGACACTCTTTGCATGCCTATTCCTGAGTATTCTATATTCTCCAAAATTACTGATTAAAAAAAGGCTAATAAAACTAATAATTGCTAATTATAACATTAACATGGTTTTTTTTCACATCCAGAACAGGTTTTATCCTCTTAATTTTCTTTCATTAGAAGGCTTTCCTGAAGTGTTCTTTATTTAATGTGAACATACTGTAGCAAGGTTTGTTCTTCCACAAAGGTTTGAAAGCAAAAAAAAAAAAAAAAAAGGGGAGAAGTAACTTTAATCTCAAAGCTTCAAAATGGTAGAAGAGTTTGAACATAAAAGCTTATATATAGGATCTACTGTATAACTTAAAGACTATGAAGATAAAGCAAATCTCAGCAGAGTTTATTGGAACTCTCCAGTGGAACTGGAACAGTTATGACTCAGCAGATGCACTTACAGGCCTGGACATCCATGTGTCTTTCAGCAGATTTAAGCTCTTCAGCACATAATATTTTTTATTACTTGAGCCCTTGGTAATTGTACAAAACAACAAACAAAGGACAAAAAAACCCAAAACAGCTCAGAGATCTTCTCTCATTCTTCTATCAGAGTTTGCTCTGCATGAAAGAAAGTAACTTAGTTCAGAGACTTCACAGACAACCTAAAACTTGCAAGGATTTTTCAAGAGATTAGGGTCTTGTATCCAGGAACCCAGCACCAAGGGGTATGGTTGTACTTCTCAGTAACAGAGGGCCAGTGTGGGAACCACACACCAGACCCCTGATCAGTCTCCCCATGAAGTCATTTCTCACCTCTGGCTTGGACTACTTCAACAAGCATTCTGCTGGGCAGTGCCTGAACACCACGGGAGCTGCTCTCAGCTCATAATGGTCAAGGGTGCATTTGTTTTGGCCCTCTCCCAACAGCACTGCCTTGTAACAGCATCCTACTAGATGCTGCATCTTTGAACACACCACATCCTAAAACATAAAACATACACCTTCTAATTTGTATGCTAAAAACACTCATCTGGTGGGTTGTAACACAGACCCTGTATTATTTCAGACAGTCTGAACAGCAAAGAGACATAAACATATCTTAAGGCCAGAGGATGCCCAGGAGACATTAAAGCAAATTTATACTTAGTGTCCATTTGAGATGGTGCATTGGACATATGTTTGCAGGGTTTGATCTGTGCCTGTGATGTTTTCAGCAATACAGGCATTGCATAATGCCCACTCTGTCTTCCTGGATGCCACAAAGTCTCAGTCTGAGGCTGCCCCTTGTAAAATCCAGTCTTTCAGGTTACGGCTTCTTAACATGGAATTGCGCACGTACACACAATTCAAACTATCATTTTACAGCACAAGAGATCCTCTGCATGAGCAAATGGCATTTGCAATCAGGCTGTGTTTATTCCCTCTGGTTCTGAGGCCATCTGGCACTAGTGAAGTCTATTATCATCCAAAAAAGGGTGCCCGCATCCAAACTACATGTTGGGCATGGTGCCTGGCCCGTGCTAATTCTCAAAACATGCCCAGGAACTGTTTGGAGGAGACCTGGGCTGACTGCCCAGGGATAAACGATTCCAGGGACTGCTCAAACAATTTAACACTGTAGACAATGGAGTTAGTGCCTGGGTCTGTCTTCTGGCACTGTGTAATTTGCAGAGCCTGCAAGTGCAATGAAAAAGGCTGATTCCTTCATGGAGCACTCTTCTCTCTGAGTGGCATTAAAGGACTTTACATCTACTGCACATTAAGGGTGTCTTTACAAAAATCAAAAGATTTCTGGAAGTCAAACTGTGTGTATTTTACTGTATCCTGGAAACACTGCAGAATGAGAACTTTTAAGTATAATAGTGAACTGATAAAGGAAAGATCCATTTGTAATATTTGTCTCTGTATGTTCAATACGAGTGGGCAGAGCTCTAGAGGAGTGCAGGCAAGCCAAGGTACAAAGGGTGTGCAGAGGAACAGGCTTGAAAGTGCCAAGACACACAAGGAATTCAGCTGAGGAATCCAAAGCCATACAGCTTTAAGGATGCTGGAATATCACATCCTTAGTGGTGAGCATGGTTTTTCACTCCTTTGGTTTTCACAGATTTGTGAGCAGACCACTTACAAATAAAGGGAAAGAAAAAAAACCAGAGAGGCTTTAAAGGTTCCTCATTCCAATTATGTACCCTATAGCAATTTTAAACTCAGTAAGTTTGGGGGGGGGGGGGGGGGGGGGGGAGGGGAGAATATTTTCCCTATTATCCTAGCTTGAATGCTAAGAAATTGAAATAAAAGTTTTCAAAATCATGAATTGTTTTTCAGATTCCAACCTTCATGGAGATACTGGAACACAAGATGCTTTCAGAACCCCATTTCTTCTTTTTTGCAGTTAGTCCTAGGTAATGGGATAGTATATGGGTTCTGTAACAAGCAGAGGCATTTTCTGAAATAATCAGAAACCTAGTTGTCTTCCTCACTTTTCAGCACACATGTGTACACCCACAGGACAGAGACATTTAACACGGCAATAGTGTACAGAAACTTGAGTGGAAAAGATTCCCCTGGGCTCAGCTGTCTGGGACTGCAGCTGACCATGACATATGGTTCCAGATATTTATCAAGCTCAGTCTTCATAACTAGGTTATTTGCCTCCAAGACAGAGCTGTTCCTGAATTTTAACTCTCTGACAGTCAGAAGCCTGAAGTTACTCACAGCAGGCATACACCATCACTCCTCATGACATCACTGTCACTGCTGAAATCTTTCTGCTTCCCCACTCTGCTGTTCACAGAAACAAGGCCTTGCCACTCTCAGACTTGGGACCAAAAAAATCCCCTTACCATATGTTGACACTGTTGATGATAAAGTTCTTTGCACAGTTAATGGCAAACCTTCAACAACTAACACATATTTTCGACAGGAAGTTATCTCATTCATCTATCAGATCAACTTGGCACAGTCTTCCTTTGAAAGATAGGCTGCATTTTTTTATGTTTCACAGCAATAGTTTTTACTCTTTTTTCTAAAAATCTCAAACTACTCAAGTCAGACTAACCAACATGAAATTTAGGCACTTCCTTTCAGTGACACGGATAGTACAGCAAGGTTGAATATAAGGATAATCTCATGAGCTCACAAAAACTGTGCTAATGAAACTCATAGTTGTTCTTTATCCTTTATATTTCTTTGTTTCTTATTTTCAGGTTTATTTCTGGGGATATTTTGGGTGGTTTTTGGTTGGGATTTTTAATTATAATTTGTACAAAGAAAGAGTCAGAAAAAGAAGCTAGTGCAATAGTGTAGAAAAACATTGAAAAATTAAATTTTTTAACCTTAAGATCTGCTCTACCTTAAATTATAGAATAAAAATCTCTCAGTCAAAAGATCAGATTTTCTCACTGACACTTTTGTGAAGAAAAACGTACAAAATTCAGGGGTTTCTTTGAGAATTGGCAAATCCTACTGAATGAAAATCCACAGGAGTCTCATTGTATTACTGCAGTGCAGGTATTAGTCAACTCATTCAATTCACTTGCAAGGCTCAGTATGTGTCCTTCTGCCTCTAAAGCTGAAGTGGTCTTAGCAGATCGTAAAAGAAAAGGCACTTTTTTTTCCCCATTACTGAAAAATCCTTAAGTAGACTCATGGATTTAATTTAAAGGATCTGGCAAAATGAACATTCAGTGGAGGAAGTTTCAGCTGAAAACGATTTATTTGTGAATTCTATAAGTAATTTAAAAAAAAAATAAATTTTGGACGGGAAGTTAGACTCTAACCATAACCAGCAGGCATTCATGCACCCAGATTTGTCGAGAACTTTTCAAGGAAGAGCTGCAGGTGCCCTTGATCTGCGTGTGCTGACCACTACCTCACACATCCCGTGTGTGAGAATCACGTCAGACATATCACGGGTCGGACATCCGAGTTTCTGACTGTGGGCGCTGCTTTCCAGCAAACCGCAGGCAGAATTGCTGTCACAATTATGCCAGCGTTTAACCTCATTTCAGTTCGTTTGTATTTAAGTTCTGCTGTCTTTCCAGAGCTGTGCATCTCTTACGACAGCTACTGTGTTTGGGTTAAGTTTCTGTATTCCTTCCAAGTTTGTATAAATCACAAGCTGTGGCTGTCTGGTATCCAAATGGACTTTTTTTGCCATAAGCAGCTTCTACCACTTCCATCAAGCATAGGCCTTCCCTTACTTTTGACACCTATATAATTGCAATGATTTTTTTTTCTCTCAGTTCTTGTATTCTTTTGATTTTCCCTAAAATTTCCTTAATATAATTCTGTGTGCCTTTTACCTTTCTGCCACAATCTATTTTCTGAGATTACCAGACAATTCTCACACTTTCCTTTCTTCTGGTGTCCTTTCTTAATATCACTGTCTCGTATAATTTATAAAAGTAGGCAAACATAAACACCAACCTGCACATACACATAAGTATTTGCACTTATTTCCAGTGTAACTATATTATCTACCTTTATCTACATTTTCTTTCATGCTTTTCTGGTCATGGTTAGTTCCATTTGGTTCTTTGTGGCCTGCCTCTTCAGTGAGAGCTCAGATTTATGCAGAAATTCATTCAATGGTTCTATGAAATGAACTGAAAATGGTTCTGTGAAAACTCTCCAGGGTATGATCTATTTGCTTCTCTCACATTTGTCTTTATTTGTTTTTGTAGAGTGCTATGCATGCCCAAGTTTGAAATACTAAGCATAAGGGCCAATGTCATTAAGTCCTCAAACCCCAAAGCCTCACACAAGGTTGATTTTCAGGTGGAATATTCTGCATAAGCTCAGTTTCCCTCAGTCTGGGGGACAGGATAGCTCCAAGGACTGGATCCATGCCTCTCACTTCATTTAAACTTGGTAAGGTATCAAATGTCTGTATTAACGTGGCATATTGTACGCATAAATTGTTAACCCACTTGAGGGATGTCAAACAAAAGCAATATTTTGAACCTTTTTCATCTTCAAGTGACAAAACTTGTTGTGAACATGGTGTCCAAGTTCACATTACACACACACACAAAACTTCCACTTACTCCTGGTGCTGCTGCCTAGACTCCACAAGAGTCTGCAGAGAAAAACTTCTTTTGGAAAACTCTCTTGTGAGCTGATTTTGTCATCAGCAGAATCACACAGTTTATGGTGAATATCTTTAGTAGTTCAGTACACAGAATCAATTTATGTCAATCATACCATACTCGTACCTAATAACCTTTCTCAGAGCAGCTATACATATCTAGAAAAAAAAGAAAAAAAAATCATGAAGCATTACTGCAAGATTAATCTGCCAAAAAGACAGAGACCAGAGATTACTTATGAGCTGTGCAAAAGGAACATTCTTCTTCCCGTTTTGGAGGTGTACTCTGTAACAATGTTGAGTCCCCATCTTGACGTACTCACGATTGCTCAGGCCTCCCTTCCCTCAGAGCTCTTTACGTGCCTGTGGTTTGGAAGATACAGCCCTCACCCTATAACCTAAAGTGGGAGTCAGTGCTCACTTAACAAGAGCTCTCAGAAGGAGCATGCATCTGGCATGATGGGACTTCCCTGACAAACCCAGCATCCCTCAATCCCATCAGTTATAGACTAAGAGACCCTTCCTTGTATTGCATCACTCAACCCTTCCACCACTGCAGTCTTCTTCTGTTCTTGACCTACTTTGCACAAATATTCATTCACTCATCACTGGCAAAACTACAAATCACAATTTCCTTTCTCTCCTTGCCTCTCTCTTCTGAATCCCTTCTCCGCTTGTGCATCATCCTTTCTGTATTTTATTGTTGTGTTTTGTCACTTATAAATAGACGTCTCTTTGTATCTGACCTTTGGCTTGCAAAGCCTTCTCCGCCCTATGGCTCAGGAGAGGCCATTTTGGTCTTTCTGGTTTTGCAGTTCTCCCAAGAATGTAATTTCCTTGGGAAAAGGAAAAGGCAAAATTTAAAAAAAAGAAAGCAAATCTTCCCCTTCATATCAAAATCCATTCATCCACTTCTAATTTTAGTTTCCCTTAGTGAATGCGACCCTGTAATTAAAACATTGGCAGATGAGAATATTATAGAGCCTTGCAGTTCAAGTGAACATTATTGTTAAACGTCATAATTTTGTGTCTGACAGTCTAGTAAACTGACTGAAAACATGTAGGACCATCCAAATTAAGGCTTGCAAGGACCATTTTGCACTCATCATTCAGACTCTGTTTCCACAGGTAGTATTTGCAACAGGTCTAAAACCAACAACCAGCTGATAGAGGCCAACATGCCAGGGCCAGTGCTGACCTCTACCAGCAGAGGTTTTAACTTCCTTTTCACAGGGGTGCCACATAACTGTCTTGGAAACCTTTCATTCACAGATGTGTTGAATGTCAAGTTACAGGACCATTGCAGAACCAAGCTGCCAAAATCGTTTCCTTCCCACCACCTAAAATATCCATATTCCACAGATCTGACATTTTCCTGACCTAGCTAGAAGGATTCAAATTAATAAGTGCCATGCTCAACAAAACAAGTGCCATTGTCCACAAGCCTTTTTATTAGTAGTTCCACTTACAGGAGACTCCCTACAGCCACTCATTGTCAATACCTTCCATTTCAATAGCTGTTCCTTCCATCTCCAACCTTATTTCCGTCCCAACTCTAAATACAGCCGCGCCAACAAAACTGAGGCAGTTGTGAGCAGCATTACAGAGGTAGGAACAAATGACTGGGGAAGGAGATTTTAATGTGCAGCCTCTCTTAAACATGCTTTATGAAGATCAGATTGTTCCAAAGAGGAGCTATCCCATGACACAGAAACAATCTGAATATTTTACAGATGACATGTACCTGTAACAGGACTAAACAGGGATTCTGCATTTATTACATCAGCAAGATGCAAGGGTGCAAATGCTAGTCAGTCTTCTATCCATCCGTTCCAGAGATTTTAGCCTAACAACTGAAATAATACAGCAGACACTTTTGTCAAGTAGAATAAAATGAGCAAGCTCAGAAATATGGGTAAACTTCAAAAAGCAGAGCACAGGAGGCCTGTAACACTTTTATCAATCCCTAGAAAACAAGCCAGGATGTGAACACCCAGAGCACAGCATATTGGCTCTGCACTCTTTCCTCTCATCTGCTTTACAATGCAGAAGATATAGCTGCATGGATCAACTTTCATCTTTAAGTTTTCTCTCAGACTGAATATGAGTCAGAATTTCTCACAAAGCAGTTTAGGGAAAGAGGAAGGAGAAATGGGTCTTGTGTATTCATGAGGAAGAGTATCCTTTTCTTATGAGGAGAGACTGCAGGAGCTGGGCCTGTTTCATCTAAAGAACAGAAGACTGAGAGGCGATCTCATCAAACATCTCAAAGGTGGGTGCCAAGAGGATGGTGCCAGACTCTTTTAAATGGTGCCCAGTGACAAGACGAGGTGCAATGGCCATGAAATAAAACAAAACAAAAGCAGCTCCACCTCAACATGAGGAAGAATTTCTTTACACTGAGGGTGTCAGAGCCCTGGAACTGTCTGCCCAGAGAGGTCATGGATCTCCCTCTCTGGAGAACTCCAAACCCACCTGCACAGATTCCTATGTAACGTGTTCTAGGTGACCCTGCCTTGGCAAGGGAGTGGGACTGGATAATCTCCAGAGGTTGCTTCCAACCCTAACAGTTCTGTGACTCATGTCACACTGCCTGGAGATAGGAATGCAGGGCTGTGCTTTCTTCTAAAATAAGGAGGGAAATTGAAGACACTGGCTGCTTTTTGTTAGGATTTATGCAGTTGAGTAACGCTTTGCTTTGCTGTAAATGCAGGGAAAACATTTTTATATAAAGAAATAAAACAGGCTTATTTAAATAGAAAACAGAGTTGGTTTTTTAAACTTTCCAAGCCGCTTTCAAAAAAACTTTATCTCTGCACTCCTAAATCCCTAGCTTGAATTCATATTTTACTGATGCAACACTAGAGCAAGACATGAATAGAAGTATTCATGTGTAATTGTAATTAGTAATTACAGCAATTTTGCTGTTTCAGTTTTAATCCAATCTCTCTGTTAGCACCTTAACAGCTCTTTTTGGGGGGGAATTCTGTTGTCACAAAGTTCCTGTAGGGGTTTCCCGGTAAATTTGCTGGGCCTCCCAGTCCCTGCACAGATGATGTGTTCTGCCTATTTTGGTGTGATGGTGTGCTAATTGATGATGGGCTTGGCTTTGAACCTTCAATTATAGTTTTCATTTAAGGTGTAGCAGGACCAACCCGTTTAAAGTCTCCTGAATATTAAAATTTGGGGTGTTTTACCTGTACTGAGTGATTCTGGGCTACAACTGAGAGACATCCTGTATTTCTAGTATCTGTAATGATCCACAGAGCAGAAGTTCAGTGGGAGTACCTAGTAGGAAAGCAGGCTCTTTGCCATAAGTTTGTCTTTCCCCTGCTCTCATCTGCATGCATTGCATCATGCCAGGAGGCAGACAGCTCTCTCACCCTTTCCTCCAGCCTGCCCTGGGAGCCTCCAGTGCCTTTTATAAACTTATTTCTCATGGCTGGAAATAAAAGATTAGTCTTCTAGATTCCAGCTGAAATAATGAATTGAGCAGGTTATGAAATCCAGCATCTCTCTTGCATGACCCTTCTTCCTGAGAAGGAGTTCACTATCTTAATCCCAAGAGATTTTAATGTGCAAACTATATGCCAGAGGAGACAACTACACACCCATCCAATGTGCACAGAAAGCAGGATGAATCCACTGACTAATATGTTGCTACATGATATAAACTTGCTGCTTCTTCCCAGGAATATTGCCAGTGAAGGTATTCAAGGTCATTGTGCACAGAAAAGAGACATATCACACTCACATGCATGATTGTTCCTTGAACTACAGCTAACTTCACAGAAAGCTGAGTTAATCTTGGCCAAGCTAAAGTAAAATATTCCAGAGACTCAAAGTATTGTGCAGGGAAGCTACAGAAGCTGTCCAAATGGAAAATTAACAGTACAAGTAACAGCAGACAAAATGTCAGTGGTGGAGTAGAGCTTAGGCATTCAGTTAGCGACAAGAATTTGTATTCCATTGTGTTCCATCATTTCAAAAGGAAGCATCTATAGCACCAGCCTGATACAAGTGGGTCTCCTTCTTTTGCCCTGAAGGATATTCCCCTATTCATCTAGATACTCCTTGGCTTATTTTAAGGTGAAGTCTACATTAAGTTCAGATGTGTACGTGCACATTTTTGTCAGTCATATTGCTATAATTTGTTAAAGAAAAATGAAAGTGAAGCTGAATGAAAGTGTACAAATCATATCGGACTAAGTGGGAGCTTCTGTTCAGTTTGATCCAAACTGAACAGAACAGTAGTTTATATAGCAATAATGCATAGTAAAATAGATAGAACAATGAAATCTCAGTTTTCAGGTTATGAGTTCACGAGTCCATATCTTATCATCTAGGATTAATATCTTTTCAGAACAAAATCCTTTCCTCAACACCCAAAATTCCAACCATTAATGTCATTCAGACACCCTGAATTGCTGGTCTATAGAAGTCAAACAATACTAAATTTACTTCTGGGCACATTAACATTTTCAGACAGAGCTCTTTGTATTAAATGTCATTCATGTTTGACAACTAAGTGGAAGAGAGCAATCTCCATCCAGGGGTATCCATCCCATCAGCCATTGTTGAATCCCATAAATTTTGTGTGCACTAAATTAATTTTCTTGGTTTGTAACACGTGAAGCCTGTTCAAGACTCGCCATACTGTAGCTAGAGTTACAGTTTTTCTAGGTGAGTCCCTGCTCTGGGCAGAGCAGCAGTCACAACACTGGTCATTAAAAATGGATCAGCTGGGGACTTAAGATCTGGATCCACTTTGCAGGAGTGATTCCTTCTGACATCCTTGCCTTCTCTTCAGAGTCTCACAACCTCTTTGCAGCTCTCCTCCCTTACAAGAGGTAGGTCATTTTTCTGAGGAAATAGCTCATGGTATATGTTCAAGTAATGAATTCCAGAAGGAACACAAACTTCGAGCCCATAAGCTCTTGGGTATCTGACCTGAACAGATGGGACTGCAAGCACCTCAAACTGTGTAATCATCTCCCATGGGCACAAACCAATTCAACAGAAAAATTAATTCCAATATGATTCACAACTCAGTGTTTCATTGGTTGTGAGCAAAGAGTTCTCAGAATTTCATTTCCCATAGGGAGAGGGAGAAAAGATATTTTAACTATCAACCACAGTTCAGGGCAAAATAAGCACTGAAACACTTCCCCAGAAGTGTTAGGTTTGGGTTTTTTGTTTTTCTGGTTTTCTCTCAGCTTGATTTTTTCATCTGTAGGTGAGAAAGAAGGTGAGAAGTTGGCAGAAGACAGATATGGTGATGGAAGCTGGAAAAGAAGTTCAAAGCATGGTGTTAGCATTTGCATCCAGTCTGAGCTACAGAAAATATCATGAGCTCCTAGGAACTGAAATGCTGTGGATATGCACAATGCATGCACTCACATGAGCAGAAGAAACCCCTTGCTTGGTTTTTCTTTTTTTTTTCTTTCCTATCACCACCAGAAACATGAGTTTTGCCCCTTGCTAGAGGCCTGAACTGTTCTTGTGCACATTTCGGAGTATGATTCAGACAAAGTTCTTTTTTTGTCACTGGCCCCATTACCTAATGTTTTGCAGTCCTGCCCAATAAAGATTTATTCATCTCATATGTTCCTGGTTGTGACCTTATGTTCGGCCGCAGTTGGACTGCTTTGCACTCCAAGGCTCTTTCCTCAGCATTCCAGACCTGGGAGCTGCTGTGCCTGGGAAGACCAGCCTGCAGAGCCTCGCTGGACAGTAAATCAGCCCTTGAAGGCCCAAAACTTTTTATATCAAGCATCCAGCCTCATCTGTTTTCTTATTGCACTAATACTGCCCTGAGGAAAATCACAAATAAGAGTCCAATATATTTCAAATAACTGAAAGCATGCTTTCCTAGATTTGGTTTGAATACTGCAGTTCTTAACTTTTCTTTGAACACCCCTACGTGCTGTTTATGATGAAAGTATCCAACCCAACTTTTCACTGAAAATAGGAGCCCACCATGAGGGTTTGCATGACTGAAGTGGGCACTGAACATAAGTACAGTGTACGTAAGTACTTGCCAGTCCCCTGATCCAGACTTGCTTCACTCTGGAGTGTTCTGCAGCAAAGTCTCAGCCTTCCACAAAGTGTGTGCAGCTGTGCAGTTCAGAAAATGTGACTCTAAAGTTTTCTTCTAAAGCATTTCTCTCCTTCACTCTCTCTTGCTGGCCTGGGGATGTGAGGATCATCCCCACATTTGTTTTAATCCCTTCATTATTTAGTTCCTCAATCCAGCTATTTTTCCCTCCTGGCGAAACCCCATGCCAAATTTTGTACTAAGAACTAGCAGCAACACCTCTTTCTCTTCTCAGGGAAAATCAATGATTACCACAGGAGAGACTCAGTGCTGACATATCTTAGGAAAGATGGTGTTTCAGTATCGTGAGACATTCACTTTCTAATAGTTATTTGACAATGATCAAAAGATCTGTGATATTAATTGCAGCTAATTTCTCCTATTTACCATGCTGAAAGTGAAGTTCAAACTGTGCAGGATTAATGGCCCTTTGCTACTTATGAAGTTCTTTATGGCTAATTTGTCACCATCCATCAAGCTTTGTTCATGCATTTATTACACAAAATGAGTAAGGCTTCAACTATCAGGTGAGTTAATAAAAAATAATGAAGGATATTTGTCAGACATTCTGAGGGGCTCAGTACTTGAATCTTTCAGCTTGCATTTATCTACTCAGGTGACCATTTAACGTGATCTTCCATTTTTCTTTATTCATTTTGCTCAATATATTGTTTTCCCATATATTTCACTATCTGTAAAAAAAACTAAGACACCAAGAACATTAGAAAAATAAGCTGTCATTATTACATCAGTGGTTTTGATAGGAGGAGGTGGGCCTAATAAAAAAAGTTGTTTTATCTGCACTGACTTTGCAAGGGACCTATCTTTTGTGCTTGGCTTAAGTAACAGAAAGCTGTGCTGCCACTATCTGAAAAGTACTTTTCATTGATCTGAGAAAGAACATACATGAGACTACAAATATTGTGTGTTTCCTCAAGAAATCATGATATCAAGCCTTTCCTTCAGATTTTCACTGTGAGAGAGAATTAAACAGTGTTTGACCTAGAAACTTCTGACTTCAATAATAATAGCTGCAGAAAAACAGTTTTTAAACAGGATTGCATTTCACAGCTTCAGAAATACATGAATTCACTTCACTTTGTGGGGGTTCTTGAAACAGGGAAATCCAATTCCCTTCGGATTCTTCCCCTCTGAGCTAGGGTGAGACTGAGTCATCCTCCATTTGTTTGTCTTAGATGACAAATATTACTCTCAACTTACAAACAATGTCAGCAAGAAAACAGCATCTGGAGCTTGTTCAGTTATACTTCTACCTTTCCAAAATGCTATATAATTAACATGCATATGGCTAATTTTAAACATTTGAATACCTCCACTGGCTTTAGCTGGGATGCTTCTAACATTAAAATTTGCTGGATGAAGACCATTATCCTTATTGAAGCTGTGCCCCATTTGTGGTAGCAATGTGGCATTCCTGGCAGCAAGGCAGACTTTAAAATTTCTTAGTTTAGACATACTCTTCTGGGAGCACCATGACATTCAGGATTTAACATAACCACTTATGCTGAAGGTGCTGCCTGGGTGGGTAGGTTTTTGGACAAACCACACTGTTCCCCTGCAGAGAGCACTACTAAAACTGCCAGTCTTGCCTTTGAAAGCTGCTGATTCCTTTTGTGCAGCTGTGAGTCCCAAATGCAAGGTGTATGATGGAAACCATTTGAAAACAGCCCACTCTGCAGCAAGCAACAGATCTAGTCTGGATTTCCATGTCTTCTTTTCCTCATTGATTCAATTACAGTTCTATCTGAAGCAGTGACAAAAACTGAATGCTGGAACTTCAGCTATCCAATTCAAAGGCAAATAATTCCATACCAGACTACAAAATGCTGGACACAGAAACTATGAATATTAATGTATTGCAGTTTCAGCATTCAGAGTCTTTTCTCTTTGCTGCATTTTGCCCTGCTGAGCAACGAAATAGGTGTTCTGTAGCGCCAGGCTCTTCACAACAGAGAGGATGAAATTGTTTTCTTGGTTAGACAGCTCACCCTTGAGGTATGCTCAAAGCATATCCTTTTTTGCACATCTATACTGCAACTTCCAATTAGGGAGGCAATATAAGCAGCAAGAGTCAGCAGGGGACAGAATAAGATGTTCTTTGCCTCCACCAGAAAATTCTTTGCTGAAAAGAAGTTAGAATTTGGCTTGTCAAAGCTCCTTTACTTTTACTCACGTGAGAGAATTCACATACATGTGCATGACTGACTTCTTTCCTAGAGCTTGCTGGAACTACAACTCTCAGAACTTGGACTATTCAGATAGCTGGGATTGTTTGTGTGATTCTCTGCAGTAACACTTTTATGGAGAAAAGCTTTTTTCTCCCAAGAATATTTTTATCTGCAAATGCAACACCACCTCTTCTCTATCTGACAGAGGTTTTCCACTAAACTCAGTCTGGACAAAATAACTAAGTAAATCCTGCTGTTATTCCTACTTGTTGCTGTGTGTTGATCTTTTGTAGTCATTCCTAATGCAATATAAGATGAGAAAAAAGAATATACTTTAAAATAAGGGAAAAAATACACTGCACAGGATTATTTCCAAGTTGCTGCTCATCATCAAAGGTTGAGATGGCTGGAGAGTGCTAAGGCAACACCAAGCAATTATCAACTCATATTAAACATCCACCAAACTCCACCTCAGCTGGGATTCTAAACCATGGCCTTGAGCAAATCTTTGGGGAAACCACCAGTAACACTTTTATCCTCGTAGTTCATTACTTTTTTCTGAGAACACAAGATGATTTTACTATTTTCAGGCTTCAAAATATCCTAGTCCATGCTTGTGTTTGCAACAGATTGCAATGCCTTAATAGTATGCCTGTTTACTTGGAAGCAGAAAGGCTAGCAGCACCTAGCTCAATCCAGTACAAAATCTGAATCAGATTTGGGGTTAAGTTTGAGCCCTTCATGCCACCTTTGCAGTTTCTGAGTTTTTATTTAACTTTTGGCATTGGAGCCTCAAAGTAACTTCAGTCAAAATATCTGAGCATTGTCAGGTTTCAGGTCAAAAGTATGTCAAAAGTAGAGTTTTACATGAATCCAACCCAACAGTAAATCACTCCCTGCATTTGATATTCAACATAAGCTCCTTTGAAAAGTTTTAAGGTTTGTGGTGAATATTTCTCACAGCTCTAGGTTGAATAAAGCTGGAATGTTATATTCCTCTCAGCAGGTTTCATCCAAATGCCAGCTAATTTTACAGACAACCTCATGACTATGAGGAAGGAGAATGGGTCAAGGCAAAGACTTTGCTGGTTTACAGTCAGACTTTCGAGCATTATGCACAGGACAGTTCCAACCAGAGCAATAAAACAAGACAGCAATGGTCCTTTTTTTTTTTTTCACTTACTAGTTTCAAGTAGCAAATATTGAGGGCAAAGTTCTAGGGGAATGCCTCATGAAACACTTATCTCCTTTTAGATTCATTACTACAATAAAAAACATTTTAGAGTCACAGCAACAAATATTTTCTACAGTCTGTTAGAAATGCTCAAATTTTCACCCTCAGAGGGAGTCTCAACTCTCCATTTCAGCTGCCACCTACCTTCCAGAATGCCCCAAGCCCCTTCTTTCCTCTGTTTATCCCAAGAAAGTCCCATGGATGGTTACATTTCTGTAAATAGGTACCACACAGATTCCTTTATCCCAACTACACAGAGCACCAGCATAGGAAAATTCTGCACCAGAGGGCCCTGAGAGGATGGATTTCAGAATCACTGAATGGGTCAGGTTGGAAGGGACCACAGTGGATGATCTCCAGAGAGGGAGGCTCCATGGCCTCTTTTGGCAATCTGTTTTGGTGCTTGATTACCCACACAGTAAAGAAATTTTTCCTGATATTCAGGTGGAACTTCCTGTGTTTCCCTGTCTGCCTGTTGCCTCTTGTCCTACTGCTGGGAACCACTGAGAAGGGCCTGGAAACATGCACTGACACCCTCCTTTCAGACACTCAGAGACATTAATGTGGTGCCATCAGTCATCTCTTCTCAAGGCTGAACAGGCCCAGATCCCTCAGCACTTCCTTGTAAGAGAGATGTTATAGTTTCTTAATTATCTTTGTCACCCATTGTCACCTGCTCCAGAAGCAACTGGATGCACAGTCTTGCAGGTTCAAACATGCATAGCCCAGCCAACAAAAGACCTGACCCGACAAGATTTTTATCAGAGGTGCGGTATGACCTTGTGTGCAAGGGGATTCTGGTCAGTCCATCACATGAGTGAAACTGTAAAGACAGTAGGTTTGGGTTGCAGATAGGCCCCAAAACTCAGGAAAGAGATCACAGAATCACAGAATCACTAGGTTGGAAGAGACCCCCAAGATCATCAAGTCCAACCCAGCCCGAACACTTCAACTAAACCATGGCACCGAGAGCCACATCCAGTCTTTTTTTAAACACATCCAGGGATGGTGACTCCACCTACTCCTCAGGCAGACCATTCCAATACTTTATCATTCTTTCAAAAAAAAACATTTTTCCTAATATCCAACCTATATTTCCCTTGGCACAACTAGAAACTGTGTCCTCTCGTTCTGTCAGATGCTGCGTGGTGAAAGAGACTGACCCCCACCTGACCACAAACACCTTTCAGGGAGTTGTAGAGAGTGATAAGGTCACCTCTGAGTCTCCTTTTCTCCAGGCTAAACAACCCCAGCTCCCTCAGCCATTCCTCACAGGGCTTGTGTTCCAAGCCCCTCTCCAGCCTTGTTGCCTCCTCTGGACACATTCAAGCATCTCAATGTCCTTCCCAAACTGAGGGGCCCAGAACTGGACACAGCACTCCAGGTGTGGCCTCACCAGTGCTGAGTGCAGGGGCAGAATGACCTCCCTGCTCCTGCTGGCCACACCATTCCTGATCCAGGCCAGAGGGCACTGGCTTCTTGGCCCCCAGGGCACAGGGCTGGCTCATGTTCAGCTGCTGTCACCAATACCCCCAGTCCCTTTCTGCCTGGGCCCTGTCCAGCCCCACTGTCCCCAGCCTATAACACTGCAGGGGGTTATCGTGGCCAAAATGCAGGACCCGGCACTTGGACTTATTAAACTTCATCTTCTTGGATTCCACCCATCCATCCAATCGTTCCAGGTCTCTCTGCAGAGCCCTTCTGCCTTCCAACAGATCGACACACACTCCCAGCTTAGTGTTGTTCATAAATTTACTGATGAAAGACTCAGTACCCTCATCCATGTTCAATAAAAATATTGAACAGGACAGGCCCCAGCCCTGAGGGACATCACTGGTGACTGGTCCCCAGCTGGATGCAGCACCATTCACCACCACTCCCTGGGCCATCCAGCCAGTCCCTAACCCAGCACAGAGTGCTCCTGTCCAAGCCCTAGGCTGACAGCTTCTCCAGGGGTGTGCTGTGGGAGACAGTGTCAAAGACCTTGCTGAAGTCCAAATAGACACATCCACAGCCTTTTCTGCATCCACCAGGTAGGTCACCTGGTCATAAAAGGAGACCTACCCATCCTAAACCCATGCTGGCTGGGTCTGATACCCTGGCCATCCTCTAAGTGATAACACTCACTATAAACTGCTCCATTACCTTACCATGTACTGAGGTCAGGCTAACTGGCCTAAAATTATCAGGATCCTCCTCCCCACCCTTTTTGTGAATGAGCATCACATTGGCCAGCTTCCAGTCATCTGGAACCTCACCAGTGAGCCAGGACTGATGGTAAATGATCTTCACAAGCTCATCTGCCAGCTCCTTCATCACCCTGGGATGGATCCCATCTGGGCCCATAGATTTATGAACATCCAAGTGTCTCAGCAGTTCTTTGGCTGCCTCCTCCTGGATAACAGGGGGATCATTCTGCTCCCTGACACCATCTGCCAACCGAAGATGACAGCTGTCCTGAGGACAAGCCATCTTCCCACTAAAGACTGAGGCAAAGAAGGTGTTAAGCACTTCCCCCTTCTCCTCATCTGCAGTTACTAAGTTCCCTCCCACATCCAGAAGAGAACAAAGGTTGGTCTTACCCTTCCTTTTACCATTAACATATTTGTAAAAACATTTTTTATTATCCTTTACAAAAGTTGCTAAATTAAGGTTGAACTGAGCTTTGGCCTCCCCAATGTCCTGTGCCCTCCAGATCTCTGTTTTGAAGTATGTCCACCTTTCCAGGACTACTTTGTTTTTAAGGGCTTTTTCCAAAGAAACTCTCTGAATAAATATCCTAAATAGGCCAAAGTCTGCCCTCTGGAAGTCCAATGTAAAAGTCTTATTAATGTTCCTCCTGATTTCACCAAATATTGAGAATTTTATAATTTCATGATCACTATGCCCCAAGTGGCCTCCAACCACTTCTATTTGCAAACAACAGATCTAACATAGCCCCTCCCCTGGTGGGTTCACTCACCAGCTGTGACAAAAAGTTGTCATTTACACTCTAAGATCTTCCTGGACTGCCTCTTTTCTGCTGTATTAAGTTCCCAGCAGATATCTGGAAGGTTAAAATCACCTACAAGAGCAAGGGCTGGTGATCCTGAAACATTCTACAGCTGCTTATAGAATGAGTTGTCCAGCTCATTCTATAAGCATCCCTGGTTGAGTGAACAATTACAGATTACCAGCTGGATGTCAGCCTTGTTGGCTTTCTTTCCCCTTAATTCTTACCCATAGACATTCAACCTCATTGTCATTAGTTTTAATATCCATGGCGTCAAAAGCCTCCCTAAAGTGAAGGGCCACCCCTCCACCTCTTCTTACTATCCTGTCTCTTCTGAAGAGCTTGTTGCCATCCAGTGCAGTGCTCCAGCCATGTGAGTTGTCCCATCACAGTTCCATGATGGTGACTACATCCTAGCTTTGCTCTTGCACCTTGGCTTCCAGCTCTTCTTGTTTGTTACCCATGCTGTGTGCATTAGTGTACAGCTGGGCTTCTGATTTCACCTCTAACTCAGGCTTATCAACCTTGGCCTGCTTCCAGAGAACCCAGCTGCATCACATTCCCCCTTCAAACCTAGTTTAAAGCCCTCTCCGTGAGTTCCACCAGTTCATGGGCTAAAATCCTTCTGCCTTTAACAGAGAGGTGCAACCCATCCAGTTCCAACAGTCCAGGTGCTGTAAAAGTTGCCCCATGATCAAAGAGCCCAAAATTCTGCTGATGACACCAATCCTGGAGCCACCTGTTCATAATGTGGAATCTCCTATGCCTTTAATCATTTTTCTCTGCCATGAAAGGAACTGAGCAGAACACTACCTGTTCTCCTGCCCTATCAACCACTTGACCCAGTGTCCTAAAACCCCTTTTAATTTCCCTGCTGCTCCTCTTTTCAATCTCATCACTGCCAGCCTGGAGTAAGAGCAGCGGATAATAATCAGAGGGCTGCCTCAGCCCAGGGAGTCTCTCGTTAATATCCTGTACCCAGGCCCTAGGGAGGCAGCAGACCTCCCTGTGGGTTGGGTCATACGGGGCTCTCTGTTCTCCTCAGGAGGGAGTCACCCACTACCACTACCCATCCCATGCCTGACTGTCATTCAGAAGGCAGACTGCCTGCTTCAGACTTGGGCAGCAGTTTTCAGCATTGGTATCAGCCTTGGAGAGTCCCTGGATGCAAACTTCCCAACACGTAGGAATATGCCTCCTCAGTTTTGTCTCTCATTGTCATGAAGAAGATTAAAAAAAAAAAAAAAATTCAATAATTTTCCTTGCCTTTTTCTTCATAGCCATCACCTAAAGGCCATGAAAACAAAGGTAGCTCACTATTAGAAATCATATTCCTTCATTTGAAAATTTAAATTATTGACACTTTCCTGTAATGAAAAACATTGTGCAACACTGCTTTTAATTTGTCACGCAGAGTAGATTAAAATATCTAAAAGATATTGTATTAAAAACACTGAAAACCATAAAAAACCCCTTTGCAACAGTCCTTGTTTAATTATTTCAAACATAACACTTCATATTGCAAGTTGCCTGACATTGTACCTGTATGTTTGATCACTGGAGGCAAAGACTCTCCTTCATAAAAGACAATATTCAAGGCTTTCCATCACTCAAAGTGTCCTATAGGCTTAAGAATAATAGTGCTGCTGGTAAACTGATGGCAAATTCAAGTCAGGCATGCATTCAGAGGACAGCTTCTTGATCCCTATAGGCTTAAGAATAAATAGAGCCTGTTTCACCAGTCAAAAAATGAGGCCCTGTGGGTCAGTTCTGCAAAACCACAAACATAGCACCAAATAGAAAGGATTACTAACCTCTATTCAAACTGGGCTCTCTTGGTAGGTTCTGTTACACAACTTTTCCAAAAGCATGTTAGATATTGGCAGACACCAAGAAATATCATCCAAGTCCTGTTTTCACTCTCTCTCTCCCTCTTTTTCTTCTTTCTTTAGTATACTCGGTCAATTTGGTGTCCTGGAGAGAGAAAAAAATGTTCCATGAAGAAATCACTTTGAGGCTTAATTTCTCACTGCCAAAGTACTTGGGACACTTGTTTTTTCCAGTATTTCTCTAACTCTTGTTATCACTACTGCTGACTCATCTCCTGATGCTGAGGGAAAAACAGTTTTATGGGAACACAAAGAGGTCATGACTGAATTATTTTGGCTGTTATAAATGTCTCTGCACTCATTCTCTGCACTGCTATTAAACAGATTTTCATAAATCCTGGATCAAAGCTAGTGTTCCAGAGTAGAAAGATTCCCAGAGAAGTGGAGAGGCATGCAGCATTACCTCTCGAGCAGAAGCAGCATCTCTCAACCAGCTGTAGTGAACATCACTCTCCTGAATACTGATGAAGCAGTACTTCACAGCAATTCCATTCAGTACTTCCCAGTTGGAAAATAATGTCTCCAACCTTCCCTCTAAGTTCTTGTAAGGTGCAGTAAATCAGGACTGATATGTCAAGGTGCCTCTGGAAAACATAAATGTTCTGCTCTTTTTTTTCTCCTTTTTCCCTGCCTCCCTTGCATACAGATTTTGTTTGTATAGAAACAAAGAAAATCCTGAATTATTTCTCCCTCTTTCATAAAATCCCACATTCTCTCTGCATATGCGTATAAATGTATTCAAAAGCAAATCAAGTAATTGCAATGAATCACTATTTCAATGAATTTTACCTGCATTTGCTGTCTCTTAGCAGAAGTTATTTGTAAATTCCTTTAACAAAAATTTGTTTGTATATTATGCTGTTTGTGACTGGTTCAGTGTACACATACATAGTAACATTATGTGCAACTACATCCCATTAATCAATCAGACAGGTTGTGTCTATTTCTTTATCAGAGGCAGAAAAATATCATCATTATGTGATGAGAATATGGACAGACTATGCAGCTAAACACAGCATTGATCAGGAATGAATCTGCAAGTCTTTCTACTTTTCTCAAGATTTTAATCAAAGTAATAATCAAGAGTGTGTGTGTGTTCATGTGAAGATGGATAGGTGATGAAGAGACAAAGAAACAGAAAAATCCCTTCTATTAAGAGCCACTCCTGGATACTTTCCTTGCCATGAGCTGCAATGTATCATGAACTAGTAGGTTGTTCAGACAATCCTCATCTGGTGAAATTCAAGAGTATTTTATAGTTCACATGCTAAAATGAATGTCAAATTATTCATAGGCAAATGCACATAGTAACAGAGGGGAAGATTTCTCCTGACCTGAAATAGGTTTGCAATTCTCACCCTCGCCAGACAAAACATCTCACAAGCAGACAGAGAAGTGCATGGGCTGTACTGCTGCATTAAAGGGACACAGTGGCAGCCTGAGGACAAAGCTCATTGCTGCTGCACGTTGTGCATGAGACCATCCTGGGGCAGATGTGTCCTCTTCCCACCATGTACAGCAGTCAGACCTACAAACAAGACAGACAGAAGAAAGCAGCTCAAGTTTGGCATCCCCTTAGGTTTTAGACATGGAATGCTTGCTCCATAATTACTATTAGCACAAAGAAAGTTGGTCTGGACTGGGAAGACATCAAACTTTGACTGCTTAGAAAGTCAAAGACTGGATTGTCAACACAGAGTAAGCATGTGCAGCTTGACTGCAAGCTGACAGAAAGTCTTGAGGATCACAGTATAATTGATACTCACCTGCACTGATTGCTAATCACCTGCATCTCTCCTAAATCCTGTCTCAGGTATCCTCTTCCTTAATAAAGTTCTTGGTGAACTTTGTTTCATCTGTCAGTTACTTGGAACTGTCACTGAACTCTGGAATATTTTTCATTAAGACCTGCTGTGGGAAGTCTGGAATAAGCACAATGAAAAAAAGCAAGAATAAATCCTCTCACTACATGTTCAGCTGAGGGCTGATGGCTCAGATTACTGTTGGCATCAGCTTTTCCTGAGCATTTCTAGTCCTGGCATTCATGAGAGTAGTGATAAAATATGGCTAACGTCTATCAATCCCTGTTTCAGCAGGGAACTTCACAGTTGAATAAACATACTTCTAAGCACTACAGTTAGATTTTGTTTTTAAGCATGTAGTTTCCTTATTCCTTCACATAGAAATTACTTTCATAGAAAATGTAAAATAAATAGAAGAGAAAGTTCAGTATAGACATGTGGTGTTCATCAAGGAGAACTTCCAAATCAGCGGGAGTTTTCCTTCACAGAGCTGGAACCATCACCATGCCATCATCATCTGCTCATTTGGATCCCACCAGCTACCATGGCTGAAGGCCATTAGCCCCCTTGCCAGTTTGACCAACTTTCAGCAGTTTAGTCTCCAGAGGCTGATAAAATGGGGAAAAAAATAACCTATCATGACAGGTATTTGCCTATTTTCATTCCAAGTAATGGGTCCTGAGCCAATGGGTCCTTGAGCCATGGGTCCTAAATGAGGTTACTCCTTTAGTTGCTATTAAAATGCTAGAGCACCACTGCAATCATAGCAGAAGTTTGCTTACTATGACACTTAGGATTGCTCTTGGCCATGCATCCTACAGAAGCACGGGGCACACTTCTCTCCTCCCATCAGATGAGTGCACATGTGGCCACTTACACCTTCCAGTGATGAGCAGTCTTTTCCTTTAAGCTTGGATGGCTTGTTTTCAATCAGTGCAGGATAAATATTAGGAAGCATTTCCACAATTCACCATGTCTCTCCATCTCACAGAATTTGCAATGCCTTATAAAGAATTGAAAGCATCACCAGCTGGTAGTTGTACTCCAGAACACATTTCTAATGAGAAGCAGTAAGTGTCCATTTGATATATTTATTCATACATGTAAGTTTCTTCTGAAATATTTTTTTCTTTTTACCCTGATGTTTCCATTTAATTCACTTATTCTTTCTTTTCCTCATATTATATTAGCTCCTGACAGTTTTCAATTAACTTCTTTCAGTGTTCATATCCCTTAGCATTTGAAACTATTTTGTTCCTCTCATTATACTCCTTTCCTGATTTGCATGTTGCATATATTTACACTAATTCAGTAGAGGCTTTGTAAGCTGTGGTTCCTCCACCTGATGTAAGCGGAGGTATAGGATATCTTGTATGGCACCTCACAAAGGGGAGACATACCATGAAGGCAATTTATTTTGCCAGCATGAGAGATGCTTTCCACAGCCCCCATCTTTGGAATGAAACAGGTTTGGTTGTGCCAAGTAAAATCCTGGCTCTGTCAGAAGAACATTTGTCACAGCCATGATTTCTCCATTTTTCTCTCTTTCACCACAGCTCTGCCTTGAATGTTATAGAATGAACTTGTCTAATCCAGAAGATGCTGAGAAAGTTTTCTAATCTGATTCCTTCCCAGTTGTTTTCCCAGCTTCTATTTCTCTCCCTCTGGCATGCTTTTTCCAATAGAAATTATCATTGTGATAATATTTTAAAATTAATCTTTCAGGCTAATGTGATCAAGTGTGGATGTAAGGCAAAGGTTTGTTTCCCAAAAACAGTTTTCTACTTTTGGCAAACATATAACATTCCTCTACCGCTTTTATAACATATAATCATCAATATCTGATTCTTTTGGAAACTAGACTTGAAAGAATCTTTGATATCAATATATCATCTTTACAAATCCTTTGAGTGTTTCAAAGCCTGTGGATATTATGTTTATGACTTACAGTATATCTTGATGAAGATCTCAAGCCAGTACATCAACACCAGAGAATCTCTCTAGGATAAATAGCACTGCACATAATGCTGAACAGAAGCCATTTTCCTTTTCTATTTCAAGTTTTGATAGCTAGAGAATACAAGCAAAGTGACTGTGGCACAGCCCCAGCCATATGGGATCCCCTTGCCTGGCTACCTTGCTAATGAAGAGGATCCAAAATGGCAAAACCCCATCAGTCTGAACTTTTGCTCAAGCAATGTTAAGTCCAGCAGACACAGCGGTTATTCCCCATGTCAGCAGTCACTAGCATCATCCTCTGCAACAAAATTCAAACCATTTGTTCAACATCTGCACTGAATTAATTCTGTGCTTGAGCTGTGGCAGGGTGCAATGAATAATCTCTCTACAGTTGCTCATTTGTACTTGCAATAAACTGCACTACTTGTGCACGTTTTCACTTGTCAGTAGGGCACTGAAACACGGATCACAGAAAAGTTATTGCCATTTCTAGTCCAGCAGAGAAACAGATAGATCCTAAATAAAATAATTTCTGTTCATACAGATTCCAGTTCATTCTTTCTTCATACTGCAAGGCAAAAGGCTCAAACTTGAAAATTTTTTGAGATGTCAAACTTGACAGCTTAGGATCAAACTCATTTTGAATATCCACCAAGTTTGCAAATCATTTCTATCTCTCCTCTCCAAGAGATGATTAGTGGGGTCTCAGCACAGTCAATTAACCCAGATTAGGTCTTTTAGATTAGGATTTTGGATTTTGCCACTCTGTGATTTGGAGCATATCACTCAGGTTTTCAATATTTTTGCTCTCTTGCTTAAAGCTAAACATTCAGACTGATCACTTCATAGCAATTCTGTGAAGACTGATTATTATTTCTGTCATGTTCAGCCACTGCAGGCAAAAAGCATTTTTTAAAAAGGCATCTTTTTTGTCTTAGGGCTGCAAGTTATATAAAATCAATCTATTTACATCTTTATTAAAGAGCTGACAACATCATCTACTTATACAAAGGAACAACACCTTCATCAAGGAGAAGTTCTACTGTGTTAGAACTTTCCCCATAATCAATTTGTTCATATCCATTAGGGATATTAATGGTGTGTTCCACAAGTAACAACATTCAAAAGTTCAGGTTTGCACATACATACCTCTATGAAGACCTTGAAACCAATATACGCAGTGGGCCCAGAAAAGTGCATTTTGAAGGAAAATATACTGGATTATTTTTTCAAATTGTGAATAACAATGTTGTACTTCACTGGATATCTTCATTTGGATAGTCTCCTATTTCCTTTTTCAGGGCTAAGCATGTTATCTCCTCAGGTACTGAGAGGTTTTGTTTCAATTTTCAGGAGCCATAATCTTTAAATATAAGCTTTCTTCCCTGGGAATATATGCTACACTGAAAGTTTACCTGTCATCAATTATATAATAGGGAGACTAAAATCTTCCTGCGTGTTTTGTGCTCAGATGCCAAACTGAAGCCATGAGTAAGCAGTAGGGAGAATTTCAGATAAAGAATATTCACCATTAATGTGCCTATATGAGTCTGGATTATGTCCTAGTAGTGTGTGTCCAGCATACCCCCAGAACAAGATTTCATCAGCTTATTCAAGAAACAGCTTTTGAAAGATTTAGAGCAGAAATGAACCAAGCCATCTGGAAAACTTTGGTCAGTATGGATGCAATTTCCCAGGGTCCTTCTCATTACAACAGCTTCTTAACAAGAATCAAAGTTCAGTTTAAGTTCAGGTCCAGTCATGCAAAGCACTTCAAGATACTGGCTTAAATTACCAGGGAAAGGAATTACCTACATATCCCAAACCATCTTTGCCACGATGTTGCATTCTCAGCTCAGCACAAAACTGTGCCAGGGCAACAGACTCAGCTCCCACCTTGGACAGCCTTTTAACTGATGTCTCACACCTAAATGTAACACCTGTTGGACTTTCATTTACTGCACACTCACACTGAAATAGAAGAATATTAAAAAAGACCTGAAAACACACAAAGGTATTTATATCATAGAATGTGGGAAATCAATTAAAATAAAGCAACAGTCTGGAAGATGTTCAAATGCTGCAGATTATGGAAAACCATGCAGATTTTGTGTTAGAATGACCTTCAAATTCCTCTGTAAGAGATCCATCCTTGAGCTCCCTTTTTTCTTATTTCATGAAAAGGCTCAATGACAAAGCAAAACCAAACCTTTTAAGCAGACGTTTTAGTGTTCTGATTAACATTCATTTTTGCTGTGAAGCAGATCAAACTTAACTGAGAAAGGAACTTACACTGCAGTAACTTGAGGATATTTTTATGGATCTTTTCATTTGAGAAGTAAATTTTTTAAAATAATATCTGCTATTGCATTAATTAATTTGAATTTCAGGTTGTCATATGATCCTTGAGTTGCCTTGAATTCCTATTGTATTCTTAGCAACACCTTGAGCCCATCACAGCAATTCTCCAGAAAAGCCTGCAGTTCAAGCACATTTTTCCTTCACATCTTGATAAACATTCTAGTGTTCTCTTATCTTGTGGTTCAGACCTAGGTAAAATTTGAGTTTTCAAGAATCAAAGACTACTGCAATTTTTTAGATTTTGTTTTCAGCTACAAATCCTGTAGTTTTCTGGATTCCAAAGTCTTTTGTGTGAAGGCATGGAATCAAGGAGTGTCCTTTGGTTGGTACCCTTCTTTGGTTCTAACTTCTGTATTGGAAAGTCTTACTGAATTTAATGCAGTTGAACCTATTCTCCAGCCTTTTTCAAATATAGGCACAAAAGTTACACCCTCTGCTACAGAACAAAACTGCTGAAAAGAGTGGTTTCATTCAATAAACACTGCTCTCTTTGGGGATTATGAAGTGTAGAATACTTTCAAAAATCTGCTGTAAATCCATGGGCACGCAGTGGCTGTGTTTGAAAGCGTTGGTCTCAATTTTTGTTTGCATCCATAGCCCTTCCAGATCTGTTCTTTCACATGCTGGAAGCACAGCATGTAAACTAAATCCTGGCACACACTTACCATGCTGAAGGACAGCAGATCTGCTCTGCCTCAGCCCTGGTCCTCACTGCATGTTCCAGAACTGCCTGGCAAACTGCAGACTAATCTTTTAGATGGGGATGGAGAAGGCCTGGGAGCAGATGTCCTTCCAGTGAGAAAGACAAAGTGACAGATGAACTCCAGCCCTGCTCACCCCCACTTATTGCTACTTTTGACACAATTTATACTCCAGGAGCATCAAGAAAGATCACAACTGCTTTTGACCTCTCAGTGGGAGGGTACATCTCAAAGTCCTAGATAGAATCCAAATGGGAATGATGTGAGCTATTACTAAATTGATGTCTCCTGCTGGAGTGGAGAGTTTATTTAGAGCATTTTCCTGTACAGACAAATAATTCTGCAAAACAGACCTTGAAAGACAATAGTCATGATCTAAAAACCAGGAAGGCAGGGCAAAGGGAAGGCAGGAGGGCATTAGGTATAAACAGGGAGGAGCTGGCTGTGGGGGCTGCAGAGGGTTCCAGCCAGCTCCAGCCCATGCAGGGCACAGCTGAGCCCAGCGGCTGGCACCTTTTAATTTTATCCAGGTTTGCTCAAATACTGTTGGAGGCAGAAGAGTCCTGACTCATCACTACTATTCAGCATGATGTGGTGCATCAAAGACGTAAGGAGTTGTCACAACAGCTGAAAGCTGCTCTCAATATCACCAAGACAAAACCAATGTAAAACCTTCAGCCTACTGATACGGCGAACTTCTGTCTGCTGGGCACCTGATCCTCCATGTGCTCACTATCTCACAGCATCGGAACAAACTAGAGCAGAACTGGAAACATTGGCTATGGGTCCAAATGCTGAATATTTTTCTGCACTGTGCAGTCAGTAATTTACTCTGTACACTTAATTTAATCGAGGCCTTTGCCAGACAGCCAAGAATATTATTTCTGTCCAACCAAGCAAGTATCACTTGCAATTCATTCTTGATTAAAAATCTGAACTGAGGATGCCAGACCTGTTTTCATACAAATTCCCTTGAAAAGCATAATCTCCAATGAGAATTAAATTGTACAGCCCTGATTTGCACCTGTCAGTTTAGATTTCTTTTAATTTAGGGATAATGTTGCCTGCAAGTTTGTTCCCACATCCTAAGTAGAGGAGAGACAGGCATAAGTTATAATTCATCTCTGGTTCTCAACATTTTGTTTTAAAGCAAACATCATTTCACTTGCTGTAGCATTTAATAGCAAATAAATTCTTTTAAGAAGAAGAAATATATTTAGTTGGACTCACTGCAGCCACTGGATAATAGGTAAGTTTTCAATCACAAAAAGACTTCTCTGAAAGTACCCTAAATGCTCATCTGTTTTCCACAAGTCTTTCCCTAGTAACAAACAGAGGTAAGACGACAGTTTTCACTAAAAACTCTCCCTCACATTTACTCTGAGATTTCATTTAATGTTCAATATCCTAGTGGACAGTGGCAACCCCACAGCTGCTGCTGAGCAAAACACCAGTCCTTTCACCTAAGCCCTACTCATTTCACCTGCTGAGAATGCATCCCCATGCCCCCTCCCTAAATTTTCATAGTGTAGCAAAGTGCAAACAGAGTGCAAATATTTCTGTACGCTTCGTGGGATTTTCTGTTCCACTGAACAAACAAGTCAGTAAAGCCTGTGGCCATACAAACGTGAGGAAAAGGCCCTGCAATTGAAGAGCTGCCCCACATGGTTGTGGGGTGGCGAGTTCCCTGGCACAGGAGGGAACAGGGCAGCTCCCATCCATTCATCCATACGTTTGAAAGCTATTTAAGTACATTTGGAGGTGTCCTCCAAATGTAATTTGTAATTAAAATAGGAAAACAGTTAATAAGACAGTTTATGGAAATGGGCTGTTTAGTCACAAACTACCTCATGCTGAAAAGGCATATACACATAGGAGTAATTTCCATTCAGATAAAACAGGAGAGTGTTTCTATCCCAAACACACAATATTCATTTACTGCAGTCGCACGTACGCCACAAACAAGGAAAATAATACAGTATTGGAAAACTTGCAAAGTATTTCAAAATAATTAGAATTTAGCATCTAAAAGGAATTTACTTATTTACACCAGATGTTACAAATTAAATGCAGCCTTAGAAAAGAAGATGAATGCTGTCCAAGTATTCAGTGCTTTTTGAGGTGTGACAAGAGTACAGAGGTCACAAAAAACCCCCAACCATTTATTGCACTTTCCTGCACTTCACAACAATAACTTGAAAAATGTGGGATCATGGAATTGTTTGGTTGGAAGAGACCTTTAGAGATCATCTAGTGCAACTTCTCTGCTATACCAGAGACATCATTCACCAAGTCAGGTTTCTCAGTCATTTCCAGCATGACCTTGAATATTTCCAGTGAGGGGCACCCACAACTTCTCTGGGCAAACCTTTGCCAGTGCCTCACCACCCTCATCATAAAATAGTATCTTCCTCATATCCAATCTAAGCCTACTCTCTTTCAGTTTAACACCATTGCCCCATGTGCTATCACTACAGGACATTATAAAAAGTCTCTGTCTTGCTCATAAGCTTCCCTCAGGAAGTGGAAGGATGATATAAGTTCTCCCTGGAACCTTCTAGTGCTCCAGCTCTCTGATCATCTTTCTGGCTCTCCTATGGATTTTCTCTCTTATAGCACCTCATAAGAGTGGAGTAGAGGTGGGAAAATCTTCTCAGCCAGCTGGTCACACTTCTCTTTATGCAGCTCAGGAATAGATTGGCTTTCTGGGCTGCAAGTGTTTACTGCTGATTAAGGTTCAATTTTCCCTCCACCAGTATCCCTAAGTGTTTCTCATCAAGACTGCCCTCAGTTTGATCACCCCCAGTCTGTGTTGATACTGGGGATTACCCAACCCAGGTGTAGGATCTTGCACTTTTCCCTGTTTACCTTACATGATGAGTCCACATGGGCCCACCTCCCAAGGCCATCACATCCCTCTGGATGCCATCCCTTCCCCCAGCATACTGCAACAGCCAACTTGGTGTCAGCCACAAAATTAGCAGAATGTTTCACATTTGGTTGTGTCTTATAAGTGAAAACAGCAAATTGAACCTCCAAACTGATTCAATTCAACTCATTTTTACCATGATAATAAATATTTCTATTAACACTAAATTATATACATGGGCAAGGCATGTTATATATATATATATATATATATATATATATATATATATATATATATATATACACATATATATGAGATCCATTTCAGATCCCTGAACTGAGACAACCTCTACTTACTCTTTGTAGTCTGGATTTTGCAGGTTCCTTTAGTTTGCCACAAATTCCATTAGTCCAGAGCATTTTAAAATAGAAGATAACCCAGAAGACAGTAAAAGCTCTGCTCAATAAGAGTATCTCTCAGCTGACAGCAGTGGTACATAGACCCTTCATCAGAAAGAGCTGTTGTCTTAAAATTAGAGCTACAAAGGATAAAAGGTAGTGGGATAATAATGAAAAATGTTTCTCTTCCTGATCTTATTTTATCTCTTTTACATGTCTGGAGAGAAGTGCAATTGTCTGAAAAAATAAAATCTCTTTTATCATGATTATTGCAGACAATGACTAGATCCATGTGTAGCTGGTGTGCTGTGCTCTCCCCTGACAGTTCAAACCAGAAACAATTCAGGCATAAGCTCCATTTAGTAGCAGCAGAGAGTATGTTTTCCTTTTCCAGCTTTGCAAGCATTATAAATCATTATAATGGAAATTATAATTTTATTCACTGCTCTTCAAGCCACGTGAGTTTTGTCAAAGGTGTAGGGCCTGATGTAATTCTGCTGGACCCAATGGAAGTGTTTTTTTTCTACTAACTTGCTTTGAATTGTACAACAGGAATTCATTGGACCTCAGGCACAACCATCACTTTTTGAATTTATTAGTTAAGACTGTTACACACATCTGCAGAAGTCCAAAATTATATTGGGTAGTAAGAAAAGTATATTAAAGGGTATTTATTGTTCAATTTAAACTAGCTACATGTTACATTGACTAAGCTGCTGCCCTTGGAAGAACCTAAACACAAAATTCTGAAAAGACATTTAAGGAACTTATCTGTATAGAGAGAGGGCAAGGCCACACAAGTAAATGAGAAAAAGATAATGAGGTCTTTGCAAAGCTCTCTATTGTTGACTTAAGTTGCACTCTGGTGAATGTCAGAAGGGAATATGAATTTTCACTGAAAAAAGCCAACCTCAAAACAAAACCAAAAAATAAACCAAAACCAAAAACTAGATCTTTAAATTAAAACAAGCCATTAAAACAAAAGCAAAATGGTGAAAGTGAACTGAGTCTTATGACTGTAATTTGTTACACAGTCACTAAGCTAATATCTGAGCCTCAGCATCTGCTGACTGCTCATAAAAACCTTCTATTTAGCAACAGTTTTGCTGATACTGTATAACAGATTTGCTGTATTTTCTCCTCCTTTTCCCTTTATTGCAAGGGATATTTATACAGAAATAGACTGCTTGCTTCTGAGGAGTTCATCTGTGCCTTCTGGCGTTTCCGCCCCTGTTATCACAAACAGATGATCAAGACCTGACATGGAGCACCAGCTGAGAGAGCTGACAAACCCTGCTGAAACTAAAGGCCTGGCTGAACAGAATTTTCTCTCAGGAGGACTCTCAGACCAAGGCTTCTGGACACTGACCTACATTTACCACAGAATTGCTAGCTAATCTGTCACCTTAATTTGTGTCTATGTGTTGGTGTACATGCACAAATTCTCTAGTTCGTATGTGTCCTGCATATAATTGTTTTGTTATTATTACTTCTTCTTATCACTAATAAAAAAAAAGAGAAAGGAACTCTTTGAGTTATTGATCAGTCCTGATCAATTATATGGGGGAAAAGGCTACTCAGATCTTGTCAAATTTGCTTTTCCCATGTCCATTGCATCAAGCACCTATCCAACCACTCATCTTCCACTGGCACATCTTCAACAGCCACATCTGTATTCTTTTGATTTTACCTGTTACTGCTAAACACAAGTCTGGCAATAAGATGGATTCCATCTCATTCCAAATAAAAGCCAGTACCAATCTCCTAGGATTTTCCACCACCTTAAATTATTATTGCTCTGCCATTATTCATCATTGTGCAGAAATGCTTACCGAGTTTGAAAAGCTGGTGGAGGTACTATCAAAGTAGCTGAACACCCCCTAAACAAATTCAGATACATATTTTTAAAAAAAGACACATGCCTGACTTTGATTTTCATCAGGAAACTGAACCAAGGCAAGCCAGTGATGATACCCTCAAACCAATGTAAAAACATGCTCAGTAGAAATTCTGCTGTTGCACTAAGTTCATTTGCAATTGCAAAATTGTCCCATGACACGGGCCCTTGGGAGAGATTTTGCTACAAAAAAATCCTCAGTCCTGATTCTCAGACCACAGAGACTGGTACACAGAACATTTCAGAGCAGTTAGATTAAGGGTAGCAGCTGGGCAACTGATGAAGAAAGTGTCTAATTTTAAAAACTTGCCAAAATCAAAAGCTCCCACTGATGTCTCATTTTCTAAAGACTGTAGTGATTCATCATAGATCTCTGCCTTTTCAAGTTCAAACCCCCTGCAGTCACGTCCTTAGGAGGAGAACCTGGTTGCTTAAAACTTAAAGGAGGGAGCTTTAAAATTAATAAAAATATAAAGGCAACCACCGGAAACCCAAACACATTGAATGCCCAAAGGGTAAGTGCCAATTCCATCAAAATTGATAAAAAGACACTTTTTTTTTTTCTTTTCTTCTCTTCTTTTTTCTTTTTTTTTCCTTTTTCCCTAAGAGAAGAAAAAAAGCTGTTTAGGTAGCAACCTTTCCGTGCAATGGGATTGCAAATCCCATTTGTAATTCTTGCGTCATCCAAGGAGCTCTAAATGCACTGCGAGCTGAGGAAGAGCACAGCCCAGTGAAAAGAGCTGTGCAAATAAAACTCTTCCTGTGCAACTGCAGTTCAACAATAACGCAGAAGGTCCTTTTCCCCCAGTGGAGAACAGTGACTCTTTTCCAAAGGGAGCTGCAGAGGCTCCAGAAGTTCCCATCCCTGTTTACATACCAAAATCCTCTGGAACCCACAACTCCAAGTGGGCTCATTTGGGCATGGAGTGCAACAACTGAGTCCTACAGCAGGACCCCACAGCCCTTAGAGGAGGCCAGCATGTTCTAGCTGAGTAGAAAAGAGTAAGGCAAAGGTTGATCAGGGTTTTCAAATTGCTCTATAGCATTTCTGCCTTTTTCCTTCAGTAAAAATCTGTTATGTCTTTTTCCTAACAGAGCACTAGTAAAGAGGAAAATTCTGCTTCTGGGAAGCCTAGACTGTCTGATTTTATAGCAAAGGCCTAGGGATGAAGTAAGTGAACCAAGATAGTTTATGTTTTTTAATTAAACTGGCTGGAAAAACAGAGCACTGCTGCTGACCCTGGTGCTCAGTGGCTCAGAGGGGGTTACAGCTCATCTTATCTTTGCATTTTAACAGCTTTCACCAACCAGCTCTGCTACATCTCAGTAAAGCTGATGGAAATTCACACAACTAAGACACAAAATACTTCAACAATATAATTCTCAGCACCACATTCTTTCCTCCTGCTGTATTTGTGGGAAAATAATGGAAATCTAGCATAAGATCTAAAGTTACATAAATGTGGAGTTTATTCAGAAGCCTGACTGCTGGGATTCAAAAAGGGACGTGACCTTGTTATAGACCATCATAAGCTCGTTCTGAGAAGTGAGGGATATTGTGGTATAGCTCTGACACATCTGATGACAATTCAGAGCCACCAGAGATTCTGACTCAGTTCTCACCACAACTGTCATGCTTGGATGGCATCCAGCAAAACAGATTAGCACTTGAAAACCAGTTGCTAGTGATGTAGGTGGGTAGCAGATCACAGTTGCCACCTCAGAAGTAACTTCATCTTTTGAAAAGAATTAGCAATTTTATCTCCAAATTGCAACTGCATGTGTCCCAAGTGCAAACAATACTGCATACTGGACCTGACATATGAAAACTGTGCAGCCTCATTGCTAGCACTCTGTCATGAATGCATCAACACAGTCTAGAATTAAGCAACAAGAGCAGCAGACCAGGGGTGTAGCAAACAACCAGACACTGTCTGTCCATCAGCCAACATGATTGCTCTGAAAAGGTCTGACAGTTCAGATTTCCAAAGAAAACATAAGAAAAGGCGTGGGTGACTTAATAACTGTGACTTTTCCTTCTGAGTAATGGTCCAGTTCAGTGGTTCTTTCAAAAAGAAGAATCTTTCCATTGATGTCAACAGAAGTTGACCATCACACCCTAAGAGAGAGATGGTGAAACTTCTCGGTCTCTGTGACCACGTGGGTTTCAAGAAACAGCCCAGTTTCCTTTTTGGTAAGTCTTGGCTAATAAACTGTTGCTGGTGCTAACAATTTGCCATGGCTGCTGAGAAGGGGACCAGCCCACACTGCAGGTCCCTACAAATTTTGTAAACCTGCTGATGTTTAGTGATGCAGCCACAGTCAAGGACATGGAGGCAAACACTGCACAGCAATTCAAGGAAAGGAGGTCATGGAAAGAAACTAGAGCATTAAAAAAGATGAAATGAAAGTAAAGGGAAGTGGTTTGAAATAATAGAACTGATTGATGAAGTCACTTTAAGTGAAGATGCAACTGAGTCAGACCTGTCCCTCACTAAAGCCAACAAGATGTTTTTACATAAACCTGGTAATCAAAGGCTGCAATAAAGTTGCATTTTCTGATTCAGATTTTACAGCCCTCTCCCATAGCCCATCTGCCTCTTTTTTCTGCCACAAAAGAGTATCCCCGTCCAAACTGTTTATCAGGAATAATCCTGGGCCATAACATGCCTGGATCCTGTCAGAGCGCTACTGTTGGTTACTAGTGACCAAAATCATGCCTGAGAGCATGCTGACAGTCGAATAATCAAAGGACAATCCCCTAACCTCTACCCCAGGACTCCCCTTACCTGCTCATATAGACATAAGTAGGAAAAAGGGGTGAGAAAAGCCTTGTGAAACCAAGTGCTCCTCACTCGTCACCATTCGGTGTTAAACTGTACTGCTGTCTGCTCTTCAGGAGGCTTCCAGTTTCATCTCAGCTCTGCCTTGAGGCACCACTTCATTCATTCTGAAGCTGTTTTAACATAGAATGGGATTATTAAAACCAAGCAGTGTTTTTGCACCTTTAAACTTTCACTAAATAAAATAATTATTGTCCCTCACATACCCAGTAAAAAAGAATCATGTCAAAAACTTGCACTTGGCCAAAAGACCCCTTGGGGACACGGATTAAGGCTGGGCTCCTGCCTCTAAGAAACTGTGCAGCCAGGAACAGTGTGTGGTTACATCCACAACTCTAAGCTTGCTAGCCAGAGTCTTTAACCAGCTGTTTGAGGTATTTGAGGAAAAACACAGATAGCAGACTGCTAGAAATTATATACATTATCTTATAACAATAAGTTCTGTTTTTGATTTTTGGCTTTGAGTATTTCTGGGGGAATGACAAAGAAAGACAAGCATTGTGAAGACAAAGAAGCAGTTTTTGTCTGTAAACTGGAGTTTCTGTTTCCGTAGCACTTCATAAAAGATGTGATTCCATATGGTCACTTTTTGCAAACAGTTTTAAAGGAAAGGAAAGTTTTCAAAGCAACTGTAGTGGCCATGTTCCAAACAGAGGGAGCAAGGAGGCTTCAAGGTACATTTGAAATTTACAACTCTACACTAAACTTTGGCACAATTTAGAACTGCTTTTTCACTGGAATCATCAGCTTGGAGGTTCCTTGGTTGTTGGTTTGATTTTTCTTTCATGTGATTCTCAAGTTCCCTCCTGACACAGTAGTTTTACCTTTCTGTCCCTTGGAACCAGCTCTGAAGAGCATATGTTCGTAACAGAAAATGGCAATTTTGGGAAAAGAATTAAAGACTAGTGTCAAGATTGAGTGAACTTTCAGGACAGAAAGGAGTTCCCTGCTACTTAATATGATTTACCATGAACTGCTGCTTCCACATTGCTTGGATGTTTGCATTTGTTCAGCTGAGTTTGATCTCTTATCACAGCTGGCTATCAGCCTGCTGCAGCTGCTTCTTCTTGACCTTTTGCTTGAAGTATATTTTCTCTCCAAAATCTGTTAGGATGCACAGGGTTGGGCAGCACTTCCCTGGGGATGACAAATGTCCTTGGTAGAGCCTTGAACCCCTGCAAGGAAGCTGCTTCCCTCTGTGATGTACATTAGGAGGAACAGAGTTCCACACAGCAGAGCCACAGGAGTGAGGAGGAAAATATCTACTCTTTCAGGTTGCAGCTCTCTCATCTAAGAAACTGAGGGACAAGCAACGACTGTCTGGAGAAACCTAGAAAGCAGCTACTAGAAAACAGCAAGGGACAAGGACGACACTGACCCAGGGCCTATGGGAATGCAGTATTTACCAACAAATATTTAATTAACAACAGCCTGGTATAATGGAAGGAAGAGAAATTCAGACTGCAATACTACTGGAACAGTCTCTCTTTCTTTTATCCTTCTCCTCTCTCTTTCCTCCTGTGTGTCTGTCTGTCTCTTCCCTTTCTGTATCCTAAGAGGGAGCTTCTCTCCCTGGTGAATGCAGGGTAGCTCACAGCTGATGCCTTCAGAAAAAAGGGGATTTTTACTATTGACAATCAGATCATCTCTGGTCCTAATTATGCGTGGAATCTAAATTGCATATTACAACGAATGGAAATGTCATGATATCTCTCTGGGGGAGAGGGAATAGTAATCTACTCTGTAAAATCCAGCCTTACCAATAACTAAAGCCAAAAATCAAATCAGTCTTCTGAGGGTACCACAATATTTCCTATTTTGATCTCTGTGGGGGAACTAAAGCAAAACAATATAGGCCTGTCAGTTCCTGGGCTCCTTGTTTTGGAGGGTTCCTAAGGTGACTCAGTGATGTAGCCACAAGTCAGTAACCCACACCCCTTACCACCAAGGATTTGGATATGAGCACCAGAGAACACACTCACTTGCACACACTGGCATTGTTTTGTAACAGAATCTCAGCTAAACAGTGAACAGATGTTAAACAATCCCTCAATTACAAAAGAAAAAATTGCCATGAGCAGTTGTAACCTCTTAAAGCAGAAGTAACCACGTGTTGAAGAGCTCTTTATCCAGGCGGCACAAGGTGGATCACTCAAGAAAGGAGCCGTAGGTCCCAGTCACATCTCCACCAGGAAGGCCAAGAGCAGACCCACTACAAACTGTGGGGCAGGATGGGGCTGCAGTGGGCTCAGCCAAGGCACTGCTGCCACAGGCTGTTCTGTAGCTATGGGGCTACAGGCTACATCCTGACCAGATATCCTGGTTAGCCCAGGAATTCCAGGAAGTCCAGATGGGGACATGGGTGACACAGACATACCTGTGGTGCAGCTCAGCTGGGGATGATGCTGATAGTCCCAGCAGAAATGCAGCTTCAGTGGAAGAGGGGGAATCTGCTGCCACATCCTCATCTCTCATTGCCCCCCAACCCCTTAATGGTGCCCTCTCAAAGCTTCACAGCTTTTGGGAAAGAATCCTGAATGCTCTCTCTTTGCATTTTTTATTGTTAAACATGCTAGATATTCTTCATATGTTTTGAAAAGCTAACACACTGCCTAGCCCAGCTCATCAAGCAGCAAAATTAGATGATGTTGAGCTTTGAATCACAGTTTTATTATTTATTTTTATTTATCACTATTTGTATCACTAATTTTAGTGATACACCCCTTCATTTACACTCATATCTGGGAAGACAGATGCTGTCATACATGTGTGCTCAAGATGCTTCTGCAGAAAATTTAAATGCAAGCATCGCAGTTTGTACCTTTTTTGTCTCCCTTTTCCCAAGCACAGTCAGATACCACTTTAGGAGAAGAAAATGATTTAACTCTATAAAATTTTTATTGGGTTGCAGGGAAGCAAGACAACCCAGGCAGCAGTGTAGATATATTTAACTTCTATTCATCCAATTATCAGTATTCTGTTTTTGCTCTTGAAACACTCCTCTAAATATATTAGCTAATGAACTTGTGCCTTTTTAGTGACACTGACACATTGAAGACTTGTAGACTTGAATTCACTGACATTTTTCCTTTTTTCATATACTTTTTGCAATTTGCTTAATATTACTCAAAATATTCAGTGAGAGAAGGGGGCCAGTTTTGAGGGGGAAGAAGGTGCAATTACATACATTCAAGGGTTTATTTCTGAGCATTCTGTCTGTAATTCAGCAAGACAGCTAAGAGCATTGCAACACACCAATATGAGGGCACATATATGCTTAGAATTAGATGCAGACATAAAAAGATTCCAAAACTGGAACACATAGCAAGTGTTCCACTATAATTCCACTCAACAATGAATTCAGGAAGTGAAAATGCATTTTGTAGTTCAGGGTTCATTTTTCTGTCAGCATTCCAGGAGCAAAAGCAAAGAATAACTGTGGGAAAGATTGAGTGCTTAAAAGTCTCTTCAGAAAGGATGTTTAGTCCTTAAATAAAAATGTACATAAAAAAAAAATCCCCATCATGCCAACATTTCACAATACACATTTCTTAATCATTTGCATTAAATATAATGTTCTGAAAAGCTCAAAGAATCACATGACTGTGAGACTGGGAGAAAAAGGCATTTACATGGTTACACAAAAACAATGTGCAGGTTTTCGTATTGGGACCACATCTTTGGCTTTATTCAATTCCAAGCTTTTTAAAGTACAGTGTATGGAAAAACTACAGCTATGGTTTATCAAAACTAATATTTTTTCACAAGCTGGACACAGATCTCAGAGATAATTCAGAGTACAGAAAAGAGCTGAAAAATGCTGTCTGAAAATTTTGCACTTTTTATACCATTCATAGTTATAGTGGAGCCCTAGTTTAGTAAAAATACTACTTAAAAAAAAAAAGAACAAACCCAAACCAATAAACTTCACCTTAGAAACAGCAAAATATTTTCTTTAATCATTTATTTGAAGATATGCAGCCTGCTACATAAAGTTACATTTTCAGAGCCGTAAATCAGGTAGAGTGTGTTACTTTAAACAATTTCTACAGGAAATTCAAAGCAAAAGCTGTGTGCCTCCAAGAATACTATGAGTTTCCTGGTGTTTGCTTGGCTGGTGCCAAGAAGCAAGCTTAGGAATGCCACTATTCCAAGAGAACTGAATAGAAAGCATCACATTTTTCCAAGGCAATAAATCCTCTCCAGCACAGCAGATAAGAGACAGGTCTTTCTCTTGACGTGCAGACCTGTATGCTCTCATCCAAGTGGTGAGCTGGAAATCTCAAGACATCCATTTATTCTAGGCCAAGAGTCCATAAAATTCCAAGAAATCTCTCTGGAGCTTACCTCAGAAACAGAATACCAAAGCAGAACAAAGAAAATAATTAGGAATTTTCTTTGCCAACAAATACAACATCTCTTTATTCTGCAGCTAACACAGCCTCCTTTCCTATTGGCAGCATGCACAGAGCAAGACAATATGAACAATATGAAGGATTAAAGATAAATTTGTATTTTTCTCCTTTGATTAAACAATGCTTGACTCCTTTTCTGAAGCCAAGCAATTAAGAGCTAGTGGCAATGGCTACGGGAAAATTCTGTTGAACTCCCAGCCCCCCTTTTTTTAGAAGTACTGAATGCACATGATAATAAAATCACAAAATGTCTCATAAGGAAGTTAGAGAAAAAGTGAAACTTTCCTCTTAGGAAGATGAACACCATCTTGGCTCCTTTAATTTGACCACACTCAATCTTTTCCCTCCTTATTTCTTCCTCTTCTTCACACTTCCTAGCTTAATTTGGATTCTATGTAGTCCATTAACAATAACAAGAAATATGCCCAAAAGGTTTTCAAACAAAAACAGCCCCGGACTTTGTTCTGAGTCTTGACTTTTCTCAACTCCATCATCATGCTCAAACAATTCATCCATCATGGTCCGAATCGTGCATGGACAGACAAATGGGATTGCAAGAGCTCACAAGAGTAAGGGGGGAAAGCAAAACAGCTGACAGACAAACACTGGACAGATTTTCCCTGAAAGGGTTAGCAGGAAAGAAAAGGCAAAGGTAAACGCTGTCCATCAGGTCTTCTCAATAACTCAGAGCTCTTCTTGTCACGCAGTGGTTTCACCCATCAGAGACAAATGCACAAAATGCACAAATTTAACTGTCTTCAAAAGCAGTATGGCAACTGGTTTTTGCTGTATCTCTGCTACTTATTACTGCTAATCTATATTCCATTACAAGATCCCTGGGAGGAGAAAGTGCTATTATCCCCATTCTGAAAAAATAGGCATAAGCACCAGCAATGCTGAGGATAAATGGAATTTGTTTCTAGTTCCAGAGGACCCACAGCACTTCAATCCCCATCTTGGCTGAAAGTGAAACAGTCAGGTTTGAAGCATACCTCAAATTCCCATAGGAAACCAGAGAGTAGAGCAAGGAATTAAATTCAGTATCAACTGAATAATTTTCATTCAGGTCTCAGGACAGCTCCATCTGACCAGCCTGTCTTGTTTCCTTAAGTTCAAAAACTGCTTTGATTATACTACAAAATCTGCCAGAAAAGCCCTTCATTCTATTTGCAGTATCCACACAAAGGATAGGATATATTTGACTAAACAAACTTTTTCATGAAGATAAGACAGTCTTCAGAATCCATCCGAATAAAATTCAGCCCCGAAGAGTGGATTCTGGGATCATTCTTTTTATTGTCAGTAATATCTGGCTTTGGCTTTAGATGAAATTATCTCATCTGAACACTCATCTAAACAACTACAGTGACATTCCAGAAGCCTGTGAACAAGATTATTTTATGCAGTTCAGTAGCAAACAGTGCAGCACAGTGGGTGCCGTGGGAGAGGCAATCCCAGCTCAGCACACACCTTAGGTTACACACATGGATAGACCTGTTGAAATTAGTGGCTTTATCTGAGTGTTTATATATTTAACTTTCAAGAGGGTGCGGGCCAGAGCAAGAACAAACAGTGAAATCTTGGTGTGCTGTAATCACCAAAGGTCCCAGTGAAGTCAGTGCTGCAAAGATGCTGTCTGTGGCAGCAAGAATTACACCCAGCAATTCCTGCAGACTTGGGATGCTCTCCTTAGTGCTGCTATTCTGGTCTGTGCCAAACTTTTGTTTCATTACTTACCTTCTTTTCCTGTGTTCTTCCCCCAGTAAAAGAACAGATCTAAGACATATAATTTGCATTATTGCACACTCAGGGATTTTTTGGTGTTTGGAAGAGAGTCATGTGATCTATATATTGCACACCTAGGGATTTTCTGGAGTCCTGAAGAAAGTCATGAAATATATATTAAAAAACTTTGCCATGAGAACACATTTGAATAGTTACAGTGTCTCAGATGCTCACTGTTACCTTGCTAGACCAATATCCTGGAAGAGGGGAGATCTCCCAGAATGTGTGCAATGATGCTGTTTGTCTCCCTGCCCTCTCTGCCTGCTGGTAACTGACACTTTAAGTACTAAATACATTTTAACAGACAGAGGAGTGAAGAACTTTTTAGCAAAGTTTCACCTAGCATGGCAGGAAATGCTAGAGGGCACACCAGGTCCATCAAGTCCAAGAGAGACCCCTTAGTATATAAGGTTCTTTTCTTATTTATTCCCTTATAACAATTTTTTTGGTGTCACAGATTCAATTTGAGAATCTAGTGAGGCTCCAACATCTTCTGGGCAAGGCACTCTTGCATCTTAAGACTCAACAGTCTCAAAAACCTTGTAGTGGTGCACTTGTTAATAAACACAATTCTGCAAGCCCACTAGACAACAACAGTGTGCCAAAAGCATTCAGATAGCTTGTCCACAGCCCTGAGAACAGACACAGCAACAAGAGTGTCTGGGTAGCCCATATTTTTCATTCAGGGACATCCCTACAGATATTTGGCTTAAACTGCATTCCAGGCACTGACTGCATGGCCAAGGAAAACACAGCTTCAGAGAGCTATTGTTCCTTGTTCACTTGATTTATTTCAAAGTATGCATACATGCATACAAATCTCAGCAGATAGCTCCAACCATATATCTGTTCATCTGTGGTCAAGCAAAAAAGACAAGATCCCTACTGTGCAGAAGGCATAGAAAAGTATCACATGACATTTTTCCACTGGAGCAACCGTCATCATCCACCACAAGCAAAAAATGATGATGCCAAAAGCATCACACAGATGCAACTTTCCAAGCAGCAAAACACCACATAATATTCTAAACTTAAACATTTTCTAATAAGGAAGAAATATTTATTCCATTGTCAGTCTCAATCATTGACTTCAAAAGAATATAATAGTCCCGGAACGAAAAATCAGCAGCGGCTAATAATGATTCACAGCAGCTAAACTGACCAAAAATTAAAGCCCTGGGTTTGAGTGCTTGTAATTTTCTGCCAGTTTCTGCTTTTGAATAAAGAAAATATTTTCCATGGTATGCAGGAAATGTGTAGTGTCAAGGCCCAGATACAAGCATAGATAGAAGGGATTGGGTTGGAAGGGACCTTAAAGATCAACTACTTCCAAACCCTCTGCCGTGGTCAGGGACACCTTCTGCTAGACCAAGTCGCTCAAAGCCCCGTCCAACCTGGCCCTGAACACTTCCAGGGATGGAGCATATCACACTCATTCCTGCCATGTGGCCTTGTTAAACATTTCAGCAATCATTTTATCTCTAATTTGTTTCCTTCCACAGAGGAATAGGAATCCTTAGAGCAGCACAAACCACCGTACACAGCACTAGGAGATGTGTGCAATAGTAAACGCAAGGTGAGAAGTACAAACAGTGATAATAATAGTGCTGAACATGTTAAAGCAGAGTGCATCTGTAACTCATGGAGGAGCACCATCCCAGTACAGGCTGAGCTGTCCTTCCTCTGCTCTTCTGTGGGAGCCAGAGGTCTCAGGGAGAACACAACAGAGCTTCTCACATTGTCCAACACATTTCTCCTCTCTCGATTTAGTACCTCTTTAATGTGCTGAGAGCTGTTTTGACAGAGTATAATTTCACTTCAAACCCCTTCTCAGTGCTTCGGTGGCCAAAGCGTGGTGGTGCATCAATATAAATCAATGGAGATAAGCTGAGTGTTGTTAAGAGCTGCAGCTGACATCTGTACCCTCAACAGCTCAGCAATTCACACATAAACAATAGCCACATTTCCTAGTTTTATGTTTTCATAAGTTAATGAAAAGAGATAGGTTTCCCATGAGAGGTGCTGAAGCCCCACACAGCATTATTTACCCTTCTTTCAAAAGCATAATTGTCGCCAACGGAAATTACTCAGAATGCAGTAAAACATGTTTTTCTAACAAAATGAAGTCCAAATCCTGCTTCCTGGACCGACATGAACTTTCCAATAGAGGACAATAAAGCTACCTCTCAGACCAGGAAAAACATTATTTGGGCCGTTTTCTGAACCATCCAAGAGCGGTAAATAAATATGTAGAGACAAACATTTCACCTCATTATGCTTTGGTTCATGGGGAACTGGGGTGGTGCATGCACAGGAAGATTCTTTAATGATCTCAGGCTGATACTGAACAGACCATGCTGAAAAGCTTTTTCTGATTCACTAATCCCAATCAGGTAGTGATGATACAAATATCTTTCAACAAAAACACCCACATCTTTGTCAGTGTTTTCAAAGAATTAGCTATAGATCAAGCTACCTTAGATATACCTTAAAAAAAAAAAAATTAAGAAGACATTTTCCTTTCCTGCATGCTTTTAAAGCTGTACAAAGAAGGTTTTTGTAGCTTATACAAGCAAAAGAGAAATTTTATTTCTAATCTGTCTGCCTCTGTACTGTGGAGATGTTTTCCTTTAACTTTATCATTTCATATCTGCACTAGAAATTTTTACCAGTATTTGTACTAAAAGATCTGAGTGGGATGATCTATTTCTTTCTTAAGTGACAAAATGGTTTTTCTAGTCCTCCACGAGAAAGAAAGTACTTCAGTAAAATCTTCTTTTGTGTGTACTTGCAATTGCCATGAATTTCTGCCAGCAAAATTTTTCTCTTGTCATCATGTTTACCTTAGATGAGTTTAGCATTCTGGTTAGAGACAATTCTTTTTTATTGAGACTATGAGGCCACTAAAATTTTTCTTATGAATGAATGGTGGCACTGTTTTTAAACAGAAATTTATTTCTGTTCAAGTGGGCTCTTTATAGAGCATTTCCCCATATTATGATTGCAGATATTTGATCCCAGTAAGCAATAAAAAAACTATGTTTAGTTCTTCTCATGTATGTATCCTCAAAAAAAAAGAACAAGTTTTATGTTATTAATTTTTTAAAGTTTAAAACCTTAAACAACCAGAATTATAGGCAGTCCCTAACAGTAATCAGGAAAACATGAAGGACCAGGGACAATTGGTTTTTTTCACTGCATAAATACTACTTTTCTTGTTTAAAAGTCAAAAAACAATAGCCAGATATGGTTGCTGGCTATTTAATAGACAACTATTACCACTCTTCAGAAAAGAACTCCCAACATAATAAACAAACATATCTCAATAAGAAGTGTTTCACACCAAGGTCATTGCCTGATGTCCCAGACTCTCGGGCACCAAAGCCCACTGCCACCAGCAGACCTGGGAAGGCAGAGCAAACAGAGCTTTTGCACCACAATAAAAGCTGATGACTAAACAAAAATGGTGTGTGATTTTTCACATGCCAAATGAAGTGTTTTATGCAGATGACAACTCTGACCTGGATTTCTACCCTCTAAGTTGTGTTTTTAAAGTATGCACCTAGATGCAGATGGCTGAAACAGGTGAGTCTACTTAAATAAATACCCACAAGAATTTCTGAAATCATTAACTTTTGAAAATTCCAAAGAAAATCTAATTCTACAAACATTATGGCCTCAAGTCACAGTTTCACTAAGTCTGTTCAGTCAGCAATCATGGTGGCAAACAAATTCTTGCTCTCTGCAGGCAATTTGCAGAGAGTCCCAATGGGGTTTTTTGTTGCCACAAAGTAGTTTTGGCACAATGGGTTAAGTTCTTCAAGCATCAACACAGAGCACTATGTGTTTAAGCTTCCAGAGGGTTTTGTGCAGAGTCCTCTAGCCCTGCAATGTACTGTACAGCAGTACCCTGGCCCTGACAGCATCCCAGCTGCACTTGACAGGCTCAAAATCTGTCATGGCCCTGGCTGCTTTGATAAGCAGCTCAGCTGCTCTTCCTTTGCCATGGAACATTTTGCTGTTTAGAAACTAAAACAAGATAATAAATAAATAAAAAGGAAACCAGTAATTTTTTACCTTGAAGTAACTCTGGAACTCTAAGGTGAGCTGTTAACTTAGACTCTGCCTTTGAGGGCTTACTCAGTTCAGGTAGGAAAGATTAGGCTGCTTTTTCACTGCCCAAAGGAATGTCCTGCCCTATAAGAACACCTGACCTACTCCTATTCCTTCCAGGGTCAAGGAGCCCAGAAGCATGAGGATCTAAAACCAGGAAAAAGAGTTACTAATCCAGCCAAACAAAGCTGCTGAAAAAGCCTGCTTGCTATAGGCTGAGTATTGCATTCCTTCTGCAGTTACCCACATGGACCCCACCTACCAGTTATTGTAACACCTAATCCAAAGCACTGCAGGGTTCTTTAAACATCATCTTATGAAATGGGCACACAGACCACAGGGAGCACCAGGCCACACCTGAAGCATTCAAAATATGGACCAAGACCCACATAGGTGCTTTAAAAATTTCAGAAATTCAGTTGTTTTTTAAACCAATCAACTGATGCTCTACAAAAGATACATTTTTAATGTGTCTGTTTTGCCTGATGAGTTCAATTTGTTACTCTGTTCTGGAAAATCTAGAAAACGTCCCTTTCATCCAACCTCCAAAATAGAGCTCCTCCTCATCTCTAATTTGATGTCTTCTAGTGCCATGGCCTGTCACTGCTGGTATGTCCTCAAATGGAAAGGTTTTAGGTCCTGGGTGCTGACAGGAAGACCAGGTGGTTGAAGAAAGCCTATCTCCTTATTTGAAAAAACATTTTAAAGAACTTCCATTTTATTAAAGGGTTTATTTAAAATATAGACCTAGGTCTAAATTTAAAATATATGATATGTAGAATATTGAAATAAGCTTGACAACATCATGATCAGAAGAAAGTTCACATAAATGAGAAGAAATTTACTAATTAGCAAACACAACTCATCTGTAAACACTAAGAGATGCTACATACAGCAGATGTATTGAATGGATCTAATTTAAGAAAAAACCCAGCATGAGTCTTCCAGGTTTGAGGTCTCAGGTGAGAGTTTGAATATCTTCTATGACAAATAGCTTGTAACAACTCCAGCAATTGCGTTTAAATAATTTTCAAACAATGAGCTTGGGGATTTTAAATGTTCACTATTTTACTGCAAAAACTTGCTAAACATGTTAGAAGAATACAGAGACAGATAAAAATGAGGACAAATTTTAAAAAGTAAGAGTGAATAAAGAGGATCTACTTACTAAAAGAAAATATATCCAAATTACAGAAAGAGTCCAATAAATCAAACCATTTACTCCTTGAAAGAGAATTTTACTGTCTCAATGGTGCTAACCTTTCAATGCCCAGTTAGGCATTACTTCATCAAAATTTCAAGTAGGATAATTACTTGTGTGCTCAGGCCGTCTTCAGATTTCCTAGTATTTTCTCATTAATGTTAATACGCCATTAGAACATTCTGCACTTGAATTAGTGACTCATGATATTAGACATAGCCCTAAGGCAATCAAAAGAGTCACAAATATCTCATAGCACACTTCAGTAGCAATGCCCTGTAAAATACCCTTTGCTTCTGAAATTCATCACTTCCTCAGCAATCTCATAAAAATGGTAGCTTTAGAGATGCCTGCAGCAATGCAGGCAGAACACAAGCCCTCCTTGCACAAGTTACTTCCCAGTGCTGTTATTAGCATTCATGACTGGTGGGGCTGGCTGGGAGGGAGCAAAGCTCTGTCTGTCATCTTGTCATGTTGCATCAGTCACCGCTGATATAAACTGGTGAAACGTAGGATAAAGTGAGAACTTCTGCAGAGAATGGCAAAACATCAAAATGACAGAAAGGTCATTACTGAGTGGTACTCATTTCATAGTGTGTTTCACTTAATAACACTGACAGTGAGTAGTATTTTAAATGCAATAAAAGTAACTGTCTCTTGGTGGCAACTGAATATGAGACATCAGAGGAATCCAGGCTTATGAGAAAGGAACCAATCAACCAAGTTTAAGACATCTTTGATGAAAGATTCAAAATGAAGAAATACCTTTGATGAAGGAAGAAGAAGGTAAAGATATCTCCAGTTCCACGTGACACTAACAAGTACTATAATCAGCATGGAAAGGAGATTAGAAAATGTTATCAATACATCTGCCAGTTGCACACCTTTCCCCAGGCTCTCTTGGTTTTTGTTTATATGGAAATATTATTTTTCCTTCAGTGCTCATTCCATTAGTGTTATTGACAGCAGTGCTGATCTGTAATCATTGCACACATTCACCCAATTGCCAAGAGGCACCTCCAAATACACACAGAGGCTTCCCCACACAGCACCAAATCTGATGAGGAAATAAAAGAGATCTTTAAATTGCCAGAGCCTTAGGAAGAAAGTTCAAAGTAATCTAGGAGCCATGAGTTGTGCAGAAAAAACAGATGAACAGATGAATAACTCTAATTACAAAATGGAGATTATCCTTAAAAGTTTCAATTTGAAAGGGTAATTAACTGAGATAATGGTTGCAAAGACATAGTCTGAAGTGTTCTTACCTTTCATGTTTAAGTAAGGCTAATATCTATAAGGAAGAGATGTCCTCAAAGAATGCTTACCATATTAACCCAGTCTTCCCCACACAATGTGAAGTTCTTCTGGCTTAACTCTTCAAGCAGTAGATTTCCTACACCGATTTTGTTTGATGGTTTTCTGCTGCATGAGCTTCAGCAAGATTAATCTGACTCCAAAGCAGGCAGTGCTCTCTCAGTACTCATTTGCATGGTTTTGTAGTGAAGAAATAAAGTTACACTGCCTAGCTTACTTGAACATTATTCTTCCTTCAGCCATTTGGAAAAACACTGAAAATTAATTTTGGTTAAGAAATTAAAATTAAATTAAAAAAAAATCAAAAACGAACCCAACAGTTTGTGAACACAGCTTTCTTATGTGGGCACAACCAAGTATTTGGATTTTTTCCCAAATGCACATTTTAATAAAGACCTAAAAACTGACTGATAAGGTATTGCTTTTTTAATGTTAGTAGGATAACTAGACTGGAAACTGCACATCTCCTCTCAGCAGCCCAGGGGAAGCAAGCATGCCTTAAAACATGCCCCTTACCCATGGGATATTTCCTTATTCTGTACTTTTCAGAATTACAGTTTCGTTTAAATCAATATGGCATGAAACATTTCAGAAATTTGACTTTATCTTCAGACCTGAGCTTGGTTACTCCTGCTCCCTCAGTGATGAGGGAGCATCATCACACCTGAGATGTACCAAAGGCAAATCCATTCTTTCCTGGAAACTTTCCCACCCACTCCACACTTCTGAGAAACAGTCATCAGCAAGGCACAGAGAGGTTGCTGCCCACCTTGTGTTCACAGCTGGGGACTAATTGGCACAAACATAATCAGAAGATATCATCACTCCATTTGGCAGTAAAAGCTAAGAAAGAGCATTCCTCCCCCAGACACTCAAACTGTTCCACAAGTTCTTTATGGTAAGCTGAGTGGCTGCAAACCCCAGCTATACACCCCAGCCAGAGAGAAACTGAGCAGGGAAAGAGTCATAACATGCTTTGGCTTCCAGCTGCTCCCCTGCAGACTGACATTTCTTAAGTAGGTGTACATTTTGGGAAATAATACCCTTAGGCACTCAGCAGAGAAGGAGGCTGTTTTTCAGAGCAACCACCATCAGCCCGTGCACACACCACAAAATTGCAGTAATTCTCACTGTTTTACATGACTGCCTCAGACTTGGTAAAAACACTTTGGTTATATTAAGCATGAAGATCTTAAACATACCTGCTGGGAGACTGGAGGTGTGAGACATGAGGCACAGCAAGCAGGAAAGCAGAAAGGAGGGACCTTTAAAAATTACATTGTATTTTGTCTTTAAACCACATTTCTGAAAACAAAACAAGGAAGAAATATTTCATGTAATGGTGAGATGACAAGAAATTGTTAGAGAAAAGGCATCATATAGGAAAGTGACAGGAAAAAAATACAGCAGGAAGGAATATGAGGAAATACATCAAGAATTCGGACTGGAAACAACAATCAGAAATTTTGATTCTAGAGGAAACGTTCATGGTCAGGCTAGAGCAGAAATAGGTTCAAAATGTATTGAGGACATCACCCACAAGATCAAACCATGCTAGCTTTCTTTCCAACAGTTTCCAATGCCAGTAGACAGAGCTGTACCCCCATACAAGGCTTCAACAGCTACCCACATCTTAACCACTAGACGGTCTGAGACCTTTCCTTTGATGATTTAGAGAGCATGGCCATGAACCAGTGGTCAGGCATTAACTGAGGAGGTGACTTTTGAGGTGCTCTCGTGGGGGTGTGGGTGTGGGTGTATGAACTGGGGAGGGATAATGAGGGAAAGTACAGCCACAGGATCCTGCTCTGGGCTGCCTTGTTTGAGCTGGTTTCTATTACAGTTTCCAGACCAAGAACACACTGTTTGTTCGTGGTCTGTGGAAACCTAACTTGTGAAAGGCTTTTTGGCTCTCCTCCTCATTTCCACCCGCTAAATTGCCATAAAAAGCAGTCATGTTATGCAGGGATTTTCACCTTTGGCATTTCTGAGATGTCTAGCCTTCTTGTTTTTCACATTCCTGCCCTGTGTCAGCAAGTGGTGTGGCTGCAGGAAACAATCTGTGTAGTCATGATTAGCAGAGAAAAAGTCCTATGGAGCTGTGAACTCTGAGGCCAAGCAAGTGTGATCCACTTGCTGGTTTGAAAAAGTCCAAGAGAAAGGGGAATGAAAAGAAAATTCTGATTTCTCAACTCTGTTGGTATGTGTCAGTGGTGCTGGCACAGAGAGATTCAAACCTTTCACAGAGCCCTGCTCTGGCCCCAGCCTCAGAATCTTTGTTACCTCCAAATTCACAACTAAGCCTCACTGGTAGAGGCTCCCGATTCAGAGCTCCACTAAATCTCCTCTCAAGAACAAGAGGTACAAAAGCTATGATTGGACATCAGGGAAAACCCCATCTTGTAACCATTCTTCACAAATATCTTTATCACTTAACTTAGAATCTAAATAAACCTTTCCAGAGTTGTCAGTGGGTATAACTCTCACAATAAGGGGGAAACAACAAAGTGCAGACACAGGAGATGTTCTTAGAGGGAAGTTGCAAGTTCAGCCCTAGTGGAGGTAAATGGGGTGACAGGACAAGTCCAAAGGCAGAAAGGAAGTTTCCTCAAGATAAAGAGGTTGTTTTTACAGTAGATTTTGCTTTTTATTTTAAATTGGTTTGTATTGTGCATGCCTTATCCATAGACCAACACAACACTCTACTGCCCTGAGCATCCCCTCATCCACCCTGGGATGAAGCACAAATGGCTTGCAAAATTCTGGGCTGATAATAATGGCATATATTGTATATATTGTATTGAAAAATAAAAATTAAATTAAAAAAAATTTAAAAAAATTAAAAAAAATTAAAAAAAATTAATTAAAATAAAATAAAATAAAATAAAATAAAATAAAATAAAATAAAATAAAATAAAATAAAATAAAATAAAATAAAATAAAATAAAATAAAATAAAATAAAATAAAATAAAATAAAATGTCAGGTCACAGTTACTCTGAGTTAACTATAACTAGTAGTGAGTACAAAAATCTTTCGGAAATCATCACCACAAGAAATGCACTTAAACTAAAAATAATGTAGTGCAGTTCAGTTGGGTCTTGATCACTGTTTTTCACAAAAATTGCTCTTTTACTGTTTGTTTTTTTTTCAAGAAAAGGTCACTAGAAAGTCAACTATTATGTATAAACTCTAAGTGATCTTGTGATTTCTTACTAAAACAGTCTCATGCCCTCTGTTTTACTCAAGTGAGAAGAATTTAAACTGAAACCCAAAGCTACTATACCTAATTATGATGTTCAGCACTGCATAACACTTCTCATAGAATGGCTTCATTTCTGCTTCTGCAGATGACTTGACACAAAAGAAAGTGCGAAGAAGCTGTCGAAAAATTAATTTTGAGCAACTAAGGGGGCTGGGGACACTATATGAAGAGGATCAGGGCTAAGGAGACTATGTAGTTACTATAAATTGTGAAAATGGTGCAGATTCAATCAGGCACTTATGTGGACCTGATTTACTTTTCCATGCACACTTGCACATCCATACTGCTATTGTACTTCTCCACTAAAAACGAGGCACTAATATGCTATATTTCTCCGATTGCCAACAAAAAAGCACCTGGCTCTTGCTTCAGTTACTGAACAAATCAGAGTCATCCTTTTTTAAGAACATAATGAGGTTTTAAAAGAGGATGTTTTATGCAAATTACACTGGCATAGTAGAGTTTGTTGAGACGACGCCAAGCTCTAACTACTTTGATTGGCCCTTTAAGTACATAGATGCATATTAAAAGCCACTTCCAGAAATAAACTGAAATAATTTAAATAATTTCTGGCTATGCTTAAAGAAAACTCTTTTCCAAGCAGTAAAAATTGATAGTCAAATCTTGTTATTCAGCTATGGCACATGAGATTTATGTTTTGATGTCGATTAGTTCTGTAATTGTTTTTCCTCCAAGCATTCATTTGTGGAGATTTGGTAGCTCTCTGGGGTTGTTATTAATTACTCTAAAATAATTTGTCCTGAAACAATTGCTAGTGTTCTTAATAAGTGGCAAGTCTGAATGCTTACCTGCATGATTCATGAACATCAAACACTAATCACAGCTCCTCTCTAAAAATACTATAAATTCATTGCAGTAATTACAGCCTTTAATGCAGAACTTTTCATATAACTGTCTCTATATAAAGGTCTCAGTTTCATACAGATGTCAGCAGTAGCAGAAAGTGTTCCCTTTCTAGAAGGGTACTGATCATGATTTCAGGTGAACTGCTCTGCAGGAGGCTATCTGGATGAGAAATGAGAGAAATGGCTTGGATGGGAATCCAGTTCACCTTATCCTGAGCTGGGATTAGTTACACCTGCCTTCATACAGCCTATTCTTAAAGACATCAGTGTTTAAGACTCCCTAGGGAAGTCATGGCAAGGCTTCATCATACTTGTAATCACAAGGATTTTTCAAGTGTTTAGGATGAATCCTCAATGGTCCAGCTGTGTAGTGTATTTATATTTCTTTTTAAGATCTATGACTATTTTTTTCTTGAGGCTAAACAACTTTATTTTTTCCAGACCTTCTTCAGTGGTGGTATTTTCTACATGTGAAATGACTTTTCAGAGGAAGTGTGTCCACCTTAACCAGAAACCTACACAGGAGAGCAAATCCAGCACACTTTTACAGGCATCTCTTGACTGCAGAGACGGAGCAGGAGGTGCTTCAAAAGCCCACCGTGACCTCTGACTGCAACAGGCAGCCTCTGTGTGTGCAGCTAATACAGAACTCTGCACATTGATGTAAAATCATACCTAGAGTCAAAAATGAAAGCCATATGTGAGAATGAGAGAATTACCGAGGAAAAAGTGATGATGAGAAAGTCGGGATGATGACATGAACATAAACACGGAGTATGAGGTTGAAGGGTTACTGGGATTTTTGCACATGTCAACAGACAGATGAGAAAAGCAGGGAAACTATATATCTCAGCATTTGGTTATACTATGATGTCTGTGGAGTGCTGTAGCAAATCACAGCACACAAATATTCACATTACAAAGAATACTTAGAGAAGAAAAGAATAAAAAAATCCAGAAATGTTCAAGCAAGAGCTGTTAAATAACTAAAAGATGAGAATCAGAATAGGAATCCAGCACATTTAGTTCACAAAGTTACTTAGTTACATCCTCTGGGATTATAAATACGTTGAGGGCCCTGCACACAAAGCAAATGATTGGAAGCTGAAGTTAAGATTCAAAGATAACCAAGATTCAAAGTCAATCCACTTAGCAGATTATTTTACTGGACTTATGTATCTGCCAGTTGCCTTTTGAATAGTAGACTACGTGCAACTTAAATGTCAAGGACTTGCACTTGCATCAGGATTTCATTAGGTTAATGTTGCAATCTCAAAACTTGCTGAGTTTCAAAATTCTTAATTCACAGGGTTATTGTCAGTAGTTAATTTTAATGTAAAGGGGTGTCCTTTGTTCAGAACAGATAAGGAAGGTAATAATATGAAGTTACATACTGGGTGAGCCACTGGTCTTGTAGTAAAGCCCACAGGGAGAGAATTTCCCTGCCCTGTCCATCTCTGCCCAAAGCATGGCCAGACAGATATATTCCTGAGACAGAAATGTACTGCTGAGCTTCCCACAGCAAGCTCTACACATGCTTCTCACAAAAACCTGCATCCCCATTCTCCAAAATTATGTGTCAGTTTACAGGATAAAGGAGACATGCTTGGTACTGGAGGTTTTCTGCTGGAAGTAGCTGAAAGACTTTTATTTTCCTGGGCTGGCAGAGTCCCTCTATTGATTTACCTTATCTTAGTCAAGTCTCATTGACTTCTTTGAATCTGATTTCACAGATATTTAATTAAGCTTCTTAAAACACTAGCACTAACTGTTGAAAACTTACATATGAGAAAGTGCAGTAAAGGGTATCAGATAAGGGAAAATCCCAGGTGTGTATGAGATGGCTTGTACTGTTCAAATGTGCTGGCTAACAATTAGCAAAGCACTGTGGGAACAGCAAACTGTTACCAGAGATGTGTCTGACCACAGTTTTACAAGTCCCTGTAGAAGCACAGAAAAGATTGTAAACTTCAATCCCATTTCTGAATTGTATTTAAAAAAAAAAACAACAAAAAAACCCCTAAACCTTAATGTAGGCTAAAAAAGACTATTGTTTGCATCTGGAAATAATAAGAAGGCTAGAAAAAAATAGAGTGTGATTGTGGCTCCCTGGTGAAGAAAAGCTGGATTTTAGTTCTAGACTGCAGAAACAGATATGAAATCAGATGTTACAAATATTGCAAAGAAAAGCATAAATGAAACATAACCAATGAGAATCTGTTAGTAGATCAGATTCTTATTTGCAAGCAGATGAACTTTAAGGGGAAGATGTATAATAAGTAGAGTTTCCCCAGATAAAGAGAAGTACCACGCAACTGCAGTAAGAGGAGAGAAAAAAGATTGGGAGAGCAAAGCTAAACGCAGGGAACAAGGAGCAGCAATTAAAAACTGGTGCAATACAATGTCAGGGCATTTAGATGAAACAGAATATTGTGGGGGGGTGAGGGAGAGGAATCCTGGGAACTTTCCAAAAGCAGTTTAAAGCTGTAGAAAAATGGCATCTGTGAAAGACATTTTGAACAGGGTTATCAAGATGTGGAAGGAACCCCACAATAATATTTTGTCAAGTTGCAAAAAAAGACAGGCTTGTGTAACTACCCAGTTTCCAGAGATGAACAGATGGCACTAGTAACATAAAAGGAAAAGGCAACAGCTGAAATGAAAGCATAGAAAGATGAAAACTCTAGCAAAAACAGTAGAGACTTGCACAGACCTGAGAAACAGGCTTGTACACAAACAAGAACACTGAGGAGAAAGGGGCATGCAAGCAACACAGAAAATAAACCAGCACTCAGTCAATAGCAAATGTACAAGATACGGAAAAAAAACCAAATTAGAAAAGCAGTGATGTCATGTAGAAAACTTCATGGAAAAACCTAGAGCATAGAATCATCATGTCAGGGGTTTCAGAAACAAATTCAACTCCTGATAACTGAGATTTCTTACAGGTGACATCAATGAAACACAAAAAGTGAAAGTAAAGGTTAGTCATACCCTTCAAAAACACCCCAACAAAATAAAAAAAACAGCAGAGAATGAACAGGAAAACAGAAACCAAAGAGAAAATCAGCTTTTTTTTGTTTGTTTTTTGTTGTTGTTTTGTTGTTGTTTTTCATGCTTAGGTCTGTACTAAACAGTGCAAATTAAACTTACAACAAGAAGAGTCTGGGGGCTTTATTACAAACAACACAGACTCATGAAAAGGGGAAAAGATTGAAAATTTCATATAGGGAGGAAAAGCCTCAGCTTCTGAATAAAAATCATTTATACGGTAACTAAACCTGAGACATATACTAAAACTAAGACATAGAAAAAAAATATAAAATTGAATAAAACCAGGTTATTCACAAGTCAGTTACAAAATATAAGTGAAATATTGTCTATCACTGCCTCCAAAGAGGTAAAAATGCTACTGCATTACCAGAGAAATATTTTAGGGTATAAAACTACTTGCTATTTTCTCAAAAACCTCCAAGTACATTTGCCACCTGAGACAACAAATGGAGTAAGCTTCTACAGGATACTGTCTCAGCACACTGCAGCTTGAGTGTTGATAGGAGCTGGAAGCCAGCTACCACATCCTGAAAAATAAAGCCTTGAATGAAGAGGCAATCAGCATACAGCATGAGATCTGCCAGGCAGAGCAGAAGTGCCACTCCAGGAAAAGGCAGTGAGCTGCTGGATTGTGCATCAGCTTCATTATCAAGAGATGGTCAAGAAATATATGGAATTAACATCTTGAAATAAATTTTTGCTTGCAAAAGCCAGCCAGAACATTTAAGAGTAGGTAAAAACTAGTAGTAAAGGATATTAGAGGATAATAGCCAAAGAGTAGAGTGGGTTTTTTGGGTTTAGGTTTTATTTTTTAGTTTTCACATTTAGTTGATTTCTGGGTTCTGAGAGTTTTGGGGTGTATTTTTTGTTCTGTTTCATTTTTAATGAAAAATATCACAAACCAAACAGGTACTTCACTAAAGTGACTGAGAGGTAGATAGCTAATTGCTGAGACAGTGGCCTTCCTATGTGAAAACACATCAACTGAACAAGAACTTTGACCTCACAATCAAGCAGAACACATCACCATCTCAACTAAAGGGGAATTTTAAAGCAGGCACTAGAAAGAAACAGGAAAATAAAGCAGAGGTTTCCAAGTGGGCATATTTATTATTCTGCCAGACTGGCCCTTGCCAGAGAGGAATTCCTCTCCGTGCCCATAAAGAGAAGAAACACAGAGAAAAGATGAGCCAGGCTGGAAACATCACTTAAAAGATGAGTGGATCATAAAAAAAAAAAAAAAAAAAAGGTTGTCAGAAGTCTGAGCCATTGTCAGCAGGAAAGCTATTAAGATATTTCTGAAAAGTCAGATTCAGCCCACGACACTGGGTTAAGTGGTCATGGTACTTGCAGAAGTCAAGTTAGGTGCCAAAGAGTAATGACAGCTAGCAGCACTAGCAGCAGGGTTTAGATTTTAGAGTTACTAGTTTCAGATAAATCTTTACAGGTTAAAAAAAAAAGGGGGGAAAAAATTAAAAATTGAAAACAAAGGGAAAAAATAAAAAGGAAAAAAATTTGAAGAGGAAAAAAGAAAGCAGAGAAAAGAAAACAGAAGAAGAAAAAAGAAAAACAGAAGTATTTTATGACCAATAAACTCATCTTATTCATGTGTGGGGCTGAATTGGTGACCTGGATTAAACCATGACACAAATGTATAAACAAGTCAGCTAATCTACCCTAAAAGGTGTTTTGATTTTTAAATTTGTATCTCAAACAAATATGACAAAGGGAAAAGTGTTGAATTCTCCCTGAACAGGGCTCTGTGATCTTACATAAAGAAACTGAAAACAACTTTCAGGACTTTACACTTGGTGAGAACAACACATGTGAAAGAAGAAGCAGGACCAGGACACTGCAATCTTGTGTCTCACTCCTGTCTCACACAAAACAGGACTGAAACAAAAGAGACCCTGTGACAACTTATCTGCTTGAAGCACTTTTAGCCACAGGGAGTGGAGACAATCTTGCCCAAAATTTACTGTGCTCATTAGGAAGCATTTCCTACCACGGAAGTGAATATGGGAAGGTGCATGAGAAGGAAACTGGTTCCTGATTTCAGTCAGCTCTCCATTCCCCTCTTCACTGCTTACATGCCTTCACCTCCATAGCACTGTTGAGAAGTTACTGTAACCACCATGGCAAGTGTCAAGAGCTTAAGATGGTTTAATGAGAAAATAATCCTTACTTTTCTTTTTTTTTTTTTCTTTTAAAGCAAGCTTTCTGGTACTATATGGTTAGTGCTTGCCATTAAATACCATCATAAAACCTTTGAACAGCCCTTGGTAGTGTTACTACTATAAGACCATGTTTCAGTCAGTTTAACACAAAACACATTAAAATAAATGCAATCTGTGGGTTTGTTTTGTTTTGTTTTGTTTATCTCCCTTTCTGCTTGATCCAAAATATGTTAAACTGATAGAAGAAGGCCAGGGCAGTTGCAAAGGCTCAGGCTCAATATATTGCCTCTTCAGCCACAGCTGCACCGTGCACATGAAGAAGCAGACATACTTTCTGGAGATATTCAATGCACAGATGCTTTTGGGAAAACAGGGCTGGCAAACTGGTACCTGATAAAGTCTGGGAAGCCACAAGGGAAATACTTTATGTGTACAGCTCAAAAGGATGTAGGACTGACATTTTCCAGTTCTTCCTCATATTTGGACTTCACAAAACTTAAGACTTAGTTTCTCTCCCCATGAACTGCTCAGCAAGGTTAAACATCCAGTAAGTGAAATTAATCATCATTATGCTGTCAGCAGTAGAATCCAAAAGAGATGTTATTTAAAAAGAGAGCAAGAGTGAAAAAGCCAGTCCTTGAGTCTGTTGGATGTCAGCATATTGCTTCAGAGTCCAAGACAGCATTACAAACATCCAATTCTGAACACTTCTAATAAGTTAATTAAAGAAATATTACATTCCTATTCACAAAATCTTCCCTCTTCCGGAACGGACATTGATTGATGTTCCTAATAAATAAAAGATCATCAACTTTTATTCTATGCTAAATCTTTCAAATTGCCACGTGTTTGTACTTTTCTGCTCTACCCACTGCATCTCCTCCAGCTGCTATGAGCTATTAGCAGTATTTCCAGAATGAAAACATGGAACTGTTCTTGTTTCTTCCCAAATGCCAGAACTGACAAAAATGAAACAAAGTGACATTTTCAACAGTTTTTACCTGGTCCCGTCATCCTTGCTGAAAATAAGTGTCCAAACAACGCACAGCATGCTACTCCTACTTGAGTTAATCTAATTTTTTTCTTTGACTGAAGTGGGAGGAGACCTTTCATATGTCAGTCCACAATCCCTAACCATAGCAAAAATCTCTATACTTCTCATTTCTCATCTGTAACTTCACTTGGGTTAGGGGTGGGTGGTGGATGGAGCAATGGATATGACAAAAAAACCCAAAACCAGCTCAAATGAACAAGCCATGAACCAACAAAAAAACCCAAACAATGTCATAACCCAAAGAAGTCCTGAATCACACATCATAATTTCGTTAATATCAGGCCATAATAAGCAGTCCACAATTGTTTACAGGACCATATTAAAGAGCAGAATGTGTAAGTTGGTTATTTCCACATAGCCACATGCCAACATTTGGGGTTGATCAAGATTCTTTCATGCAAAAACCTTGTGAAGCAGTAGTCTAAAGCAGATAGGTTTACAGAGAACTATATTGCAAAAACATTTCATTTTTCAAAATATTCTTTAGCATTGTATCCAGAGATACAAAGCTAAAGCAAACAGCTTTACAGTCCTTCAGGAGGACCCAGATAGACTAAGACAGAAATAAAAAAGCAGCAATGAGTTTAAATGTGATAAGGCAAAGCATTGATTTTCAGTCCACTACATTGCTCCTTTCAAAGACATCCACAACAATCCTTGCATCATCTACATGGGGAGATAAGGCTCTTGTGCTTTCCTTGCCTAAAAACAGTTGATGCAAAAATTCTCTTTTCAGAGCTCCTTATCTTCAGTATACTCACCATAGTACCAGTAAGAAGTCCTGTTCAAAGTAGATTGCCTGCATTAATTCATAGATTTATTTCCTTTCCTATTTAACAATCAAGCTTTAAGAGCTTGCTGGACTTTCATATTTCTGTCCATGCAGTAAAGTTTCTGAGAATCTGGTCAAGACCTTGCTGCAGCAACAGCACCACAGTAATAGCAACAAATACACATTATAGTGTTAGACAAATAATGATATAGAAAACTGCTTTAAAGTATTAAGGATAATTCTGACCATGCAGACATTCCCTATCAACAACACCTTTAAGTGAAGCTGAGGAAGACACATAGATGTGGATGTGGGGGAAGGGGGTGAACAGAGAAATCTCCTTTCCCACTAAGGAAATAATCAAAACAAGTAAACAAAAACACCATCAGTAAGTGAGCTCTGACAGCTTTTTTCACCCAACATCTCAGTAACACAGAAACATGGAGGCAGGTAGGTGGTGAGGCCTAAGATGGATACACCCATCAGTGGTGTCTCATCCAAACCAAAGGGAAGGAAAAGGCAAGAGGGTTCACACCCAAAATGGAGAGAAATGGAAACACTCCTGAGCAAATGACAAGGAAACAGTAGTAGTAAGACTAATGGTATTGGTTATATTCTACTTACCTATTCTCCTGAATCACAGAATATCCTGAGTTGGAAGGGACCCACAAGGATCCTCCAATCCAACTCTTCAATGGCTGATACAAACCCACAACCTTGGTGTTAATAGCACCATGCTCCAACCCACTAATCTCAGCAGTCAAATGGTGTTTGTCCCCAAATTTAGGGCCATTCCACTTCAAAGATCCCACTGTTTGAATGGGGCCCTTGACCAGTCAAAAGGGAAAACTTGTGCCCTAAATATTCCTAGAGAGTACAAAGGCATGGACATTCCATTTTCCCTTGGTGAGATAACTAGTTTTCCAAAAGGGAACCCCAGGCTACAGATGTGGCTGCTGTGATTTCCAGCACTGTGTGGGAGAAGGGTAGTAGGAGAAGACAGCCTTATGCTGCCCACTGCAGAACAGGACAAGAGAAAGAGGCTGGAGGCCTCAATTCTTGCTTTGATGCAAACAAAAGCATTTTTTATTATCCAGCCTACAATAAAAATGAAATTAAAAAATCAAATAATAATTCCCACACAGGTCACAGCAGCATCCAACACACTTGGAAACAAAAGCCAAATGAGAAGTTCATCTTGAGGTTCCCAGTGCACTGTCAGCATGGTTGGCACCAAACTGGGGAAAGTGACTGGCACACCAGAGGTTGTGCTGCCATCCAGAGGGACCTCCACAACCTGAAGAAATGGGCTGACAGGCACCTCATGAACAAAACAGTACTACACAAACAGCTACAGAAAAAAGAAAAATATTATCAAGATTATGCTGTGGAGGGGTAAATATTTTGTTGTTATGTTCAAAAGCAAAGAAACTATAAAAGTCCTTGTAACTTGCTCTTCTAACTCCCCTTTGTGCTTAGCCCAAGTTCCTACAAGTGCATCTCAGCAGCTTGGGGGTAGATACTGAAATCTGCAGAGGCCTACTGCACAGGCACAGGAACACCCAAGCATTCTGCAAGATGTTAAAGTGCTAGTAAAGATTTTCTTTGGGATCTTGCAACGTCTTGTAAAAAAAGATTTCATGCTCTAACAAAGGTTTGCACCAGGTCAGTAGTTACCTTTTATTTTCAGTGGGATTAAAATCTCTGTTGCCATATGCTGCTATGACTGCATATTACCTGAGAGAGAAGAAAACAAAAAATACTGAGTTTATAGAACTCTGGTGAGGATGAATTCCACTATTCCCAGGGCAGCCTTTGATACACTGGGTGTGCTTCTTGGTTGATTTTTTTACCTCAGTCCCTTGAGAATCAGGAGGCACCTCCTGTATTTAAGACAAAGCATCACAACTTTCAGAAGAAAACTGTGGAAGTAATTCAGAAGCTGATAGAGCCAAACTGGAACACCCAGCACAGCAGCCACTGTGCCAAGGCTGTGGGCACTACAGTCACCAAGAGAAAAGCACATTTGAAAGCCAGCACATACTTATGATGCCTCTGATATGGCCAGTTTTCTTCTGCTGTGTTTTCATAAAGCCTTTTCAGTACTTAGTGTAAATCTTACTCTATATAGCTCCTTTCAGGAGGAATTTTTTTAATCTCTGCCCTTTAATAAGCTGATTTTTTTATCATCAGAGACTTGTTTGTGCTCCAAGCTACATGAGTTTTGAAAGCACAACCCAGGAGAAAATAAATTCAGCTGCAAAACTACATGAACTTGAACATTACTGAAATTAAAATGGTCATTTCAGGCTCTGAACAACACAGCTTAATGGCTGCTATGCAGACAAGACTTTTATATGGGAATGTTAGTAATATTAGCAATATTTATACTAAATCCACTCCATTAAAAAACCAAAAGACCACACACACATGTGGTCACTGACACTTATGGTGAAAGCCTTATAATTCCTGCTGCACTTGCTGGATTTCTAATACATCCCATAGCACTTCACAGAGTAAGCTTGCTGTGCACAGTAGCACATAAACCTTTACCATCTACTTGTCCACCAAAGATTTATCTATACTAGACCTTCAGTTGTTGTTGCTCATTCTGAAGCTGCAAAGGAGAAAGTAGAAAAGGACTAAGTAAAACCTGGGTTAATTGTTTCTGGGAAAGATGATGTTGGAAACCAAAAGATGAGAATGAATAAAAGGTAGCCCAAAATATTGCAACTTGCAATGAGTTTTCAGCCAAATTCCATGCAAAACCTCATTTTGATGCCATCAACAAGAAGAGAGAATGCCCTAGGAGTAGAATTTCCACCTCTTCTTGTGTTGCAAACCTGTTCTGGCAGGAGGTGCATTTGTTTCATAGAGAGGGTCAGAGTAAGAGAGGAACAAGTCTTGACTGAGAGGCACTCAGCCTTTCAGCATTTAGACTATATATATAGCTGGTCCCAAAAAAGCTACAGGCTCCATGGGACAGAAAAAGGAGAAACTTCCAGATTCTCCTCCAGGACATGACCAAAAATGTACCGCTTAGCCTTAGACTAACCAATTTCCTACTTGCATGTTGACAGCCACCCCCTGGAAGTTGGCTGACAGTCCACAGTCAGTGTACCTCACAAATACAGTGAGACGTAATCACTAACATTTGCAAAGCACAGAGATAAAGTTCAGATGAAAAGGTTCACTACCACTGAGTACACAGAGATGGAGGGAAGAGATAACACATTACCTGTATTTGTTGAAGTGGTGCAATATAATTCAATTCTACAATCATAAGCAAATACAGCTATGCACACGTGCATGCACACACATTCTGCTTTAGCCCATGTGCTATCAGCTATTTGTGTAACACAAAGATGATCCTGGGAATTCTGCTGCACCCACAGCCCAGTTCCATCTTTGCAGTATGCATGAACATGGGCAGTGTGTCTTGCAAACAATTTAAAATACACATAATTGTAAAAAGACTTAAATTCTGCACATTTTTCCTTTCTGTTGGAATAGAGGTATAGAGAAGTATAGAGAAGGCCAGTTGAACAAAAATATCTGTATGTGTGTATAAGGAAAACAGAAAAAAACTTTAATACATCCTTTATACCTCTTTCTTTTTTGCTAACATATCAGTTGTTCCCAGTGTTGTGTCACCACATGGCATGAACATAGTTCTCATCACCATGTGCTGTGTTGCCATCTATGAGATCTGCAAAAAGGGGGGTTCCTTTCAGAACAAACCTATAAAAGTAGATACAAAATTGCCTCTAGAATCCAAATCACACTGAAGGCAGTCACAGCTGATGAATCATGAAGACTGGAGAGGGATGAGCAGGAGGCAGGAGCAAGCAGCTTGTATTCCCTGCACAGCTCTCACGACCTCTTCACCTACTGAACAGGGGTTGTAGCCATGCTCACACAGCAGGTACAGCAGCTGTGCTTAAAGCAAAGGGCACCTGGCACCCACCCAGCCACGTAACCTACAGCACAGGCAGCTATTTCCTTGTAGTCAGGGTCCACTGCCTGACAAACATACCTGACATATTCCTGCAGAATTACAGGATGGTGAAATGTCTACCTGAAGAAAGACCCCTCTTCTATTTTAATGGCATGGAGTCTGAGGGGACAAATCTGGAAATGGTTTATTGCTGTGAGAAATTAGCTGAGAATCCATCCTCAGGTGTTATGCTCTCCCTATCTTCCTTAAACAAACTTTAAAAAAATATAGAAGGGAGGAAAAAAATCTTACAGTACTGAGAAGTATTTAAAAACTGTTGTATCAATTTTCCCTGCTCATGTGCTTGAGAATTATTTATGAAATTAATGACATTATTATTACTATTACTATTATTATTATTATTATTGTTATTATTATTATTATTATTATTAAAACTGATTCCTGTCTTTCCTCCAGCTGTACATTATTACTTGAGAGCAAATGCAGTGGACCATGGCTATAAGGTGAACTTGCCTTTGTTTGTTTGTTTGCTTATGTTTTTCATACATCCTTTATGCAAACAAAACAAGAACAAATCCTCTAAACATACCCAGGCTTTTAACAATTATATTTCCTTCATTATCTGAAAAGTTCATGCATGATTTTGAAGAATTGACCCCAAATTAAAATTATGTGTTTTAAAACAACTCTGTTGATCTACAAAGAATTCATTTAAATCAAGATTTAGGAGTGTAATGATCTTTCTAAACCACCATTTGATTCACTTTCTTATCTTGCTGGATCAGTTTCCTCCAAAAAAACTGCAGTTGAGGGAGAACATTGTTCTCCCACTCCATAAAATTATTAATCCTGTTGAGGGGCCCGACTTTGCCTGGGTATTTCCAGTAAAAAGCATCCTCCAAAATGAGCCACACAAAGAAAATGCACTCGGCACAAAGCCAATGCTTCTGACAAACCATGGTGTTCCCATGAAAACATAAACCAAGGAATTCTCCTCCCTCTTTGCAAAGGTTAAGACATGTAAATTCAGGAACCTTCACATGCTCTGAATGGAGCTGCAGAAGACCCAGCCCAGGCAGACACCAGAACCTGCAGAGAAATCCCCTGCGTAGTCCTCAGAAGCCACTCCAGGATCACCACACTGCCCTCACTTGACTGTCCAATTCTACTGTCTGTGACCACAGCTCAGTTACACACCACTCACCAAGGCCCAATTTAATGTTTCAGGCCTGAGCTGAAATACATATATAGTATAGAAACAGAACACTGTGAGCATTTCAGTCATTAGAATCACAGGAAATAAAACATGCTTAAAGCAACACCTTGACAAACTAGAGTGCATTCTTCAAGGCTGATCTAAAGAGCAGACCTTCAGCTTCTATTAGTATTAGTTTCTGCCAGTCCTTGTCTGATGCCATTGCAAAACTTTTCTCTTTCTTCATGTTATTCAGGTGCCACAAAAAAAGGGGGATAAAAGACAGGTCATGCTAAAGAAATAGCATTCTATGTAAGAAATAAAAACAAGAGAAGAAAAAGAAAAATCAATATAGAGAACGAAAGAGAAGCAGAAACAGAGAAATAGTGAATTAGTGAAATAGAAAAATAGAGAAAGGAAAACAAAAGCAGAACAGCAAAACTAAAGAACAGAAAAAGAGGAAAAAATAAAAAAACAGAAGAGAACAGAAAGCAGAATTGTTGCTAGAACAGCAGACACCTCACCTGGGGAGTATAGCTTCATCTCCAGCACATTCTTCACATCCAGCTCCCTTCCTCCAGGCAAAGCCTTCAAAAGTTCCTAGTGCTGAAGGACTAGTGTAAAATGAGTCCATGCAGGTACAGACTGGTAAAGCTGATATAAAAATGGCAGGTTTTGATGCTATGATACACGTAGTTCAGGAAGAATTTTGTTGGAAAGCAAAAACTTTCTAGGTAGAGTTTGTGTCAGATATCATTCTGTCATACAAGAAAAATTTCACACAAGCCATTACAGGGACTCCCTAAACTCTCCAGAACTTCTCTGCTGCATCATTGCTAAAACCCTTTCAATTCAAACATACATTGTGTGTGTGAATTTGTTGGTCTTCTACAATTAATAAAGTTCTTTCTCAAGGTTAGACACCTGAAACACTACAAAAACAGTCCCTTCCCTCTTGGCATTTTTGAGATCTGCCACGGTTAGAGCCTTGAAAGGAGGGATTCATCTTTTGTATGCCTCAGCATCTCACTAGACCAGTGTCCAGCACATCAGGCAATAAAGACAGAAAACCTTTCCCTTCTGTTTAAGTAGCAGGCTCTTCAGTGGAGTTTTACAAACTTATATTGGAGTGAAAATGGATGGAATACATTCTGAGATCACTTGATACCTTAATTGACAGTTCCTGTTACTACAAAGTAACAATGTCTCTGGTGGCACCCTGCAAGTCAAGGATTAAGGGCTTAAATTACTTTTTCCAGTATAAATCTTTTACCTTTATATTTAGAATATGTTCTAACAAACCAGTGTTCTGTTCTGACTTGTTTTTATATCAAAGCTAGCAATCCTTTGCGTAAGGAGGAGAATTCAGGCTGCCAAGGGGCTGCAGAACATCATTTCAATTGCAGATCAATGAACACAATCAAGTTGAACACTGTCAAAAGAGCTGCGAGCCTCTTTTTGTATTATTAAAAAAAAAAAAAAAAAGGAGTGGCAGGCATGGGGACAAAAATGGATAGATTTGAAAATCTGAAGAGTTCATTTTAAAATATGCAGCTAAAATATCCTGTTGCAATCTCCAAATGATGCTAACCATAGGGTAGGGGTTGGGGAATTAGGTTAAAAAACATATGGTAGGAAGGTATCATCAAGATTTATAACACAAGCTAAATTAGGAAATTTAGTAATTTTTTCGTCAATGCTGTTCTGTCAGAGATTGCACAATCAGTCTTTATATGGAAATTCCATTAAACAATACTGTCATATTAGTCACTAAAAACAGCCTCTGTCTTGGGGAACAAAAGTAGCAAAGGTTCTATAATTGACTGAAGACTCCCACTTTACTTACATTTTCATTTCAAGATACAGTGCAGAAAAGTTATACATTCCTCAAATGCCTTGATACAGTAACAGCAAGTCCTGAAGGTAGTGCAGTATTTTTAAAATTTTAAATTGTATTTTTTTTCCTCCATTTGAATGTGAAAAAATTTGCAAGTTTTACTTATCCCTCTATTTTTTAAGAAGTTACTGTAGTTGGGGATAATGAATGATGCCAGGTTTCTGAGACACATTTTAGCCTTAATAAAGCTGCTCTACCACAGGAGTTTAGTTTCTCAACTCCAGAGGAGTGGTACACTTACCATTGCTCATTTTTGTTTATGAATATTACATATAACCAGTGATGATGCCTAAACAGTAACAATAAAATCACAACTTGAAAGCAGTCAAGCTCCCTGGCATGGTGGAAATACCAGTCCTCTTAAAATTTCAGGAGAATGAGATTTTCAAGAGCATATCTTGGAAATAAAAGGCGAATTAGCAAATTTACAATAACTTTACATTTGATAACAAATTAGGTTCCCAACTGGAAAGGCCTGCTGCTTCTATAGTTATTTCTCACATTACATAAGCTTTCTTTTAAACCAGACAGTTTCAGCAGGTCCCAATAAAATAAAGCCCTTAATGCAAGTATTATCATCAGTTTAGTGAATGAATTACCAGAAAAACTTAAAGAAGAATTAAAACCTACATATTTCCTTCCTTGTTTCGCTTTAAAATGTCCACAGTTCTCGTTTCCAATACAAAAGGAATACTTATCAATTACTCTAGTTACCTAAATCATTGATTATATATAGACAGCACATGAAAGTATATTAACTTCATATAAATCAAGATTTTATGGTTTATTGTGGTTTTTTACAATTTTTGTGGGGGATTTTTTTGGTGTAGCTTGACCTGAAATCAATAAGACATATCTACATCACTTTTTTCAAGATTTTTTTATCACACAGTGATCAATTCTTTACATTCATTTTCTGTAGATCTCTCCATTCCAGTTTTCCAGAGTTCATGAGTACTGACATTACTTAGAAGTACAAGTTCAAACACACCTATACAAACAAGAAAAACTAGACAAAATATTGCAGATAAGGCTATCTTTTTTCTTTTTTCTTTTTTTTTTAATATATCTATAAATTTCTTTCAACCAGGCAGAGAGAACTTTGGAACACAATATTGAAAGCCATCTATGATAATCTTTGCAGCTAAAATGTTTGCAAATTTCCCAGTCAAGTACTCGCCCTTATAGCTTTAACAACATATACAGAGATATTTTATTTCCTCAGCACTTCAAGTGAATCGTCCCCAAACACAGCAGTTCTAAAACTGTACCACATTTAGCAGAGTAAACTATAGATGGGCTGATTAAGTGGTGCCACTTTCTCTTGAGCTGTGTGATTTACTTCAAGACAGAGCAGGCTGCTCCAAGGCTGGGCTCACTCACAGCAGTGACAAACATGCCCAGCTGAGCTGAGCACAGGCGGATGGCCGGGCATGGAGGCACAGCCTGGGGCACAACAGGGAAACGTGCTGGCCACAGCAACCACAGAACCAGGACTTGCACAAGTAACAAGAAAAACTGCAAACTGTACTTCTACAGGAAGTTCAAGCACAAACTTTTCCCCAATATTCCAAATTTGCAAGAAAGGTTTGAAGGACACACCACCCCCCAAACTTTTAAGGTGTTTAATTCTGCACATTCAATTCCACATTTAATCACAAAATAAACACTCGCTTTTCACCTGTTAATTTAACAAAAAACTCTTACAATTTAAGATTAGCAAATACATTCCCAATCTACAGCCTCATGTAACATTACTAATTGTATGTGTCAGTAAAGAAATGCTCTCAAAACATATATACAGTAGATACTGTGGGTAAAGAAGACAGTGAACACATTATTTCATTCTCTCTAACAAATACCTAGTGATTATGGGCAGTGTTTTAATGCTGATGTTAAAAATTACATGATTTTTATTCTTCCAGTCCTGTTTTACTTGTAAGAAGAATTACAATTTCAAAAGTGCACATACAACTGTGAGAACTGTGGAAGGGAGGACTGTGAGAAGTACGAATTAGTGCTTGTTCCACATAGGTGCTGCTATAGGTCCCTGTGGAGCCCTTTCAACGGTCACAAATTCTTCAGGGTTGTCAAAAGCTTCGTAGTGGACTAATAAGTCTTGAATAGCACACTCCTCAATCTGGAAGGAAAAAAAGAGCATGTATGTCAGTGTGAGGGTCATTTTACTAGTCCTGAATGCATCAGACCTCCTAATCAGGAAGGACTAGTGGATGATGCATTCTTCAAACAACTTGAAGAAACCTCATGTTTTCAGGCCCTGCTCCTCATGGGAAACTTGAGGCACCTTGGTATCTGCTGGAAAGGCAAGAGAGCTGGACACAAACACTCTAAGACATCTCCCTACTGCTAAAAAATTCTTAACACAGATGATCAAGGGAGACATTCTGACAGATCTTATGCTTACAAAAAAAAGACTGGTCAGGGATGTGAAAGTTGAGGGCAGCCTCGGCTGCAATGACAATGAGATGCTGGAGTTCAGGATCCTGAAAGTTGGGAACACGAGAAAAAGAAAACAACTTGGGACTTCTCAGAAGACTACGAAGGCATCTGCTTGGAGAAATTAATGAAATTTGGCCCCAGAAAGAAGAAAGGTCCAGGAGAGCTGGTTGATTTTAAAGATCACCTCCACTAAGCTCAAGAACAGACCATGGCAGTGGTCCTCTTCCTAGCCAAGTAAGAATGGCAGGAGAACTGCACAGACAAAAAAAAGAGCTCCTAACAAAGCTTAAACAAAAAGCATACAAGATGTGGAAACAGAGAAAAGTGACATAGAAGGAAAACACAGACACTGTGTGACCACACAGGAAAATAAATAAAAAAGTCAAAACACATCTGTGGTAGATTCTGGTAAGAAACATGAAAGGCAACAAAACAGCCTCTACAGCAGCAAAAAAAAGACAACATGGATCCACTACTGAAGGAAAAAGACATGGAAAACGCTGGGCACTTTCATCTTGGTCTTAAGTGTAAAGATCAGCTTCCAGCAATGGCAGGCCCTGGAAATCAGAGCCAGCCAAAATGACTACAAGACCACTCTCAAAAAACACCTTTGAAAAACTGTTGCAATAAGGGTTGATTCCTGAGAAGTAGAAGGAATCAAATGTCATTCCTACCTTCAGGAAGGACAAGAGGATCTGAGTGACCACTAGGTGATCCCCGGGGAAGTGGTACAGCTTAAGTATTAACTAAGAGTTTAAGTGGACGAGTTTAAGAACAGATCTCAAAAATGCAATGTGAGACAGACTGAAAACTGGCTGAACTGGTGATCTCAGAGGGTTGTGACCAGTGGCACAAAGACCAGCTGGAGGCCAGTCACTAGCACCAACACTAGGGTCAGTACTGTTTAACATCTTCATCAATTTCCCACAGGAAGAGACACAGTGTTCCCTCAGCCAAGTTAGGAGCAGTGTAGAACTGGAAGGAGGGGCTGATATACCAGATGGTTGTACTGCCACTCAGAGAGACCCAGACAATGCTGGAAAAATGGGCTCTCATGAAGTTCAAGAAAGGGAAACACAAAGCTCCTGGGAAGAAAAACCCTAGACCAGTACACACTGGGAGTTGACAAGTTGGAAAGTGGCCTATCATAAAAGGAGCTGGGGTCCTGGTGGACAATTTAGCCTTTTAGCCAGCAGTGCACTCATGTGGCAAAGAAGGGTGACAGCCTCCTGTACTCTATGAGGGACAGCACTGCCAGAAAAATGAGATAGATGACAGTTGTAATGTCCTCTAACTCAGCACTGGTGAGACACACTTGAAGTGCTGGGGCCATTTCTTGACCTTCCAGTACATGAGAAACATGGATATAATGAATAGTCCAGTGACTTGGTATAAAAACACGTAAGAGCCCGGCACATCTGACATTGAGGAGTCGCTGAGCACACTGCACTTGTTTAGCATGGATAAAAGCAGGTTTAGGATGATCTTACCAAAGTGTATAAATACCTGTGTTGGGGGTTGGGTTTCTTTCTTTTGTACTTTTTTTTGAATTTTTCTCTTGAGTTGCTAGGAAACTAACTACTTGGTACTTACAGGTACTTGAGAAAAACAAGAAGAACCATTGGAAGTTCATGTTACTTTAGAGCAGCAGTAACTTAGAACTTTACCTGGATCAATGCCAAAGGTTTTTCTCTGCTCCTAATAAGAGCAGCTTCTTGCTGGAGCTCTTCCTCTATAATAGCTGAGAACATGACAGGTGCTATCACAGGAGAGCTGGCTGGTGATGCTGCTGACCAAGGACTGCAAAATGCAAAAACCAAACGACATTATGAGGCAACATCAAGGTCAGCACAACATGCAGCAAAAAAGTTCCAGATCCTAAGCCACTATCAAACTTACTTATGACTTTCCAGCTGTGGAGAATCCAGAACATTGTCTTCCAGACCTGGGTTACTTCTAGTGTTGCACCTGGAGAGAGGTAGGAAAGGAAAGTAGAAGTCAACAGTACAGCATTCTCCTACATCATATTGCAAAATACGAAACTGCAGTAGAAATTACAACAAACGTGTGGGGTCTTTACACAGGAAAGGCATTAGGGTGCAATACGGAATTCTTAAGTGTGATACTGTGACTGAAAAGGACACTGATTCTCATTTCCAACTGCCAAACCCTAATGGAATTTCATCTTGGGCATAAATTTTGGCATTTCCTAACATTTGAGGATTTGAAAAAGAGTTTAATTTCTGGTTTATTATTTAAAAAACAACAAAAAAAAAGGGCTTTTTTTCTTTTTTACATGTAAATTGGTGCATTTATGCATTTAAGCTGAGCTATGCACTAACAGCACTACCGATAAAAGTTTGCAATTAACATGAAATAAAAAATATTAAAGATAAAAAGAAAAAGATTCAAGATAAAAAATTAAACTGTCTGGCATTCAAATTAGGTGTTTCATGCCAGAGAGCCAGTGCTACAATCTCACTAGAGTAAATTCTTTGAGTGTAAACCCAGAAATTATGGACTTGCAGTACATATCCTGTAACCACCTCCCACATTGACAGGAACAGCATAAAACTAAAATTAACAGACTAGGAAAAAACCAAACTTCAAATATTTACATAGTTCCCAACAGGAAGATATTTTATTCAGTTGCAAAATGTTAACCTCTCAACAAAAAGAAGTTGACATTTGTTACACTGTATTCATTAAGAGACAAGTATACTTGTCAGAAAAATCCTGCATCAGTAGGAAAAGAGGGCCCTATTCTCATGATTTAATACCTGTCTTTGACAGGATGGTTTTGCAACTTCCAGAACCTTAAAGAAGTGTTCCAGCATACTGTGACATGCTGGCAAATATTTTTTGAATTATTCTATGGTACTGCAAACAACTCTAAGGGTGTTGCTGTTTCAATAAATCACTTTCAATTTGCTTTAATGCTTTGGTAATCCTTTGTAAGTGACCACAAGCTCTTGGATAAAACAGAAAAAAATCTATAGAAAGTTAAGAGAATTCCAGTAAGTACCAAGTTCTCTGTCTGAAATATTTTCCCCAGAACACAGTTCCAAGGATAACAAAATACATGATTCCTACCACCAAGTTGTAAGGGCAAGATCTCAAAAAATCTGAAATCTAACATCCATCATTAAAAACGGATTTAAATTAAGCGTGTAGAGCTTTTTGTCACAAAACAGAATTTTTCCCACAAAACAAACAATGCACATTGCCAGGTTATGCATCCTTGTACTCAGTCTGAAAAATATGGTCTGATTCCTGATGAATGTGACTGATGAGATGGGTGGAAAATGTTCTGAAAATGGATTAGCTGTACAAAGTCCAACTGGAAACCAAGTGCTAGTGGGGGTCCTCAGGGACTGATACTGGAACCAATTCTGTTAAGCATCTTTGGTAGAACAGAAAAGAACAGAACAGACTCTCAGCAGGCCACAACTGGCTGTGGAGAGGCTGGGGACGGTGCACATTCTGGATGCCAGGCTGCCTTTCAGAAGCCCTCAAGAGGCTGGAGAAATTGGAAACTGAGAACCCATGAATTTCAAAGACAAGTGCAAAGTCCTGTATGTGGAAGAGAACAGCCCCAGGAGGCACCACAGGCTGGGACTGACTGGCTAGAAAGCAGCAGAGAGAAAGCAGAATCTGCAGAGTCCTGGCTGGCAACAAGTGGAAGATGTTACCAGCCAGTGCCTCTGCAGCAGAGAGGGCCAAAGCAATACTGTAGCAAGGCAGGCAGAAGAAGTGATTCCTCCCCTTTATGCCACATTTCTTCATCTACATAGAGAGTATCATTCTCAATTTGGGCTCCTCAATACAAGAAGGATGCTGTCATATTGGAACAAATTCAGGATTACGAAGAATGTGTTTTGTTAACCCTAAAGGAAGGCAGCAAAGGGGAGATCCCATTGCTGTCTTCAACCACTTAACTGCAGGATAGAAAAATGATGAAGCAAGAATCTTCTTAGAAGTGACAGATTAGAGGCAACATACACAAGAGGCAAAACAGTAAATTCCGGATAGATAAAAGGAAAAATAAAAACACCATATGGAGATGATTATCCACTGAAACATGTTGCTCAAAAAGTCTGGGGTATCTTCACACTTGGAACAGTCACAAGTGAACCAGACCAGGTCCTGAGAAACATTGTCTAGTTTTACTTAGTTAAGCAGGAGGCTAAACTACAGGATCAAAATTATTCTGTGATTTCAAAGCAGGGCGCTATGTTTTAGCTGCATCCAGCTCTGGGGTCCTCAGCACAAAAAAAACATGGACCTTGCTGCAGGTCCAGAAGAAGCCACCAAGATGATGAGAGGTATGGAGCACCTCTCCATCCAGGGAAAAGCTGAGAGAATTGTGTTTGTTCAGCCTGGAAAAGAGCAGGCTTCAGAGTCATTTAACTGCTGCCTTCCAGCACATGAAGGGACCCTGCAAGAAAGGTGGAGAGGGACTTTTTACAAGCACATGTAAGCACAGGACAAGGCTTCAGACTGAAAGAGTGCAGATTTAGATTAGATATTAGGAAGAACATTTTTCACTGTGAAGGTGGTGAGGCACTGGAACAGGTTCCCCAGGGAAGCTGTGGATGCCCCATCCCTGCAAGTGCTCAAGGCCAGGCTGGGTGGGGCTGTGAGCAATGTGGTTTAGTAGGAGATGTCCCTGGCAGGGGCATTGGAACTGGATGATCTTTAAGGCCCCTTCTAACCCAAACTATTCTGTGGTAAATTACCTTCCAGCTTTTACTACACTTAAAAGATAACAACATTGAAAAGCAGAAAAGAACCAAAGAAAGCAAGGAGATGAAGGCAGCCTTCTGTGCTCTTATACTGATGTTCTCTCTCAATTTTATCTGTTTTTCCACCTGCTTTAATAATATTCACCTTCCAGCACATTTAACAATAACTTATTTGACAGCTACACTTTTCTTTCAATTACTAATCCAAATAACTCATAGCACTACTATAAATTAACCCAACTGTTACACTTCAAAAACTTGATGGCTTCTATACAAACAAGAAAAAAAACCTAAACAACAACCAAAAAAGCCACCTCAACAGGAATTTTCCAAAACTAGAATTAATAGTTCCAGCATCACAGCATACTCTAGCAATCAAATATAAAAGATAAACCAATGGGGCTTGAAAATGTAGGAAGAAATCCAGGTATTTTGCAGCTCTTTGTACATACGTGCATCTGTGTTTCTTGCTAACAAGACACTCAGCCCAGATACTAAATCAATTGCAGATATTTCAACATGCTAAATTAATTCCTCAGCTGGCATCAAAATGACTAGGAGGAATGGAATACACAGGAAATGTGAAGCTAGCATATACTGAAAAAATGGAAAAAAAGCCTCAAAAATGGAACTTGGAAATCTGGATGTCTTAGAAGTTAAGATGCAGATGCATAAATGGTTCTGCATGGAAATAAACCAACCAAATATCATCAGTACTGAACCAACCTGATTAACTGTTGGCTGAACTTGCCATGACGCTTATGCAGCCACCAAAATGTCCCAGCCCTCAGCTCCCTAGTGTTTCTTGAGTATTTGTTCACAAGACGCCAGGTCAGGTTTGGTGCCTCCCTGATCTAATAACTGCTCACAGAAAAAGAACACAAAGCCTGGTCTCCCGCAGAACCTCCTGGGTTTTGCTATACCATTTGAATCATGCACTACATATTAGCTCATTATTAGCCATGACAGAACTAGGCCATTCCCACACCAAGATGCAAATACTTGTTTCTACTAAGACTCTTCACTGCTCCCCGGAGTAACACAGCAAAGACAACTCAGGCTGCCACAACTAAATCATGTCAGGCCTATGTTCTTAGCTTGGACTATGAGCTACACGCGCACAGCTTAACTCCCAAGGCTGAGGTGCCCCTGGAAATAATGCAGCCATACCCATGTACCCCAGCTGTTGGGATCATCTGCGTCTGGATTAAATGCAGTTCACATCACTACAATTCATGACATCCTTTACCCAAAAAATATATGTACTGCAAAAAATTGGAAGGTGACAGTACATAGAAGAATGCTTGTGTCACCATCCAAAATACCCTCATCCAGAGATCTAAGAAAAATGTCTGTTTCATTGGTGCGCAGTTTATCCAAAGGAGAAAGACAAAACAGGAACATTAAGTCATGCAAGTATCTTCAGTGTCCCATCACCAAGTCTGACATCTACAGGTGAGGGTTGCTTATGCTCTACATTTACATAATTTCTTTCCCCTAAAAAGGAAGGGGTAAGGGTGTGGATAACTAATCTTCACAGAAATAGCCCTTAAATGCCACAGGTAAAAATCAGAGCCTACTATGACAACACTGTACTGTCAAAAAAATAAAATTACCTCAAACTAGAAACTTCACTCCTAAGTTTCAAGATGGAGGAACTTGTCACCTAGGCTCTTCACACGTAATAGAAAGAAATAAGCATCTTCAGACAAAACTAAAAACCACAAAACCTGAAATAGCTTTGGAGGTCCTTTGTTTTAGGTTCTACAAGTTTAATATAGCACCTTCAGACATTTAATGTATTAGACCTGGATTCAGCTCAAATAGTCCACTTTGAGAGCCATGTAGAATGGCCAGATTGCGTAGACGAGACAGGGCAATGCAAAAGGAAAATAAATGACTTTGTCATTTAAAAATGATTACAGAGCTGTTGTGACAAAGCTAATAATAACATCCAGTGCAAATTCTCTTATCACCGGACCTTGGCACCTCCCATATGATGAAAAGTTTTATTATTGTGCTAGCAGCAAAATGAACAATTCTGGTTCTGAAGATTTGTGTTTCATGTCTCCATACCTCCACTCACCACAGTAACTTCAGCTATATCACTCTGTTCCTGAGGAATGCCTCCCCATCACACACACTCCAAATGCCTCCTATCTCACTCCTCAGACATTATCCCACACACAGTGTCCCTACATTTCTACTCTCATTTTATTCTTTATATAACAGTAAAACATGTACTACTTCTGTCCTAGGGAAACACCTTTTTATACAAGCTGAAAAACCAAAAGTGAGGACCAGTAAAACTTTCTTTTCCCCACAGGGGAGTCAGTTATTGGAGGACAATGGAACAGGAGTTCATAAGAACAGTCTGATAATGACACAGCTCCTTGTGCACCAACAACTCTGCAAACTTCTCCTTCAGTGCAGCTGTGTAAACTTGAGTCAGGCTGCTCTGAAGCTGTGTTGTAAGAAGAGCTGTGTGAAGGATTATACAAGCTCCCCCTCTTTACTCAAGAGCTGTGTTTAGGCTCAAGTCCCTCAGGCCTTCCTTAAGCTATGGCTGCAGCAATGGCCCAGCTTTGCTGTTCCTTAGCCTGACTTGATTTGCAGGTTTGACGTCAACCTTGCCTGATCCCAATGCACCTCTCTGTGCTCACTGTGGCTCATCCTGGTTTCTGTCACAGAGCCTGCCCTGCTCACCTCCGTTTGGCACACTGGGGCTCTGCCTTTGCCAGGGAAGGCACCAGCCACAGACAGTTGTGCTGTCACACTTGGCTCACCCTACCACTGTGGGTCAGCTGGCCTGCAGTGCTTCCAGATAGTAGGTGGTAAAGACTAAGGTTTTCAGGCTCTCTGTTCTGCAAATATATTTGGAATGTCTACCATTCAAAGTTACTCATGATAGGGGGAAGAGATGCAGGTGAGTAAGCAGTTCAATCATACAGACCTTCAAGAATAAGGCTGAGATTGTTTCCTCAGCTTAGGCAGTTATTTTAACCCAGAACAGTGATTCTACTGGAGGTAGCAAGAAGATGCGTGACTAAAACGTTTCAAACAAAGAGCAATATTGTCTAATAACTAGAGATGTAATTCATATGTGCTTTATTTTTGTCCTTAGAACTGTAGCCCCATGGTAATTATAATACACAGACACAACCAGTGCATCAAAGTTCCTGTAAGCCTGCTTAAACACTTAAACAATGAAGTCATCTTATAAGAAAAATCGGATTAGGAAATACCAGAACTTTGTTTGAATAAACTGGCTTTATCCATTCAGTGGTTACACAGAAATACTCCTTAGTAAAATGTTTAATGAATGCCATATCTCAATGCTCATGAATACCTAACTTCTACAGAGGTTAGAAAATACATGTTTATCATTTTATACATGCAAACAAATATACACAGACATTTTGTTTGGAGCATGAAGCTTTTTTTTTTATATATATATATATATATATATACACACATATATATATGTGTATATACACACACATATATATATGTGTATATACACACACACATATCCATCTATACAAATAGAAACACTTTGAACCTGAAACGCAGTACTAGCAGTGGCATTAAATTCTTTAAGTCTTTAAATTTTCTGTTAAGAGTATTTCATTCATAAAATCTTATTAACAGAATCATCAGAAGAATGCTTTTTTTAAATGACAATTTTATTATTTCATTTTTCAGCAGAATTTAACATGTCATTGTGCTTCTTGTATAATGGTTGACCAATTATAAAAAATGCATTCTTACCTTACAGTGTTTTGGACTGGTGAATCCTCAGATCCTTTATATCCACATCTTTTAATACCAGTACCAGGTGAATTATTCATACTCATACATTTTTCTTCTTCCAGCACAAGATCACGGAATGACTTTGGCAAGGCAGAATGTAATGAAGATGACCTTTTTAAAAACAACAACAAAACAAAACCAATGCACTTCATACTTGCACTTTCCAAGACTCCACATTATTACATGATTCAGATAGCAAAGAGGCCTTTCTACTTACTAAAATTACATTATTGTTTAGGTTATGTATACCACCATTATCCTGCTAGACCCTATTTGATAAAAGAAGTCATTTTGGGTCATATAGATAAAGAATAGGAAATAAATATCTACGAGAACAAAGGAAGTCAATAGTTTTGAAATTTTATTAGAATTTAAAAAAAACAAACAACCAAACCCTACCCCTCCACCTATTTCCTCCATCTCATCCTCTTATAAAGCAATTTCTTTTTTCATAGATGGCGTGTATTAGACAAGCTGTACCTTTTCTAGATGTGCTAGTCCTTGAAAAGTATTTTCATAAATCGCAGTGTTCAAGATACTGTCAATCTAGCACAGGCTGTTTGCCACCATGAAATTCAAGTGTTGCTGATCTTTTCTTCCTAAGGTACTGAATGAGTTACTTGTACCTGCTGGAGGCTCTATAAATCCCTTAATACACAATGAATTCAAATAAAACTGATAGCCTTCATTTTCTATTACTTGTCCAAGCATAACTTACTGAATTAGAGCCTGCATATTATCTTTCAAAAATAAATCATTATGAAAATATAGCAATTTAGCATCTTAGATATTATGAACACTTTCCAAACACAAAGCCTTTTTGTTTACAGAATTCTAGGCAGTTACCACTAGTCTTTGCCTTATCTATGAAGACTTTGGAATTAATTCTTCAGAAATTTGCTTACATTTAACTTTACTAAACATAGCAGTCCTACTTATTGCAAAATACACAAAATATATCCTGAAAGAACAGCTCTGCTCACTATGTACAAAGAAACAAGAGATTGCTTATAAACATTAATGAAGTAAAACAAGTAAAAAAAAAAAAATCTACAATGCCAATTGTTTGTGCAACCACCGTAAGAGCAGCATCTCAAGTCAAACACTTTCAAACTACATCTAGGTGGGACACAATTTAAGGTAACAAATATGACGGAATTTTAAAAGTGAAATGTTATATCTGAAAATAAAAAACATCTGAACTCTACGTATGATGTCCAATGTTAGACCACCCTAGCTTAAGTTTGGATTTTTTTTTTTTTAAATTTAAATATTGGATAAGCAGCACACAAGACACAAAAAGAAGAATGGAAATCTCCAGATACAGGAGCTCAGAGTCATTGTGCACATTCTCTATTCCTACCACCAGCTGGCACACAGAAGTTCAGGCAAGTGTTTGACCAGACCTCTCCCAAACCTATTATTCTGTGTAGGCATATTGTCCATGGGATCTGCTGTCACAGAAGCTGCTCCTGCTACTAACACTTTAAGTAGCCTACTTTGATTTGATTTACCTATTTCTCTGAATATTCTGTACTGCAATCAGATCTACTTGCAAAAGACAACCAAAAAAACAACCCACAAACAACATCTCCCAAAAAAATCAACTGTATCATTCTCGGTTTGCTAACCTATCCAAAACAATTATTTGTGGCTTAAAATATTTGTCTGAAAAGTGATACAAAATTTTCCTAACATGTAACAAGTCTAATTTCCATCTATTCCTGTCTGATACATCATCATTTTTATGTAATTTGCAAAATTAGAAAAACTACTTCATACATTTTTTAAAAAAAGAGTGGAATATGACAAAGCTTCTCTAAGCTGTAACTGCAAACCATCAAAACATGGAGTTACAAAAGAGCTGCTGATGTTAAATATAAGCTGGAATATTGTCAAACCAACAATCTAGACATCAGGATACACAATTGTTAATTCTCAAGAGAGATTTCAAATTTCTTTGTGTCTCTGGTCTTGAAAAGTTGTAGACTCTCCTGAGCTTAAAAAAATCCCAAAACAATTAAGCAACACTCCCACTCCCTTGATCGTAGTAGGTTTAGAGAACTAATAAAGTCAATATGCAGTTAACTTTAGACTTTTTTTCAAAGTATTATTAGAGTGATAGCTTATTTTTCCCTTCTAATTCTCACTTTTCTTCAAAAGGAGGAAACATAGGTTCAGTTTTCCCAGAAACTATGAATCTGGAGGTTTCTCTTGGTGGAAAAGGCATAGTGTATGACAGACTTTCAGTCAACCAAAAAAGGCCAGAAGGTCCCACACCCTTCTGGCAAGTGTGCTTCACTGCATTCAACATCCAAGTTGAATATCTGATTTCACTGGAGCACAAGTTCTATGGCTTTGACTATACTGCATATGTGGAAAGCTCAATCAGCTGCCAAATGCACTTAATAGTCCACTGTGAATTTAGAGACTAATTCTGTAAATATAATATTAGAGTAGATGAGTAACACAACTACTCCACCTTACACGCAAAAATAGTTTGAACAACTAGCAGGGGCAATCAAATAATTGATTGCTTGCCTAAAGCAGCTTGAAGTTTATTCAATAAATGTTTTCTTCCAGCAGCGAGGCCTAATTTTAAAAATTCATATAGCTCCCACTGGTTCTGTGCTTGAACTCTTGAGCTACCGGTATTTTCCAGATTGGCAGCCAGAGGAACGCAGGAGGAACGTGTGGAATCACGCAGTGACCACATGAGCATTAGATTGGATTCCATCCTCCTGAAATATACCCTAGCCTTTCCACCTAAGATAGTTTGTGTAACACAGTAGGCCCAGCTCTTTCCAAAAACTGTTTAATAAGAACCTTGAGAGCACAATATACTTTTTGGAGACATTTATCTAAGGATATTCAAAAATCAGTCTTTATTTGCTTTTTAAAAGGAAGGAACAATTCATAGGCAGTTTTCAGTTTACATAACACCCAATAAGTAAAGAATTATCTATCAGAGAGTGGATGAATAGTATGAATAAGTCAAACTATTTGGGCAGGACCTGCCTTTCTTAAACCTAAGCTGGACCTGACCAGCATGTTGTCCTGCACATGCACTAAGAATGATCTTCCCCATGAGCCTCCCTGGAGCTGAGGTCAGGCTGACAGGCCTGTAGTTCCCACATTCTCCTTCTGATCCTTCTTTAAATGGGTGTCATATTGACTCACCTCCAGTCACCTGGGCTCTCTCAAATTGACACGGACAGCTGATAAATGATTTAAAGTGGCTCAGTGGCCCCCTTCAGCAGCTCCCTCAGTACCCTTGGATTGGTCACATCCAGCCCCATGGACCTGTGTGTGTCTAAGAGGTGTAGCACATCAATGACCAGTTCCCCTTGGATTATGGGGGTTTCATTCCAGCCCATGAGGCTGGGTACCTGCAGAATGACTGATCTTACTGTTAAAGACTGAGACATCAGGTGCCTCAGGATTTCCTTTATACTTTGTCACTGCACCTGATAAAAAGATGGAGATTATACTACACCTTCATTTTATTTCTACAAAGAATTTTGTCGTTATTTTTTAGAATTTTCATATTGCAATGTTCTTATGGATAATTACAACATTAGTAGTAAGATTACAAATAGTGGATGAAGTATTGTTTTTTTTAATATAATAAAGGACAGAACTCAATGTTTGCTGTGCTCATCAAGATCTGATTCAACTATCAGTTTCTCCTAGCAAATTTTAAGCCTCAGAGTTGTAACAGCCCTGTGACACCTCCATTAGCTAAGGCAAATAATTAACCTGCTGCTTGACCTGCAGGATCACCTGCGTCATGCACGTAGCATGTTCTTCAAAGCATTTGAGAGAACCAGTTCTAAGGACACAAATTCATCCACTCATTAGACTTCATAAAATGAATCTTGCAAACCTTGTTTCTCCTTTTGTCAAGGCCTCAGTTACTGTTCAGAGACCAGGAAGAGCCTGAATCCTTAAGTGCAAACCAACTAAGTCACTGTCTCCTCTTTAAAATAAAAGGGTGGGCTTTGTCCAATATTATATCAGAATACATTTAAGGGATTGGGGGAGTAAATGAGACCCTAAATTTTAGTATTAGGTGTACATGGATGAAAATTAATTGAGAAGACAGAAAGCTTAAGAGTGATTGTGATGGGCCTGTTAAAACCGTTGCTCCCACTGAGGTATAACCAAGTAAACTACAGAAAGTTCTTCTAGGGTAACAGTACAAAAGTAATCTAAACTAAAAGCCTAGACTCTCCTGAACAGGAAAAACTGGAGAAAAGGACACATTTACTTAAATGAACTTCAAACAAACTTTTACTTCATGCTTAGAGGATGCAAATAGGTATTTATCCAGCAATAATTAAACCCATTAAATTTACATAGTTTGAAATTTCTACATTTTTATTATGCTTTTATCCAATACCAACAGTAAAAGCGAAGAACAAAGCATGACTTTGGCTAGCACCTCATTACATTTGTTATAAACTTAGCTCAGTAAACAGATGATAAACTATTTTCTGTATTCAATACTACGGTATTTACTCAAACCCTTAAATTGTATGTGATCAGCATTCAATATCATTTTAAATCTCCTATGCATCTTCCACCATAACAATTTTTAGAAGCATCCAATACTCCCTCCAGCTCCGAAACACCTAGATAAAACTTTGTTATCCCAATTTGTGTCAATTTTGCTCTAGTCCAAAGTCATTCCAGACCTCCCCCCAGGAAGGGGGACATTTTTCTTTATGTTTCTGACAGAGAAAAAATATCATTCTTAATGGTTTTCAATAACCCCTTCCTAACTAAGTTTCAGAGCTTGTCCTCAGTCTTCTTCTATGATTTACTTGGACACCACCTGCAAATGTAACATTGTACACAGGAAAGCACCAGATGGGATGCAGTCCTCTGACTCAGAGCAAAATTTCAAATAAAGTGCAACCACTGCATTTCCCTATCCCCTTTGAATTTCTAGATTACTTCCAAATGTAGATACATATAGTTCAGTCTGCCTATTCAATGTAATAACTCTGCAAAGAAAAATAATTGATATTTGATTTATAACATACCACGCATTCCCTAGTTTTGCAACTTTCGTGGGTGGAGGAGGTGCAGTTACTAGAGTTGTAGGCTCTGGGCTGCTAGCTACTGATCCATTATCTTTTGCTGCCAGGGCAATCATTTTCCTTTGCTTCTGGGAAAGCTTGATTCCATGAGACACCATTCTGCTGTGAAAGGACATTGCAAAGAAAGAAGATGTAAAGATCAGTGTCCTGTGAGATGACTCACCTTTCATCCTGCAAATTAAACTGAGAACTCATTTCCTAAACAAAAATTACTTTGCTTAGAGAAACAAATGGCAAGGTGGGGCAAGAGTTCAGACGGCTGGGAAGCAAAAAACAAAAAAAAAGGGTCAATTAATATCAAGAGTGACAGAAAGAAAAGCATCATAGAAGTATTCTTCACATAGATGCTCATAAAAGAAAACATGCAGAGTAGGAATCAAGTCACCAAAAGAGGACTACAACCAGATGAAGACTATTTTCTAAACTTGCGATTTTTTAGAGACTGTCAAGCTTAGCTCCCTTAAACCAAAAATATTCATATATAAAAAAAAAAAAATTAACAGCATAGAGCCATTTTTTCTGTCTGTAATGATTTCCCTTTCTAAGCTATTTGGATTCTTCAGTCTTGGCTGTTTTGTTTGCAGCTTCTGAGTCTATCTAGCAAGCAAGCCTTTAATAAGGCTACTGTCCTAACTACTTTAAAAGAAAGCCACATCTCAAAGGTCATGAGTCACTGCCTGTTCTCTTCCATATGTTGCCACTTAAACAACAATAGGTTTAATACACTGCCTTGTAAAAAAGCACATTTATCTTCCTGTGTCTTTTGGGATGCTTCTACAAGAAGGAATCACACTTGTTTCTGTCTGAAGAATCATCAACATCAAGACATGGGTTCTGGGAGAGGTCAGAGAATGCAAGACAAGAAATGAACTTCTCAAATCCAGAACTTATGCACAAGTAATTTCCAAAGTCCTAGGGACAAGAATTCATTCTTTTTGGTCAGAAACTTAAAGGCTCAGCAGGACAGGCCACTTATTTAAGATACTAGCTCACTTGCTCTTTTGCAGTAGTTGACAAGACTAGAGGAAAATAAAGGGATACATTTGGTATGCTCAAAGAAAAACAACATAATGAAGTAAACAAAGCTGTTCAAAACCAAATAGGACAACTTTTCTCCTGCTTTTTTTAAACTGAATGGCCTAAACCACTAAGTAAATTCATAACAACCTAGCCTATCACACTTTTTTATAGATTTTGGTTTTTTACCAACCTTGAATTTGCCTTTGGCATGGTTCCACATTTCTGCATACTTTCTTCAAGTTCCATGATGGTTCTTAGATCCATAGCAGGAGGGCTGGCAGGGCTAAATGAAAAATAAGAAGTTACCTTACAAGGCACTGATTTTTACTTACATTCCACAGTTCCAGCCTTCACTGAAATCCTTTAAATCATACATAGGATTGGTAACTGGTTGTATAATTTATGTCTGTTTCCTCAATTATGGCAAACCTCAAATAAAATGTTTTTGACAAAACTTTTACAAATATATACATTTTTAAGAGCAAACTATAAAAATACTTTCAAGACTCATTATACTATGAAACAAAAAGATGTGAACTATGATTATTTCAAAAAAATTAGATAGCTAAATAAGGACACTTATTTAGTAGTAAAATGCTCATGCTAAGTTATAGAGAGGCACTGCTCACAGCTCTGTCCCAAAGGCTGAATTAGACCTCTCTTCGAAGTACAGGATTAAAATTATTTTACATGATAAACAAAACAGTTTTTTCAGTCAGACTGCTACACAACAGGTATCAGTCTCTTTTTCATACATGACTGAATTATGAACTTCCACAGAAATGAGCATGAATTAAATCCAAAGCTTTACAAAAAACTATAAATTAAAATGTGTGTACTTAAAGCCATCTATAAATTAGTCTGCATTATAACTCAATTCAAGGACAGGCTTTGAAATAAATCATAAGCTGCACTTCCTCCATCTCTCCTTACAGATAGAAAGTAATACTCATTTTTTTTATTATTGTACCAGTTAAACCTGTGGTCTTGATTTTTACACCCCATTTAAGTCTAAAGGCTGAAAAAAACTCTAAGTACAGTGGACGTTCTAAAGGCTTCAAGCATGCTATGATTCTACAAAAAACTCTCAAGTATTTTACAGAGTATTAACCAAGGAGGTGTTATAAAAACAGGTAATAGAAGTACAGACTGGAGGCAATTAAAAAAAAATAAAAATATATTGCATCACTTTTCTCAATGAAAACATACTCCTTTTATTAAATTACCAAAATTTTGAGTTCACATCTCAAGTAATGCACAACCATTTGGAAGAGCAGATAGATTTTTAGTCTGAATAGAACATTATTAGCTTTCCCTATCAAGTGTAAAACAGTGACTGTAAATATTACTGCACCTGAAACTGGTTGCTACCCAATTGGGAGAGCTTGCAGAGTTGTGTCTGGCACTGGGAATGGACTGTGGAACTGACTGTGTCAATGCTGATGCCCCCTTGTATGACTTCATCTCCTTGTTAGGGTGAGAGGGTTTCACACCCTGACCGCATACTTTGTCCTTCATCTAAAAATCAGGCAGAAAATTGCTGAATAAACACTACAAACACTGAATTTTCTTTTCTTAATCAAATAAACAATAACTCCACAAAGCTGTCTACTCCACTGTAAGCACAACAGCATCACAGAAAGACTCTAAAATACAAACTCTGCTTTTGATGGACTAGATAAACACAAACAAAAAAATTGGTAAGAGGAAATCTAACCTCAGTCCTCTCTGGATGAAACACTTTTGTGAAGTCAGGGGACTGCAAGTCTCTGGGACTACCCACTCCTGCGTAACTACCTTCAGAGTCAGATGTTAAGAGTTCTGGAAGTGATTCCACTGAGTTAGCTTTATCCAGTTTTACTGAACCTGGAAATAAGAAAAGATAGTAGAACTATTAAATCATGAACTATTAATATAATATATATTATATATTCCATATAATAAAATATAAATTATTAACATAAGCAATGATTAACAAACAAAAAAAAATATTCTCTCTATATGATGAATATAAAACAAGCAAGTTTACCTAGTCCAGAATACTAGTGCCAGTGCTAAGTATAAGCAAATTTTTGGCTATCCTAAGTATTTTTTCAGAATAACATTACTCCAAGTTTTTTCCTCTTTCTCACATAAACAAATAACAACAACACTTTTCCTTTGAATTCTTCTATCATCTTTTCAATAAAAAGTGCCTAATTTATTCTTTACGTTTCAGAAACAAAGAAACCCACAAGGCATTAGCAGCAATGTTCCACTTACTAAAACCACATGAGAAAATGTGCATTATCTTTATTTGATTAAATACATGCTTTTATCTGAACTTTGAGCATAAAATTCATATGACAAACACCCTTTCAAAAAATCCTTAATCTTAAGAATTCACTATTGAAATTCAACTAGAGAAAAGAAATAATCTAAGATTTCCTTCTTGAAATACAGAAATTGTATTGCATATTACACCTTATGTTCTGTTTTTATACCTGAAAGGAATCTCTTTCCCACTGACCTGTAGAGGCTGGACTCTGAATAATATCTGATAGATTATATCCTCCAGAGCTGTCAGACCGTTTTCGTGGCTTCTTTTTTGCCTTAGTTTTTGCTTTTTTGAAAAGGGCTTCCCTAATAGGAAAAAAAACCAACAAAAAACCCACAAAATGCATTAAACCAAAGAAATTGAGCTTCAGAGCTACCCACATCAATGTTGTGTTTTTCAGCCAGCAGCAGCAGTTGTACTTCAAGCAGTAGTATCTGGTCTCAGCAGCTGGCACTAGCTGCTTGCTCTTGCTCTGCTTATGCACTGGCACAACCACTTAATAAACGATTTTGGGGGAAAATAAGAATCCAGGAGGAAAAGAAAAAAACTCCTTCCAATCTAGATCTAGCCTCTGGACTATTATACTGCACACAGACTTCTGCTGAGACAGTGGAAGATACAGCTGCTTCACAAGCTGGCACTGCCACCTAGGTCAGATTAAACCTGCTACACATCACAGCAACTGACATAAAGTAAACTAAAGACAACTCTCCACTTTTTTCTCTCTTGTCTTCTCCTAAATTACCAAAGTTCAATAAACACCACTGTTGGTCTCATTTTTCCCCACCGTAAACACTGCCATCGTGATAATACTAATTTTACAATTAAGCAGATACAGGGTGATGCTACCTAAATGTCATGTGTTCCTATATATGCTATTAGGAAGAGTGAAATCAAATAAAAGGCATCCTTCATTTTCAGAAAACTACTAGATATTCAGAATTATATTAATTGCAGCTACAGTGCACTATTTCAAAGCTTCTTTAAGCAGCTTTTTGTTAAGTAACTATACAACTACTTAATCATTCCTGCAGTACTACCTTACAGTAGTTGGGGTGTCTATTTTTTAATCTTTGCACTACCCAATTCCCTAGAATTGGGAATTCCCTACCACTCAGCTTGAAAAACACTGAAAGGCTCAAATAAAAAATAGCCTCTCAACTTCCTCGATCTACCAGTTCTTACCTACACTAGCAGGTAAGTTCACTTAGTGCAAACTAATTCATTTAGCACTTTTCCTGACACAACTGGTCAGTACACAATGCTGCAGGTGAGCTTTCTTTGTACGCTGACATTGTATCCCACTATTTGGAAGCCTGTTACCAAGCCATCCTATCATACTACAAAGCTCTGTATTCCACTTGACAATTCTGTTAATATCAAGAAATTTAGATTACCACAATTTTTCAAGCAGATCTATAGAGCATTCAAGTCTGTATTTTCTCTTTTGATTTCTCCTAATTCAGTGAAGTACAATGGACTGCACAGCTGGTCTCACACATATACAGATACTCACATCACACTGTGAATGCTCATTTTGCAACCTTTACTCACATGCTACTTATAAACTGAAAGTCCTGTGCTGTAGTTTTGTGACATTTTCAAGGACTTAAGGAAACTGGGAACAGTATTTGAAATCTCCATTTTTAATATTTCAATTCTGAATTTAAATGCAGTTAGGCACCAACATAATTGGGGATTAATACCATAATAAACAGTTCATCTAGTTAAAAATATTGATAAAAACCAGATACTTACTGAGAATTTTGTTCTGTATTCATTTCTTCCCTTAAAAAGACAAAGTTCTCTCCATCTTCAGGCTCAAAGGAACTTATGTCAGGTCCATCTGGATATGGAGTAATTACTCTCCTGACCATAGCTGGAATCTGTAGTTGTAAAAGCCATTACATTAAGTTTCACTTAAGTTGTATGCCAGCAAATTTATATAAGAGGATCAAAACCGATCGTTATTTAAAACACTTTCACAGATCAGGTAATTAATTACATAACAAGCTTCTAAACTTAAGTTACATCTTTAAGCAAAATTGGAGAAACATCTTAAGTGATAGACTCAAAATGCCTGTTTCATCTACTGTTAACTTCTGGGAAAAAATGCTTCAAGATTTTGCAAATATTTATCTTTTACCGTTACAGAATACTGGATTATAATGTGTCTTGGCTTTCACCATTGCATTACAGTTCAATTTTCCCATTATTGTTCTTACTGATTTTAACATCTATATGATCACCCTGAACTTTTCAGCTTTCTTCTCCTTTCTTCTAAGGAAGGGACACTGTTTTCCATAGGTTTTGCTTACATTGTTCCATGCAACTTTTGTTAATTACAGAACATTAATATGTTTAATGTCAATAACTAATAAATTTAAAAGATACAACACTGTTGCAACAGTAGCTAGTGAACAATGAAATATGAACTCCTTGAGAGTGATAAGAGCAGCAGATAATTTTATCTTTTGAGTCAGATCTTCCACTTCAGCCTGCTTGCCTACAGACCCTGGAGGTAAGTATTTATCATTCATCTATTCTCATTTTACACCTAATCAGCTTACAGTCAACTTGTACAACTTACCATTTTCCTGTAATAAATAGAAAGGTCTTTCACAACTTCATCACTTAAGACATCCAGAGTCCTAAAAAAAAAATTATCTTTATTCGTTTTAACCGCTCATAAAAAAATCACATCAATGGGAAATCAAGTGAACATTTTGGGTTAATCTCATGTACAGGTATTATCACCTCTTCATGGTGGTTAGAGTCTAAAGGAAGACACTGAACACAAAATAAAAACTAATCAATACCTTTGTACTGGGGTAAGGTTAAATACACAACCTTCCCACCTACCTTTACCTAAAGTGACAGCCAAAACAGACCTATATAGTTAAGTTACCAAGAAGTGGTCATTGTTTTAGCTATTTCTGCATACACTCTTCCTAAAATGCATCCAAACACTCCAAACCTATGTAAATTCTCCATAAAACTCAACACAACTCAGACGTTTATGCCAAAAGATAATATTACAGCAACAAACTTGATTCAACAGGACTGTCTTGTTCATGTGAGCAGCTGTCCTTGCAAAAAGCTATCAGGACTTAGTTCTCTCTCAGGTTTCTCAAATTAAAAGTCTTTCTATCCAATACTAACATTTTCAGATTTTCATTAAAATGCAGATACAGTCTTAATCATAGTAAGAAAACCGCATGCTCTTTCTAGGCTTAAGACGGAACAAATCTGAATTCAAAGTAATATTTAAGGCAATGTTACTAGTTTTTCACTCTTCTCTCCAAAATCAAAGGTCAGAATGCTTATATTTTATAAAGAGGTGAAGAGGGAAATTACTAATATGAATGAACTCCTATATCTGGGATGCAAGTGAAGCCACTGTGTGATGTGGCAATGAAATGCTGGCATTCTGAACTGTTTCAGATCTCTAGGAACTTCTACAAGTTAAAAGAAGCCTGACTAAAAGAACAGAGAAGACTAACAGTAGAGATATTTTTTTTTGGCTGGGTTTTTTTAGTGTTTTTTTTAAGATTTTGCTAGAAAATAACTTCAATCAGTGCTGATAAGGTTTGCTCTGAGAAGATATGTACTTAGGAAGCAACTTAAGGCCTGTCCAAAAGCATCAAGAGAAGGAAGGCCAGAGCACACCTTTAACTTCTCTGAACTTTAGAAGAACCACTGTGGAAAGAAAGGATAATAAATTAATTTATTCAGCTCTTACTGCAGACATTAAAGCAAAAAGACTACCAGATGGCAGGCCCATCCTCCTTGGAAAAATGAAGCAGCTATATAATACACCTACTTAAAATAAATCAAATATGTATTTTAACAACCATGTTTAAAAAAAACCCCACCCAAACAATTCTAAAAGAAACAAAAAATCCCCACAATAATTCCCATCTCTCCAGAAAACAACCTCCAAATGGACAGAAAAGTCCCACAGCAGTTCTATGCACAATCAAAAACATTTTTAATATCCTGAAAAAGACAAGACCTAATGTTAAAGCCGACTGAATTCAAGAGAGACTTTTCATGCCACATTGTAACATATGAGTTTGTGCTATAGAACTGATACAGTCTGTACAGAGCTTCTCTCTCCCTAACTGGCAAAAATGAGCCTACCTTTAAACTAGCAGCATTCAGCTGCATTTTAACATTCAACTGTTCATATTCCAATCCTTTTACCTTTTTGGGATATTTAAACTTTACAACTAAAACATAAACATATGTGCATTCCTGCTTACCTTGCTTCAAGCAAAGCTGCCATATTGAGGCCTATGAACTGCAAGCAGGACAATTTTAGCTGCTCAGCATTATACATTGCTGAGAACTCCAACAGCTCAGCAGCATTCTTTAAGGTAACTGCAGAAACAAAACAAATTAATTAGATAGTTGGCTGTAATATCAAGCATCTGTTTTAAGACTTATTGTACAACATGATCTAGTTATTGAAACCTACCATATACCACCCCATTCCTAGAAAAAATGCTAATACTCTAAATGGCCACAAACTCTAGGGAGCTCCATGTAACTTTGTAGCAGCTGGTATGCAAGGGCTGCTTCAAAGAACTAAAAAGCCCCACCTATAAGGAGATCAGCTTCAAAATATTGAAACCCAGCAGCCCCAAACAAAAAGAAAAAAGAAAGTTAAAAATAGGAAGTTTACAGCTAATAGTAAGTATACAGCATAAACAGTTGTTAAAACTTCCAAATGTTCCAATTTAGTACAGAGAAAGAAAAAATAAGGAGAGTGAAAGAGAGAGAGGGAACACTAAACACAAGGACAGAAACAGAGTTAATTTTATCATATTTTAAAGAAAAAAATTCACTTCAATGAAATGAAGGTTTTTTTGGGGTTTGGAGGCAGCTAGCTTTTTTTTTTTTTAACTTTTTTTTATTAAAGAGCATGAAATGAAGATGATGCATAAGGAATGGAAGATTATGCTAACCTAAAATATTGCTTCAACTACAGAAGCAATTATTAGCATACATGCAATGAACATCAAAATATAATCATCTGAAAGGAAGATACACAAATTCTGCACTGCAAAAGGCAAGAACATCTAAAAATACAGTTTTTTATTCTCTAACCCATTATGTGGATGGACTCACATTTTTCTGCAATGGCTACTTCACAGATTTCTTTGAGTCTGGATATAAGAAGCTGGTCTGCTACCACAAGAACATTACATATGAATTCCACATTTTGAGAATCTGGAAAACAAAGCATCATGTAAACACTGAGGGAAAATCAAAAGCAACTATAAAACATAAAGCTTCAATGAGATTTTGCCAAAGCACAAATATAATGGCTTTGCAAATTCTGATGGCATTTTCACAGCACAAGGAATAGCTTAGAAGAGCACCAACAGTCCACTTTTTGAAGCAACAGGAGAGAAAAGGTAAACTGCAGTTTAACAAACAAAAGAAAAGGTAAAACAAGGCCTGGGGTACTGCTATCCCCTCAAACTCTAAAGAAAGAATCAAGAATTTTGATTTCTTTAAAATATAACTCCTATATAGGCACATTCAGTTTTGAACTTCTGTTTTAAAAACACAAAAATTGCAAGAGTTACAACTGAAAATATATTAATGGCACCTTTTATGGCAAGAGCTTCATCTGTATACAAGTAATCCACAATTATCTGTAGGATGTCAGAATGGATGGGCATTTCCAGAGCTGAACAGGTAGCCTAAAAGGCAGAAGTATTTAAAGAAAAAAAAAAAAAAAAAGAAGAAATAGAAAGAGAAGCTGACTACTTGGAATGAAACACAACATCAAGTCAGTAACTGTATTAAGAATATAAATCAGATCAAGGGTCATGTTTTCGAAGGTAAACAATCACTTAAGCATTTGTATAAAATCTGTCCAAATTTCTCAGTCAATAATTAATTGTAGTACAGCAATTAAAATCTATTCAAACTTCTGAATAAATACCCATGAAACAGTTTCATGTTTGATCATTTTGATCATCTACTCTTACAATCCTCTTTGATTATATTACTTTACCTACAATTGCCTAAAAGTTGAACTACAGGAAGCCTCCATGCAAGTACTAAACTATTTTCCTGTCAAGGTCAAAAGATTTAATGAAATCACAAGTTCCAAAATCACAATAATACTGAAGTAGTCACCACTGTTCATGCCTCTGAAAATAAGGTCCTCATCAAGCCCTCCATTTGAAAAGCCATGCTAACCAGTAAAGTAAATCTTTCATAAGAGCAAACATTTGCCACTAAACCATGTAACTGTCACCCATTTATGTTTATGCAACATCACTGCTTAACAACTTTGTTTTACTTCAGGTGGTACTCAAGTAAAGCTTCAAACTAAAATACTTACTTTGCTTTAGAACATGCTACTGGTACTGAAATATTTTCCTTCTAAAGTTTAAAAACCTCTTACAGACATTAAGACTTTTATATAACATCTACAGCCCTTGCTTCATAAAATATTTACTTATTAATTTAGGTTGATTTAGATTTACTTACAAAATAATAGGCAACTTATGAACTACACACTACTGATACACAAAACCATGACACAAATGGACACTCAACACTTAAAAAACCCCAAACCTTAAATCAATCATTTGTCTCACGGTGTTTCAAGTATGTTTTCTCAGGGATGACTTAGGAAAAGGCAGCACAGTAATTTGGAGGACAGGTGAAGTTCTGTTTCACAGCAGAACAGAGCTGCCAGTACTTCAACAGATTCTTAATGTATTGCTGGAAACTAAGAAATTTGAGAAACCCCTGCGCACTGCTTTAATTTTCAGTCTCAGAAAAATGCTTCTCCACCTAGACCATTCCTCTCTTTCCATAAACATTATCAATAGTGTTCAGGTAGTTAAACAGAGGTATTTAGTGAAATACCAATGTCCAGGAACAACCAGGGCATTGACACACAGCCAGCAAATAGGAACCAAGACAAATTAAAGATCAACACCTTTTGAAACAGCAGTTGCTGACTAAATAGAATAGTCCCTGATGTTCTCTATGTCATTTAACAGTAGAAGTCAGGTGGAGTTCTATACACTGACCCTTGATCCTGTTCTCTCTTGCACTCAGTACATATGTCATATTCCAAACTGCATACCATGTAAATTGTACAATCTTTTACAGGAAGAAAATGAAAATTCATCCAAAGCAGTATCCCATAAGAACAGTCCAGTCAGTGTTTTTATAAATGCATGAACTAGTTCAATATAAACCCTTAAAACAAAAGTAGTAATTTCATTCAATATACAGTACTATGTTTATTACTCTCATTTAATACACAATCTCAATAGTACAAATTCACAGTAACCAAAAATGTGGCTTCTGGTTTTTTTCTTGCAAACAGAAATATAGAATCCAACCCTTCAGTTTCCCTAGTATTTAGAATATGTTATTCTAAATATAGAATCCAACCCTTTCGTTTCCCTAATATTCAGGATATGTTATTATAGGAAAAACTGAAAAGCTGTCACTTATTTGATGAAAAAAAACCGTACCATCACACATGGTTTTGGCAAACTTACCTCAATCCATGAGCTGCTTAACATGCTGTGAAAATAATCTGTAAAGAAAGGCATTTCAGTTCAAGATACAATGAAATGACACTTAAAAAAGACAATATCATTTATGTTACATAAATATATATAAAAATACACACACATACCAAGTCTTGCACAAAGTACACACTTATGACACGGGAATTCCTTTCCATCTAAAGATTTCAGGGTCACATCGCAGAGGTATGAACTAGAAGATATTTAATAGCATCAGAGTTGCAACTATTCAGAAGAGCTACAAGTTGTAAACTCTACAAATAAATGCTAACTCTAGCAAGTTAGGATTTATCCTTTGAAATGTAACACACCTGGTCTTCAAAAATAGCACAGAATATGAACCCAAAAGAACAGGCACAATACTTTCCAGGGAGAATTTTTTTTGTCCAAAGTTAAGCTTTAAAAATTCCATCCGAAATATTTCCTTCAAAACAGAGTCACTTACTGTTACAGAAATGCTATGACTAATTAAATTAATTATGGCTGCTTTTAGTCAATTTTAAATGGTCTATGCCAAGTTACCTATTTCTTCAGTATCAGGTGGTACCATGGGCCTTGATGATGCATTTTAAGAATGAACCTGAATTCTGTGAAAAAGCTACTTTCATGCAATGTTGCTTTTCCTATATAAATAGATTGTTCAGGACTCCAGGTATAAGTACTCAATCACATCAATGGAATTAATAAACAAACATCACTCTTCTAAAAGCAATTAGAAAACATACTATACATGTGCTTATTTCCAATCCATGTAGTCTTATGTCACAGAAAGCTGATTTACAGAAGTCAAATTGCTTTTGAGTGGATTACCTCTAACATTTCTCCTGCCATTAGCATTCTACAACACAGTTAATCCATAGAACATAAAAGTACAGTAAAAAGAAACAAAAATATATCACACATAACCAATCCCCAATGACTAATTTACAGATCAGTCTGTAACCATCTATGAAGACCTTCTGAGTTACTATGACAAGGACAGTTGCAGAAGTTAAAATGGACACCAGAAGTTAAAATGGAGCTGGATCAACGTTAGCCCATACTTAACAGGTAAAGAGATGACATCAGAGGAAGATGGTGGGAGTAGGAGAAACTCGATTTTAAAAAAATTACCATTTCTTCTGATTTAACTTTGGTTTGTTCCCATTCTTCTTGTTGACAACATTAATTTTTCCATTTTCTAATCTGACTCCATCCAGCCTGAAAATTATTAACATTAGTAATAAGCAATACAATTAGTATACAGTTCAAACCATTAAGAACAGTTTCACAAAGTAACAGTACTTCAGTGGGCTCATATCGTGAATATGAAGATGAATCATCATACAAAAATAGAAAGGGCTTTTGATACTTGAAAAGTCTTCAAGACAGATGTAAAATTAACTGGCATTCTTTCCACATCTATGTATTTATTATCTTAGATGATACCTATACTGTATAGTTAAGGTCAAAGTTTAATACTACAGGGTCAAAAATCCAGAAGTTCATCATCGCTACCAGTCAGTAAACTGAGCAAAGACAGTGGTTGGCAAGAGATGCAAGTTTCAGCACAGGCTTTTTTTAGCATCCTAATGAATCAAGGAGGCTTGTGAAGGGGATGGTGAAGACACAGGAGTGCTGCTGGTGGATTACAAAGTAATACACCTTTAAAGGCAAAGTACCATGGAAATGTCACTTAGGAACTGTTTTAGAAGCAGCTTCCTATCTTGGCTATGCATGCAAGACATACAATGAAAAAAACTGCCCTGGAAAAGTTCATCTCCCTCTTTTGAAAGGACAAATGCAGAAAGAAAACCCCAAACTAACTAATGCAGTTCTACAGAGACGTTTGATCCCAATTGCATTTGTTTCATTATGTACCATAAAAATTACATCAGTTTAACAAGAATTTAACTTTGTTTTGTGCTGCTTTATACTAAACACGTTTGCTGTCAGTGAAAAAACTGTTAGACTATAGACCACAGTATAAAAATTATACAGTCCCAAACTCAATTAGATCAGCTGTCTCTAACATAACAAGTATTGATGTTTTATGACATTATTTCTGGAAAGACAGATGATTTATAGCAAATATCAAATCCCACAGAGCTCATGCCTTAGAGGATACTGTCATGGTTTAACTTGTCTGGCTAAAGACCACACACTCACTCACTCACTCACTCACTCTGCCCTCACCACCCACCAGTGGAATGGGGGAGAGAATTGGGGAAAAAATAGTAAAATTCATGGGTTGAGACAGACAGTTTTAATAGGGCAGAAAAAGAATGGAAAATAATAATAATGCTAACAGAATGAGCAGATACAAAACAAGTGATGTCCAAACAGTGATGGAATACTTACTACCCTCCAACCTGAAATTCCAATATGTACTAGAAATAGGTCCAGGCAGTCTCCAAGTAGCATCCCCTTATCATCTCCCTCTAGCTTCTATTCTAAATTCAGGGTCTTAATTTCCACTACTGTAATATCAACTTAAGTTAGATCAGCTTGCATAAAAAAAACTCCATGGAGAGCTCATCAAAATATATGCATTTCCTTTCACCTACCTTCCACTTAAATTGCTGAGCCCAAACTTCTTTGCTGCACTTTGCAACATTTTAATGATGTTAGCTTCATCACCAGCTTTGCCTTTTTTAGATTTGCTCTTCTGTTTTTCATTTATAACTTTCACTTGATTATTTCTATAAATCTCAAATGAAGACTTTCCATTGACATTTTCATCAAAGCTCATTTTGCTCAGATTAGAAATTAAAGTATCTTGATATTCGTCTGATTTTTCTTTATAGCAGATTTTTGGCTTATAACCATGAGTCAGAAGATCACAAGTATCTGTGTATATGAACTGCAGAAGGTATGCAAACAGATCTGGATGGACTTTCTCAATTACATAGAGATCACATCCAACAGCATCTTCATCTTTTCGGTAGATGTCTGGAGTGTCTAGTTGGCTGTCACTGGAAACAAAGAGCTTCTTGAAGAAGTCGGAGCGTACGGCCAAGATATATTTGTGCACGGGGTACATTCTTGTGCCAATCTGAAAAGTCACATCATGGATGCTGTCCATTTCATCTGTTTCATCTAACAGTTTGCCAAAATCCATTCCAAAACTTGACAGTGACACACTTGGAATTTCATAGAGACTAGAACAAAATTAAATCCATTATCAAACACTATTTACAACCTTCATCACATTTTACATAGTATATTTAATGAAGAGGATAATGATATTTCCATTTAATTTCTTTGTTTTTTTCTTACATTGCCGCACTGCTCAACATTTCTTGTCCTGTTCTTTACAAAAATAACTAACAATATAGTATTTAGGCAATTAAACTACATAAATAAGACCTGTCTAGCTTCAGTATATCAAATACAGTATTTTGTCTTTATACTGTACCAGTAGTATCAGAACTATCTTATCCTCATCTCATTTTTCCAACATAAAAACACAGAAATGCTTGCTGTATTTCATCTTACAAACTAAAGCAATAAGGAAAAAAGCTTATGCTTAGCTATTTATCACAAATGCTGGAAACTATTAAGAGAGCATAAGAAACATGGTGCAGTATTCTATTTATTTATTTTACTTTATACATTTCTTTCCAATCAAAGAAAAATTTACTTGTCACTTTTATTTACAAGCTGATTATTCATGATTCACTGAAGAGGTGAATTTCTACAGTATTTAGAACTCAGAGTGTGCTAGAAAATACATGGCAAATGCTTGCCTTAAACACTTCAGATAAAACATCAATACTGTCTATTATTATGCAAATACATAAGCTGAGGCCTTTGGATAACTTCAACATAATTACTAACAAAGCGCTATTCTCTAGCAGTATGGGTAACTGCATTTACTGTGACTTATGTATGAGGCAAAAAACAGTATGGAAAAGAATTATTCAATCACAATCAGACAAAAAAAAAAGGAAATATTACAGCTGTTGTAAATATACCTGGTTTTAGGATCTGACTGTAATACAGCAAAATTGCAGCCACTAGGATCAGTGGCAATACTGACAGCTCGGTGGACAAAAGTCAGCTTTTGAAGCCGAATTCTTTCATACACACTGGTTGCATCATGTTCACAAGACACATCACATGAAGGATGCTGAAGGTTTGATACAAGTTCTGTTAAAAAAAAAAAAAAAAGTGAATACACACACAGAAAGATCCTGCTAATTAAAATACAATAAAAAGGCAAGACTATGACTTCTATATGCCCATTGATGTAGTAATTGGATAAGGCTAAACCATGCTCAAGATTTCAGTTTTCTTATTTACAGAATATATAGGAGAAGAGCTGACAGTTTCACTTAAAATCTTGTCCTGTACGAGACAGGTATGCTCCTTACAGAAAAAAAAACCCATCAAAACCTACTTTCAGCAATATAAGCCAAGTTAATACAGTGGAAGTTGCTCTGGACCCTGAATTGTGCCCAGATAATAAGCTGGGAAACAGGTTTCAAAGGCTTAGCAGTGCAAGCAAGTATATGCTCCTTCTTTTGCTCAATACCAATTCTATTAGGACTCATCATCTAATATGTGACAAGATCATTATATTAGACCATTGTGCTACTATTATTCTTCAGAAGTACTTTTCATCCCAGAAACCTCCACCTAAAGGTTAACTGAAGGCTGCAACGTAAATCACAGTATCACTGAGGAAAGAGTACAGTAGCAGCCAATGCTAAAAACTGTCAGTCACAGAGGAAAGAACAAAATCACCACATAATACTGTTAGAGGCTGTAAAGATTCAATTGTACTTTTTTACTGATTTGAAAGTACTTAAAAACCCCCAAGAAATCACAGCTAACCTTTCTTTTCTGAATTTCTTTTCCCTTCTTCCAGCCACTTCCCTGTAAAGGCTTCACCATCATGTGTGACAAACATTATTTCGTTCCCATTCAATGCAACATCAGACATGAAGACTTGCCGGCCATACACCCAACGACACTGCTTCATGGAGTTGTTAGATGACTTCCAACAAAACACCTATAATATCAATTTTTTAAAGAAATGGAAAATCTTCGTATCATTTAAAAGCAGTTACATATTGCACACTACTTTTTTAAAACACAAGGACATGCCATCTAAAAATTGAACATAAAAGGAGAAACACATTCTTCAAAATTTTAGGATAAAGTGTTATGAGCATCTATTAGAGAGAATCCACAAGTAAAACAGGGAAAATCTATCATGATATCAAGATCCATTTGTTCATGAAGAGCATTTGAAAAGCTTCTCCAAACACTCAAATATCTTCACAGCAGTCATCTATTAGACAGGTTTTACTGACATCTCAACAAGGAGAGTAGAAAGTATCAAGTGAAGAAACAAGTTTTATCTAGTTCTTAATTTACAGATTTGTCCAACTGCTTATAAATCAGACAAAATTCAAGCCTAGCACACTGGAGATTTAAACCATTTCCTGTTAATTGTTTGACAAAAATCTCAAATTTCTCTGTACCAATCAAGGCTCGGAATGGAGATCATGACCAAACACAAACTTCAAAACCCTCAGGAATATGAAGTGCTGCATGCACAGCAAGACCCCAACAAGGTACACTGTACATGTCGGAAAGACAGCCCCAACGAAGAGAAAGCCCAACTATGGCATTAGCAGTGCTAAAGTCAGGCCTTCATTTTCTCCCACTGAAAGACCTGCACAGGTCTGTTAGCATTTACATAAGAAGGGGACAGGAAAATTTGAGTAACTTATGTCCTTTCCCCTGCCTTGAGCCCCATGAATCACAGAATGGTTGAAATTGGAAGGGGTCTCTGGAGGTTGTCTAGTCCAACCCTCTGCTCAAGTAGGACCACCCAGAGCCAGCTGCCCAGAAACACGTCCAGACAGCTTTTGTGTATTTCCAAGGGTAGTGATTTCACAACCCTAATTGGCAACATGTGGCAGTGCTGTACTACCCTCAGCGCTTCCTGATACTCAGATAGAACCTCCGCTATTTCACTTTGTGTCCATTGCCTCTGGTACTGGCTCTGGGCACCATTGGAAATAGCCTGGCTCTATCTTCTTTACATCTTCTGTTCAAGCATGTATATACAAGATTCCCTTTGTGACTTTTATTCTCTAGGCTAAACAGTACTCCCTTAAAGAAAGTGCAATCAAGAAGCAGCGATTCAAGAAATACAAGTGTTAAGATCCCATCCCTCTCCTTACTCTATAATTTATAATGCCTGAAAGCAGTAAAGAACCCAGTACTTGTCAGTATTCAACATGGAAAGATACAAAATGTACATGGATATTGTTCCTCTGATGCAGGAAGATCAAGTAGTTTCTTACTGCTAAAGCAGTGACCCAAAGATGTAGAAGGGGCACTACCAATACTACAGATGCTAGAGGCTACACCTCAAACGATCAAATACTGAACTGGGAGTTTATAATTTCTGAGAAAATGACCTAATGAAAAGATAAGAACATCTCAAAACATAATTCAGCCAAATGCAAGGAAATAAAAGGAAATAAGCACATTGTTCTTTATTTTGATATACAAGCTCCATTTTTAACATTCTTTAAGGCATTTCAACAGGAAAAGCTTCTTTGTAAATACCACTAGATGGCAGTGAAGGTTGAGCTCTCTCAGTGAGCAGAACAAGAAGAGATTTTGTAGGGTCCTGTAAACTAGTACTTAAAAAAGAGTAAGGGAAGAAAACAATAAATTCCCCATGGCATTCCAATTCCAAGAAAACAGAGCATCTACACTTAAATACTAAATGATTCATCTGGTTTAGGTGCAACATTTTGAAAATAAAAGGGACATTTCATCTACAAAATAGCCATGTTTTAGGAAAGGTTCTAAAAGTTCAAGTCCAAAGCCTACTAAAAGGTGTACAGGTGCCTGGGGCAAGTAGGATGAAGAAATGGAAAGAAAAAGAAAACACCAACAAAATGAGCCTAAACCACATACACTATATAACCACTAATGTGTATGTAAAAACCAAGTTTACACATTCTCTGAAAAGCCATTAGAAGTCCATATACTTTAAAAATAAACTACTGTACATTACTTTTGTAATCTTCTCATGGCCCTAATTAAAAATTAAAAAAATCACCGGCAGTTCTACAGAAACAAATTGACTGGGGAACAATAAACAGAGCTTTTTCAAATATATTAATAGCAATAGGCAGTGTAAGAGTAACATCAGCCCATTACAGAGTGAGGATGGTCACCTCACAAACAGGGGCACAGAAAAGGCACAGGTGTTTAACACATTCTTTGCCTGTGTCTTCAACAAGGGGGTCTCAGTGCCCCAGGCTGGAGTGTCCAAAGGAGGGCACAAAGATGGTGAAGGGCCTTGAGGGGAAGCTGCATGAGGAGCAGCTGAGGGCACCAGGTCTGTTCAGCCTGGAGGAGGCTGAGGGGAGACCTCACTGCAGTTACAGCTTCCTCATGAGGGGAAGAGGAGGGGCAGGCACTGAGCTCTTCTCTCTGGTGACAGTGGCAGGACCAAGGCAATGGCCTGAAGTTGTGTCAGGAGAGGTTTATAGCAAAAAAGATTCTCCACCCAGAGTGGCTGGAGACTGGAACAGGTTCCCCAGGGAGGGAATTACAGCACCAACCATGACAGAATTCAAGAAGCATTTGGACAATGCCCTCAGGCACCTGGTGTGACTCTTGGGGATGATGCTGTGCAGGGCCAGGAGCTGGACTTAGTGATCCTTGTGGGTCCCTTCCAACTCAGCATATTCTGTAATTCTGTGAAATTGGTTATTTTCTCTGAATGATTTTGTCCTGTCTTATGTTTAAAGTCTGATTAACCACTATGCAGCCTGCTATATAATTATAATTATGGCAACTTACTCTTCCAGCTTCATCCAGTGCCAGAATGCAAGTCTTTTGACCCCCATTTTCTTTAAGATGCTGGGTATCTACTTTATATTCCAAATATCCCCCACTGACAAGAACTTTTTTAAGGTTCAGCTGTCTGAAAGAACAAAAAAGGTTAAATTAGTATTTCCCTATCGTGTACTTAATGTTGGTTCTATGACATTTACCTTTTTCATTTAGACAAGCAGTAAAAAAATAAAGTTGAGGCAGAGACACTGAAAAATTACTTATGTTTAGTGTCAGCCTACTTGTAGAGTTAACATAACTGCTAATACTACAGCAGACTATAACTTTTGCTTATCTTTAAGTACATCACGTTGTATATCTAGAAGCTCTTCACAAAATTTCATGAGTGAAAATCAGTAGATGATGTAGCTTTGATTTCATCATTACAAAACTTTATTCAACTATTCATCTATCCCGTCCCAGCAGGTCATTTCTCAGGGGTTTGCTAGGTCTTGGTTTTTAGCTAATCAAAATAATACTTGTTATCTTTTCTCAGCTGCTTAGTAAACAGCACAGGACACACCAAGTGTGTGTTCCTACAAGTGTCAACACCTTCACTTACAGCCATGCAGAAATGCAGTATAAGTAATCATTAAGCTATAGTATGTCAATAAACACTGTTAGAACTTGAAGTGAAGCTGAAAAACTAAGGGGGAGTTATCTGTGAAAAATCAAATCTAAAAAAATCTATTCTAATCTGTCATTGCAACTAAGTAAAAGAGAACAGGATTAAATATTTTCCTAAATTCATGAGTCAAGAATCCAGATTATTCAACAGGTTTCACATCCTGGTTTTAGCATTCAGACCAGATGATTTTATACCATCTTCCTCACAACCTAAATTACTCTTTATAACATTAATTAGGAAATCCAGACCCCAAATTACTGATTAAAAATCACAACAACACAAATAAGCAGAACAGCAGATCTGCAATATCTCTAACAAGATGCACTTATACTAATTCAGGGTAATAGAGGAAGAAAAAATACCAGCTTCAATGTTTTTAGATTTACAGTACCAAATATTTCTTCCTAATGATCTATTTTAAGCATCTTTGGTAAATATGAAGTTTACCTTAGCCTCTTGTAAAAAAAACAAAAACAAAATAAACGAAGGAACAAACAAAAACGATAGTCCTAGTTCATATGAAAGAACTAAAAATGAAGAAAACACAGGGCACCACTGTATTTTCTGTACTCTATGCACAAAAATCTTTAAAATAGCTTGGAGGTATACAACTACACAGTGAAATCTCCCCTATTGTTCTTCATGACAAATTAGAAAAGCAACACATACTTTGAGGCTATCTTTTTGCACTGATAGTCTGCAAGTAAATAAATATCTCCTCTTTCAGAAACACATACTGTAGCGCCATCACTTGCAGAGACCAGGGACACAGAGATGTCTTTATGGTGTAGAGCAGAGACTTGGCGAGGTGCAGTTACACATTTTTCTCCATTAGGATCCAGCAGATAACCTACAAAATACAACACACCCCAAAAAATTATTTGCCATTCCACACACTGTGCACTTAAAGGATACTTTATGATGCTACTTTGAAGAATCTTTAAATTCCAAAAGATCTTTTAGGTAGTTGGATAATTTCTCTTCAATATATTTAGGCAGATGAGACCCACCACACCTACTTGTTAGTTCACCAGAAACACCCAAAACCAAGACCTGATACATAAAAATAAAGTAAGGCATATTCGACAGGGAAGCTATTCAATGTGGTGGTACTGTTTTCATTCGAAAAAAAGAATATTTATTTAATCATATGAAAATTTAAGGCAGTAGAAATACCATAACAGTGGCATAAACTACAGATTATTTTGGACATTGGAAGCCAAAGAAATAAGCTTGTCAAAAAAATTACTGTAACTGCAGGTAAGCATGAAGGCAGCAGTTACATGAAACAGAAAGGGTTGGAGCTGTAATGCAAGATCTCTGAAAACATTAAAAAAATTTAAGAAGGCCATTGCTGCTATGTGGCAACAACAGACCTAACATCAGGAATCTCATACACGGCATAATCCTGTTTAGTGTGCAGGGCATTTATGCCTGCACCACAGAGCAGAGCAGGGTACAGAACACATACTGAGAAACAAGCAGCAGAGCTGCCTCTACAGCTGGAAGCAGCCCTGCCACAGGACAATGTAGGGCTATGCTCAAACATCTTATGGGGGAAAGGTTTACCACCACAGGTCTACCTTGGTGCTCAGCCGACACAGATAACATCACTTAGGATTCGATTACTTTCTCTCTGTGGTACTGCACTAAGCCACATGCTAGCCAGAATAATCCCAACAACACAAGAAACCACAAAAAAAAGCTTGTATGATGGCTGCATATAAAAAAAAGGCAAAAACAAACAAGAAGATATTCATTAGTAAGATATTTCTCTGAGAAAGACAAGTTTTTTTCACATACTTTTGACACCTTAACATAGAAACACAATCAGTAAGACCTGGAACCTGAGGCCAGAGCTGATGCAGATTAACTCTTAAGTACCAGAGATAGATAACAGATTTGTTGGGACATAGACCCAAAACTGCAAAAATGCAAATGCAAACCAATATAGCAATACCTGTTTATTAAAAAAGATAAAAGTAATTAAAATGCCCCATTCATGCAACATATCAAGTTCACTAGCTGGTAATATGTTTTTATAAGGTTCTTTCTTGACTTCAGAATAAGACAGAGTTGACTGAAGATTCTGGTAATGGTATTGCTGAAAAAAATAAAGAAATTGGCAAGTACTTCACTTTAAAAAGTTAGTATGGAAAAAGTTATCAGTAGCATGTTTACAGGGCTTGATGAAAGAAGGACATAGGCAGGAGAGCTGAAGGCTAGTTTATAATTTATTAAAGGCAGTGCCAGCCAGATTGCTAGAAGGAGACAAGCATGCCTTGGAGTCATTTCCAACACAAACAGCAACGTTCCCTCAAAGTCTCCAGCAGCAGGACCACACAAGATACATGGAAGGTAAGAGTTACAGAGTTCAAATGAGAGCTAAATCTGACTAGCTCCTATCATCTCAAAATGTGAAAGTAACTGGTAGGAATGAAAAATATTCTTCGAAAGAAGGATGAAGGGATGATGCCATCAGAAAAAAAAAAGAGAGAGAGAGAGAAAAAAGCTTCACCCAAGCTTCTGTTCTTAGAAGCAGATGACAGGTTAAGCATGAACAACATCTTTCAATGGCTGGGTTTTACTTTCAGAACGCTTCTACCTTACCTAGTTGGCCGCCATTCAGCCCCATGGTATACACTGCTTCCTTAGTCCATAGCACAGTATGGAATCTGCCTGCAGCCACTCCAATCACCATTCTACCTTTCAGGTTTTTTGCCTGAACCTAAGCACAAATCCAAAGTACATCTTAATATTAAGTAACAACAGGTGAATTTCACATGTACAAACTTCTGACATAATTTAACTCATAAAGTCATTAAGAATGAAGCACTACTATCAGTCCACATACAGTCTAATAAATCAGGTTATTTCAGAAGTTTGTCAAGTGGGGCACTATAGCATTAATAACAAAAAGAACTAAACATTTGTATTATCTAATCAGAACTGGAATCAAGTCTCCTTAGGCTGTCTTGATACACTAAGATGTTGAACAAGACTGAACAGGATGTGTATAGCACAGCCACAGAAGACTCAGGTGCTGAAAAATGTTAGCTAGAAGTTTAAATTTGCGAGTACTAATGGCCTAAACACACTGCAAAACACTACTCTACTAATTCCACATTTTATATTTAACTTGACCTTCCCAGATTAAGATGATAAAATCAAAGCAAATACTGTGGATATAGAGCTATCATTACACTATTGAAAACCACATGGTATCCCAAAACACTATCCCAATTGCATTTTGGTCATTCTTTTTTACTTTCACAACACTGATAGTGCCATGTTTTTCTACTTTAGATGAAGTTAAAGCTTCTTTACGTACAAAAAAAATAAAATTTTGAGATTAGGCACAGGAATATAGTTAAGCTGCTGATGCCCATACCCCCTCTTCCCTGTCACTACTCTTCCCAAAGCACTGACTTCAGTGCTTCCAGCAAAGGAGGTAACAGTCAAACCCTGAGTGCCATCCAATGATTCAAAAGGAGTTACAAGCATGATTCTCAAGCGATACATACCTATTAATATTTCAGCTACAGAACCATTTGGGGAAGAGGGAAGAAAAGGGTTTTGGCAGTTGCACCTTGTATCATACTTCACACTACAAATTTTGGTAATTGTTCAGATTACAAACTAAGACATCAGAACACAGTTAAGATCTGAGATGTCTGATAACACAGAATCAAGATTTATCTGAACTCACATTAAACTTCGCTGTTCTGAAATGTTTAGGAGTTATTTTTATAATCTTCATATTTTATGTTAAGAAAAAACAAAACAACTCCACCAAACAATTAAGCTTTGACTGATGTTACTTTTACCTGTCTAGGAACACTGCAATTAGAAGGAGGAGGAAGAATACCCAATTGATGGAAAGTATTCAAACCAAAAGTGTAAACATATCCATCTTCTGTTAGAACAACAGTGTGATCCTTAGCTGCTGCTATCTGGGAGCACTGATGACCAGTTAAGCCTTCCACAAGTCTTGGAACCTGAATCAGGAGAAAAAAAAAGTTGATATAAAAGCATACTGGTTTGTTATTAACCAGTGGCCATCTATGAAACTAAAGTAACACCAACAAAAAAGTCACGACCAAATACTGAAATAAAAATAAAATGCATTTGAACACACAACACACTCATTAACATAACAACCACATCCAGTGCAGTAAGATGAATTACTTTAATTTGAAATGCTATCAGGGAAATGCCCTTTGCTATCAGGGTAGATGAATTTTAAACCACCTGTTTTGAAATCATATAGGAAACAACATCTTCAGGACAGCTGTATAAATATTAACTATTACATGCTATTTTAAATACCACAAACACTAAAGCTATCTCCCTCCAACACAGGATAATCCTAATGAAATTTCACAGAATAAGGAAGAAGTTCCATATCTTTGAATCTTCATGCACTCTAACATGACTTCTCCTTTATTCAACTATATAACATCACAATTTCAAAAAGTAACTTGAAAAAAATCCAAACTTAACAGAACTGCTTTTTTCAAAAAAAAAAAATTAATTAGAGCTCCAGTCTCCACTATAGCATTCAGCAACAGAATATCAAGTTCTACCAGATATTTTAAACTATTGTGCTGCAAGATAAATGCACACTATGAGGTAGGATAAGATGCTTAAGTCTAAGAATTGTATTGTCATCACATCTTAGTCTTCTTAAATTTCAGTTTTGTGCATTGCAACAATGTACTATTCAAATGAAAATGACCAGTGACTTTTCACTTGAGCTGCATAAAAGCAACCCTACCATCCTTCTTCCTGCCACTACAGCTTCACATTACTGTACTGCTGTTTGTCTGCCAAAAAATATTTGCTTCCACTTATCTAGCATCAGCTGGACTTTAAATCAACTCAGCCAGAACACAAATTTGACCACAGCATCTAGCTATGAAGTTAAGTTATAATTAAATGCACATTACTCTCTGCCACCTCACTGTTAGCACTGAAGAAGTTTTTCTGTTACTTGGTGAGAAGCAAGGGGTTTGGTTTAAAATGAACAGCAAACTCATTTTGAAAGTACACTGATAGAAACTCTAATTCCCTTTTTAGACTTGCTGTTAGAGATAAAAGAAACATCATACTAGACTATAAGAAATAACACAAGACAGCATACCAAGCATGTTTGTTCATCACCATGACCCAAGCGCCCTCCTTGACCATGTCCACATGTATACACTTGGCCTTTGTGGGAAAGGAACACAGAGTGGAATTTGCAGAGTACCACCTGAAAGAAAAGCAAAAAATGGATGGGGAAGATGCAACACAGGACAAGTTCATTTTCCTGTAATCTGAAAACATCTGCCATAAGTACTTTGTGAAGAAGTTCTGCTTTAATAAAGATATGTTCATGAAAATACAAGATACTGGTATTAAATCATAGGATACTTAAAATACTTGCTTTGAACACACTATGCACTGCCTTAACCTACTTTAAGAGATCAACAGTTTCAGTTTATTTTAATAAGATCAAGCATGGCCCCATAGGCTAACAGAAACTCCAAAGATTGAGTTTTAAGGTCCATGATGCTGCTTCAGAAATGCCAAAGAAAACACGTTAAGACTGCAGCACAGACTGTCTGTCCTGAATGTTTGCTCAAGTTGTACTTTAACTTTCAAATATTCTCAAACTGAAGTCACAAGAAATTATTAGAGACAAAGGTACTGCTACATGCAATGCGCTTAACAGTGTATGCTGCTTTGAGCACAAGATGAATTTTAATTCAACATGCACCAAGTATATTCATTATTCCACTTCAGTTCAGTATTGGAGTTGAACCAGAAGTCAGTAGCTCAAAACAATTACAGAAGTATCAAGATTCTGAATGTATTTAATGATATACAAGCCATATATCCAAAGTAAATCTTATAAGACCCCCTGTTCTCCCCACCAAAACAGAGACCCACAATTTCAGTAATGGTGATTGGGGTTGCAGGGAGGTAAGGAGGTGGGCAGAGAGGAGAAGGCACCAAGAACTGCTTTTTCCATGGAAATCTTCAACACTTGGTAACTCCTTGGTTACTTTTTCCCCCTTACACACCCCTCACTAAGAAATGTGCCTATGTAATACTTTAAGAATACCTGTTTAATATACACGCCATTCCGAGGAAAAAGGTCCACCAATTCAGGATGATGTCTACCCTGCTGACCACCATGACCCAAAGTAAAATTTATATTGTTTCCCCAGGTGTAGACTTCTGTGGGATCTGTGTAATGAAAAAGATCCTCTTAAAAGCTTGTCATCTACCACTGTTGTGCACTTTCACTTCAAGAAACAACAGCTGCTATTTCTATCTAAAAATTGAAGAGGAATTATTTTTTACCTAAAACTGGACTTTAAAAACATTTAACATTATAAGAAGTAAGGTGCCATGGCAAATATTCCAATAATATTGTACAGATGATCAACATAAGCATCAGGCACATAACAACCTATGAAGTGCCAATTAAAACCAGAAAATATTGCATACACTGGTACATACCATTAATACATTGTTGAAATAGATCTCATTGCAAAATATAAATTAAACTATTTTATTTCTTACCAGTTTTCTTAAACACCACATGGATAGGCCTATCTTTCATCACAAGATCCAGGGCTGATAAGCCTTCTTTATCCTGAACATACAGACTAACGCCATGCTGAAAGAGGAGACGAGAAGAACTGAAGTTAATTTTAACTGCACAGCTTGAAGTAAACCAGGTAAATCTCTAAGAAGCAAAACATATCTTTAATTGAAGTTTAATAATGATTAAAAAAACCCTTCAGATTCAAGTAAACTGTAAACAAATCTAAAAAAAACCTGAAAACATTGCAAATCTGTTCTGTCATGTATACATCTTGTTGATATATTAATATGGATTTTATAGTCTCAAGACTGACTGTGCAATAAACTATAACCAGCAAAACACAAAAGAAACAGATGTGAAAATAAAGCATTGACATTTAAGAATAGCAAACATTCACCAGAAATTAATTTACCATCTTCAAAGGATGCATTTTCTTAAACTGGCATTCTACAGAATCAGCTCTGACAAGCTAGACAAGTGACAAAAAAAAACCCCAACTACTATTACTTTGGAAACAAGCAAGGAACAGAGTTCCACAGTTGCTGAGAAAAGGCAAGATCACAACCAGCCAGGAACAACAGCATTAGAGAAGGTTCAGAAGCACAAAGCCTGAACAGGTCATTCTTTTAGAACTTAGACACAGACCGTCTCTGAAAATACCATTTTCTCAATACAAAAGAGTGCTGCTACAGCAGCACTGATTTTAGGAAGGAAGTCTAGTGTGATCAATCACCTTCCAAAATGGAAGAACTCCAGATGTCCTCAAACAGAACCTAATGGCTGTACCTGTGTACCTGAGGTCATGGCTAATACAAAGGAAACCTTGAAAAACCTCACACGTAACAGGTAACATTAAATACAACTTTATTTAGGAAAATGTTCCCCAGAAGAACAACAGCATACATTCTCCAAATTATAAAGACAACCCTAGTGCAACAGGGCAATGATTAGCTTACCATATGACAGAAAAGTGATCTATTTTTATGACTTAGATAGCTGGATATTCTTCATTTTGGAAATTGTTAAAATATTCACAAGCAGACAGAGGCTGCAGGGATATTCACACGGTCTGAATTTGTGAAAACAAACTCCAATTGCTGAATGGCAAATCTTGTAGTTAGATACAGTCTAAGAATAAGCCAAGACTGCCTCCAGCCCTCAGCAGAAGTCATTCATCCACACTAGTTTAGGAACTCAGGGGCTGATTCAGGAGCTAGTACTGTTTAATATCTTGACTAACAACCTGGATGATAGGCTAGAGTGCTGCTCCCTCAGCAAAGGTGATGATACAAGACCAGGAGGAGTGGCTGGTAAGTCAGAGGGTGGTGCTGACATTCAAAGGGACTTTGATAGGCTGAAGCAACAGGCTGAGAGGAACCACATAAAGTTCAACAAAGGGAAATGAAAATCCTGGCCCTGAGGAGAAACAACCTGGTAAACTGGTACAGCTGGAGGCTGAATGACTAGAAAGCACCTTAGTAGAAAAGGACTTAGGCTTCTTTTAGACCACCAGATGATGACAAGCCAGCAAGCTCAGAGTTAAGAATGGCGAAAGCATCCAAAGCTGCAGGTGGGAGTGTTGCCAGCAAGCATTACTCAGCACTGGCAAGCCACAGCTGGAGTGCTGAGTTCAGGTCTGGACTCCCAGACAGAGAAGGACATACAGGAGAAAGTTCAGCAAAAGACCACGGAAGTAATGAGGCATCTGACATTCAAAGAGAAGCTGAGAGAGCTGGGATGCTTAGCCTAGAGAAGGTTTGGGATGGAGGAAGGGGACAGCATGTTTTATCATACAGAATAAATACCTGACTGGAGGTGAGGGGTAGGAATCACAGTGATACCTAGTGGCAATGGGCACAAACTAACATATAAGAAGAAATCCTGTTTAAATCTAAAACAAATTTTAATTGCACTGATTGTAAAACATTGGAACAGAGATGTCTGATGCTCTGCTCAAAATCCAACTGGACATAGTCCTGAGCAACCTGCTCTACCTGACGTTGCCTGAGCTTGGGGGCTAGACTAGACAACCTTCAGAGACCTCTTTCTATCTCAGCTATTTCATAATTCCATTCTATAATCAGTTCCTGTTGTTGCTATAATACCTTAAGAGCATATCATTTTATAACACAGTACAGTAGACAGACTGCAGTTAAGGAACTGGAAAACAGAGCACCCTCCACTAGTTGTTTTGTTCTGCTTCTTAGAAGAATATCAGCAGAGCTGGCTAGCAAAAAAAATCTCATTCACTTATGTAACTGACAGAAAAGTAAAAGACATTGGGGAAAACCTGTACAGGCCTCCTGTAAGCAAATATCAAAGACACAGACAGGCACTAGAGGATTAAATGCTTTTTCATATACCATGTACACAGTTTCTAGTTTTCTAGAGAACAGAATCGTAAGTACAGTGGTTATAAAAACATCTACTTTTTTCAAGTTTAATGAAAGCTTCCCCTTCTGTAAGGGGACAGCACATGAAATAAATATTTTACAGTTATCAGACCTTCAAGAATAAGAAACTACCAGTCCACCATCTTTCTGTTTGAAGTCTTGTAGAAAGCAGAGAGTCATGTCCACAAATGGTTAGTCACTGTAATTTTAAAAGATTGCATTCAAAATGGAAAATCCTTTGCCTTAAAAGGTTTGTTTTTAAACAACCCTGAACCACATATATTTCATTTTCTCACATGGTTAAAGAGACACTGAACATCTCAAACAAACACCTCTTCCCTTTGCTCTACTTGTGAAAGGAGGAACAGAAGGAAGATCAATCAAAAATATATACAACTTGCTAAGTGGATGGGAAGAAACAGCAATTGTAAGAAAGAAATAGGGGGGACTGAGCAGAAGCTCTGGTTTAAAATACTAATGAAATGGAGATTCACTTAATAGAATACTCCATATCTTGAATTTTTTATCTCTTAAATACAACATTAATTTCTAATTATAACTCCATTTAATTTTCCCTTATTTTGTGTTCTCTAACATCAATTGATATAATTACTGCAGAGTCTATTGTCAGACTATCTTTAGTCTGATCACACTCTTATTTTTTAAGCTCCTGACCCTAATATCATCCAAACAAACAAGTGTTCAAGGACGCCCACAATTAATCAGGGATCCTTACTCAGTGCTGATTTCTGCATGGGCAAAGGCAGACATCTGTATGAACAGAGACAACTTTCAAGTAAATCAATGCACTGCAATCTGAACACAGTATTAAGACAAGCTTCAAGAGGCTCAAGTTTAAAAACACACTTTTACATAAGCAATACAACTCTAAAAATTTTAGATGCCAAGGAAAACTACAGTTGCAAATGACTCACCTTCAGTAATGACAAAACACAATCAATGTATCCATAAAATATGCTTCTGTGCAAAGCTGTCCATCCAGACTCTTTGTCTTTTGCCAAGAGATCCACTCCTTTGGTCTCAGCCAACCAGTCCAGCACACCTTTTTTGCCACAAGACGAAGCAAGATGTATAACGTTTCTACCAAAGGCATCTTTGATGGTTGCAGCATTGTAGCAGTAAGAAGAGAGAAAGGCCTTGATCTGGCCTTCACTTCCTCTGGTGACTACAGAAATAACATCCAAAGCATGCTGTAGAGATCGACACTTTGAAGTGCACTCTGGCATGTAAGAATTCATCTTCACTTCTAAAGCTGCTCTTCTCCTTAAGGGGAACAGCCCTTAAGTGTATCAAGGCACTCCAACTCAGTACACAACACAGTGCCTTAGAAAAATTGTAATTCCAAGGATGTAAATCCAAGTTTATTGAGCTGCCATTAGAAATCTTTGTACTGTTATGTTTGGCACTTGATCCAAATAAATATTTATAAATATATATTTTTAGAAGTCTTATTTCACCATCTTATATAACAAATATTCTTGTCCATAGAAAATTCCAAAAGTGAACTACCTCTAGAGTGCAGAGGGGGATTCCCCCTCCACACTACCTTATTCTTCTAAAACTCCATAATTGCAAGGGAGACCTGAAAGAGAACAAACCAGAACAGATTAGTTAACAAAAACCCTTTTCCCCTGCAACTGTACAGATTTAAGTGCATATCAAACTAGCAAGTACAGGACAAGACAATGTGACAAGGGCTGACTTACCTGCCTCATGCCATCTGAGCTAATATGCAAACATTTAGTCAGCTTAAAAAAGCATTACTCCCTTCCCCACCCCAGCCACCAAAGGCACCTCCTACCTTTCTTTGATTTAAATTGTTTAGGCTACAAACCAAACTAGATCCAAAAAACTTTGCTTTCCCAATCTCAGGGTCCTCAGGATCCTGACTTTTTAGTGTCTAATTGTAGCATTACTTTGTGATCAGAAAGCAACAACTGAACTAAAAGACTGCATGAGGGGGGAAGCCATCCACCAAAAAATCCCCTCAGCTGCCGAGTACGCCATGGCTAACAGAGGCATTGTTACTAATATGGTAGAAGGAAGGAGGGACCACCAGTCTCCGCAGCCACTGCAATAAAAGGATTATGTCCCACTTTCTCTTCCCTGGCCTGAATGCCTACCCATGTCCGTACTAATTCTAATCTGCAGAATCAATAGGAAGGCTCCTCTCCACCACTCCCAGAGCTGTTCACAAAGGTGGGATGGAGGATGACATCAAAGCAAATAAAAGCAGCTTGTACAAGACACATGAATTCAGACTGCTAGGACTCATGCAAGGCTAAGGTCTAAAGCTCCTGAAACAGGCAAGAAGAAATGAAAGTCTAAGTTGGAAGGGGTAAGGGAGAAAGAAGAAGGAAAAAGAAGCAAAAATAAGAATTCTTCATGAAAATATATTCACAGTCTGGGGCATACAGCACTTCTGCTTAGCTGTGCATATTTACCTTTAGCATAGACATCTTTCTCTGGCATCCCTTTTCTCAAAAGTAAAGGAGGCCTAACAGAAGCACTCACCTAGCCTAGGAAATGTGTGCAGTTATAAGTGTCACAAGAAGTGCAGACTGCACTATAAAAATCACACACAAACCCAGAAAACAGAAAAAGTGAACTACATACATCACTACATGCATCACTAATTTAGTGTGAACTATTAAGACCCCCCAAAAAAATCACACTTCAGTCTTCCAGATAAAAGTTTCAAACTGTGTGTAACAGATTTGAGTTCATGTTTTTGTTCACTGTGCAAAATGCAATTTAAAGTTGTTCTACCTACAAGTAAATAGTCCAAGAGAAGCTGAACAATGCCATCCTGAAAGCTAAAGAAATAAAACTAAAAAGGTTAACAAACCCTCAGAGTGGGGAATGGGAGAGAAGGTGGGAATATGACAAGTACACAAACCAAAAAAAACAAAAGTCCCCCATGCTACTCAGCTTAGCAGTCATTACAAATGTTCACATCCTACTCCTTGACCCCAACCTCATCAAAAAGGTTAAGCTTAGCTTCCATTGCTTTTCAGCCACTGAATGTATAACCGTATTTTCTTAATATCTTTATTTGCAAAGAGACGTCAGAAAAATATGATTTTGTTTGGAAAAGGGAAATCTAGTCCTCCTCCTGTTTTAAGAATCAAGATTTCCACAAAGCTTCAAGCAATCAATTTAGAGCAAACATTAGTAATGGAATCTAAACATTCAAGAAAAAAAAAAATCCAGTCCACAGTATTTATTTAAATCTCTTGTAACTAAGCCTTCAAGAATTACTTTTCCATCTCTTTCAGAAGGGTTACAATACTCAGAATGCAAACCTATAGACTGGAAGTTGTTCAGTGTATACCTTCAAAACAAGTTCAAAGAGCAGGCAAAAGAAGAAGAAAATAAATGAAATTTTTTATTCACTTCAACTTAGTCCCTCATCCCAAACCAGGGGTAGCACTCAGAAATCCTTCCAAGACTAGAACTGACCACAACTGTTCAGCTTAGATTTGTCACATGAAGCTTCAGTTCACTCTACAGGGCATTTTCCAAACAACATACAAACTTCTGCAGTAGCACAAGGAATTTATCACATATACGTGTGGACTTTTGTCTTCTGACCTTCTCAAGCTTCAGACGATAAAGAGAAGTAAATTACTGTAACAGGTTTGGAAAAAAGCTCTGATTTCAAGAACACAGCTTGACTTGTTGCTCCAATGAATCAAAGTGTAATAGGTAACTATTAGCACACTCAGACTGCCAGCAGATCAAACACCCTTCTAAAACTAATAATTAAAAACGAAACAAAATACTCCCCAAAAACTAAAACAAAACAAAAAAACCACAAAAAACCCCAAACATTTTGCCATCTACAGGAAAAACTTATCACATTTCACCAATATGACACTAGGCAATAGAATTATGTTGTAGAAGAAGTAAAAATATTATGCATGCCTTGTAAAGCACATCTTAAACAGTTCATCGTTTAAACACTATCAGTGCTACACCGGAAAATAAAGGTAAAGTTAAAAAGAACATTAAGAAAAATCACTCCGGGGAGACATAAAATTAGGTTGACTAATCTGTTAAACTGGTATGAAATGGTACCACCGCCCAAGAAGCAGTCCTGCTGTCTGTCCTCTGTGCCATACCTTCCTCTGTGCAGATCCACACCTATCTAAGGCACTGAACTGCATGAGAAAATGATCCGGAAGAAAACAAATCCTGAGACTTGTGCCATTACAAGAAAGGAAGAAAGAAGCTGGACAAAAAATTACTGAAGGCTCCTGATCTCCAGCCTATCAAATACCAAAATAATGTGAATAACAAATCAAACATTAAAAAAATAAAAAGTCTACTAGTAAACAGAAATACAAGCCTGCCTATCACACACTAACTCCATCACGGTGACATTTACTGCAGCTATGTGAAACCTGACTCTACTGAATTATTTCTTCATAAGTCATTCCAAACCAGCCTTTCTTTACTATAAACATTACAAAGCTAGATACTATATTAGTAGATTGATAAATATACCCTGAGCTCAAGACGGAAGGCTGTAGATCAAGTTTTCAACGCCCCACAACTAAGGCTGTCACACTGGCAACAAACACTGCCACATTATAACAATATCTGAAAAAGGGTGATAATTAGAACTGACTCTTACACAAGGGAAGTCCTTATGATAAATCTTAAAACTTCCAGATTGCGGATTGATGCTCAGGTCTGTGTCAAAACCTTTCTGCTGCCAAATGCTTACTTCTGGTATATGGAGTCCCTCATGAACACTGAGCGCCTAAAGCAAGCACAGAACAGGAAGCACAAGCATTTTTTAAACTTTGAATCAAGATGACCTAGAACACTGTAACCTGTTGATTACTGAAGATATTTCTGTAGGCTTCTCAGCACAAATCACATCCATATTATAATGCCAGTGTCTTCCTAATGTTAAAGCTAAATAAGTAACATTTTTATGATACAGTAGGTATTATTTGCAATTGAAATTATTTTAAAGAATTGGTTCCCAGTTAACATTATAAAAAAAAGTCACAAAAAATGAAGGAATTAGAGCAGTGTTCAGAGTACCCCAAAGACATTTTATTTCAGCAGCAAGTGGGTTTCTAACCCTCAGAGACATGAGCTATTTATTATACATGTACACGGCCCAGGAAAATTTAAAAGACTGAAACCGATTTGGAAGCAATTCTTTGGTAGCAAGAAAGTGTTTGTGGTACCTTGCCTTCTTCAAGTGGGTAGGTAGAGCTGTCTCACCCAGCTCTCCCCCTCAGAGAAGGCAAAGCACCACTGCACCAGAGCTGTCAGACATCCTCCAAGAAGGAGTGTGTCAGATGTGTCATCTGACCCTATGGAGGCAGAACTCCTACAAGTGAAAAAGCTCTCTACCTACTGCAGATGTCTCAAAAATCTGTTTCTCTGAATAAGCCACTACAAAAATCAAAGCTGTCACACCTCTCCTGAGTATGAAGTGAACAAAGATTCTACAAATACCTTTGTGACTAAGGATGATGGTGATAGATTTCATTTCCTGCAAACAGCAGACATGAAATCTCAAAATGTGGGAAAAGCGAACAGAGTTGTCAGCCTCCCACTATGAAGTTCCAGAAACCTCTCTGTGTATCATATTCACAATCAATGTATTCCCAATTTTCTCTTTTTCCAGAAAGCATTTCCACAGAGGTTTCGGTGCCCTCGGCTCAGAGGTACAAGGAAACAACAACCAACCCTGGCCTCATGGTTAGCAGTGTCAACATTAAATGTCAGTTTCCAGCATCCAGTCTGATTTGATTCTGGAACTCCCACCTGTCTTATACTCAAGTATTAGAGCTACCAAAATCTGGCTGACATGGATGTGGGTACTGGTACCAAGCTAGCGGCTGGCAGCTGCTGTTGTGCCTTTTTTCATTTAATACAGGCAATGGTCTTACATGGAAGTGAAAGAGAATACAGAAGAGATTCAGCTACTCAGAATTCAGTGCCACTCAAAGACAGATTGCTGGGTTTGCATCTTCAATGTGCACTGCATTAAAGTAACTCAACTGTCAAATGAGTCACATGGCCCTGAAACCCATCCTTTTATAAAAGCATATTTCTCAAGACCTTAAAATTGGCATAACTTCATTCCATTCACTGCTTTTCTCTTGGAGTTTATTAATTTATTTTTAAGTGTTACTAATTTTACGAAATACCAGTCACAACTAAAATGCACATGGTGAAAAATTACCTAGCTCCCCTAATTTGACTCTCCTAAAAAAGAACTAATGTTTTTCATTTTTCATATAAAAGAAGCCTAGTGCTTTCCTTGTCAATCCTGACATCCTCCCTTTAAAAAAGAATAAGTAAAAAGAATATGGCTTTTCTGAAGATACTAAATTCCTTTTCCTTTAGATAATAAGTTGCTAAGTGAAGTGAGAAATGACTGGCAACGCCACACATTTCAGGAAGGTTAAGTCCATCCTTATAAGGGTATTGCAGTATCTTAAATATTTCCAGTGTGGAATGGAAAGGGGTTCTTTTTTAAACAAGCATGCTGACATTTCTCCTCTTTGGTCCATTCACATTTGTTTCATAACGTCACAAAAGATCTGTAACCATAACAGTATGGAAACCCTGAAAATATTTATACCCAAAGCAAGCTTCACTACACAGACTACTTGATTAGTAAGCTAATAAAAAAAGGCTTACAGAAATTAAGCCACGGGAATTTGCTATCATGTTACCATTTTTCCAGTACTTTCTATTGATTATATTCTTACCTAAAGATGACTTTCACTAATGCATATTGAAGTAACAGTTTAGAATCTAACAAAAGCAACGAGAAAATTGAGGCTAGGTAGCAGACTTAGCACTGGCACAGTGCTAAGCAAGACATCCTCAAGGAAACACAGATGAATTCCTAGATATAGAAAGCAAGTACACTTTTCAGGTACAGGTATACATTGTCCTTTAAAGAACAGTTAAACTATTAATTCCTGCTCTGATTACATATCCACAGACAGTTTAACCTGTCCAAAAATTCCTTGTACATTTGTTGAATGGGCAAAAACCTATGCTTTCCAACCCCTTGAACACAAAATGTATTTTACAGGGAGAAAAGCAATTGAACACACAAGGAAAAAACAGGCAAATCTAAGTTAAGCAGTAATTAAAAGTGGTTTAGCAGCCTGAAATTCCCACAGAGAGACCTGTACAAAAGCATCATCTTCTTGACTATATAACAGGAGCATTGAGACACAAAAACAAGGGTTCTGCTCTCCTCAATTCACAAAATATCAGACAGAGTCCTGCTTCTAGGTCAGATAGCAAGTTTTAACAGAAGCAAGTAAGTAGAGAAAAACTTGGAAAGAGCCACTGGATACCAGAATGTTTATGGAACAATTTGCTGAGTACAAGCAAATTGGATCTCTTTTCTCCTTCAGCTGTGGCTTCAGCAGACCACCCAGAGCTTTTGAATAAGGTGTCTGTTATACAAAGAAGAAAAATATAAAGTCCAGTCCATTTTACTCTTGACAGAGGGCAAAGTAGTCATTCATTCAAATTTCATAAAAGACTCAGATTATATGTCAGGAAGGATTTTCAAATGACAAACTGAATACACGTGAGGCTCTCAAAACTGGCTAGACAACAAGCAAACTGCTCAAGTTACAAATAAATGTGACCTGTCCAGAAGTAAAGCTACAATGGAAAACCAACTTGCTTTGAAACACACCAAATTCCACCTTGCCCACTTTGTCCTTTGGGCCACTGCACATCCAGGCTACTTCATTTACTGGGATAGGGCCTCCATGCCACCACTGGGCAAGGTAGACCCCAGCACAAGCAACCTTTAGAGGCTCTCTCCAGATTTTCTATAACTTCCTCTTTCACAGTGACAACAGCATAAACCTTATCAGAATGAGACCTTCAGTGATCCAACAACCCTAATTCAGTTGCTCCTAGCTGAGCTAAGCAGTACTGCCAATTAAAAGCTAACACATCTGTCAAAAAAAAGACCAAAGTACCATTGGTAGCTAAATTCAGCTACAAACGTCAGAGCACATCTCTCAGCTGAGAACCATTGTACATAAACAGTAAACTATGAAGTACTGTGCTGGGCTTATCTAGAAATACTCAGGACTGCTTATGTTTAATAACTTAATAATATTTAAAAAAAATTAAAACAAAGTGGTATAGACAACAGTACAGGGAGTGCAGCTACAGTCACTTCCACAATTCATCAAGTTCTTGCTACAGGCTTTACTGAAACAGATATTGCTAAAAGGAAGTTAAACACAACAAACCACAACTGAGCACAAGAATTTCACCACACTTCAAATCATATCTGATAAATCCATCAAGGACTTTTCCATTTTGGGAAAAAGTGACGTTTTTGAATTAACTGTGAAGTTCTGGTACAGTTTTATTGTAGACTACCCACACCAGATGTTGGTGGGCGATTATGTTTTTTGTAAACCACCAACTGTGATCAGTTTCCACGAAGACAGACAACTACACTGACCACGTAACCAAAAAAAGAGTTGTGTTTCGCCTGGGAAAACCGCATGGAAGTATCCTTTTAATTAAGATAACTTCGAAACCTCGCCTCTCCAGCGCTCACGGTGCTGGTCTAATCCAGCAGCACCGTGAGCTGCTATCAAAAACAGACAAGTATCACCAAGAAGGCGAGAAACGCGACAGGCGTTCCCTGAATCCACAGCTAAGGAAACCTGGCAAGAGACTCCTGCCAGTGTCAGGGTGAGGGAAAGTCTGAAGTGCTTCAGGGAGCCAGAGAGAGGCCAGGGCAGGCAGAGAGGCAAGGGGCCATTCTGACTCCCATTATACGCGTCCACGTAGTCGAGGAGCGACGAGACTTATTGACACAAGCGGCAGAGCCACGAAGCCGGTCACCTCCCATCCTACGTGGCCGGCTGCCCTTTACCCTCCCTGGCTGCCTTGCCCGGAGCTCTCCCCATTCCTTCAGCCGCCCACCGCCGCCGTCCCGACCCCTCCGACAGGGGGATCGCCCCCCGAGCGGCTCCCCCGCCGGACGCACCGGCCCGCCCCTCACCAGTCGCTAGATGAATGGACTCGGGCGGGCAGGGTGGGACGCGCGCTGGGCAGCGCGGGGGCTCATCCTCAGTGACTCCGGGGCAAGGCCAGGCTAAGGGTGCACAGCTGCTACCGCGACAGCTCCGCCGGCGACAGCGACGGTGACAGGCGGGGCCCTCGGCTCACAGCGGGGCGCACCGACAACGACCGCCGCACCCACGAACAAGCGAAACGCCGATTGGCCGCGGCACGGCCGCACCTCGCGCACTGATTGGCTGCGGCTGCCGCCTCGGCCCCGCCCCCCGCGGCCGTGCCCGGATTGACTGACAGGCGAGGTCAGGAGGACGAGGGGGCGGGGTGAGGGGCGGGGCGGCCGTGGTGGTGCAGGGGTTAAAGCAAGATGGCGCCGAGGGTGTGGGTTGGAGGTTATCGCTCCTTGTCTCGGGCAGGGGAAGGGCTGGAGTTATCGGGCCAGCAGGGAAGGGGGACAGCTGAGGGGCCTGCTTCTGGCAGTCTTTGTGGGAGAAGCATTGTGTTGTGCTGTGAAGGAGGGGATGGGTTTCTGGCAAGGGAACACCTCCCTCCTGGAGGATTCAAAAGCAAATAGTTAAATATCCAGCCTATGGGTTCCCAAAGTAATGGAGAGAAAGTGTGGAGAAGGCTGTACCGATTCAGACTGTATTAAACCACAGCAGTTTCTCTCTCTCTGGCAGAGCAAGTGATCTAGTATATCAGATAGAGCTTGATTTTTTGTGAGGCTCGGGGCAGTTAGCTCGTAAGCAAAGCTGGCGTGTGCACAAGGATTTGCACACCTGCTCTGGGAACTCCAGCGGGTCACTCCAGGAGGGCTCACTTCTTTCTGGTGGATGTCTTGGATGATGCAATAGGTGGCACAGATTACAAATTAATCTGGAACAGGATTAGGGTGTGCTGTTTAAGGGCAGGAAGCTGGACCCAAGACAAGTAGTACCCAATGTGAAGTACAGAGTAAAACTGTATTTAAAACACACATCACCTTTAAAAAAAAGAAATTTATGTACTTTTTCCAATAAATAAATAAATGATGTATTGATGTTAATGTAATGGCCAGAGTTCCTATCTGTTTTTTAAAACCACAGTATTATCCCATGCAGTGTAAGCATTATGACCTGAAAATAACGTAGCTCTCTTTAAAAACACAAAACAGTTGAAAAAAAAGTTATGTATGTTCTTCAGTAGCAGTTCAGTTTGGGAAAGATGCAGTATTAGTTCTATTTAGGTGAATCTCAAGCATTTTTACCCCTGCCATCTGACTCAGTTAATGTGATCTATACAATTTTCTGTCTGATTTTTCTCTGTATAAACTTTTAGGTTGCCAGCAGTCATTCACCACTGTAACTAAACCTGCAAGCTGCGTGAAATTTTCCCAGTGATAGCTTCTTAGTGCTTCAGTCACAAATGAAGGTCACAAGTTGGAGGTGGCCTTGCTCCAAGTCTGCTGCCAGCTGGCCTATGACCATCTGGGGAGATAAGGAGGTCCAAATACAGCTGAAGTCATTTGTAAGCAATGCTTTGTTGCATAATAGCAAATTCAAGTGAAGAGCCTGGACGGATTTTGGAGCAGCAAAGAGCATGGTGGAAAGATGAAGAGGCTTAAAGTAGAATAACATCTAAGATTCTATATGAAAAAGATAATTTCTGGAAGCTGGACTGCCCCTTCGGTCTTTCATAATAAATACTACTGTAAAGAATAGAAAACTGCAGCAAGGTACACAGAAAAGTGGGAAAATAAGAGTCATGGATAGGAACTGATAGAGTCCAAGTCAGACAAAACCTTGACAGAATAACCAAAGGTTTTTAGCAATGGTTTTCTATGCAAGAGACTGTTTCTATGCAAGGACTTTTAACATATTCATGGAAAAATAAGATATGAACTGCTTTGGCTTTTATTTATTGTTTAGGTTTTTCTAATTGACCCCAGCTTACAACAGTAATAAAAGTTCCTGCTGTCTTGTACTGCCTCTGCAAAACCAGCAGCAAACTAATGAACACCATTCACAGAACCAGGATGCTACAGCTTGGTCTGCAGATCTATGTTGAGGTGTTGAAGTAATATTGTAAAACGAAAGTAGCTCAAACAGGGTAACTTGAGCCTCTGTTTAAATTACTTGCTTTAGTTTGGGTATTTCTACTGTGGAAAATTACAACACTGTTGCATAAAAATGTACCATTTTAAGTCTTTTGGAAAAAAAATTACAAGATGTGGAGATGAAAAGCCAGCAACAAGTCACCGAAGAGTATATTTAATTCAGTAGTCCAATTGCTAGATTTGTAAATTCCCGACACATATAGCATGTGTCTGTCAATAAAGAACTGTTCATCTGGCTTTTTTCAGTCTGTGATGAAAAGATCTGAATTATCAGAAATAAACATGTAATTATAGGAAAGAATATGTCTCTAACTGCTGTTGTTACTTTTTATAGAAGCTGTAGACTTAAATCCATAAAAAAAAGGAAGAGTGACTTAAAAAGGAAGACCAGTATACTTAGCCATCTTCAGAAATTGAGGAGGAACATCAATTCTGAGCAACTTAACTAGCCTACAGAGTGTATTTTTGTCTTAATATGCTTCTGAATTCATTGACTGTTGAAGAGTTACAGATTGACTGTGCTCTAAATGTGTGTACTCATTTAAGGTTAGGGGAGATAAATCTAGGCTATAGGGAGGACATTACCCCATTAGGCTGCTTTCTGGTGACCTATTAATCTTATCCATCCATCCAGTGTAGTCTGCACCAGACTTAGGCTACTGGAGGAATTAGAGGAGAAGATGTAAGTGACATTAAGGAAATAAAAGAACTTTGTGTTTTATTCCATCTGAAATTGATCCTGAATGTTGAAAAAAAAATGGGGTGATTATTTTTTTTAAGTCAGTAATCAAAAAGTTCAGTCTATATATCAAAAATGAAAATAATTTATTTTTTTTCTTTTCAGCTATACTAAATGTCAAGTGACAGATTTCTGCTTTCACGTATCTATTTATGTGCCTTATCTGGCCTAATTATTACCAGTGCCCTCTGGAGCCTTGAGTAATAACTGTTATTGGAAGCAGTAATACTCTGCTGAACAAAAAATTAATCATCTCCAGGCTTAACCTCTGCTACTAAAAAAGTTTCTCATGATCCTTCTCTTTAATGAACTTGGGAAAAAAAAAAAAAAAGGGTTATGAAATGCTAGAAAATTTGTATTATAGAACTAATAAAGCAAAATTCAGTGTAACACCTCTTAGAAGGGAAAGCTTACCAAAAAAAGTGTCTCCAAATTTATTAAAACTATGTGCATCTTGCTTTAATAAAGCTTATCCTCTTACTTGGACAGGACCATTAAATTCTTAGCATATAACAATCTGAGAAAAGTGTAGAGAAGTCCAAGGGTCATACAGCTTGGAAATGACAATGGTGATGGATATGAGCTTCCCAAACTGATCAGTCTACTTGGGAGTTCCCCCATGAAATAGGAAATAGAGGTGTGGTGAGCATCCAGGAGCATTCTCTCAGCAAACCCTGGCTCTAGCAATGCAGGTTCTTCATCTTGCATGATTGGGAACACTTCCATGGAGCTGTGCCATGTCAGAAACTCCAATATCTCCTCTTTAGCTTGCAAGATTTCCAGCTTGTCTAGTTAGACCTTGGGAGCCTCTCTGATGCCCAAGGTAGATTTTGTTATTGTAGTAGTCCACATACACAGAAAGGATGGTTTGTTACCAATATACAATTCCTCATATTATATATATACCTCATATTTGTGATATGAGGTGTGTATAGTGACAATGTCATTGTCCCACATTTGTTCAGAATTCCCATATGGTTAAATATGTTTTGTAAAATCCCGTGATAAATGGCCTAACATATATGAAACAAAAATTATATTGGCATACCACAGGTACTAGAAGAACTTTAGTGGGATCTGGTAAAGGGACAGTTACTAGAATGTAATTTTCAATAAAATCGGAGACTGCAGAACATGTAAAGTTATTGTAGTATTATCTGTTGTGATGTGAAATATTTTGCAGAAGAGCATGATTTTAAACGAATTGTTGTTGGGCTTTTTTCTTTTTTTATTATTCTGGGGGAAGTTTATTGTACAAGTGCAGCAAAAAATTCAATTTGTGGCCTGTCTTTCCTGCATCACCCTTATCTTCCTGAATAGAAAGAGCAAGGCTGTAGATTATTTCAGAGCATCAAACTTCTGTGGAGAGGAGAGATGGATGAAAAGACAAGAGGATCAAGGACATTCTCCTGGGCTTCATACAGACTTTCCAGTGCAAATCTCAGAGTCTACAGCCATGGCAAATAACACTTCTGGTCTTTGGCAGTCTCATAGAGAGGCAAGAGGAAAGATCATGGTGGCTAAGAGACGAAGAGGATCTGTTTCTATCTTTTCAACCTGTGGGAACAGAGAGAAGGTGCCTTTCTTGCCTTATTCCAATGACAGAAAAAAAAAGAGATTTTTTAAAGAAAAACTTTTGTAAAGACTAGGTAAACATCCTGTTTATGGTACAGCTGATTTTTTTTTTTTTTTCTGTCCATTTCATGCCCAGATGCAGCTATATTGGTAGTGTCCCTGGACAAGACATCTGACACCCACTGTGGCACTGAGCCTCAGGTATAGTGGCCGTGCTGGCAGTGTGATGCTGCTGTGCTCAGGCTGGGTGACAGAGGGCAGGGGCTTGGGTCAGGACATGCCTCCCAGCACTGGGCACAGCAGGAGACAGCCTGTCTCTCTCTCAGTGTGCCAGTGTGATCTCTGCAGGAGCTCATGGGCCAGCTGAAGTGATACCCGGAGACTGAAATTGGATGTGGCACTTGGTGCCATGGTTTAGTTGAGGTGTTAGGGTATGGGTTGGACTAAGTGATCTTGAAGATCTCTTCCAACTTAGTGATTCTAGGCACATATTTAGAATTACGTGTGGATTGTCTTGCTCCAGCTGCATGACCAGGGATGCACCTGGAAGCACCACTTGTGTCCATTCCTGTAGCAACTCACTGCTGTCGTGGAAGGTGTTGGTTCCCAGTAGCACTGCATTAAATAGTATGTTGACAAAAATAGCATGGGATTCCCTTCCATCACCTCCAGACAGGTCTCCTCTGGCCTTACCTTACTTCATAAAATGCTCTCTTGCTATCAGAGTGTTTGATAGATAAAAAAATTCTCAAGAGAATGAAATCTCCAACACTACCACAGACATACCTTTGCACTTACCTTGCAGTGCCATCTACAGTCGAAAAAGTCTTGTAACACTCAGATGACACCACAGTGTTGTTCAGTTAGCAGGCAATTCTGCAACAAAAACTGTGGCACCGCAGTTTTCATTGCAAGTTGAGCTTGTGGAGTGCAGGCTTGGAACTCGAAGCATTTCTCTTGACCTAGTTTCAGCTGTGCTAGTGGCTTGCTAAATATTGCATCAGGCAGTGGGAAGAATATTCATCCTTCCTTACTCCCACTGTGGTGTGTCTCTATGTGCAATCTAAATAAGCACCTCTGCTGGGACTGCTGAAAACAGGAACTTAACTTTTGTGTTTTAAATTCTCCTTTGTATGAAGCTGTTTGTGACCACTCCCTCCCCAGATGAACAGAATTGGAGTGACCTGGGTTGGAAGGAACCATAAAGGTCATCTCAGTCCAATCTTCTGTCATGGGCAGGGATACTTCCACTAGACCAGGTTGCTCAGAGCCCCATCCAACCTAGCCTTGAGCACTTCCAGGGATGGGACATCCCCAGCTTCTCTGGGAAACCTGTTCCAGGGCTTCTTCATATTCCCATAAATTATTTCTTCCTGTTGTCTAATCTACTCTCAGGTTGAAGCCATTCCCTCTTGTTCTTTTAAATAGTGTCTCTCCTCCTTTCTTTCAGGCTTCCTTTAGGTCCTGGAGGGAAACAGAAGTTGGAATGCAAATAGGACTCTCTAAAGTGGGTTGAAACCTATGAATGAAAAGCTGTATAAAAAAGAGTAAATATTCAATACCTAAAATCTGAGATTCCGTTTTGTTTTAGTGTATGATGAAAGTGCAAATGAAGATGCAAGTAAAACTATAAAAGGGTGATTAGAGCCTCCTTTTCCCACAATTTTTAAAACATGTAGAATCATAGAATAGTTTGGGTTGGAGGAGACCTTAAACATCATCTCATTGCAGCCCCTTGCTGTATGCAGGGATACCTTCCACAAGACCAGGTCAACTCTTATCCAGCCTGGCCTTGACCAAACACTTCCAGAAATGAGGCATTCACAGTTTTTCGGGGTGACTTGTTCCAGTGCATCACCACCCTCACAGTGAAACATTTCTTCCTAATACCTAATCTAAACCTCCTCTCTTTTAGTTTGAAACCATTAGACTTTGTCCTATCACTCCCTGATAATTTCTGATAATTTCCATCTTTATGGAGGCTCATAAACCTCTTTAGGTTCTGCAAGGCTACTTATAAGGTCTTCTTGGAGCTTTCTCTTGTCCAGACTGAACAGCCCAAACTCCCTCAGCTTGTGTTCACAGGAGAGGTGCCCCAGGCCTCTGACTGTCTTCATGGCCCTCCTCTGGACTCACTCCAAGAGGTCCAACCTATGCCAAATTGCAGGGGAGAGAAAACACAAAAAGTGAAAAAGTTAATTTTTGTTCTCACAGAGAAGCTGTCATTTAGGCCCACTGTAAGTAGATCATACATACATACATAATATTTCAGACAGAATATATCAGAAAACATGGAATTTTTTTTCCAATCAACACCTTTAAGGAATTTTTTTGATTAATAGTTTTCAACATTAAGTCTAGCAACTTTGATACAACTGTTTGAGTTTCTGCTAAGGATTCTAATAGCAGAAGTTAAGCAGCCGCATTTCTATTAACTGCCATTGTAATGAGCATAAATGGAAATTGTAATTTCTGTTATTTGTTTGAGTTCCCCAAAGGGGATGCACAAGACTTGATGGATTTCATACACCATGCTGATTTCTAAGTTTTAATAAAGTAATCCCAAGTTTGATGTAATTGTTTCTGATTATCTTTTAATTTTGTTTATTTCAAAGTATGAACTAGGTTTCTGTCTCCTCTTCTAGCATGGATTATGCAGTGTGGACATCCAGTACAACACTGCAGGTTCAAAGGGTTGTTTTAGTAGTACTGTAGCCCAAAGGATCATTAATGTCTGTGAGACAGCATGGATTGAACAAAAAAAACGCTCAACTCTCTCCTGTTTTCCTTCCCAAATGTACAGTAAATTCAACTATCTGGCTCCATGCCCTGGGACTAAGACCTCCAAAAATGGGAGTCCAAGTAATACAATTGTGGAGTATCTCACTGCACTCATAGTTGTATCTCGTTTTTGTAAAAGTTTGCTCTCAAGAGTCAAGCTAGCTCCTATCCTTACATTAATACAAAATACTAAATGCTAATCTCTTCAGTGCTGGGCAGCTGTGGATTACATACAGATAACATCCCTATAGATAATCATGGCTGTCTATAGGATATGTCTGCTGGGACATTCTTCTGCAGTTTCCCAGCACAAATTCATAGACCTTATGCTTATGTAGTTTGACTTGCTGTGTCAGACTAGCTTAAATACCTTCTCAGAAGATACCAATCTCCCTTTATGGTTTCATTACACAAGGCAATCTTTCCAGATGTGCCAAGGGCAAACCTTTCTTAGCAACTGAACTGAAGGCATGAACCTCTTCCCCCAGAACATCATCTCCCATGCAAACTGGTAGACGTATTCCTCATCTATTCTGGATGGAAGAAGCCTTCAAGTCGCCCGCAGGGAGACCTCGCTAGGTACAAATCCGTGGACCAAACATTAATCTGTGTGAAGAAGAGGTTGCGGATCTCTCAAGGGCATCGCACGTGTTGCGCCACTAGATGCCACTGTCGAGCCACATTTGGTCTTTGATCCCATTTATCCAAAAACAAATTAAAAGAATGGCAAGATATATTTCTAAGTAGTGTTTTGGATAGCCTTATTCTTAAAACGTGAGGGGAAAATACAGTCTAAGAAACTAAAATTTCTAGCGGATATGATATACTTTCCTGAAGTAGAGCTAGGGAAACATCTTTTGACTACTGCAAGTAAATGAGTTCATGTTGTATTTAACTGTTTAAATAGTTATGGTACTATTTAGAGACAGAATGAAATTCTGTCAGCTACTTGCAAACCTATTCAAACACTACATAATCAAAACTAGGGAGAGAAGTTGGCATGTGAAATATCTATTTCATTTGGCCACAAAAAATTGCTAGTTCTTCCCTAGTTTTGCTACTCTTCTTATCTGGGGATATATATGCTTTCCTCACTGAGCTGAGAAACTTCTATTCTTTCTCATATGAAAGACAGCTAATAACCAACAGCCAGGAGAAAAAGAAAAGCACTGATAAGCTAGAGCGTTCTTTCACCTTCTTTTTCTGATAATGAAGAAAATAAGAAGTTTCCCTTTACTCTGAAGGGTAATAGAGCACTGGATACATCCAGTTATTTGGTTGGGACTAAAGCAAACTTGCAATCCTATTGCCAGATCTTGGAAACAGAAGTTATCCCTTAATTATGTGCAGTTCTCCTGACCCAGAATGTTTTCACATGGTCCCACATTTATTTGGTTTTGTAGTTACCTGAAAAGCTATCCTTGTACTAAATATTGTTCAGCTCCTGCCCAAGGTACTTGCAGGCAGCAGGACCATTTCCAACCTTGGATAGGCTAGCAAAACAGGGAGGCTGACCTGAAGCATCAGCTGAGAAAGAGTGACACTGCAGTAATTCTGATGCTGTTTTGATCAAACACAGAACTGTTTTAATATTTGACATCATTTGGAAGTGAAATAAAAAGACTTGTGCTTAGAATCTGTAAGTGGCAATTCAGTGAATATTCAGTACTTTGAAAAATGAATTAAAACCTTTAGTATTTGAAATTCAAAATTATGTTAAAAATGCAAAAACACTCATTCATTCATTTGTCATTTTTAAAAGTAATTTTTACCATGCATACATCTTCCCTAGCTGTTCCTGCTTAAGAGTTTGGTCAGCAGCAAATTGCTTGCAGAACATGTGGCTGCTACTTCTTGAAAAACAGCCTTATCAGCTTGCTGCTTTCTGCTTTCAAATTATTTTTTTTAACAGAATAAACTTTTCAGGGCAGATTATGTAGAGGATTGGATTAAGTTCTTACTAAGCCAGTAAGTATCTTCTCAGATCAGTGAAGATATTGTAGTCCCATATCACTGATCTACACTGAAGTGATGTGGATTTCAAAAGTACTCTTTTTAATCCAAATCAGACCAGATCTTGTTTTCAGCAGAGCCTCACAAACCTGCTTGAGCCTGACAGAACAACTGCAGCACAGACATGGCAATAAATCTGTAGGACAGAGGACAGGATGTAGAGGCAGGAATCTTGTGGGCCAGCTATGCAAAAAGAAAGAAAACGTGGAACACACCACAGTCTGTTATACAGCTCATAGCACAATTCTAACATCTTATCAGCAATAACACTGGAATAATAGCATAATACTGCCCAGACTGCAAATGCATGGTTTAGCAGAGGTATGTAACATGTCCAAGGTTAGTGGGAGAATACTTCAAAATCACTGTGACAGCTAGGAAGCTCCAGGGTGGCTCACCATACTAGTTCTGTTTCAGCTCTTCACATAATCAGAGTGTAAATGGAATAGGGACCTACAAGAGTACAGACTGCTTGTCCTGCACAATAGTACATGAAAAGATTATGTAAAAAAAAGTCACAGATTAAAATGTTGGGTTTTTTTAAAGGAAGAAGGACTGGAGGCAACTCTCAGCTATATCTCCTGGGTATCAGCTCATCCTCCAATTACATGGTTAAGAAAACCCCAGGGGCCTGCCCTGCTGGCTGGCTGTGATGATGGGATACCTGGCTGCAAGACCTTGCAAGCCCTGGGAGGACTCTGCCATTCCAGCCCACCTGCCCCACTGCACCCTGACATTTCCTTTATCTTGAGGAAACTGCTCATTTCTCTCTAAGCATACCCATTTGTATTTTAGGTATTCTTCTTTCAGCTCTATTTTTATACAAAATATTAGAAAGAAAGGAAGAAAGAAATAAAGAAACAAAGATCATTTTTCATGCCAAAGCTCATTAAGCAGACTTGGTTCAGCTCCCAAGCAAAAAGAAAAGGCAAAAAAGCAATGAAGGAGACTATTTTTCCCTATAATTCAATAGCATCCTTAAAGAGCCAACCTGTGAAAAATTATTTCTGTCTGTCTTTTAGTTGCCTTAGTAAAGAGTTCACAGCAATGTCTCTGTCTTATGTCTTGACTCAGCTATATGGCAGCACAACAAAATCTTTATGATGTTCTTACCAATGCAGGCACGTTTTATACTACGTGGCATTATGCTATTCTTTCACCAAAACACAGAAAAACAAGGCTGGGGAAAAGATACTCCAAGGTGGTGTTCTGAGGTAAAAGACCCATTAAGAAACTTTTGAGTGACTGGTGTTGCACAGCTGTGAAAGGGATGAGACACAAAACACAGTTTCTGTAATAAACAGGCCCAAATAGGTGGATTTAATGATATCATGTAGTCAATGTGATGATTCACTGGTTACTCTGTAAGGACATGGCTGTTGCAAGCCCTCCTCAGGGTCCTTTTCTTTCTGCAGCCTGCTTTTATACGACTTAAAGCTTTGTATTCAGTTTTTTTCAGCCTGAAAGATTGCAGCCAGATTTTTCTCAATTCTGTCCAACAAAGAGCTCTGTATTACCAGTACAGGCACTACTCTTGCACAGCAGCATTTGCCATGTCTCGCTCATAGCTGAACACCAAAGCCAGCATAGCTTTATGCAAAGGACAAGCTGAAGGGGAAGAAAAATACAGAAAACTTCTTCTATAAAAGCAGCATCTGAAAACTAAGAAGCTTAATTTGCCTGCTGTAGTCTTTTAAGGAGTTTCTCTCTTTAACAGCTAGTAAACCAACCTCTGATCTGGGACTCAGCTGCTCATTGCATAAAAATGGCATATGTTGCTGAACCTTCAGATGCCTCAGCACCTACAGATATTTTAAACTCACAAGCACTCACAAAAAGTTGTGTCCAGATGGCATAAGACTTAAACATAGTTTCTCTTTCTCCTTGGGACTTGATTATCTCCTGCCTTGCTCTTTAAATTGCTTTCACTCTTTGTATCTTCTAATTTATGTCTCTGTAAAGCACTGTCATTTTGGTAAGGTGAACTATATACACACCTGTAAGTGGCTGCATAGGATATAAAGTAGCAGAAGATTAGGTCTGTGATTCCAATCTGTCCTGCAGAAAGAAAAAACAATCTAGAAATGAAAGGACAATAGGAATTACCAGCTGCTAGGAAAGAAGATAAACAAAACCATTATTCTCCCATCAGTCAAGAAAGCAGGAAAAAAATTCCAGTGTGACCTCATGCACTTCAACTCAGATTGCTTTTCTCAGATTCTAAAATGTAGCTATCTATGTAATGAAAGAAAGCCCATTAGAATGTTTTAAGGAATTTTTCCTGAAAGCATATAAACGAATGTCATTCTGTTACCTTCAACAGAGTGGTCAGTCACTCTAGCAAACAGCAGTAATTCATTCTATTGCACACTTATCTGGTACAGCAAGTACAGGAATGCCTATAATAATATAGCTGAAGTGCTAGGCATTTATTTGCCTCATGCACATGAAAAACTGGTAGGGAGATAATTTCTTCTCTTAGTGCAAGAGAGAATGCTACCAGTGCATCTCTCGTGCTGTGAGTACTGAAAATGTTAATGCCTCTTGATGAGGAAACCAGGCTATCAACAGCTGCCCGTTGTGCCCCTTGCACAAGGAGAGAGGAAAGCATTCCTTTGTCTCCTGGGGCACATGACAGCCTCCTCATAAAACTACAGCTGCTGGAAAAAGTTCAGGTCTTTGACTCAGTAACGTATCTAATTGGTCTTTTTTTACCGTATCTGTAGTGCTGTACATGCAGCAATAGACTTTTATAGTTTTTGTGCATAGTTCAGACTTACATGTATGCAGCTTATAAAATAATCATATATACCAGTGCTAGTCAGACTTTCTACATGCTGCTAAGCAAATGGGGCTGACTCAAAGCACTACAGGCATGACCTCTTTCACAAGCCATTTTACCTCAGAATACTTTTTGGTCTCCCATTAGATCTATCCTCCTTGCCAAATGATATGAACTTTTTATTTCTCTAAAGCAAGATAAGCACATAAATCCCAATTCTCCTTACAAAGGATTTAAATAAAATAAAAGGGGGGGAAGCCTGCACAAGTTTGTAACAGTCAGCTTGTTCAAAATATAAGTTTTGAAGCTGTCCTGTGGGAATTTTTTTTAAAAAAAAAAAAAAGCTGATTCAGTTGAGTTCACAAATCTGATGTTTACTGTGAAATATTAACACTAAATAGATCTGCTACACTATCTAGAGGCTGCTCTTTATGGTGTGTTGAAGAAAAGCATTGGACATTTCTGGGATGCTCTACACAATTATCACAGAAGCTTTTTAACAGCTGCAGGGATACTTTGTCCAGAAGGAGAGTATCAGAGGGCCACGGAAGTTGTAGATACATTTCGGACACCAAAGTACCAAAAAGGAACATCATCATTAATAAAATAGTGTGATTTAAGAGAAGCAATCTAGTGAATGACTTCAACCAGGACCCCAGAAAAGTCCAGAAATGGAAGTGAGAAACTAGTAAGAAAGATGAATGTGTTAAAAGAATTCAGCACTAGCTCTACTTGAATTGAATCAGTGCCTTCCAGAGGAAAAACACAGGATGGTTTCTTCAAAAAAAGCAGTACCTGTAATCCTTTTTTATTCATTATCTGTTTTCATAAATTGAAATTATCTCAAGGTGTTGAGAAATAAGCACTGCATTTTCCCAAGTATCTATATTTTTGTTACACTTACACTGAATTACAGGTAAGTAGAAATATTTCAGTTGATACAAATGCTAGTATAGGGCTGATTTTCTCTCTGTATAGAGAGTACCCAGTTTGGAGTGCAGCTCCCTTCCTGGTTCTCAGCTAGGAACAGGAATGTAACATATGGAGCTGTTAGTAAAATCAGCATTGAAATTTAGTCAAGCAGCTTTTGTAATTTGAAATTTGTTCTGATCCAGCAGAGTTATCCTTTCTATAATTAAGTTTATTGTCACTGTAATAGGAGCCGTATCTAAGGTTGGAGAAATGTTACTTTAGCAGAAATGAACATGATAAAAACTGCCCCATCAAAAATGGAAAATACTCAAAGATGTTAACTTTTCAAAAAGAAACAGTAAACAAGTCTTCTAAGCTGTTGGAAAATAATGTTTTTACCTATTATCACATTATTGTGATTTTACAAAGATTTACTATCTCATAAGCAAAATAATATATTCCATAATGCACTTAGCATTGCACCCAAAATAATTCCTGTCCATTGCAACAAAGGCAGACTCTTACTTCAGTTCCATGTAATGCATCTCTGGGATTCTTAGGCTGCCAGGTGTTTTATATAGCATTCTTATGGAAAAAGAAAAAAGAAAAATTATACCTTGTTCCTATAAAAAATACGTCTCATCATATTAACACTGTCAAAGCAATCTCATGTGCAAAAAAAATGAAAATAGCTACAGCAGGTCGATAAGGAGCAACCAGTATAGGAAACAAAAGAAGCCAACATAAGTGATGAATTTCGAATTTTGAATAAAATGAAAAGTTCTGGTTAACTTAAAATGTATGGAGTATGAATGCTTCATTGATTGCCAATGCTATCTGACAGCATGTGCAACAGCCCAACATAACTTATTGACACAAAAATACATGTCCATATTACACATCATGACCAGTTTCAGGTGGGCAAACATCACTGCCAGAGAGGAAATGTTTAGTAAAAAAAAAAACAGGAATCTCTGTAATGGCTGAGGTTACAGCCTAAGAAAGCCACATATAAAGTCTTTCTCCTACAAATCTCTTCTCTTCCCCACAGGATGGAGTTATATACATGGGCTCATTTACAGAGGCAGCATAGATCCATCAGAAAGTGGTTTTGTACTAATCCAAAAATATAAACGAGCCTGAGTGTATAAATATAAGAGAGGTTAGATTCCAGAACCAGAAATGTTTTATTATTGCAGGTAAACAAGACAACCATAGAGATACAGAAAGTCAGTTGTAGGCTTAACAAACTAAAAATACTTCTATCAAAATTCACTTGACATCTCAGCTTAAAAAAGTCTCAGCCTTTAGCAAATCTAATTTAAATGAAAAAAAAATAAAATTATATGTTCAAATCTAGTCCAAGCTTTGACGTAAGGTTATTTTTTTAATTAATTGAATGAAAAATTAGTTCTCTTCCCCATGCAACTACAGACCTCTGTTACATACAATTAACACATGCTTTGACAAATTTAGCTCTCTTTATTTTGAAGCTCAACATTTGACCTTTTTACACACTCAGTACTGCTTTCAACAAATTAACTTTATTTTTAGATTAAGTAATTACAGCACTTTTTTTTTTCTCCCAAGAAGAAGCTACCATCGAAAGGTAATTATGGGATACATTCTCCCCATTCATGTTTCACTATTAAAGGCATTGCCTGAACAATTAATAAATCTTTAAGATTACATATGTTAAGGTAAGGCTTGAGATTTAATGAGCATAAATACAATTTTTTCCTTATAGACTGAGTGGAAAAATTTAGTCAATAACAAAAGTTGCTAATTGTATTTTTTCCTTATTCCCAAGGGAGATATTTTGATATAATATCTAGAACCTTCATTTTTGAGTAGTGCTGTTCTACTTACCAGAAGTCTGCAAACAGTATATATTTACCTTGTAGAAACTCCTACTGTGAATATTGAGAACAAGAATATCTCTGTAACAAAGAAATAGTTAGAAGCCCTACAAAGTGCCCAGACTTGAGAATTTAGTTACTTACAATGAATGAAATACCTGGAACCACTAGGTTAGTATTTGCTAAAGGGTTTTTTTTTTTCTGAATGAAACAATTCATAGTCACACAGAATCTGAATTCACATGCTGATGGATTATTCATTAGCCTATTATCAATTAACCTGAAGAAAACAAAGGACTTAAACTGGGGAAGAAATAAGTTAAAATTCTTTTGAGAAACCTGAAAAATATTTGAGATAATAGAATGATTGTTCTAGCCTTCACACTTAGTACTGCCAGTGTAAATGACAAGAATAAAACCTGAGAATTACTTTGTCCTATCTGAATTGGGAAAAAATTTAATTCTGAGCCTACAACATAAGTAATTTTGTAATAAGATGAAAACATTTCTAGGGAGCTTCTACTCCATTAAAAATATCTGCAGAGTGTCACATTACCTATGGGTTTCAAAACTTTACATCATCTGTCTCATACACATCTTGGCTAAACTGCACGTCCTAGACTTCTCTGACAGCTTTTGAAATATGTTTTCCCTCTCCACTTACACATGTTCATTTTCTACACCGGCCATCACTTTTTTAAAATAACCACACACCATCCAGGGTAAATACATAAATAAGCAATATTCCATCACTGTATAGTTGGTTTTCCATTGGGTGGGTCCACTGGATTCAAGGTATGCTGAAATACTATTTCCTGAAGGAAGAGGAAGAATACAGGATTTTGAAACAGATCTAGCCAGCAGTAGATATCCTAGCAGCATTAAATGAAATCTTGTCTGAGGCCAGTCTTTTTTCTCTTGTATTTTTCCAGCAATTGACTTTTCCTTTGCTCTCATGTGGCTCTGAATTGTGGCTTGGCAACATGAGATTGGCAAAGTGAAGGCATTTTTCAAGCTGATACTAAGTGATGGACAAAATGCCAACTGACTAGAGATTTAGCTGTCGAGGCATGTAGAAAATCTACCGCTATTATATGTAAGAAATAAATTATGATCCTCTGAACACTTTTTGAGTTTCCATCAAGAACACAGTGAAGAACAAATGAATTTATCCTGCCCTTTTCTGGCTCCCTTACCACCTTTCCTGACTCTGTTTCCTGGATTGCAGCAGTTCTGCAGAGGTACATGAGTTAGCAGTTTGTCTAAGCATGTCAGAAAGAACATGTTGAATGAAAGGAATAAATAAAATACTGAAAGTAATAAAAAGGGAGAAAGCTACTTTTCTGTCACTGTAGAATGGTAAATTTAAAAAAAAGAAAAAAAAAGGTTTTACTTGCAGCCTTGAAAATGCCAAGGTATTATGCAGCTCCCATTCATTTGAATAGGAATATATAAATGTAACAAGTCATGCCCCTGTATTTTTGCAAATACTAAAAACTTTCTTTTTCATATAAAAATTCCTATTAAATACTGAAACTGATTTCCATTCAAGAAAACACTCACAGTTTAGTATCATTTAGTCCAGCTTAAATGCAGCCACAACCTCCATGCCCAGTGCCATCAATTGTCAGTTATGGTAAACAAGTACTATCAGCAACATCTATTTGAGAAACGATAAAGCACACACAGCACTGAAAAGTTCACTGCATTTTTTTTTTCAATGTGACCTAAAGATGATTTAACTATCTTAACTGCTTCCCAGCCATTTTCCCCAGCAGCTCATTCATTTTCAAGTGTCATGTTTATATACTCAGTATTAGCATCCCAAACTCCAGAATATTTTAACCTAGTCATAAAAGAAACAGCCAGCCTGGATCTAATTTCATGTCATAAATCTCTTCAAGCAGGAAATCCTCAGCAAGAACACCTTTGATATGTTATCTTGCATCGCCTCCATTGCAGGCTGTGATGATGCCATCTTTTCCCCACTCTTCTGTGTTTCCAGCAATACATTTCTTCCACTTAGGGGAAACTCTACATCTGTGTGTCCATTGTGCCTTGAGGTTATACACAACTGGAAGCTGTTTTTTCTGATTACTTCTTTTACCTTGTTCTTCCTTTTCCCTTTTGTGGGTGTGAATTGCAGAAAAAAGAATATGGGGATTGAGAGTCATAGTCTGTGCTGTAGGCTGTGACTGTTCTGTCCCAAATGTGACTCAGAGCAGTCTGTTAGTTTCTGCTACCCTCAGTATCCATTAAATAAATTGCAGGTATGTATGGCTCACTCTCAAACTCGTATTTCCTTCAAAATGTTCCATGTCCATGCCCTGTTTTCTGTAGAGGCCATCTGCACCCAGAGAAGGGAAAGAGCTTCAGAGAGCCATTTTATGCCCCATAGGGCATTTTTGCTCTGAATATGTCACAGGGAGGTCCTAATGAAACAAAGAAACCATCCAACAAATTTTTCTGAGGGACTTTGATGGATGCATACTGTGCAACTGCACAACAGTTTATTCAATAACATCAAGCATACACAATGATTCTGAAGTGTATTACAAATATATAGAAATCTAAAATTAATGTGTGTCTCATTATATCATCTATTTAATTTTAAAGGCAGAAAATTTTTAATTTCTTAATAAATATTTTAATAAACATACTCAGATGTCTGGAGAAAGTCAACCACAATTGGTTAAAAACAGAATTTCTCCCAGAAAAATGCTCAAATAGTTTTTCTTTTCACTTGTTAATAGTATTGTATGGAAAGATTGATCAAAAATACATTTAAAAAAATCAAATGTTTTCTGTTTCTCCTTATGTTCAATAACTATAAGTTTAGACATTTTTTAATTTTGTCCCCTTTTTTCTCATATCTCTCCCTCTGTTTGGCCATAGACTGTAAACAGACGAATTAAGACTACTGCTTCACTTCCATTTTTTCCCATTCCGACATCCTATGATTGAAGTATTTCAGAGCTAGAAAATGAAAAGGGGTGGTGTAAACTTGTAACTATTTTACTTCATTTTTAAACCTTCAAAACACTAAGGATGCATGATTTTATTTTCAAATTTCAGGTTGAAACAGAAGCATATTTCAACAGAGAATCTTTCCATTGTAAAATCTTTCAAGTGAAAAGAATTGGCTGACAGTACCCATATTCATAGTACTGAAGATTTTTAAGCTCTGATTCAAAAGTTTCTCAGCCACAAATTAATGGAGTTTGGGAAAAAATATTGAAGAGTTCATGTTTGAACAGAATTTAATGTCTTTCTTCAGCAATGTGTATTGGCCACAATAAGAACAATATGGTAGACTAGGCAGACTTTTGCTCCAATGTCATAGCAAGAGTTGGGCTCTTTTTCTGGAGCTGAAGTTCTTCCAGTTTACATTCAGAAATAATAAACCTAATGGGGTAGACCTCAAACCTTATAAAACATCGACCTGCTGATAATTATAATAGACTGTGTAATGTAAAATACATTATATTACCCATAAACGATACTAAAATAGTTCAGCCCAGTGACATTAACTTTCCATGGCTAGCTGGTGAGGACACACATCATGCTTCACTATTGTACTAAATCACTAAAGCTAGCATATTTTTAAGCACGCAAATTTGGCCAAAGAAAGCTGGGGTCTTTTGATCCAGACTTTAATTTTATTGGAAATTAAAGTGTCAGAACAGACTACAATTATATGTTCTACATATAATTGCAGAGGATCTTGTGATTCTTGGCTATGACATCATAAAAACAGAGAAAAAAAATTAAGAATGCATTCCTTAAAAATACTCAATTACCACGTTACTTCCCTTTTACCTCTTCATCTGTCACCGTAGTGGACTGACAGACAGACACAGAACTTCCAAGGTATATAAAGATTGGAGTCTAGTAAGAGGTTCTTGGACTGAATAACGAGAAATTGCACAAAATCTGTAAGTGTCCACAGCCATAAACTGAGGGAATGAGATTCCTAAAGTTACAAGAATCAGTCAGGAAAAAATAAGAGTTGCCCTTTGTACAGACAGATTCACATACACCCTCCTGCTATTGTGATATTTGAGACTCTTTTCAAGCATGACAGAAATATACGCATGTATTAGAGTCATGTCTTCACCAGTTCATTTAGCTGATTGTAGCACAGGGAACTTTCTAGGAATTCTGAAGTACTTTCTTTAACAAAGTACATACAGTAAATAACCATAATGCAGTGTACTAAGGACAGAATTCTATCATGTAAGCACGTTTATTTTTTATGCTAAGTATGCATTTCTGTTTCCTGAATGTCATCCAATCACCTCTACCCAGCTTAAAGTACTACAAATAGCTGCCCTCTTCACTCATTTTAGCCTATTTTGAAACAAAGGTATCTTCTGTAGCCTTTTTTGCTTGGGCAAGCCTTTGCCCAAAATTTTAAAATTTATTTTAGTCTTTCCATATAAGTCAGCATACATCTAGCCTCCAAATCACTTTTATTGCTCCTTTCTTCTCTTCTCTTCTCTTCTCTTCTCTTCTCTTCTCTTCTCTTCTCTTCTCTTCTCTTCTCTTCTCTTCTCTTCTCTTCTCTTCTCTTCTCTTCTCTTCTCTTCTCTTCTCTTCTCTTCTCTTCTCTTCTCTTCTCTTCTCTTCTCTTCTCTTCTCTTCTCTTCTCTTCTCTTCTCTTCTCTTCTCTTCTCTTCCTTCCCTCCCTCCCTCCCTCCCTCCCTCCCTCCCTCCCTCCCTCTTTTCCTTTTCTTTTTCTTCTTTTTCTCTTTTTCTTTTTCTTTTTCTTTTTCTTTTTCTTTTTCTTTTTCTTTTTCTTTTTCTTTTTCTTTTTCTTTTTCTTTTTCTTTTTCTTTTTCTTTTTCTTTTTCTTTTTCTTTTTCTTTTTCTTTTTCTTTTTTTCTTCTCTTCTTCTCTCTTTCTTGTCATTTTTTCCAGTGACAGGATGCCAGAATGGAATGCAGTATTTCAGGTGTAGTCATCCATGCTAAAGGGCAAGGAAGGTATTACCTTCCTCCTTTGCTGACAGAATATGCCACCTCCACAAAAAAATTACTGTATCCCCTGTTCCTCCCACCCTCTTCCAATCTCTAAGAATGAATCCCTTACAGAACACTTCAGATGTAGTAACCCAGAAAGATGAAGTCTTGAGCTAAAGCTGGAGAAGGATGGGAAGGCAAAGCAAAACAGGAAGAGTTCAGTAGAAGAGGACAGTATAAACCTACATGTGTCATGGTGGTCAAGTGCAGGTAACAAATGATAATCATGAAGGAAAAGAAGCAGGAGACTTACTCACCAAGCTTTTTAATATTGTGTATTCAATCATACTTGTGGAGGAGAATCCTACCCAGGCAGAGAGGTTGCATTTTAAGTCTGCTTTGTCAGATCGTAAACAACGACACAATGTGTAAGACAGGGGAGAATCAAACCCCATATGTTCTCAAATCTGCTGAGCCTTTTAAATGCCTTTTTTGTTGTTGTTGTTGTTTTGGTGGTTTGTTTGGTTTTTTTTTTAATGGGGAATTCATAAAATTCAACTCTTCCCTACAAAGACTTCCAGTTTCAACTGATCAAAATGTTTTCATGAAAAAGGCTTTCCATGGAAATACTCCCAACTTGTGGTCCTCTGTAGTTAGTGCTCCCTCAACCCTGAGTGCTGGAGTCACCCACCCTTCCTTGCCAGGGAAGCAAGGGCAAGCCGGGAAACACCCTTGGCACCACGAGTGGCTGCAAAACCTTGGCACAGCACTGCCTGCCGAGTGAGGAACGAGTGGGACTGTCGAGAGAAGTGTGAGGAACACATTGGCCCAAATTCCCTGCAGATCTGGGTTTCTGCTTTTCGGAGACAAAGAGGAAGCAGTATATATCAGCTCTCCCTTTTCCCCACTACAGGTCAGGGACTGCCCCAACCTATGCCATCCTTTAAGAGTCCCCTAGAAAGCTTGAGCAGAAGTGAACTGGAACCCAGCACCTCAATACAACATGGTGCCTTCCTTACACGTATAATGAAGACAACATTGCCAGTTGGCCAAAAAAACAGGATTTTGAGTTCAGTGTCAGCTGGGAGTGACTGTGTGTAGCAAGGCAGGTCACCATGGCCCAGAGCAATGCTAATCCAACAAATAATCTGCTCAGCCAATTTCCCAGGTTTGCCTTCAGACGTCTAGATTGACATCCCAAGAGGACACAAATATACAACCTTTCCAGCTGAAGCCTACTCATATTATCAACCCTGCACTGTGAATCAGAGTAATAAGGAGTAATCAGAAAGCAGGTCATTTTGGTCCTTCTGGAAGAACTAAAATGAGAAGGCTTATTTTGTAGAAGGAAGAGTTTTACTGGCTGTGGTGATTTACTCTTTGTAGAGTTTACTTAGAAAATAATCCAGGTCTTAGAACTAAACTTACATACTTAAAATTAGAATAATGAAAAAGAAATTACCATTTTAAAATCCATCTAGGAATCCATCAAAGATAGCTTAAAAGTAAGACATGCATTGTTCCTGAGCAAAGAAAGAATAAAAGCATGGTTGAAAATTTAGCCTGGCCTGTTTAAGCATGTTAAATTCCCAGTTATATTGTGATGAACTTGTAAGCGGTTTTTCAGCTTGGCTCATGTTGCAGATACTCTACACGTCGGAACATGTCAAGCAGAGGGCAGAGGGATAAGCACACAGTGGCAGCATCTGGAATACAGCAATTCCTCTTCCCAAATCTTTTTTTCTACTACATTCCTGACTCCAGCTCTGACAGCTGGTTTTGCTGGAGGAAGTCACCCTTGCTTCCTTCTCATTTGAGTTGCAGGTTTTAACAATAAAACACTACTGGGAAACCTGGGGACCAGCTAAAGAGTGTGTCTTCAGTTTCAGCAGTTTTCAGCATTTCTTACATTCAGGTGGGGACATTTTTTCTCCTGTGGTTCCTTCTCTTCCCAGCTAAGCATGCAGGAGTCTCCAGTTAAAAAGAAGTTAAAACAGTGCACTGTGACAGATACCCAATTAACATATTTAAAGACCCCCAAAAAAGGTCACTTTTAGCATAATCTTTTTTTCTGTTAGTTCTGGCAAACTTTAATGTGTTTTCACAGTATTAAAAATCAACATTCTCTGTATTAAATTAACTTTCATTTTTTCAATATAAAAAATAGAAAACATACAAGAGAATGCAAACATAGATTCCTTGAAGACTGTCTTCTGTATAGCTTCAATCAAAAACTATCACTATGAATTTAAGTGCACCTGAAAAGAAAACTGGGGCCTGAATGTTTATGGGTGTGAACATGTGAATGCTGAATAAAATTCAAAGAAGAATTTGAGGCAATATTTGGTTGCCTAAGTAGTTTTATGACACAATCTTAAGTATTCTGATGGTGTTTGTTCAAAGGAAGCCAAGCCTCAAGGGAAACAGGTGTCCCTTGGAGGACCTGCTGCTGGATCTCTCTATGTGAGGAAGCAGACGGAACTTGCAGCTTGTTCTTCCACTTTTGTGGGAAGATATTTTTGGTAGAAGGAAAGAATTCTGGTCTCTGTGCAATTGCTCACTTGGTTAATTATCTTTAGCAGATTATAAATACCCTTCCAGGGTCACTTCCTACAAAGTGCCGAGTATCTTCATACAATGTTGAGGCAATATAAAAACATTTCTCAGAAGAAACAAAAATCTCCCTGTTGATAAAGAAAAAAAAAGTAAAAAAAAAAAAAAAAAAATATGACCACTATTATATGGAGTCCTTCCCCAAGTTATTCCAACTTCTTGGACATCAGGTTCAGTCAGGCCACTCAAAAAGGGTATCCAGCATTGTTTAGTATCTGTCCAAGGGGGCATTGAGAAGATTAATTAGGATGGGATCAATCTGAATGAATTTAATTAACAGTCTTAAATTTCAGTATATAAAATAATCTTTGAGATTTTCCTGAGGACAGTGAAGTGACATGAGCATCTACAAATGATACTTTATTATCTTCTAAGCTGAGAGCCTTAAAAGGGGAACAGCAATGCCAAAATGGTCGAGTAATACAGTTATCACAGGCTGTCCTGTGACTCTGCAGCCCTTTAGGTAGGTGTCCCATTTTCACTTTGTGGAAGCTGAATTACTGGAGTACTTATTTTCAAAAGCAAGCAGATCTCATCACATGAAACAAGCTTTAACATTCTGGGGAAGGACAGTCAGAGGTTTCCTTCATGATTCCAGATGACCAGCATGTTATCCAGCCTCAGCCTGGAGTAGCAGAGACTGAAGCATTGTTTCAACCCCCACACCCTCTAACATGAGATTCTCAGTCAACCCCCGAAAATATCAGACACAGGAATAGTTTCCAATAGTAAATTAACTTCCAGTTGAGTCCCTTACCCAAGATGATATATTTTTAAATCCTGTAATTTAACTCAGGCAGAAGTTTTGCATAACCTTTATGCAAAAAAAACTATGAGATGAGATCCTATGGGCTGTGCAATGCAAATTCAAAAATCAATCAATCGTAATAGCCAAAACTGACCTGTAAACACATCAAAGTTGGGGTTTTTCATTTTCCTAGTACATTACAAACACATCCAGGAAATCTACTTAGTATAAGTGAATTCACCAGAAAGTTCCATTTTTTTTTTCAGAGGATGTCTCTAAGAAACATTGTTTTATTTAAACAAGAAGAAAAGAAATCAGATTACAAGTGGTTTTCTTCCTTTTGCAAGTTTAAGCAGGTTTAGCAGGTACAATTTACTACTGGAATAATAGGAAAAAATAGGAAAATACTTGTTATCTATTATTTGCATTACTGCAGCACATTCAAGTACCTGTCAGTGAGCACTCCACAGAGATGGAAAGAAACCATGTCCCCTGCCCAAAGAGCTAACCTGCTGTGAAGGACAAGAGGCACAGTCCCATCTAGACAGTCAGGAAGAACCCAAACTGCTAGGAAAACTATGTTGAGCACAATAAGATCAGTGTAATTGCTCCTAATTGTATTATTTAATTCAAAATTACATTGTATCTGAATATTGTATAAAAGGTGGTTATGGTTATGCTGATTTAGTATTTTTGATAGGATTTATTTTTGGTAATATATTCAGTTACCTATTTTTAAAAGCTATCTCCTTTTGGAAACTACTTACTGGTCACTGAATTTTACTGTTGTCTATTAGAACAGTTTGGGGGCAGGGGTGTTTCTTTGACTTTTTCAAAGAATTTTCATAGATTAGGAGAACAAAATGCAGGACAGCTTAACCTATCTATTTTTCTGACCACTATACTAAAAGGCATGTCAATAACCTTTCAACCAACTAAAATCTCCTGCAGCATAGTGCCACTGTTTTTCTAACTTGACATCAAAGCAATAACTTCCCAAAGTTCTGGAACTGCTTGTGAGTCCAAGATCTCACTTGTATCACTATTACTTCAGCCACTCCGTATTTTATTTTCTCCATAATTTTCATGTAAGGGGTGCACTGCTCTATCAGCTGGACAGCCCTTGCCTGTCACCCCAACCCCAGACTTTGCTGCACCGTAACACCACTGTCAGGCTAGAGAGAAGAGAACAATCCTACACTAACTGGTGTTTTAGTTCATTATTCTCCAGATTCTGGGGCTGATTTTATCAAGACTTCATACTGGACTCATCTGTTCATTTCCCCTATAGCTTTTGACAGCTCTGAGATTCCTGCTGACTCTACCAAAAAAAGGAACATAGTTTACCAGGAAAGCAGAAGGAGTGTAACTCTGACATACGGAGAGAAGGAAATCTTGTGTAGGCAGCCAACAGAAGGATCAGGAAAGCCCAAAGGAGTCATCGCCTCAAAACGTTCTGTTTCACATTGCTAAAACTGGTTATTTGTATACATTGGTGGATCTTTTCGGTTAATTAGGTGTTATTTAATGATCTCAATCACTTCCTAGGGACCAGTGGCCAAATACAGCCAAATACTGCCACATGGCAGCTCACACCATTCACGACTTTCTCTAATATCCCCTCTGTGGGATAACGTAAGCGAGTTACTCGGTTGCCTTGTTACACCCGGGTTGTTCAGCCCTGCCAGGACGGTTCTGGGACAGCCACAGCGGCTGAAGCTGGTAAATATTTTACATGCAGACAGGTACTTACAGGCTTTTCCTCACCATAATAAAGTTTAAATCTCAGTCTTGAGCCGTCGATTTGCAGATCCTTTTATTTCCTTAAAGATCACTACTATTATTTATTTTAGCATCTCTAAAGTTCCCGGTGGGTTTAAGTGTTGTTTTGGTGTTATTTTAGGTTTGGGTTTGTTGGTTTGGGGTTTTTTTCTTTTGCTTTAGCTTTGGAGCTCACCCGGTGTATTTTGTGGCTGCTGTTCCCTCCTCTCCCGAAACGCGATCCCTGGGTAGGCGGCCGGGGGCAGCGGCCGCCAGCAGCCGGCACGGCACCCCCGCGCTCCAAACCCGCCGGGATTCCCCATGCTGCCGCCGGCCTGAGCGCGCCCACCGTGGAAGCAGCGGGGAGCGGCGCCCAGCAGCCGCGGCGGGGCAGGCACAAGAAGGGCGCTGCCAGGCGGGGAGCGGAGCGCGGGGCTCTCCCTTCCAGAGGCGGGCGGGAGCCGCTCCGCGCACAGCGAGCCGAGCTGAAGCCCCGCACGGCGCGGCTCCGCTCGGCGGCCAGGTGGGTCTCCGGCACCACACCTGGGCCCGGGAAAGAGAGGGACGGGACTCCGAGAGGAGCCTCCCGCTGGCTCCCGGGCGAGGCAGCCCGGCAGCGGCGGCTGAGCTGGAGCGCGGGGGCGGCGGGCTGGAGCCGGGCGGGGCGCGGGCGGCGGCTCCCCCTGGCCGGGCGGCGCTTGGTTTCTCCTGCCAGCGGAGGCAGGGCTAGGCGCGGCGAGGGTGGGCGCGGAGTTGGCGGCAGGGCTGGGGGCAGTCGGCGGCGAGCTCCGGTGGAGTTTGTTCTGCACGCGGGGCGGGAGGTGAGGGTCGGGGTCCGGGACCGGGCTGGGCTCCGCGGTGGGTTTCCGGGGCGGGAGTTTATAGCGGTGCGGAGCGGAGGGGAAGAGCCCGGGGGTAGGGACGGCAGGTGGGGAGCCGCGGGACACGGTGGGCGGCAGCGGGTCAGACCCTCCTCTTCCCCTCCGTGCTCCGCCGGTGGAGTCGACGGCCGGGTGGGAAGGTGGCGGCGTGAGCTGGAAGTGGGCGAAAACTTGTTCCTCCGCGTGTTCTCCCGCTCTGCCGCGAGGTCGGGGCCACCCGGGCGAGCCGCGTATCCGGGGCGGGGGCGGGGGACGAGACGCGGGCCGGGGGAGGGTGGGTGGGCGCGGGCGAGAGGAGCCGCGCCGCCCCGCCGCTGCCGTCTCCCTTTCCTCCCCTGCCGCAGGTCTCGCTGCGGAAAGCGGAGCGGAGCCAGCCCCCGAGGGGAAACGCCTGCCCCCGAAGAAAGGGCTGCCCGGAGCCGGCCCCCGCCTCGCCGCGCCGCCCGGAGCCGGAGGCGCCCGGAGGGAAAAGTTGCGTGCGGGGCCGGGCCGGGCGCGATGCCGGGGCGCGGCGCGCTCTGCCTGGGGCTGCTGCTGCCCGTCCTGCTGGGCTGCGGCTCGGCGCAGGCCGGCGGCTGCCCGGCCCTCTGCGAGTGCTCGGAGCCGGCCAAGACGGTGAAGTGCGTGAACAGGAACCTGACGGCGGTGCCCCCCGACCTGCCGCCTTACGTGCGCAGCCTCTTCATCACCGGCAACCCCCTGACCGACCTGCCGGCCGGCTCCTTCCCCGCTCAGAGCCTGCCCGACCTCGCTTCCCTCAACCTCAGTGGCAACCACCTGCGGACCGTGGAGGCCGGCTCCCTCGCCCTGCCCGCCCTGCGGCAGCTGGACCTCAGCGGAAACGCGCTGGTCTCCCTCAGCCCGCAGGCCTTCGGGGAGGGCGGCAGCCCGCTGGAGGAGCTGGCCCTCCGCGGGGCCCTGCGCGAACACGGCGTCCTGCTCAGCCTGGCCGCCCTGCTGCAGTCCGGGGCCCTGCCCAACCTCAGCCGCCTGGAGCTGGCCGACAACGGGCTGCTGCTGCTGCCCGCCGGCATGTTCACTGCCCTGCCGGCCCTGCGGCAGCTGGACCTCAGCAACAACTCCCTGGTGGGCCTGAGAAATGTCTCTTTCCAGGGATTGGGCCAGCTGCAGAGCCTCAACCTCAGCGACAACTCCCTGGGTGTGCTGCGGAACAGCACCCTGGCCCAGTTCCGCAGCCTGCCTGCGCTCCGGCACATCGTCCTGGGCCACAACGCCTGGGTCTGTGACTGTGCCATCGAGGACCTGGTGGCTTGGCTCAAGGAGAGCGACCAGGTGGAGGGCAAAGAAGCCCTGACCTGTGCCTCCCCTGACAAGATGTTGGGCAAAGCCCTGCTGAAGATCAATGGCTCGGACCTGAACTGCTCCGTGCCCACAGACCTGCCTTCCCAGCTACAGACTTCATACGTCTTCCTGGGGATAGTCTTGGCTCTCATTGGGGCCATATTCCTCCTAGTTTTGTACTTGAACCGAAAAGGAATCAAAAAGTGGATGCACAACATCAGAGATGCCTGTAGGGATCACATGGAGGGCTACCACTACAGATACGAGATCAATGCAGACCCCAGGTTAACAAACCTCAGCTCCAACTCGGATGTCTGACCAAGTGCCCCAAATGCAGGGCAGTGCTAAGTACCTATGCATGAAAAGTAGACTTATGCTTTACCCTTGTGCTTGCTTCCATCTCCCCTGAAAAGTCTCAGACATGCTTGTAACTTGAGGGGGATATGCCTCCCTGTGATGTCAAATTAATTTTTGTTTTGAGACACTGGACTGCTGAGCATGGCGTTCAGCTGCGTGTAGGAAACAAGCTGCTACTTAGTTTCCTCCTCACCTGTCTGCACTTGTGGGAAATGTTTTTTCAAGATGTCAAAAGAAAAAAAAGGATTCTCTCTGATGATCCAAAGCCACAAGAGTTTATAAAACGTTTACTGATGCAGACGCCATTCAACAAAAGCTGCCTCAACTTTTTAGGAAAAATAATGTTACGTTCCTCTGTGCCAGTTTTGATCTCGTATATCTGAATTGAGATGCGATGATTACATTTCATAGACTATCTTGAGATTTTAAAAACAAAATAAACTCCTTTTAACAGCTCTTCAGAAGGAAATCAAATAGCAAGCATGCACAAATACTGTATAGTTTTACATGTTACGAAATTTACGATCTCAGTAAGTCCCTTACTATTTTGTAGTTACTTTTGATTGCAGTTTATGTGACTAGACAGAATTTTTTTATACAAACTGCATCTAAACTCCATCTAAACTCAGTCTGAACTGTTAAATTCAATAAACAGTCTTACAAGAACTGTCGTGTTTGCTGTTCTATGAGAAAAGTATGGACATCTAAGAATGTGAATAGTGCTATAGTCTCTGAAGTAATAGCTCTGCAGTAGTAATATGAATAAAAGTTTATACAAATGTGTAGCTTAGAGCCATAAATGTTTGACAATTTTGTGATATATGTTAGGAGAATTATACTGAGTTTAATTACACTGAGAATTAAATGATGAGAGCAGTTTCACTTGGCACAAACCCCTCAGACTGCGTTCTGAAAGCACCTGCATAATGTCAAGACAGATGTTAGGGTCCACTTTGCTGGGAAGGTACAAGCTAATAGAATTTTCATAAGGTCTTCTCTACCAAATTAAAAAAAAAAAAAAAAAAATCAACCAAATTAAATTGTGGAGTTGGTAAGCTGAAGAACATTTTACCTGAACGGAATGGCTTATTGTAAAAAACTATATTTGTGTGTCCTGAACTAAATTAAATGCAGCTCAATCGTGTGGTCAGCAAGCTCTGTGCATCACTACAGCATTTATTAGATTGCTGTTTCCTTTTTAAGGTCTTAGTACTTGAGAAGTTCTGTAGCGATCTACGTCCAGTTACTTGATGGAACTTTGCATTTATCTTCATGCATTTAACAGGTGCATTCAGTATGGTATGTTGCTTACTACTTGTTTGGGAATGCATTTTCTTGTAAATAGATAAAGCATGCAAAAAAGCCCTTCAGAATGCCTAATTTAAGATGCCCCTCTGACCACATATAGAAGCGTTAGCAAGAACCTTGCAGTGGCTGCCGATAACTAGTGCACTTTTTCTAATCTATTTATGGTTTCTTAATGAAAAAAAATATAGACCAGCTGTAAAAGTGTGATGTGACTTGATGTATATCAATTTATCTGTGGAGCTTTTTCCATGGTCACTGTTACTTGAAGCTCTTGAGCATCTCTCAGATTTTATGAATTGCTAGCTAATTCCTTTTGCTTTCAAAAGTGACAGTTTTCTCATAGACGTATACATTTGGTAAGAGCTCATAAATATAAAATAGTCTTTAAAGTATAAGAAGAAATATAATCTATTTTGGGCATCAGTATTATTCAAATGCATTTTTCATCTTGCAACTTCAGACAAAGCAAGTAGCACAACTTGCTTTTGACTAATTTTCTACTGCTTTAAATTGGATTTGTTTAATAGTGATTTTTTTTTTAATGTACTTATGTGCATTTACCCTTAAAAGTAAAAAAAAAAGAATGGATATTAAGTACAACTCTTGTTTTGTAAATCAGTATATATTTTGCAATTAATGTGAATTAAGTGATAGCATATTTCTCCTGCTGTAATTTAAGTGTATGAGCAATATCTGGTTAAAGGCATATGAACTAAGTTTGTGGGTTCTTATAAAGCAGGCTGCCCGTCTGAATATTAGCTGCCCATATTTTAAGGATAGTGTGAAAACCCCTGTGTGAAGAACTATTACTGTTGCCACTATGCAAACCCTTCATACTTGGTATACATTAGATAGTTTATGTAAGAAGCTAGAATTTACAGTAGCTACGCAGTGTGCTTTGTTGTATCGGTTATTCTGGAGATGATAAACTCACACCTGTACAGTGCCAAGAGGAGCAGAGCATCATCCTTGCTTAAGATGCTCCTGTAATATAATAGAGAAAATATGTGCAAACCAAGCCATTTCTTGGGCATCTGAGACATCATAATCTGAGTTTTGTTAACAGATACTTTAAAGTAACTACAGTAAAAGCAATTATCCGTGATGTGTTAATGTAACAGCCATGCATTTGTAGAGCTGTGTAAGGACAGGCAACGACTTTAATTGCAGTCTCTCACCAACAGACCAAGTATTTGTATAGTGGGCAAGTGTAACTGTTGTTACTGTTACTACACATATTATTCTAAAGATTATTATTACTATTATTTTTGTATCTTAGTCAATGTAATAGAAATTTATTAGAGATCTGGTGACAGCTACTTTAAAATAATTTTTGTCATTTGCCTACATGTGTATTTATTAGGATGTAACATTTAGCATGTGTCAGTGTTGTGTTGGATGATGTTCCCCTGCAGTGTTTGACCAACCGTGAATGCTTTGGTGTTTTGTACAATGCATTATTTGATCTTAAATTCCCTTCCATAAACAGTGCTTGAAATTTGTTTTGCTTTTCTTTTACAAAATAATTAACAGTGGTACTCAGAAGACACATAAAAGTAGCCCCCACACTACTTCAGAATGCGGTTACAAACTAAACACTTAAAAAATAATTAGTTTCAACGTTCTTCTGAAGCACATTTTATAATCCTACTCTGCTTTGACACCTGAGATTCCAGTTGACTACTATTTCAGAGCAGCTTATTCATTCATTCTTCAATAAAACACATGCAGTTCTAAATGCCTCTAAAATATGTTTTGTATACATAAATTCCCTAAATTCTGCATGACACAGTTGTCGGTGAAAAACATCCAGACTAAAGTAGTGGGCAAACCTTCATGAAAGACTGCACAGCAAAGAAGCAGAAAGGATCATTTTTCCAAGGTTTAGCTGCTTTGTTAAAGCTAGTTTTAGCTGTAACAATCTTAAATTTTTTTTGGAAATATAGCACAAGGAATTGACATAGTTTTAAGACATTTTCTCAAAACATTTTGGGTAAGTGATGTTGCCAGGTAAGAAAATTCCCCAAATCCTTTAACCAAGGTATTATATTAGATCACTTTTATTTTATTAGATAATTTTTATTTTGCCAAGTCATAATATTACCAGTTATTCTGACATCTAAAAAGTGGTTTGAAGTTTTGCAACAACTGCTCTGAATCTTTTCATTCAGGGTAATTTACTTTTTAAGCACTGGCAACAGTCCCCAGTGACATGGCAGCAAGCGGAGCAGTCTGTTCAGACCCAGATTCTGTTGTTGACTGAGATGTCACTGATAACAGGCATGGCAGATTATTCAAAATATGTCTGCACTAGGATCCCAACTCTCATTATTCTTCTAGCATTTTCCCTGTGGTATACTCCAGTCTTCCTGCATCTGCATAATTTCTTTTTTGCCTCATTTTCTCAAGAAATACATTAAAAAGAGTATCATGAATCTGGACAGGTAGAGAAATCAGTCTGACTGCACCAATATTTTGAGATTTAGCATCTTTATTTCTCTTTAAGCCTTAATGTGGAAAATTCTTTGTCAAAGTGGACAGAATGAAAATTTGATATGCACTTTTTCTTTCTCTTTAGCAGCTGAATGTTCAAGAAGAACCATTCATTCTCAGCATATGATGAAGGAAAATAGCATTTGGTAAGAAAAATGTTTTGGTTTCAAGCTTCTAAATGACATTTATATTCTATGAGAGAAAGTGGAAGCTTGTAAAGGAAACAGAGGTATCTCTTCACAATGGTTCAGCACTGGAAGTCACAATGTTATGGATAGGAACAATTCCTGATTGAATCTCTCCATTACGTTCTGATCATTTTTATAGGTACAGCTCTAATTTCTTCATGTTGCTATAAATAGAAACATTCTGTTAACAAGTGGCATCCCATCTTACAGTATTTGCGGTGCAGGTGTTTCTACTGTGAGTTTCTTGTGGAATAGAAGATTGAATTTAATTCAGTGCCTGCTGATATAATAATGACCAGATCAGGCCCATAACTTAATAATCATTTTTTTCTTCTTTTTTTTTTTTTTTTTTTTTTTTTTTCAAATATGCTGCTTAAAAGGGGCAAAGGCCTTGGCTTGAAATCAAACAATGAAAGCCTAATAAAAAAGCAGGGGAGATAGAAAACAGAACATTTGGAGAGTGCAGCATTTATCAGATACTTCACTCAGAAAAGAGACAAACCACGTGGGAGCTGAGGGTCCTTTGGTGATACAGGAGTAAGTGTACTTTGTTAGCTTCCCAAGTCAATACAGCAGTAGCAGAAAAGTGATTCTTTGTACCAACACAATAAACCTAACAGCACTTCTCTCCCACATTGGAAAAAAAAAACACCAAGCCTTTAGAAGGAAGAATACAGGTTTGCAGTAAAAGGATGTCCTTAAAAAGGACTTTCACTTTCTCAACTGTGTTACAATTTATGTGTTGTCACATCCTTGGAAAAACCTTGCTATGCCAGAAGTCATCTGTTGCGTAGGCAAAACTTGAAATCAGGCTTTGCATTCCCAATGTTAGCCTAAATAGAAAAAGCAAACTATTAAGGAAATTAAACCGGTACATTAGACAGCATCTGTGGTATAGTTAATAATTTAATATTTGCAATTACTTATATTTTTCAAAGTATTCACTGGACAGCTTTTCCTATCTGATGTTAGACTTGCAGAATAACAGATTTGTGTTTCTAGTAATTATGCATGAAAGCATCTGAATAAATTAGCAATATTTCAGTACATACGGTGATGAAAATGCTAGAAATCTTGTGTTCTAGAAGGTTTCACTGTTGCAAAAATTTTAGATGTGCAAGAAACAGCTGTAACTTCTTCTGATTGAAGTTTGGTTTCCTAATTTAAAAATATTCTTGAGGAAAACCCCAATAAAATATTTACCAGATTGCTTATAAATGTTATATGTTCATTCTGTTGATATTATTACTATAAATCCTTACAGATATTGAGGTCTTTACCAAAAGAGTGGTTGTATTCCTTTTAGCCTAAGTTGATATTGGGCTATGAATTTGCATGATAGAATAATGAAAAAGCAAAGTCCTTATAGTTGGGCTGATTGATTTACTTAGAAAGAAGTTTGGCCAGTGAATATAAGAGATTGAGCTTCAATTGTTCTTGTTTTTTTGGACATAGTTTGATAGCTTTTTTGGTTACAGTATGTGTGGTATTAATTTACAAGTTAGGTGCTGGTTCTAAATTTAACAGTAATGTATTTTCATCCTTTTAATTAGCAGATCAGGTTGTGTTTTAAAGTCTTAAAATACAAATTTACATAGTGAAATATAAAGGCACTGTTATTACTGATGGAACTATTAAGGAAAGATGGTGCTGAAACCGAGAAAACCTGGTGAAAACCAGGGGGGTACAGAAAAGCATTCAGTTGACAAACTTTTATTGCTGCAACTTCTTTTAATGAAATTGTTTATATTGTAACTTCATGCAAGTCAAAGGGAAGAATGGTGGTTTATCTTCTCATAGATACCTAATACAGATGGCAAAAATTTTACTAGGTAGGAACAATTTTTTGAGGTTGTCCCAGGAGCATAGCTGATAATTTAGTTTTGTGTCTAAATTGTTTTCTGTTATTGCTTTTTTCTCATTCTTAGGACATCTAACACAGAAGGGTGCTTGGCTTTACACATGGTATATTTATCTGCCCTAAGTTTTATCACAGAACTGAGCTTAGTATCTTCCACTGTCTGCTTAGGTATTCCATTTGTTCTAGTAGAAATTCCCTTCTGTGCCACAGCCCAGGGTAGCTTTGTGTGATGTCATGGACATGTATACAATAAGGAACTCATTTGTCAAATGGACATTAACAAAAGTCAGATAGACATTTCAACATAATTCACTGTATATTTCATCAAGTAATGGTAGTGAAATAGCAAAATAAGAAAAAATAACATTTATTGCAAGAATGCTGTAAGCAGTCATGAACTGACACCACTTTGGAACATCTGAGTAATTAAAAGCTTCTGAAGATAGAAAAAGAAGCTATTGCACTCACAATTTTTTTCTTCAGGTAGGTGTCTTCATTCATTCTCCTTAATAGCTCATAAACAAGCAATAATTGAATCCCACAGATAGTTACACATTTAAATCCATTTCAGTCAGGGGTTTTACCCTACTGATTTTCTGGTTCCATCTATCAGAGGTGGGTGCTTTAGTTAGCCTGGAGGGGACTAAGAACTCTTAAACATCAGAAGACAAGAATTTTTATTTTATATGTACACAGAAGCATTTTACACACACACATACATGTATAAATCTATTTATATAATGTATATATTTATATAATGTATTTATATAATGTAAAACTGTATGAAACAAAAGAGAAGTAGAATTCAAGACACACTGTACATTCTGTTGGCTAGCTAGCTTAGGGGCTTTTTTTTTTTTTCTCACAGATTGGAAAGGGGACCTAAGTGCCTAAAGGGAGTGGGTATGTCCCTGAGAAGCATGTAATACATTGATAAGCACAAGAACATGATTCATGTTCCTGCACACCTAGTGTGACCATTAGCAGGAAGTCAACAAAAACTGGTGCTGAGTGGTCAAGATTTTCCAAAGTGGCCAGAGTCTGGGGTTCTGCTCTCAAAGTAGTTTAAAGTGGCTTCATTTTCAAAAGTTCTTGAACATCTTTTGGAAAAATCACACTTGTTTTCTTTTTAATGTAAATTGAACAAAATGCAGAAAAAACAATTTTCAAGTGAAAAGGTATATGTCTGGCATACACTTGAGAGAAAATATAAACACTTGTAAGAACTCCTGAAATTCCCCAGTCTTTGTTCTCTCAGTAATTTCTCAAAGTGACATCTCTGTAACACCATCTATCCAGAATATGCTTCCTCTTCACTAGTTTATTTAATCATCCCTAATCAGATTACTTTTATCCATCACCTTTGTATTGTGACCAAATTTGATTACTTCACATTGGTAAGCAGAGGTAGAATTCCTAGGAAACAAGTCATGCATAAAATCAAATACTCAATATTTATTACCAAGCAGATTCTTATTAAGGTTTTATTTGTTGCCAGTCTTTTATTCAGGTTTTTCCTTTTGCTTTTGTTTGTCCCTTTATGTTTAGCTTTTCAACATACTAAAAAGTTCTGTGGTAGCCTGGAGGAACTCTCTGATTCCAGGTTCCAGCAACGAACAAGGAGATCTCATTTTGAGATGACAGTCATGAAAGAAACTTGCAGAAACAGTGCTTGAACTTTTCTGACAGGATAGTAAAATGTCACTGAAAATAGCTCTGCTAACTATATTATTCATTTGTCAGAAGCGCTAGATGTGCAGAAAGAGCCGGAGTGCTGAATTGGTGATACTGATATAGATGCTGCTTAACGAGCCCGTGAGGTTTCTGCTACAATAGCTTGTGCTACCTCGGGTCCGATTTCTCCTCCCTACAGCTCCAAACACACTCTAATGTGCTCAAACAGGACTCAGAGGAGTTTAGGACATGCATTCAGCAGATTGTAGTAATTTGTTTGTATTATTAATCATATGTGAAGTCCCTTATTTTCAAGCGTATAAAGAAATATATTCTAGTACTTGTAATTTTTAACATGGAGAAAACTAGCTGGCATACACCCGGTTTCATAACTTATCTGTAAATACAAAAAAAAAATGCTCTGAATTTGAGTTTGCGAGGAACAGATGTCTTTCAGCAAGCCTGAGTGTAAATTCAGCAGGATTTCCAATTTAATCCAGGAAATGATGACACGGAAATTTATTGCAAGCAGAGAAATAACTCGTTCTTCATCACAGTTATGCGGACTATGCCTTTTCCACGAAGCAGTGCAAGGTGTTTTTTATCTCCTAGGTTTCCAGGGAGACAATCACAATCCAGTAGGGGTTACTGTTGTTCTTAATAAAGCTCTCTAGATTTTGTAGTTTTAGCAATTTTTCTGATCAAAATCATAGAGATAGCAGATAGGATTTGATAAATGGCACTGAGTAACATGAGCTGAAGTGACCTATTTCAAACACACACAGATGATGCAGTGGTGCACCAGCTTAGATTAGATGGTACTAGTGCTTTCACCAGCTAGAATCATTTTAACTGTCAGGAAAGGACCCAAAACTGGGCATTAGTCACTGCAGAGAGCTATAAAGACTATGCTTAGCATTTAGCAGGTGATACAGAATATAGTATATAATCTATAATATAGTATATGAATATAGTATATCCAAAAGGTTTCTGATATAGGTGTGAAGCACCGTGCCCAATTCTAGGATTTTTTGTATACAAGTTACGTACTAATTCACAACCTGTATGTCTGCCCCATGGTTTAGAAGGAAAATTGAAGTAAACAAGAACTGGTTGATATAAATCAAATTAATAGACAAATATGTCATCTCTCAAAATAATAATAGTGATCTTATTGTTGATGAGAATTTAAGAAATCTTGGTTATAGAAATATGTTTGCCTCACATATTTATTGTTATACGATCAACAGTGAAAACACATAAATTTGCAGAGGGGCTATTCAGTAAAAGATCAATGGATAGTACATCAGTGCTACTGAGGACCCTCCCAATTTTATTTCCCATTATTCTGCCATGTGAAAGGGAGAAGTAGAAAAGGGAAAACCTTTGACAGAACAAACTGTTTAAGAAAGAAAGGTGGTAGATCCAAAAATCTCCTGTAATGACTGTCCTTTTTATACTTACTGAAGAAGGATATGGCAGCAATGGTGCTGCAGAAGAAGAAGATTGTATGGTTTCTTTCACAAGTTTAAGGTTATTTAGGTTTATTCAGGGTTTTGTGTTTTTGGAGCCAGAGCTAATTCATGCATTAACATTTAATCTAGGTCACCAGAAAGTACCAATGCCAGAGTGTGCTATACATTTTCTTCCTGAAGTTTTTACACAGCACCCTGTACCTTCCAGTAACGCATAACGCTCTTGTTCTCTCCTTCTCTCCCAAGGGACGTGTGTACACTGGCTGAGGAATACTGTATGCACTGTCTTGCCTTATGTTTCTGAGAGAAGGTATAAGCAAAGTAAAGCATCTTGCACTTAAAGGTGGATTTGCTTTATGATATTCCCTAATTCCCAACAAGTAAGTTCCTTTGCAATGCCTGCTGCTTGGAGAAAGTTTTGTCTCCCATGCAATAAGCCTTTTGTCTGCTTTAGAAGAAAATGTTAGGCACATTATTTTCCTCTTTAATTCAGTCCTAGATGTTCATCTTTCAAAATGAATATGATAAATACTCTTAAAATTATATATTGCATCAGGAAATAGAAGGTCAGCTGTGCATAAATTTGGTACCATGATGGAAGCCACAGGAAAATTATTGCTTAGAAACAGTGAACAAATGAGTAAAGATTCTACCCATTAAATAAGCGTTTAAACTACATCATAGTAACTAAACTCCCTCCCTAAGGATCCTGCTAAGCTTTCAAATGTGGGCAGCATAATACCCTGTGAATTCTGCTCTCTCTCCTTCCCTTCCTCTCTCCCCTCTTTCTCTTTATTCTCTCTTCTCTCTCTCTCCTGTAGCCTGTGTTGTTCTGAGCAGTGTCCCACCATCCAGCAAAAAGGACATGAATGTCATCCTCTTACCTTCCTGATAAACACTATTTGCAGCTCACAGTTGGTTTTAATGTCTTTTCTACATCAGCCAAAATTTAGCATGTGCTGATCTGAGCTTTGCAGTTAAGTGCATGAAGAATACAAGGTAAATGGGAGATGCACATGCAACTTGGTCAGCTTGTGAAATACTCTCACTAGCTTTAAAGGATGAGGGAAAACATGTCCATACCCTTTTGCTCTTCATATCTTCACCTCATAATGGCACAAGTAATAAAATACATTTTCTGCATTTTTAATATTTATATGTGCATGCATTTATATATATATGTGCACATTTATATAGTACATTTCAAAATTCTTGCATATTTGATATGTGTGAAAACACAGATTTCCTATATACAAGCCATGCTATTCTTGCTGGAAACTAATATTTCAGTTTTATCTCGTGCAGGCTTTTGCAAATAATGCTAATTGAAAGCTATTTATATTTTGTTCACTTTTTTAGATAAAAAAGAAATAGAGTCAACTAGTTTAGAAATAATTATTGCAGTAAGCTTTGCAATAAACACTTTTGATAACAGGGATGATGGTTCAGGCTAGCATGGCAATTTTTAGCATCTATTAAGTCTTCTGAGTAGCTTTAGAATTCTGTAACTTGTAAAACAGTCAGACAGAAGCCTATCCTGGGTGAATAGTTTAGCACAAAATACTCCCTTGCCTTCACTTTGTTTTTATTGCTCCTTCAGCATGAGGATGCTGCCAATATTTTGACACTTTTTTTCTCCTTAAAATCTGCATCTCTCTGACGGTATGCCTTCAGAGAAAAAGAGCAAGGGACTGGGATATTCTTGAATTTTCTTGTCAAAACACCGGCAGGATAATTACCAAGAGATGATACAATTTGTCAACGGGAGGGTGGTTGTTTATGCATTGTGAGAGAGTGTCAGTATGGCAGGTACATTGTGCAGGTGTCACATCCTGCTTCTCAAATGTGAAGGGGTCTCCAGCCTCAAATGCAATAGGGAAGCAAGGGTACTTCTGTGGAAGGTAGTGTAAGACCCAGTGTTGCTTTTGTCCTGGGTTTCCCATCTGCTGGGCTCTAAAGGAGAGAGGTCCTGACATTATAGCAACACCTTGCAGGTCTCGAGAGCCATTGCACTGAAGGAGGTCCTGTGAGACATCATGCAATGGCTCTTTGGTCTTCCTGCTTCTGTTCTTTCTTCACTGCCAGTAATCCTTTTGTGGCCAGTTATCCTGGCTTGGTGTCTGTTTTGTACTGGCAATGAGACATAAACCAGGCTGATTACAGGGGAGGACTAGACCTCCATCCTTATTCCAAAATCACAAAAATTGGGCACTCCAACAAGGAGAAAAGGAGCTTCAGAGGTATTTCCTCAAGCTCAGGGGATAAATTGTTCTTGGCAGAGATAATTTGGATTTGCTTGGGGAGGCAGAGTTCTAGCAGTGACAGGAAAAATGTTCTAAGGTGCAATTTGTGCTAGGTACTCTGGCAGCTCTCTTTAGCCCATCAGTTGCCCATTTCCCATTAGCACAAAGTAGTAACAGGGAGGCCTGCCCTTGAAAAAGGGAGGGAAAAGGCAGGAGGATACTTATCCTGATTTCATTTGAAACTTTATTTTTACTAGTGGCTAATACACAGCAGAACTCATGAATACTGCAAAAATGAGGGGTTTGTGGAGGTCAAATCATGACTTTATGACTCAACAATAAAGTATTTTAAAGGAGGAATAGGTAAGTGTTCTACCTACGTTAGGAACAATATTTTTAGAAATATGCCATCAGAGAATCATATAATCATTAAGGATCATCCAAGATCATCACATCCAGCTTTTGACCAAACACTACCATGCCAACTAAACCACAGCACTGAGTGCCATGTCCAGTTATATCCAGTTATACATATATATATATATATATATATATATATATTCCAGAGATGGTGAGATGGTGACTCTACAACTTCCCTGGGCGGTCCATTCCAATGCTTGATGATATTTGCAGGGAAGAAATTCTTCCTCATGTCCAACCTGAATCTGCCCTAGTGTGGCTTGAGGCCATTTCCTCTTGTCCTGTTGCTGGTTGCCTTGGAGAAGAGGCCAATCTCCAGCTGACTACACCCTCCAAAGAGATGGTTAAACAGAATGATAGGGTCATTCATGAACCTTCTTTTCTCCAAGCTAAACACACCCAGCTCCCTCAGCCACTCCTCACAGGATGTGCACGCCAGGCTCTTCTCCAGCTCTGCTGCCCTTCTCTGGACTCGCTCCAGCCCCTCAGTGTCCTTCCTGCAGTGAGGAGCCCAGAGCTGGACACAGCACCCGAGGTGTGACCTCACCAGTGCTGAGTACAGGGGCACAATCACTGCCCTGGTCCTGCTGGCCACACCATTGCTGATACAGGCCAGAATGCCATTGTCCTTCTTGGCCACCTGGGCACATTTTTTTTTTTTTGCTGAACTTTTTGGAGTAGGGCATAGCTCTGTTCTGTATTTCCACATTGCCTGGTACACTGGGTAACTATTCTCTGTCAGGAGCATCCAAATGCTACTAGGAATAAATAACAGTAATGCTGTGCAGACTAATACACGGAACTTCCTTTCTTAGTTCTCCAGTAACACTTACTGCTTTATCACCACCAGTTCTTTTGGAATTGTGTAACAAATTCCCCAAATGCCTGAGCTTCCTCCTTCAGTACTTACCATGGACAAAATATTACCTTTGGGTATAATGTACTTAACGTTATAAAAGAGCTTTACCAGGAGAGATATTTTTATATGAGGAAATTTGAGACAGGCCTAAGAATTCTTCTTAAAACAGCTAAACACCGTGTGCTAAACTGGGGGAAAGCCTCCAATGTAATGCAGAGATTCCTGAGTTGGCTTTAAATGCATTGCTTTGTGTTTGAGAATTCTAGCTGTGGCAATACAGAACTCTTTGCAAAAGAATTCGCTCTGCCAGAGAGACTACCTCTTTCTACAGCAACAACAGCAGAAAGCTTCCTCCTTTTTTGCCTTAACAATTCTTTAAAAGAATATTAAAACACCAACACAGGACTGATCTCTTACACAAAAATATTTCAAAGGGACATCCTATTTAGTAAACCAAAGTTAGGTTGTGAAAAGACTGCAGTGAAAGAGGATGAAATCATCCCAGATGATTTAGATTTTACCAGAAGCAGATTTTCTGCTGGAATCCATGCTGCTATGAATATCATCAGTGCCTACCCAGGGCTCCTCAAAGCCCAGCCAGTCTGTGCCATCTTTTCTGGGGACAGCCAGGTGTGTCCAGTCCCTCAGCACAGCACCTGTGCTCATAGAAAATTCCCTGTGGAGGAGGACAGCCATGAACCCTGTCATGAGCTTTCTTTTAATAAATAAGTTGATAAAAAGGCCTGTGAAAGAGAATTTGCAGAAACTTCTGAGGGATGCTCTGGCCCAGTCAGCCATAAGGACCGTGGCTAGTTTGCTTTGAAGTGTTTGTATCAAAGTAACGTAAACACTGCTCTGCTTCTCTTTCATTTATTTTCTTTCACATGCTTCCAAATGTGCTAATTTTATGCAAAGATGCCTTTTAGCTGTAACAAATATTTATCCTCTGCTGGAAGTGAGCTCTTTTGGGTACACAGCAGCACTTGTAAGCAGGAATTTGAGGAAGGCAGGTGTACAGCTGCTCCATTCCTCTTTTTTTTCAGCTGGACACCTTACATTACCCTTCTCAAAAGAGCCGAACTTCCCAAGGTCTGAGTCTGTGTATGGAGTTGTAATTAATCAGCTTCAGTGGGAGCTGCATGTATAGTATGTGAAAGTAACTGAGAGCTCAGAAATGTGTATCCAGTACTCAATCAGTAATCAAGCAGGTGATTTCTCTGAACTAGCTATTTATATTCCTGGCCAGAAAAATAAGCACGTCCTGAACTTCTGAGCAACTCATTCACAAAGTAAGGCATTGTTATTACAAAGAAAAGAGCCTTAAAACACTGCAGCAGGAGGTGGAGGATAGTTTTCCCAATCATTTTTTGTCTTGTAAATTTTGACTCCACTCTGAAGGAAAACAAATAGATGTGCTTTCTTCGGACACGGTGCCTCTGGTTCCTTGAAATAGCTCAGCTGCATTCTGCTTCTGATCATGTTGCATCAATGATACTTTTTAATTCATGAGCGGAGAGAAAGGCTTGGAGAGACAGGTGATTGCCTTACATCAGTTCTGAGAGCAGATCATGATTTGTCATATAACTTTTCTAACCCTAGAAAAATTTCTAGTAAAGATGTTTAATACAATGAGCTGCTAAACCAGATAGTTATTACTTTATTAGTAAAGTGAGACTAGTAGACTTCTCTTATGGTGTCATTTATGTCAGGTTTTTAGACTTTTGTATCACCCAAGGGCCCTGGTAAGTCCTAAGACTCATCTTGTACTGCAGGCAAATATCTTTAAAAATTCCATCACCAAAATGAATATGATTTTCTCATCAAATTATGACACAAATTTGCTTCTTATATATATTTCACATTTATGTGCCAGATATATATATTTATGCATATACCCCTTTAGGAAAGACCAAAATAGTTCTAGAACAATGTGACTTAGCATGTAATGCAGTTTGCAGTTATTTTACCTGTTGGCTCAGGAAATAGGCAAACTAATTCAAGCAACAACCTCTGCTTGCCAAGCTGTTCCCTTGGACAATTCCTTCATGTGACTGGAGTTTTCTCCCAGATTCGCTCCTGCCGACACATCTTTTTGCTGTCTTTTGAAGGAGGCTGAAGACTTAAGCAGGAAGTCTGTGTCATGGGATCTTGTAGAGCAGGGGCAAAAAGAGGAAAGGTTGGAGAATGCTCATGAGTTTTTAAGGTCTTGAAGTTCAATTTCAAGAATGGAGTTCTTGAGGAGGGAGGAAGTTCAACTTCCTAAATGTCTGAAGCCAAATGACTTTGCCTGGTCCATGTGCAAATCTGCTAGTTAAAACCATGAAGATAGTGATTGTATGGTGATTGTATGTAATCATAGTGGCTCTATGTGCCCTCTGTGGCTTGGAAAGAAAATAATTGTCCCTTCTGGAAAGTATCTTCAGGTAAGAACTTTTCTTCTTCCTCGTGCAGAGAGGGAAGCATTTGGTTCACTCCAATAGCTCCAGTGACCTGCTAGATCATACACTCAGTATCTTCCTGTCAGCCGGGACCTCTCCAACTTTCCAAGACTGCTCAAAAATCATTGAGAGAGCTTTTGGGATGACATCAGTCAGCTCTTTGAAGATTCTTGGATGAATCCAATCAGGCCCTATAGATTTGCAGTGATTTAGCTGGGGCAGCAGATCCCACACAGTTTCAGGGTCAGCTGTTAGTTGATCATTCTCAGAGTCATGGTCCTTTAACTCAGGGCACTGAGAGCCTCTTGGTCCATCACCCATGTTGAGAACAGAGGCAAAGAATGCATTAAACACTTGCTGCTTGTCTGTGTCCAGGTTTGTTAAGTGACCATCCTCACCCTGTAATGAGCTGATGTTATTTTTGCACTGCCTATTGCCATTAATATATTTGAAAAAATCTCTTTTATTGTCCCCTACGATTCTGGCCAGCTTCAACTCCTCTTGAGCTTTGGCAACTGGATTTTCAGTAAAGTTATTTAGTAACACTAAAGTTTGCCTTCTTCATTAAAGTAATTGCACCAGCTCTACATTGTCTGTTATCCAACAAAAAGATGCTTTTACGAAGCAGTGGAACAGTACTTCATGTCGTAAAATACAGTTCATTAAAATGCATTCTCATTGAATTTTTCACTAGTAGTATTTGCAAAGTAATTATTAAGGAAACTGTAAAAACAATATTTTTATTTATATAATATGAAACTGTTATTCATCATCTATATGTTTTGTTTTATACAAGGTTTGTTCATTAAATCTAACCTTATTAAAGAATGGATGGAGAAATTTATCACATTTCACTTTTCATCAACAAGAGCTGCCTGTCTAGTCCAGTCTAGTCTAGTGACCTAAGCTTGTTTACACAAGTCACAGCTCAATGTTTAATGCAGTAATACAAACACAATATGTAGTTCCACAACTCCTTTTAAGCTCTGGCATAATTAGCTTCCTTTAACTAGTTAATGAATTAGCTTTCATTAATACCTCACCTCTACAGTTACAAAGGTCACCTTCAGATTCAGACAAAGGAGTTTCTGGTGGTAATTCTAAGAGATGGAAACTGTCCTCATTAATAGCTGTTGATGTTAATTCTGAAGTTTAACAAATACTACTGAAATTTGAACAGTAATATAAAATTACATTTTACCTGTCACTTTCCAAGCAGTGAAAGTTCTTACCATGACCACAGCTGTATCCATGATGCATTTAACGCCATCCTGTTTCTTATGGACTGTCATGGGTTGCAAATATCATGGCAAAAATCTGTGCTAGCCCTCTACAGTGTAATTGTTTGTAGGTTTCTTGGTAATAAAAATATCAGCATAGAGGCTAATGTGGAAGAAGTGAGAGGGAATGGGGTCTGGAGGTTGTGCTGCACAATTAGTTCTCACATGAGGTGGAAAGCTGCCTATTGGGATCACATGGAGACATGGAAGTCCTGGGTTTTCCAGATGAAATTTTTAGGCAGACACAGGAGTTGACTCCTTTGCTACACATGCCTCCAGTTTCATGGTAGGCATCACTCATAAACTGTAGGCTCACTCAGAATTCTCTTTTTGCTCAAGGAAGAGTTATGGTGTCACTCCAGTATAGCAAGAGGTAAAATGTTAAAAAAAAACACAAAAAATTAAGAATTTTTTTAAAAATAATTTTCTTCTAATGCCTGACCAATGCCTAATGTGCTTGGACATTTTGTTGAAAAACCACTAGGATTTTTGTGGCTGTAAATAGAGAGGGTGAATGATGGACCTTCAAGGAGAAGAGGAAGCGCACAAGTTTATAAATTTGTTTCTTTTAAAAATAAAATAACCATGGAAAAAGAGCTATTAAGATGGAAATGGGAGCTCTCTGTAAAGGCTCTTCATGCTGATCAGCAGCGATGAGATGTAGAAAAATACAAGTGGGCAGAAAGATCGCTTCATTTGCAAGTATAATTGTCTCCAAGAGAGGTGTTCATACAGCCAAAGACATTACTCTCCTTGCCACTCATTACTGGTGGTTAGTGTAAGGCATGTCATGATCATGCAGGTAAATGAGGAAGCAGGTAACTAACCTACAGCTCTTTGATGGTTGCCTATTGAACACTTGGCCTCCTGGGGAAGCAGCATAATATCCTGAGATGCAATATAAAACATTTATAGCCTCCCTTTTAAAAGGCTTCCAGAGGGGAGGGTTCAGCTTTTCCGTTTTGTTGCAGAGTGTTTTGCTGGAAGAAATACACTGTGAAGAAAGGGGCAAGCAGAGAAAGTTACCAGTAATTATTATGCTTTAGGGCTTTTTGTTAACAACTTCCTTGGTCGTTTCTACAAACCAAAATATCTCAAAGCAATAACATACATAGAAACAGTAATTCATATTTAAAACAGGAATAGACAATATGTTAGAAATGTTTTTCAAAATTCATATACAGCCATCTCTGAGTTTCAAACTGAGTACTGCAACTACCAGACAGACAGAGCCTCGTGTTTCAAGTGTAGAGCCGACTGACATATTCTAACAAGCATTTAGAATATCTGATGTACCTTGGTGAGGAAAACATGACTTCATTTATTTGCAAGTAAGCTCTGTATATAATCAGTAAAAAAAACATATACAGTGCATGATTTTTCTCACTTGGTATGGTACAATCTGTGACATGTGACAGGATATCCACTTTATTTAATTTTGTTAGGAAAAGTTAATCAAATCTAGGAACATGGTGTAAAAGAAAAAAAAAAAATAGCCTAATAGAAAATCAAATTATTTACATTTAGTTCCATGTCATAATCCAGCCTCCTGAGGAAAGAATTTTTTAACCTGTCCAAATTTATGCTGAATTTTACCATCTGAAGACACGTATTTAAAAGGAACAGTTTTGAAAGAGAAATCCCATTTTAATTGCATTTTAATCCACCCACAGAGATGCTGCATTTTATTGATTTGATTAGCTGAAGGCCATTCCTCTTGTATACGCAGAAATGCAAATTTCTGAGTCTCATCAGGCAATTTCACTTATGCAAGTCAAGTATGTAGAAACATACATTGAATAGAGCAAAATACAAAAAATCCTTTCCCTGCCTCCAGCCTGTGCTCATTCTTTCTAATAAGTTATCATTACTCTGAGCCATGTTTGCACATCCTACCTCCTCAGGGAGAAGAAGGGTCACAACAAGGAGATGTTCTAAGTGCCACTTGTCTCCATTTCATACCAGGAATCATTTTTAATGAGCACATTCACTCGTTTCAGGGCAATGCCCACCAAATCGCATGTCTCTGAGCCAGAACACATGGGAGTCTTTAGGAAAGGTGTGTGCCTTGTGAGCAGACCAAAAAGAGGCCTGCAAAAAGGGGCCTGCAAAAGATCCCATGATAATTTGGTAGCTGAAGTGGTTGCATTTGAAACATGAGCTGGTGTGCTTCATTATTCTGCTTGCAGCATTTGTATGGGAAAGTCCAGTAAACTAAGCTATAAAAATTTATGACCAGTTTGAATGTGGACAAAAATAGTGAGTTCATGTGTTTCCTGATGCAGATGGTGATGGACAGTAAGAGCATAAAGTAATCCTAAGTACAGAAACCCACAGAGTTTTGTTTAGCGTGACCTGTCACTGTGCCCCTACACATTTCTAACAAGGCAGCAGGTACACTGCACAGTGAACTGCTTCAGCTTAAAAAATAGCATAGAAGGTATTTCTTGTATGCATGAACATAAACTATGGTACTAGGTTCTTCAGGGAATTTAAGTTAGAAAATAATTTAAGTTGGAAAAATTTAAGTTAGTTTTGTTGAGAAAACTCAGCAAAGATTTATGAAGATTTAACTCCAGACTCCCTATAATGTTGGCTGGAGGTCCACACTTCCCCATCCAGCCTTTAATTCTATGTCCTTTTATACCCAGAAACCCACCTTTAATTTCCTCCACAAGTTTGTAGAACCCAGCACAGGGTTGGTCCAGACAGCACAACAGTGGGAATCCTTGATCCCAGTCCAGGGAAGCCCTGCTGCCAGTGACGCAGTGAAGACGGACTGTTGCTCGTGCAACGGCGGGAGATTTCCTGTACAACATCCGTCTCACTTTTTTGGGACCACACAGAGCAAACTAGTCCTGTAGCATATATTATTCCATTTATGTCCTTTAACTTTTCTATACTCATCACAGGAGTGAGGTGAGTCTGTTGCTGCAGCATAAAACACATACATTATGTTTATCAGAAAAAAATGGAAAAAAAAAAAGGATTTTATTTTTCCTGAGAAGTCATGTGTGCTTTACTATCACTATTTACAATTAGGTCAATGCAGTAATCTTCATAATAAAGGATACCTCCCTTCCTGATGACATTACTCATTTTCCCCCAGTGACAGAAATGTTCAAGGGAAGATTTGTTATGGTGACTGAGCAGGACATGGTACAGGAAAGTCTTATATTAGGTAGTGCTTCTGCTCCATCTCAGACTAAATAAATCTAGCAGAGATGCATACGAACATGTTTTTATCCTTCCCATCCTTCTAACTGAGGAAATGGACTTTGGAGACCTTATGTCTCTTCTCTGGAGTCTCTGAACTCAGTCATTTTCAATAAAAAGTGTCATGGAAGTAAAGGAATTTGAGAAAACCTTAGGGCAGCCCTGGGCCTTGCTTACTGTACTATTTTTCTGTTAGGTTAACCTTCCACTGGTTATTTTGAATGTATTTTGATATTAATCCATTTTACATAAGATAAAGTACTATGTTCCTCAAAAGAACCCATAAGAATAGCAAAGCTAGTTTTGTTTGATACTGGTGTGAGAGGAATCACAAACTCAGATTCATACTGAGATATTTATTGCTACCTGGTAATTGTTCACTCTTCACTCAGTCCGAGGACAATCTAGCAACCCTGTTCCTTTGGCTTTATGAACAGCCTATCGATCCAAAGACTAACTAAATAAAATATCAAAGCAAAGGTAAACCAGCTGTAGGGTAAAAGTTACAATATAACTAATACAAGTCTGAAAAAGCCATAGTAAAAAAAAAAAAAAAGAAAAAAGAGAAAAAGATGCCATTTCTGGGAATTCAATAATATGGAATAAAAAACTTGATCCTTCTAAATTTAAAGATATTATAGCATATGCATTATTTTTCTACGATCTTTAAATCATTAATGTATTAAGTTTTAGGGTAGAGATGTTAAAGGGGAATAGACCTGAGACAGTTCTTTGGGTTGCTCTGGGAATTTGAGAGAGAGTTTCTGAACTCCTCTGGGAGCCTAATGCTCTGTAATAAATGTAATTCATGAATTATTAATCAAAAGAGCATATACTCTCATAAATTATAAGCAACAGCTGAGGAAGTGACCGGAAGACCATTTCCTAGGACACGAGGAGAGTGATGCTCCAAATTTTATTGTTTTAACTGGGAAAGGCATGGCTACTCTGATTCAGTACCCTTAGAACAGTTTACTCAACTCCAAGTACTTTCCTCCACTCAAATAGGCTGAATCCTCTATACCCATGCTAAGAGATGGATGAAGGGTAGCAAATACCACCCTGTCTAATTTTTTAACCAAAGAGTGACATTCAGAGCAAGCAGCCCACTCCACAGTGCCGAGAGGCATTTTGCACTGAGGCGAGGCACAGCTAACAGGCCATGCCAAGCAGGGCAGGGCTTCCCAGCAGGTTCCTCCAATGCTGCTGCAGATGGCCAGGGTGTGAGCCATCAGCCCAGCATGGCAAGCTCCTGTGGGGCCTTGCCAGAGCACCTGCAGGAAGGCAGAAAGTGCCAGGAACCGCTGCTTTGCCCAGATCTGTTGATGGGTAGAATATTATCCAAAGGAAAGCAATGGTTTCCAACCTTGATTCTGGTTATTCACTTACTTTTTCTCTCCTTTGAGCATTCTCCTGCTGTAACTGAGAAATCTCTATCAAGTAATTGCTGCCTTGAGAGACAGGGGCCTGGCTGCCACGTTAAGGAAAAACTGAAGGTAGTGCCTCTTTCTGCAGGTATTGAGAAATGCCTAAAATCATGACTGTGGTCCTGATAAACATTTCAGCATTTTACTTTCAAAGTAAAGTGTTTCAAAGATAGGAATAGGAGAATTTGGGCTTGTACTGAAATGCAAAAAAAATTGAAGAAATGTGGGATAATAGAAACCAGATCAGTCTCCTGAAGGTAGGGAAGCAGTGATTTTTACTTGACTTGCGACTGTGCAAAGGGATAAGGTGTTGCTTCTGACACCTAGAGAAATAGAGCAAAGAGATCAGAACAGACGTGCCAAATTACAGTACCCTTATGAGGAGCTGCACATATTGTTAGAGATGTGCATTACTAATCTCTTAAAGCAAGTAAGTGGTGGGAAAGAGGTGACCAGAGGCAGCAAACCTTGATTATGCTCTCTAGAAAGTAATTTGCTGTAGTACTAGAATAAAAGTATCATGGGAAGGAATGATGAAGAGCTGTTAAGTTAGTTGCCTGACTAACTATTTTAATAATACTAAACAACCTTAGGTAGATTATTCCAAAAATCCAGCACAACTGCCTGGAACCTTCTCATTGTTACTCAAAAATGAAAAGGCAATTTCTACTCTGTTTCTATCAGTCTTTGAAATTATTTTGCCTGCCTTTCTATGGCAACAGAGAAGGGAGCTGAGACCTAATATTTTTTCAACCACTTGTGTTGTCTTTGTTATCCTCTGGCTATTCTATACTTCCCATCATATCAACAGGGTTGATTCCTTTAGAGGACAGATCTGAGCATTTCTCTCTGTGGCTACACATCCATGTTAAAGTTTTTTGTCCAAGAGAGCAGTGCTTATTCTCAGGCCAGGCCAGGGTACAGGGTGGGTGGTGTCCTGACTTTGGGACTGGCAGTTGCTAGAACAGAGTGACCACACTGCTCTGCCCAACCATTTCACCAGTTCTTCCCTGGATGCCCCACTGGCACTGAGTCCTAACAGCTGCTTTTCAATGGAAAACACCTGAAATATGACAACACCAAGTCCTGTGATCACAGGTCCAAGCAGAAGCAGTAGGTTCAAGTCCTGGCCATCTGTTTATTAATCAGGGAAGCAGACAGATGGAGTGACCAGCAATTGCTCTCTCTGTATAATGCAGTAGCAGGAGAAGAGCTGAGGAGGAAGCAGCTGCTGCCCATTTCTCAGCCCTCTGTTTTGGAACAGTACCCAGATTTTTTAATACAGCCTTACTGCATACATGCATCTCCTCGTCATGTAGCGTTTTTAATACAGCCGTACTGCAAACATGCATCTCTTCATCATGTAAATGGAAAATAGTGCTTGACATACAGCCCCCTCATAAAAACAAACTGCTTATGCCTGTGCCTATAAATACATACACACACAGAACTCTCTGTATCTCTTTATCTATAGATATAGTTACACATCTCTGGAATTACATTTTTCATGCTTCTGTCCTGATTGTCCCTTGGCCCCCACACTATGATGATTTCCACATCAGCAGACTCCCAGTACTTGCTGGGATGATGTAACAAAACTATCATGCATAAATGGAGCCAAGATTGGTGTGATTTACACCCAAATGCTCTGGCCTGGATTAGACTCTGGAATTAAATGGCCTGTTCATGGGTTTTCCTTTTGAGACAACTAACTTCTTTGATTCAGAAATTAGCTCGAAATTAAAAGAAAAATGCAAACGCCAAAATCCTAGTTTATATATAGTATTGCTGCAGGAATCTAGGAATGAACTGAGCTAAGTGATTTAACAGCTCAGCATTCCTCACATGCCTCTCCATCCTCAGCCCACTTTGAAGCAGAGAGGTGGTCCCTCAGAATGACTGAGGACAGGTTTTGGGACCAGAAACCCCAGCTATCACAGCTTCCAAATGTGAATACCAGACTTTATTTCAGTGCTTCACAATGACACATACACTGAAAATGATCAATGGTCTCAGGGAGGCAGGGAAGCCAGAAAGTTAAACCTTGAGTTCTTCAATGGATAAAAGCAGCACAGGTTTTCTCTGCTTCTGGCAGGTGGGGAAGGGGAAATTTCTCTGTCTAATGGTACTCCTGCTGTTCCTTGTAGGACAGTTTCTCCTGAGTAGGTATCCAAAATACAGAAGCATAATTCCCAATTCTCTACACTGTGCTAAGGAGCAGTACTTCTGGTCCAAAATCATGAAGTGCACTGTTCCAGAGCAGCAGATATCCATACCATGTCCTGGGACATACTGCCTCTGGTTCTAGTGTACAGTAGAGAAGAGGAAGTACTCAAGAGATTCAGATAGGCTTGGGAAGGGATACAAAGTCCCTGGGGCCATGAAAGCACAGAGATGAGCTGGCCTGGTGCCATGGCTGATAGAGAGCTGGGTACTCTCCCTAGGCTTTCCCACTAATTTTGTGCAAACCCTGTCATGCTGGGCGTTCACCATTCCCGTACAGAGCTCAGCACCTCACCCATGCTCCAGCCTCTGCCTGCTGCAGAGGAGGTGGAATGAACCCAGGCTGGGGCTGAGTGCTGTGCCTTGCAGCCACATGCTAGGAAGGAAGGTGTGTGGTGTGAAGCTATATTTTTCTCCACAGGCATTTTTCTGAGTCAGGCATGTGAGTTCCAAAAAGTGGAGGGGCTCTGCCTCCCTGTTTTCTTATCAGGTAGGTTTGGTGCTCAGTGGGTAAGCTGTTTTTAAAAATAACTGTGAAGCTCTTCACTTTCCTCCTGCAGTCAAGCAAGGAGGCAATTATTTAGTTCTGCTTCTAGGACAAGGGGTTTTGAATCATTCTCTGCATTCCTAAGTTAGGTAAAGGTAGAAATTTTGACTGCTTCAAACCATTTTCTTCTTTCTCACAGCCAGAAAATAGAGATTTTTTTTGCTCTTCTCCAATGTTTCTTTGTGTTGGTGGCCACTTATGTCCCAGGTTACACTCTTCCAAGCACACAAGGAGAAGAAAAATCACCCTCCTGAAGAAATTTCCCACTTTGCACCAGAAAGACAATATTTTAACGTTAAGCTATGCAGCATCTTCTTTAGTTTAATTCACCAAATGATTAAAAAAAAAAAAGTGGTCTTTCTTTTCCTTTTTTCGGGAAAAAAATGCATTGATTTCATTGCAAAATCAAATACAAGAATAAAAAAATGACACAAAATAGTGTTCTAATGCAGATTAGCATTCACATCTAAATATATGCAATATGTGCAATATTCAATTACCTTTTTTTATTTGATAAAAAAGATGGTATCCATCTGTTATTTTGTTTATTTTTTAATGTAATAGAAGTAAAAGTTACCTTCAAAGACATGAGGTAATGTCCATCAATAATTCACTTTCAATGGCTCTAGTACTTAAAGATAATCATCCACTGAGCCGTTTATTAGCCCTGACAGAGTGAATACAGTGTCAGATATCACTGAAAGGCCTGGAGGATTAAGGCACCAACCCTGCAAACTCTGACATGCTTGCCATCAAACCAGTCTCCAGGACATAGTTAAACCAGGTCATAACCCTTTGCTTGAAGTAAATGCATTTGAGTCTGTTCATGCTTTGGATCATTGCCTCTCTGGCTGCAGGGAAAGTATAAGGGTTAGCTCAGCACTGGAAGAAGAATTTTGTATACATATAATATACCTTTTTTTCTTAAGCATCATAAAACATATACAGTCTGTATATTTATCTATATACTCTGTAAAATATTGTAAAAACTAGAAGAAAAAAAAATATCAGACTGGTTGAATTTTTCAGTGGGTTTAGGAATTCAGTAAGCAGACACCTCTCATCAATTACTTTAAATCCTTCAGTTAAGTACAAGAAAGAAAAAAACTTTTCCTTCAGATTCTGGAATCATATTTGCTCATGTAGAAAACAGTCCACTTGTTTTTTGGTTTAGAGAGTGCCATAAAATCAGATCATGCTGCTATAGCACCAGGATGCATTTTATTCTTATAATAGCTATGATGTCCCTGATTTTCTGTACATCCAAGGAAATAAAAAACCCAACTCACCAATATTGTTTTTTCCCTAACTTAACACCTTGTCATATTGGACTAACTGGTAATATATTCTGATTAGAAGCAATGATGCTAAAGGAGGAGAAAAATGAAAGACGGAATATTAAATCTGATCCACATGTCCAGGTCAATGTTGCTGCCTCATGTAGCAAATCCTCTTTTATTGGCAGTACCCACCCCTTTCTCCGATCTGCCATATTGAACCACGCACTGGTTGACAAGTGTACATTAGTCTCATTTAGCATTCCCTCTCCTGCAACAGCAAACAGGACAATAATTGGGCTGGGCTGTGTTTGGAGAGGAGCCCCATTACTGCCCATGACTCCTTCAAGCTGCCCGTGTTCCTGAGGGGAGCAAACAGCTTGGCAGCAGCAGCATTCCTGACCCAGTGCCCAAGCTGTCCTTGCCCAACACCTGAGCCAGGAGGAGGAGGAGACTGTCACTCTCCTCCTGCCCAGCTGGTGCTGCCCTGCTGTGCCCTGTGGAGCCATCTCCCAGCCACCTCTGCCACAGCATGGCTTTATCTTCCCTTTGCAGCCACCGGCTCCCTGCTTCCTGGAGGGCAAGAAGTTCCTGCCAGAAGCACAAAAAACGTTTTAGTGTCATGTCAGTGTCATGAACTGCTGGAACAGAGCCATGGAAACTTTTTCTAAATGGAAAACTTAACTTTTTTTTTTTTGAGCAAAGTGGGAAAAACTAGCTATGTAATTTGCTGCAGCAGTGTGTACAGAGCAAACTGTGACCCAAAGTGATGTACTGTGAGAGTAAAACAAGCCCAGTCTCAAAGAGGCTTGGCTTTTCTTACTTAGGTCATACTTAGCTTAAACTTGTCCATGTAATTATTAAAATGTTCCTACTTAGACCCAAAAAAATCCCTTCTGCCCTAGAAGTAAGATCTCAGTACGAATTTCTTCTTGTGAATTTTCACACTCTTCCCAGAGTTAAGAATCTGATTTCTCTTTTTCCAGTAGATCTAATTTACACTCATCTTAGAGACACAACTTCTCATATACAACAAACATTAATTTCTTCCTTTTCTAAAATACAGAATCTGAAAGAAAACATAGGTAGGATCTAATATTTGAGAAGAATTGAAAAGAGAAAGGGGAACATTTGTTCTTATCAATCTTTTGTGGGAAGTCCATAATGTCAGATTATGAACTAATAAAACCCAGCCCATTACTACATGACTGCTGCTGAAGGCATTAATATGCTAGATACCTTCTTATATTTTAAATAAGTGAGCTTATTAATTAAATATAGAGAAATTTTTGTGCACTGTAACTGATTTGAGTGCCACTGTTTTGCCATCAAGACAAAAAATACCTTCAAATTGAGTGAAAAAAATGCTGAAAATTAATATAAATCCCAAGTTTTTACCAGGAAAGCTGAAGCAGCAGTTAGTTCTATCTAGTTCTAGAAAGAGGCACAGCCATGTGTTGCAGCATGTCAGAGGTCCTGTTTCCAGAGGCTGTCTCCCAGGTGAACTCTCTGCTGTTTAACAATGCAGCTGAGCATTGCAGCCTTTTCATCATTGGAGGAACTAATCTGGGTGTTTCACAGGGGAAAATGGAGCCAGGGAGAACTAGATTACAGGCCTGTAATACCTTTGAGATCTCTACCCTTTTGGTCAAATATAGGTGAAATTAGCTGACAAATGAGCAATTGTAAAGCAAGACCTGAAAAACAGATCATGTAAGCCCAGCTTCCTTTGGAAAGTAGGCTATGGGGGCAGAATGGACCAATGCAGTTCTTTGCATTCTTATACACTGAGAAAGCAAACTCACACTAACAAATAAATCCACAAAAAACAGCTGCTATATCTGATACAGGGTGTCAGGAAAAAAAGCATGCACAAATTATGTAGAATTTGCAAAATTCTCCCTTACTGTCACTCTTTAACCACAGGATTTTAACCAAATGACATTATTTTCAGTAACAGAAGCAGAGTTTTCAGGACAGAAGAGTAAATCCTTCAATGAAGGCAAAGTTTGAAAGGCCAAGATGCTGATAGTCTGCTTCTATATCAGAAGGAAAGACTTCAGTAGAAAAACAGAAATACATTTATATTTGGTGCAGCTCTCAGGTAATTTCATCAGCCTTAACAGAATGATATGTAGCACCCAGGAATGTCTTCCATTTTTGGTGAAAGTGCAGAATACAGCAGGATTTGCTGTCTCTGCCTCTGGGCATACACTCTGGAGCCAAATTTATCCACCATTTTAAAGCCATGCCTAACTGTGCCCAATGTCAGTTGTGTTTTCAAGTCTTTTGCTGAGACTGGACCACTGTCAGTTTAAATTTTTGGTTAGGTGGACATTGTGCCAGTAGTTGACAGAGAATGAATATGTAGACTTAACAGCTGTTTTCAAACATTTCCAAATTTGTAGCTTGGTTCACATATCAAGCCATTGTCAGATTGCTTTGCTGAGCAGAATCAGTGTGGCATGCTTTAAATATCTACTCAGAGACAACTACAGAAAGTGATCAGTAAATGGCATGAAGCAGATGTACAGTAGCTATAGAAACCACAGCTTATACAAAACAAACAAGCATGGACCATTACCTACAATTTGGTACACGTTCCTTCAACTGCACCATAACATCTGTTGTAAGGAATCTTGTGGGGTGGGCTGAAAAAATACGTTAAACACAAATATTGCTGAACAAAGAATAAAGCCATTTCAAACTTAATGGTGCTACAAGGGTATTTAAATGTACCAATAAAGAAAGTAATGAAGGATTCTGTCAGTGCCAAAGAAAAACACTGGAGAAAATTAGCTACAGCGACCTGCCTGTGGAGCAGCACACATTACACCACATTGCAATAATAAGATAGTGTCATAATAGCTTTCAGCATCAATTAAAAAAAAATCAAACTATTAAGAAGTTTGGCACTACTTTTATTACTCGATGGTGTACAATATCACCCTTGAAGATTTGGGGTTTTCTCCAAAAAATGGGACTCTTTCTCCAAAAGTTGGTTTGAAATGAAGGTTAGATTGTAGCTGACAGCAGTGACCACAACCTTCTTCACCTCCTGCAGAGTCTCCAAGAAAATATCTGTCTTGTTAAAAGCAAGAAAAGTTAAATAAAAAAAGAAAAAAGAAGAGAAAGAGAAGGAAATGTAGAAACAGACATCAGAAATGGTGAAGTATATATTTCTATCCTAAGGCACAAATTAAATTCTTACTGCTCACCCCTTTGGGTTCTTTTGCTTTAATTGTAGATCCTGTGTGCTGATGCCCTGGAGAGCACTCTGATGTCAGAAAGGTGCTTTGACTTGACTCTAAGTCAGGATGATGACTTTGAAAAGAAGCATGAGAAAGCAAGGAGATTACTGGGGGAATCAGTTCATTTCATAGCATCATTGAAACTTTTAGTTTAGGAAAGAATTTAGGATTATTGAGTCCAACTGTTAACCCAGCACTGCCGAGTCCAGCACTGAACCATGTCCCTAAGTGCCATAAGAGTGCCTACAAGCAGGGCACACCCAGCAATTGACACTTGAGTGGCAGCAAGTTCACCCCAGAGCTCTGTCTGGGCAGCTGTGTCAGTTGTGGTAGGTGTGGAAATTAGACAAGCCATGGCTTCTGCTGGGTGGATGCCATCACTCCCTGTTTGAACCAGCAGGCCTTCAGCACCCTTCCTGCACACTCTTCCACAAGAACTGCTGCCCAAACTGGCATGTCATTCCCTGCTTGCCCACTCTGCTTGTGGTACTCCTGATTGCTCCACTGCACCAGGTGATAGGCAAATACATCAAAATGAGATGATCCTTGGCCTTGACTTGTTGCAGTTTGAATAGACAAGAGAAAAGGATTGCAGAAAGGATGGGCTGTTGAGCATATTTTACAGGTTAAAAACTGACATATTGGGAGATAGTACTTCAAGATACAGAACCTGCAAATGCACTTGAAGGAGTATTCCTGCTCTTTCTCATTCCAGAAAATATGTCCTCAGTCTGCCAATAGCTCATGTACTGAAATAAAAAGAATCAGTATTTTCCAGGTTTTGAGACCAAGGTAATTTCACAAGTATCCTGGCAGCAGAGGTAGGAATGACCACTCAATATAATTCTCTGTCAGTATGCAAAACGCAAAGAAAAGAAATAATCTCCTTCAAGGAGAATGTGACTTTTTTTTTTTTTCTAAAATCACCCCCTGTAATAGCTGTTACCTAACTATCTTTTTGTTCTTTGAGGTATTCTGCAATAACAATCTCCAGTGCTATCTTAAGATTTGATGGGTATGTGGAAAACCAGCGTATGTCAAGTTAGAAGCAAGACATGTAGGACATTTATTTTCCCAAAGGATTATTGAACAATATTCCTCAAATACCTCATCCAGTGCAATTAATGATATTTTTTTCCATTCATCATTCATTTTTCATTACTTTCACATCTTATAGAAGGAGAATTTTCCCCGAAAGTTTAAATAAAATATTTGCAATTTAGTTCATTTCGTTATTCATTAAACTCTTGCTTTCATTTTCTTTTTCATAAGCACAGTTCAGCAAAAATAAGTGTTTAAAATGTAGATAGAGGGTGGGGATAAAACTGACATAATATGGAACTAAAGACAAAATTCCCACAATTTTATAGTTTCAGTATCTTGAGGGTAGGACTCAGTAGGGGAAAGATGTGGCTTTCTCTGTGGACAAGTATCAAGTTTGAGTGGAAGGGAATGATGGAGAGTGCCCCCAGGGCTACTCCTTAAAAGTAACCTTCTTCTATGAAAGGGAGTTTTATTTGCCTCTCCCACAGAGCAGGACACTCTGAACTGTGCAGGCTTGATAATCCTTTTAAAATTATTTGGAATTAGTTTTGCACCAGTTTGTATTAATTTCCGGGGAGTGACTGGAAAAGGTCATTTGTGCATTGTGGAGAAGCAGGAGGCATCTGAACACAGCCTGTCATCAGAATTTAATGAGATGATCCAGCTTTTGCATGTGCTTGTAACGTCACAGCTATGATAATAAAAAGCATATGTCTAATGGTTGTTTCTTTTTTTTCTTTTCTTGATCGATAGAGGAGTTAAAAATGGGACAGATAAAATAAGAAGAGGAAGGAAAGCTAATACCTTATCCCATGCTTCCCATTCTGTAATAAGGTGTCATTTTTAGGATATCTTGTCTCTGGTTAGCTGAATGCATACACTGAATAACTGACCTGCTGGGAATTTAACTAACAAACTCCAAGTTTAAACTGCAGCTCTAAGCCAAATTTCCATATTTTCCCAAGGGTGAGCTGTCAGCTCCTACTCATTGGCACTTTTTACATTAGAAGTGTTGCATTAGGCCTAATGCATCTTCCCTTCCTGAAACATGTGTAATTGGTGTTGACGTGAAAGTTCCATATAAAAATCTGTGGTGAAAAAATTAGAGGAAAATTATGTTAAAAACAAACAGAATATTTCTTAAACTATATTTCACATTATTTAATATGGAATATTAAAAATGTGCCAGAAGGCAAAACAATGTTCATTGTTGCCAGTCTGTACAGAAGCCTCCAGAGGAGGAATCAGAGGGTCATGCAACCTCCCTGCTCAAGCAGGGTCCTAAAAGAAGGTTTTCACAGGGTCATGTGCACTCAGGTTTTGTGTACCTCCAAGGACAGAGACTCCACAGTCCATCTAGACAAACCATTTCAGTGTCTTACCATCCTCACAGTAAAAAAACCACTTCTTTCTTACATTTAAATAGAATTTCCCATATTTCAGTTTGTGCTCATTGTCTGACCTGTCCCTGGGCACCACTGAAGAAAAGCTTCATTCTTAATGCCTCCCATGAGGTATTTATGCACAGGGTTAAGATCCCCTTGAGCAGGCTCAAGTGATCCACACTGAGCAGGCTCAGCTCTCTTAGCTTCAGGCCCTTCACCATCTTCATGGCCTTTCTTTGGCCTATCTCCAGTATGTCCATGCATTGTGCTGAGGAGCCCAGAACCAGACCCAGCTCTCCAGACGTGTCTCACAGTTGGAAATGCTTCTTCCTAAACAGGCTGGCAAAGAGGGGAAACCATCCCAGTCACTTGAAGATGATGCTGAGATGTGAGCCAAGAACTTCCAGGCCCAAGAACTTCCTTTGCTTCACTGGAAAGGAATGGTTTTAAGCTCCTGTTGGAGCTGTTTCTGTTCATGCAGGCTATTGTCACAGGTCTGCTGTGTCCCAGATAAACAAATCCATCACTCTGTTTCCACTAATTCTTCTACAGTTGTGTCAAGATCCTTTAAACTCCTATTATTCTTCTCAGCAGAGCCATGAGCACGTCCATTTACACCCTTCAGATTCAGACTGACTTTGTAGAAGATTCTTGGCAGGTGATTCAACATTTGTGTTTTGCATCAACGTGGAAATGAGAGAGGGCTAATGAGTTTCTATTCACTTGGGAGTAGAATATCTCCAAGTTCAGCTATACCTGCTCTTTATGCCTTATTTTAGCCCCAAACTCAGCCACCAGAAGCAGCTGCAATCAAATTATTTTTCTTTAAATGCTTTAAATAAAGAGGATCAAATAAGCACTGAAAAAGATGAAACTCCACAGTGTTTGGAAGATAGAAGACATCTATCCAATTAAAAAAAAAAAAAATAATCAGAGGATGTCACTTCCTCAGGAAAACATCATCTAACATGCCAGCTTGTTCAGACATACTACCTATCATCACTAGTATGCAATACTTTTTTCCTCCTACCTGACATTGAGTCTAGCAGAGAAAAGAAGTGGTTAATGAGCAGAGAGAAACCAATTCTAGTTTGAAATATTGCCTGTGAAAAAAATCAAATAAAAAGGGGGGATAAATTTTAATTTCCATGTCAATAGTTCTTTAAAAAATATAACCATGTAAAAATGTGGAAGTGCATATGAAATACCAAAAATAAATTAGCTATCCCCATGTAGTTTTGTATGCCCATTATCCTGTTTAGGAAACTAGAAAGCTGGGATATTTATACACAGTGATTATTTCTTATCTGTTCAAATCTAAATTATGTTTAAATATGGATTTTCTAGGATCTACTTTATAAAACCTTCCTCCAAAAGCTTCAGGGAATAGGAGCTTAATTAAGAGTGTTTTAGAAGTGGACTTCAGAGTGATGTTCATTATGTTTACTTTAATACCTTTAGCAATCATATTACATGGAAATTTATAAGCCAGAAAGGATGTCCACCATGAAAAGCTGTTCTTCATGTAACCTCAGACATTTCTATCTTTGACTTCTTTATTGTTTGCATTCTTAATACTTTGAATAATATAGAAGCAATTATTAACTGTGTGTAATTGTAGCAATTAATTTAGAGTTGATTTAAATGAGTTTATAAAGGGAATCATAGATTCCCGTTGCTTCTACATTTTTTTTAAAGAAGAAGCTGGCAGCACTGCATTTTTAACACTTGGTCTTATAAATTGTTCCATGCTGTTTGCCTTAGGACCTGCTGATAACAATAACACAGACATGGATATGCAGGAAATATGCATGTAAAGGAAAAATAGATTTCATATAATGCTACACTTAGCTTAGACTTTTCAGACTTTTGAAGGATAACTTGTTAATATTTTCCAGTTTATAAGTGGTAGAAGAATGAAGTTCTGAAATCCATTTGAATATTTCTAGAAAATTCTAATGATAATCTACTACTCAAAGAAAATATCAATAAAGTACTTGACTGTGGAAAGAAATATAATTTTTTCCTGGAAATACAAGGAGTGTACCATCCTCATCTGCAGTTCACTTTGTTCTGCTCCTCACTAACTTGCATATTTCTGATCAAAAAATTATTATTTAAACACGTTTGTAGGTCAGAAAAGTTAATCCAGTGTGTCCTGTAAGACACCTTACGAGTTTTCAGTCTGGTTTCCCAGGGAAATGCAGCTTACATGATCTCGCTCTCTGACCATCCATCACATGGTGACTACAAGCCCATCTGACAGAAAGGCACGATATCAATGATAAATCATTTCCTGCAAACTTCATGGAAATCTGTGTCCAGGCAGATGAGAGAGATCTAAATAACGTCCTGTGCTGAGAGAAAGGTTTCAGCAGGAGCCTAACCTGGTCAGAATGAATTCCTCACATGCACTGGATGGCTCATGGGTCACACCATGAGCCTGGCACAGGGGCTACTGTGACCCACACACAGCCCACCCCACTCCTGACCCAGCTATGGAGAAAGAGGAACACAACCAGGACATAGGGATATCATAGGCATGGAATGATGGGCAATTCAAGCCCAGAGGAAGAGGCAAGATGGAGATAATGCAGGGGAAGTTGGACAATGACACAAGGGGACAGCTGGTGGTTTATCGTGACAAGGGGTATGGAAGGCACTGGGTTATTACTGGGGCAAAGTGAGGCAATGGAGAGAACAAATCTCTATGATGGTGTTTGTGTTAGTTTCATTGGTTCCAATGAAATTATTTGCAATTTGTCTGCTTAGAATAAGAATGGAAATTACTTTTATATTTGCTGTTTTCATATGACATTCTTGAGCATTTCACTGCAATAGAGGCAGAATGCAAAACTCAGTATTGAATCTATTAGCATGAATTTTGCTGAAGGACTTCAAGGACTTAAAATGCTGAGATTGGAGTCAATATTACATTCAAGCCTCTTGAGGGGAAGTAGAGCCATGTTTGAAAATGTATTTAATATGTTCTATTTATTTATTTATTATATTGTAGTTCCTCAGTATTTTGTCCCACAGTTACTGTGAAAAAAAAAACAACAAAACATAACCAAAACAAACAAAAAACCTTCCAAACAATAAAATTAAATTTAGTATTATATAGAAAAAGAAATGGGAATAAGGTCTGTAGATAGTGTATCATTCTGGACCCTCAGTGAATGAAAAGATTTAATACTCCTATTAAAAACAGCAAATAAAGAGTGATTGAGTATATGAAGCCAAATAGCTTGTATTTTGTTAAAGTATATCTTCTATCCAGGCATAATTTGAAGTTATCTAAAAATTAAGAATCTGCTACCAACACTGGTAATTTGTTTCTTATTGATTACAAATAATGAATGTTCTTCATTTTTCATTTGTATTTAACAAGCTTGAGCTTACAGCCATTAGTTCTTTCTACCACAGAGTCATAGAATCACAGAATCATTTAGACTAGAAAAGACCTTCAAGACCATCAGGTCCAACTGTTACCCCAAAACTGACAAGTCCACCACTAAAATCATGTCTTTAAGTGTCACATCTACATGTCTGTTGATACCTCCAGAGATGCTGACACCACATCTCTGGCCAGTCTCTTCCAATGCCTGACCACCCTTTCAGAGGAGAAATTTTTCTTAATGTCTAATCTAATCTAATCTGGCACAATTTAAGCAATTTCCTCTTGTCCCATCACTTGTTACCTGGCATAAGACAGCAGTCTTCCCTGGCCTCAACCTCCTTTCAGGCATTCCTTGAGAGCATTAAGGTATTCCCTGAGCCTCCTTTTCTCCAGACTAAACAACCCCCAGCTCCCCCAGCTGCTCCTCACAGGACTTGTGCTCCAGACCCTTCTCCAGCTCTGCTGCCCTTCTCTGGACTCGCTCCAGCCCCTCAGTGTCCTTCCTGCAGTGAGGAGCCCAGAGCTGGACACATCACCCGAGGTGTGACCTCACCAGTGCTGAGTACAGGGGCACAATCACTGCCCTGGTCCTGCTGGCCACACCATTGCTGATACAGGCCAGGAAGTCATTTGCCACGTTGGCCACCTGGGCACACCCTGCTCATGTTCAGCTGCCATCAGCCACCACCCCCAGGTCCTTTTCCTCTGGGCAGTTTTCCAGCCATTCCTCCCCCAGCCTGTAGAACTCCAGGGAGATGTTGTGACTGAAGGGCAGGGCAGGACCCAGAACTTGGCCTTGCTCAATCTCATGTAATTGGGCCCATCAATCCAGCCTGTCCAGATCCTTCTGAAGAGACATCCTGCCCTCCAGCAGATAAGTACTCCTGCCCATTTTGGTTCCAACTGCAAACTGACTGAGGGTATCCTCGATCACCTCATCCAGATCATTGGTTAAGATATTAAACAGAGCTTGACCCAACACTGAGCCCTGGGGAACATCATTTGTGACTGGACACCAGGTGGATGTTACTGTTCACATCCACTTTGGGCTCAGCCAAACACAGGTGGTAAACACTGGCAGGCACCTGCTTATAACAGGGACACTTATACAAATTATCTCACTGACTTCAGCATACATAAGTAAATGTACTCTGCTGCAGAAGAACCCTCAGTGAGAGTAAAGGTGCACATGAGATCTGGGAAAGTGAAATTCCATCCTTGCTGATATTTGAAAAAGCTACAAATTCATCAGGCTTGAAATAAGATTGTATTTTTAAGTATTTTTAAGCACCTGGTAGCACTTGTGTAATAGAAAGTCTATCAGCCTTTTCAACATGAAACTATAAACACTTGATAAGATCTAGGAGCTCACACAGTGTACACAGTGTCAAGCTGACATGGTTGGCTGGTTGGTTTTTGGTTTGTTTTTGTTTTTTCCATTCTGAGTTGCTCCAAAAGCAGTTGTCTTTCTATAAAAGAAAAATGGGGACATTTAATTTCTTTCATTATGACAGAAAAAATAATCCTCAAAATGTATTATGTTTTAAAAATATATTTAATAACCGTTGTGCTGTGACTTAAATGAATCCCGTGCTATATACAGGTTTTGACTGTGCAGTTCCCTTTTGTTTAATATTTTTAAATTATTTAAAACAACTCTCTCTCTCCTTGAGATATAATTTGATATCTGGAAAACTTGAACACTAGGTGATTTCAAAGTGTCATGTCCTTGCCTGCTGGCAGCTCTCCTCTTGGTGCTCATCTCCACTCCTGTTCCATCCTCTGTTGTTCCCCAGTGCCCAAAGTGTCCTTGAGCCCTAGCTCCAGTATTGCTGAGGCCACGGCAGAGGCAATAGCAAATGTGCAGAAGCTTAACAGCTTAACCCATGTGCAACATTTGGATCTGATAAACCCATTCCAGTCAGCACTAAGAGCATCACTCACAGCAACAACCAGTAGGGATCTTGGGCAGGTTCTGATGAAAGACACGTAGTTATAGGGAAATAGCATAGCACAAGTCCTTCTCCCTCTTCAGTTCTGATACTGGCTGCGTTGGAGACAGTCCCAACAGGGGAAGATCAACTGAGACCACTGTTCTTCCTGGCTGGGTACTGAGATTTTTTTTTTTTCTGTTCCTTTTCTTTCTCTCTTCTGGATTTTTCCTTTTTCATTTTTTTCCCAAGACTTGATTTGTACCTTTAAAATCAACATATTCCATCAGCTTCAGATGCTCCTAATCAATCACTGTGCAGATGGACAAGCCTCAGCATTCTCTATGCAGCTATTTCTCCTACTATCTGGCTTTGATGGCAGACATAAGTGATCGCTGAAAGACGAGTGTTACAACAGATAAGTCCATAGCAATGTTTCCCCAAAACACCTCCCTAGACCAAGTAACTTGTGATTTAGGAACTTTCCTGACCCAGAAATTCTAAAGTTAAATGTTTTCAATTAAGAGTCCTGGTTGGAATTTTCTAATACAAATGTTTCCCATGCTTTATAAACCCATGAAACCTTTTACCACCTCCAACACACACTGACAGGGATTTCAATGTCCTTCTGCACTGTGTGTGTGGCTCCTTTCTAATTCATTTCAACCTGCAATTTTCTGGCTTTTCCTAGTGCCCCTCAATGTATTAGAGGGATCTATAAACAGTTTCCAGCCTTTTCCATGCAACTGCATGTCTCAGCATGACCTCCTGGCTGTTTACTTTTCCCCAGGCTATAAAGCCCCAGTCATGCAAGGCTAAAGGTTCATGGCTTATGGAAGAAGAAAGAGAGGAGTCAAAGACTTCTGCTCAAGTCACACCATTAACGTTTCTGAAAGGCTGGGAAATTCCACAAACAGAAAAATGTGCAGTCTAGCCCAGCACAATGCAGGACCATAAAAAGCAGCATGATGAATGTCATACTACTATGCACAGCACAGTGAGTAGCTGTGCATGAGCTTTCAAGGGAGTGCAGATGGTGGGATTTAAATGTTCATCATCTGCTTTCCCAACTTATTGAGGAACCCAGGTTCATTTCCAAGAATGAGGAACAAGGTACTAGAATTTATATTTGATTAGAAAGATCTCAATAAGCAGCCTCTTCTGACTAAATATTCAGTGACTTCACACAGCATTCTTCCAAATATATAAATTTCTCATGTTTGGGTTGCAAGACAGGCACAAGTTCGAGACCACTGTCATGAGAGTCTGCATATGCAAATTTTTGATAATTCTCTATAAAAGAGACAATGTACACAGAATTCTCATCATGATGAAGTGACCTTGCCTGGATAGGAATGGAAGATTGCCCATGTAAGAAGACTCCTACTTGCACACAGTTCTAAATTGAAGTGTTTTATATTTTCATGTCTAGTAACACAAAGAACTCTAAACAAGCCAGAATCTCCAGAAAGAGAGACTTCCCCTTGAAGAAGAAAACAGACATATGGAAAAAAAATTAATTATAAAGACACTGTAAAGTTAATTTTTGTTATGGCATAGTGGCTGAACAATAAAAGGTTATTAACTTACATCATAGTATCTCATAATTGCATTTCAGATGTTGCAGGTGTGGGACTTAAAAGATGAGTTAAAATGCAAGTTCTTTTTATTTGTCCTTAAGCCTGCTTTGTAGCAGCTCTTAAATTTGTATTTCTGGTTTAATTAAAAAAAGGCATAATATATCACCTTCCTCTATGGTGATAGGAAATTAATTTTACAAACTCTAGTTATAAGTAGTTATGTTAAGATTGTACCAATTTCATGAATAAAAATAGCATATACTGCATAGTGAGCTCTGTATAATGGCAAAAGAATAGAAATAGGCAAAGAAATATTTATGGTCATTTAGTCTTGTCAAAGCAAAATGGATTAAAACCTTGTTTGAAGAAGGTCAACTCAGCCACCAGTGCCTTTCAGAATCAGGCCCTTACACTTCTGCCAAGTTGATAAATATTTCAGTCAAGAGGATTTACACACTAAGGAGCAGGTGAATAAAAATATTCCCTCTTGGTCTAAATTCTGCAGTAAACAGATCCCAGGAGTACTCAGGCATTAAAAAAATTAGTGTTCTAGGCAGATCCCACAAGCAACAAGCAAATGGAAATTGTTTAGTTAAGATAATGCAGCTCAAATTTTTGCAACATGATGGACTAATGCTTCTATGTCTCAGATCCTTGGCTGTCCCTGATTTTAGTCCTGAGTTATGTGTCCAGACTACCAAAAAACCTACATGTCTTAACTGACATGCAATCCAGATAGCACCAAGCTATAAATCAATCTCTTGGTTTTTCCTTTGTGGGCTTCCCAAATGCAGTCAGACAGCAGGACAAATGGCAAAACTGGAAGTATACTCCACTGTGAGTCATTGCTCAGGTAACAGGTTTCTGCCTGGAATGAGCACCCACTAGTCACAAGCACCCTGTCTTTTCTGTTCTGAAAGGGCTGAATGAAGTGCTGTTCACAGGCCCAAGGTTCAAATGGAGGCTGCAGCTGTTTAGGAGCAGTGGAGAAAACAAAAAAGCCATGAAAAACAAAAACCTGAGAGCTAACAGTTTATATGAGCAATGGCTTAAGTCACTGAGATGTTTTTGTATGCATTTCTAATACATTCATTACCATAACAGCAACAAAACAATTCATTTTCTTCCTTTCATTTTACTGTTATGATAATAATTTCCATAAAATAGGAGTCACATCAGCCGATTTCATATAAGGTATTACCCCTGTTTACAAATGTTACTTATATTGGGCAAGCAAGATCTGTAATTCAGAAATGATTGATCTCCAGAGGGTCACAGCTCCTACCACAACATTACTACACACAGAGAAACACAACCCAGCTATTTTCTGCAATAAGAGGCTGTACACAATGGCAGATCAGCTCAACATGCATTAACTGAAACTCCCAAGAACATATTTTCTAGGGTTTTCCCCTGGATAAAAACTTTTTGAACCATTACTGCAAACCTAAGTCAACCCTTTGCAACTCTTGTGCAGGAAAAGTATTTCCCCACCAAGACTGGATACACACCTAGTGAGAAAGGAAGGACATACTTTGTCTTGAAGATATATCTGAGTTCAGTGGAGGATCTCAGCACTGTCTCACACACCATTCCCATGATTACCTAAGGACATCAGGTCTAGCTACAAATATTAAAAAAGTAGTCAACAAATGGTCATAAAAAATCCCCAAGAGAAACAGAATGGGAAGGTATTTCAAGTGAGTTGCCTTACAAGTCTCTCTGCTCATTCTACTTAATATTTTCATCTATATAGGGCTAAATGGTTAATGAGAAGTTATAGAGGTGACAGAAGTTGTGCAAGACCAGGACAAATTTTGAAATGAACTGGCAATGTAGCTGTCCAGAATCAACAAGATTAATTTAGCCTGTCTTTGATTCAAATGGATTGTGAAGGGTTTATTCCTGGCAAGCTATTACAGAACAAATCAATGGGGATAACAATCAGCTAGAAAGCTGTGTGTTGGTGAAAGAGCTGGGTTTATAGGAGCCACAAAACTGGTATGGATGCAGCAATCTAGCTCTGCAGAAGAAAGACAATACTCAGTTTGGAAAGCATTACAGAAATGAAGTGTGCAATAAGACAAAGACATTTCTTCTGTCACACCGAGTGTCAGTGAAAGGTTTCCTCGAGCACTGCATCCTGGCCTGGATTCTGGAGCACAAGACAGAGAAAATGCAAGGAAATATGAGTAATAAGAGTAGCAAGAGGTCTGAAAGAGAAAATCTGCAGAGAAAAAAAAAAGTCTGTGGTAGTTCAATTTGGAGAGTGAGGACAGAGAAGGAAATGGAAATCTTGCATAATTATAAAGATTGTTAGAAGTTCTTCTTGCTAATATTACTGTATTCAGGGCAGATACTAGGGAAGACTTCTTAGTAGGGTAGAGAGAGGGTAGCATGGTGACCCCACAGAAGATTATGAACTCTGCATCAGTGCAGGATGCACAGGTTATGTCAGTATCAGTAACTAGCAATACTAGAACATAGACCTGGGCCCTCAGTCATCCTCCCTGCAAAACCATCAGTTGTTCTAGGTCCATAAGAACCCTCCGTACAGGCCTGGCTTTCACATGTACTATTCCCAAGTCCTATTCCCAACAGACAGGTTTAATAGGAGCATTCTTCACAGCAAGATAGGAGAGCTTCAAAGTATATTTCCCTGGGCCATTTGGTCTCGGGGCCAGCAAACTGTGTCAGGCAGATTTAATGTTTAAGGACTGCAGTCAACCAGTAGCAATCCATAGGAAGGCAAACCCACCTCTGCAGATGAGGGGTTAAGATATATTGTAATATCTTATCTAGTCCTGTATGAGTGAATTTGTGTTTACGGAATAGTAAATTGACCTTTGTTGGAAAACACAGAAAACTGTGGGCTATGGTACAATCCCAATTAGATCCATTTTCCAGAAGTCTTATAAAGACGTAATGAGGCTGACCTTCATACAAAAGAAAAATCAGTCTAATATAAATCAAGTCCAACATCTCAGCTGGAGATAAACAACTTTCATCAACCAGAAGATGCAGAACTAGATTTATTGTTATGTGGCATCACAGAAGCAAGCCATACCAAACAATGCAAGGATATTGCCCTTCCATCATTTTGGAATTCAGAGGGGGATAGAAGGTCCACACTGCATCACAGCTCTCAAAAAAACAGCCTCTCAGCACCAGCTGTGGGCCCAACTTTATCATGCTTTACAAACAAAGACAATGTCTACAACACAGTCGCTGCTCCAGCTGTGCTGTGATTGATGGCAGCTTAGCTGCCATAGCAAGGAGCTCAGTGTAGGCTTCATCTGCATAAGCACATTGTTGCCCTGGATAGATTCCTGCTGTTTTGGGGGCACTTAACCTAATCCTGGCTCAGAGAGACCTTTGCTGCAACTCCAATGTAGAAACGGCAGGCAAAAGAGGCACCTCCTTTGGCCAGCTGAGCCACAGCAGACAATCCCTTTAATTCCTAGAGGGCTCTGTTCCTGAAGGCTCAGCATCAAGAAGCACCTTTTATATTTATATGGGAAATATTTCAGCACGAAGTCAAGGTTTTATTGGGATGTACTCCTCACTGTCACCACTCTTCCTTCACACACTGAAGTTCTACTTCATTCCTCCCACCATATCTTGGCATCCTATTTTCTTGGGAGACAGTTTAAAGAATGAGAATATGTAGTCACTGAGTGGCCTAGAAAGTGGAAGATAATGTTATGAATTTGTCCAGTAATTATGAGCAAAAAATTCTTCACCTTGCTTCAAGAAAAGGAGTAAAATGCTAAATGGCATGTGCCAGCCTATCAAAATGGGGAAATCTTGTGGACAGTGCATATTTCCCTGCTGTGAATTTCTTGCCCCTGCTCCTTTCTATATTCATAGACAAACTCAGTTTAGGCATTTTCAGTTATCTAGTTTCACTGCTGAAAAAAAATACAGAGAAAACCACTGGCTTTAGTGAAGGTAAAAAAAGAGATGATGAAGAGCCCCAAATTCTTGAAATCAATCAGGAGCAGGAGAGTAATAAAGGCAAACCAGTAAAATGTTCTTTCTGAACCCAAAATGCAGTTATAAAATAGAGGAGAGAATTTGAGATACTTGAAGTGACATAGCTTTAAAATAAATCTAGGTATTCAAACCTGCTTCTGAGGTGGAAGATTACTTTGAGGAATGCTTGAAGGACCTCATCCACTGTCTATTCTTTTACAATTCCACACCATTTGGTCTAAGTCACCTGAGAGGAAAAAAAAAAAAAATGTTGAGTATATAATTTTTTTCCTATTCCTCCTGGGCTTCATAGCTTGAAATCTGTATTTTTGTAGCAAATAATTAAATAAATCAACCCCCTTGAAGCCAGCATTTAGGTGAAACTTTCAGCACACTGCACCTTTGAGTCATCAGACCCAGACCCCTGCTATCTCCAGCAATCACACCACATAAACCACTTCATAAATCTATCTTGTTCCATATTAAGAATTCTGTGGATGGCTGCCCAATTCTCAATACTTTTTAAGCTCTGTCTGAAGAATGGAAACTTTCTCCAAACTTGCATTTAACATTTATTCACAGAGAGCTGTTCCCTTTGGTTTCATGGCAGGGAACCCTTTCCTTAGCTCCTCACTCTATAGAGCACTGTCCACAGCCCCAGTCATCATCAAAACAGCTTTTCCAGCCTCATACAAACTTTGCTTTGCCAGAGGGAGCAAGCCAAGCTTGTCACAATCTCACCCAGCATGACAGAAAATCTCTGTCCCTCTGAGTGACCTTCCTCTGCACAGTGCAGCAGCTGGAATCCACCTTTTTCTGATTTGTTTGGGGTTTTATTTATGGGTTTGTTTTGTTTTTAATTGCATGTCCAAGGTTGCACTCAGTTTTCCAGAGAGGCTCCATACTTGTTAATTTGCAGCAAAAATATTTAAGCCAGTAGGTTTTAGCCTTGTTTTTCCTTTCTTCTTTAGAGCATCTCACTGAGTATGATTAACCATCACATGTATGTTTCTTCTTTACTCTCTAATGGCAAATCTCAGGTTTATAATGGTAGTTATTGCTGTTAAGTTCCTATTAAATTTTCTCCCATTTCTGCAATTCCAATTTAAAGGTTCAGCCAAGTTCTTTATTTGATATTCAAATCCTCGTTTGCAGTGCTGGCACTGCTAACTTTTTCATTAGCAGCAGTTTTCATTGCCACAAGATTTTCTTTTCCTGTTTAATTCATTGATGAAACCAGTAAATACTTAAACTTTATGATATATTTTTTTAAATCCAAGATACAATATTGCAATTTTTTAGTTTTAAAAAAATTATACTATAGAGCTGCAGTAAAACCCATCATACATAAACTGTCTTATTTATTTTTCACTTGCCCCCATATCTGATTATTTCAATAAATATCTTGCTTTCTGATACAAACTGGATTTCTGAACGACAACATCACGTAAACCTTTGGAACAAAAACAGAAAGTTTGGTATCTTCATAAACCTTTCTACCCTAGATTGATTTGGGAATATTTTTTGCCTGCTGTATTGAACTGTTCAGCAGCATGAGAGTTACTGTTTTATTGGGGTTTTATTTACAAATGTAGAACAAAGCATAGTCTTTATCATACAGCTGCTACCTTAATAAAAAAAAATGAGTTAATTCTTGCTAGTGATCTGAGCTTTGCCTTGATGCCTGAGGTTAGGTACCTCGGCAATCCCCAAATACACGCGGCCTGAAGCACTGTATAACACCATCCACTGTTGATTTGACTGTGGGTCCAAGTTATTAGGTTTGCTGTCCTTTTACAGGACAGGGAGATTTCATTTTGGCAAGAGCTGAAGAACACTAGTGTTTCTATGCTCAGTGCCTGCCTGCAAAACCTTTTATCGCTCTTTCCTTTTCATTCTCTTTAGGAGATAGCTTCAGCAAGAGAGCGACAGTATTTTGCTGCCCAGTGCTGTGAGACAGGCAACCAGATATGGGATGTTCTGAGGTCGGATGATTCACGCACACTGAAGAGAAAAAGGCTAGAGACAGTGCATTGTCCTCAAAATTAACCCCCCTAAGAGCAGACCCCAAAATGGAGCAGAATGAGAAGCACCAAAGTGCTTGTTCATGCCTCTGCCTTCTCTAAGGTCATAAATGTTTGCCTGTATAGTTTGAACTTGTTACAGTTTCATGCTTAATAGTGGAAATGTGTTAGGATATGCCAGCTCCATATTTTTTCCCTGCTCTGTCCCTAGAAAATCCTCTGAGATAAACCTTTTCAAGCAGGACTGTAAATATGGAGATCTTCTCCCATAAGATTAGCTTCCAGCCAGACCAGAAGGTAGCCTAGAACTTCCTGGCTAGTGTGAAGCCTTCATGAGTTTCCTGTGCTAATTTATTCCTTCTGTGTTGAGCACCATTTTCATATTGAGCTCAGCCAGAGCCAGGTGGGTGGTAAAAACAGCAAAATGTTTTTTACCCCTCTCTTCTCCAAGGTTCCCTGAATCTGCTGACTGAAAATTTTATTGGAAGTGCTTTGGGTTTCAGTCTAAAGCAGAAACAGCAAAGTTTAAAAGCATGTAGAAAGCAAAAAGCAAACAGAAAATTAACAGGCTGAATTTGGAAGAAAATTTTACACAAACTATTGTGTGCTTCATCTGAAAGGGTGTACAGTCAAAATGGAAATCAGTTTAAATGACAGGAAAGGGAAAAGAGAGGCTGGAAGAAATACAGAGTGAAACCCTGGAAGATTAGTGCTTTAAATTATGAAAGGACAAGTGACTCTCAAATAAGGAGCCTCCACAGGCATAATCCAAGTCCATTTTTAACCTACCTTGTCCTTTCTAGATTAAGCAAGGACTTGGGAGCAACTGGACAGTAAGCCAGTAGGAATCCCCCTGCAATAAATGGAGTAAAATCAGTCAAACGGCTTTGGAGCTAAGTGCCACAAACAAGCTAAGTACCGCTGCACTGGGGTGGCACTGCATAATGGTGTGCACATTGTGACACAAGGAGCAAGGACTGCTCCCCAGCACATTAATTCAGAAGGGCCCTGAGAAATGGAAAAGCCTGAAGACCTCTTTGTTGCAGCCATATGAAGGACAGAAGGAAAAGTAAAACAAGAAAACCTTACATGCCATTTCACATAATGACTGTCCTGCACAGGCTGTGCTGAACTCACCACACCCAAGTATCAGTATTAAAACAGAGCTAGGATAAGAAAAGTAAAGGGGAAGTCCTGTTTACTAGTAAAAATATAAACAAGTCTCCAAAATTATAAACTGACAAGAAGGCTCTCTGCAGTGTAGTGTGAAGCATATTTTGCAGTATCTAACATGCCCAAACACTGACAATCTATTATCAGCCATGAGCGACGTTCTCAGGTTGTGCTGCTCAGAGTCTGTTTTTCAGCAGAAAATCTCACCTCTGCTAGCTGCTTTCAGTGGTGTCTGCACTGAGAGGAATAAAAAGCTCTGCAGAGAAGCATTATTTTAGCTTTCTACTATTCTCACCAGAATATCTTTTCTCAATTACAAAATAAACAGTTTTATGAATCTTTTAACTAAAACTAACTTTACAAAGAGAAAAATGTATACACACATGGAGAGAGAGGAGTATGTATACATGTGTGTGCTTGTTTTGGGGTTTTTAATCCTGCATATTAGGATATATTATGGCTGACTAATAAACTAAAACTCAGAGCATGTGAGAGAAATAATTCCATCTGTCTGTCAAAGGTATGAGCCTGTAAACTTAATTACAGAAATAGTGTAAGTTTATGCAAGCAATAAAGAACTAACAAAACAAACAAAATCATGCATAAAAATCCAAAATTTTTCCAGCAAAACCATGACGTCAGATTTTCTCAGTGTGCATATCTGTGTACCACTCCTTGTTCACCTTTATTCTGGCTGAATTCTTAGCTGCTTGACTACAAAGTAATGCAAACACCAAAGGAATTAGAACATCAGGATTCCATGGTGTTGTGACAAATTTAAAACTAAAAGCATCCTACCTGGTACTTTTCTTTTTTTCCCCTTCTTCCTGGTCTGCCAAAATGTTAACAGCAATGCCATGTATTCAGTGCCTCTGCAATGCCCTCTTGGATGGCCTCGCAGTGCCTTGACACGTGTTGCTCTCCCTTGGCTCTGACCTACAAGGATGCATCTCAGCCACGAGCCACGGCACTGCTGGCGACAAAGCCCCTTTGCTTTCCAGTCAGAGCTGATGTGCCAACTCCGTCTCTAAAAGCAAAGGATGTGCATCTCACATGATCTCCCTTCTCTTCCCACTTCTCCACCGCCTCTGGGGCTGGGCAAGGATTAGAGTTTGCTTGAGCACCAGTGAAGCACCACGCTGGAGACCTCAGTCTTGGCTGAGCAGTTGTGTGCAAATATTTGGTAAGTGGTAGGTGTGCCTACCATTCAAAAGCTTTGCTAACAGCTCTGGTTTCTTCACTTGGTAGTTGGGCTTGATGCTTTACTGTAAAATACATCCCATAGATAAATAAATGTACATCCCAACATAAAAGTACATCCCATATATGTATACTATATAGTACATTGAACTATAAAAAAATCACACAACTTACTGGATATCCTCTGGGGATTCATTGTTTCACCAGGTGAATAGAATCTAACACAGAATGAAAATGCAGGAAAAAGTGTGAGGTCAAAGAAACATAGCCATGTGCCACCTTACAGGAGAGGTTTGGACATGAGAGCAACTAAGACATATCAAGAGCTATCATAAATATTTATATAGTGTTGCAGAAATAACAGGTGTCTTATAATCAGCAAAGTGTGTCAAACAGATAGAAGCTCTGAAGAGCTAACCTCCAAACAGTGTAAAACAGAACAACAGTATCTCTGGAGATGGGATATGGCATCTCTCCCCCTGAAGTGGAAGTAAGTGCATCGGGCAGGATAAGTCAATGCACTAGAATCCCATGTGTATGTTAGAAACTGACTGGATTTACCACATACATACCTCAGCCAGAGCCTGCTGGAAAGATAAGCTTTGGATCCAGAGCACCAAGCTAGGAATGAGATCATCTTCATAAGATGTGAAAGCTAGGAATGAGATCATCTTCATAAGATGTGAGGTTGTACCCATTTTCTGTTCAGCATTTTCCAGGTGGAGATTTAATGCAGATTCAGAGACACAGATAAACCAAGCGTTTCTGAACCATGCTGAGGATCTGCCTGTCCTTAAATCCTCTTCTCTGTCCTTCGCTAAACTGAATTTAATGCCACCTTTCAATGAGAAAACTTTCTGTGAAGACATTAAGAGTTTAAATAACTTTTTTTTTTTTTTAAGAAGGAAAACTATGAAAATATCATCAGAATCAGCAGAAATGCTATCAAACACCAATTCATCAGTGTGCTGGCCTGTTGAAGGGAACCCAAGCCAAAAAGCAGATACTTTGGAAACACATAGATAATGGTACCCAGGAACAATTTTTTCCCCTTATGATTTTATGGCAAGCCATAGCAGGCATCTCTCAAATTAAATTAAAACCTTTAGGGAGTTTGTTGATAGAAGTTTTGATAAGGCTTAAAGCTGACTGAAGCTCACCCACAAGTCTGGGAGGATTAGTCTTTACTTTTTTAAAAATAAAAAAAAATGTAGTTAAAACTATTTTACCTCTTTATTTCTACCTATTTAATCTGCAGAGTGATTAAAACCAGGTTTTTGCATATGCCATCGATATTGTCCAAGTGATATACACTGCTGTGCTACTGCCCTGAGATAATGTGCTGCTAGCTGGGTACCTCTGTGTTACTGTCAGACCTTGCTGCTCACCACCAGCAGAGTTGCCTGAGCTGAAGCAACTCTGCCTGACAGTAAATTTCTCTGTATTCTTGTATAATTTCAATTACATATAATCAGTTTATCATAACCTTCTTACACTGCTGCAAAGTGACATTTACTGGTTGTAAATTCTAGAGCTTAGAGGAAATAACACTAACTACTTTAAATAGCAGTTGGGTCTTAATGCCCCAGAGACAACCATAGAACTTAGAATAGTTTATGTTGAAAGGGATCTTTACAGATCATCTAGTCCAAACCCTCTGACCTTTACAGGTCATCTGGTACAACTCCCCTACAGGGATATATTCAAATAGATCTAGTTTCTGAGACCCCCCTCCATCATTGAATATTTCCAGGGATGGGGAATTCACCACCACTCTGGGTAATCTGTGCCAGTGTTTTGCCACCTAGGTTGTGAAAAAATTCTTCCTTATATCTAATGTGAATTGACTCTCTTTTAACATAAAACCATAATCCCCTGTCATATCACAACAGGCCCACCTAAAAAATCTGCCTTTAAATATTGAAAGACCTCAATACTATTTTACTTACTCCTTTTTTTATGTATTTGCATAACAGACATACACCTTTTCCAGTAAAATTGGTTCAGCCATTTTACTTTCCCTGTGCTGGGTACATCTTTCCCATCCCTTTGTCACCAGGGTGAGTAGATGTGATGCTACCCAGCTTTTCCACTTCAGACATCTCAAGGTTTCACCATGAAATAAACAATGAGAATATCTAAGTGGAAAAGCTGGATAATTTATTTATTCACTCACCAGGAAGAGTCTGGTGCACTGTGGACATAACCCATATCAACCCAGCTAATGCTAATTTCATTACCAACTCTCATAAGAAGCTCATGAAAACACACTCCTTTTTTTTCAAAAAACTTAACTCAGGTATTTGGAAGTCATGGAGGAACTCTTCTTAGACCACAGCTGGGATTTATCTCGCTCAGGTCTCAAAAAGTTAGTTTCCAAACTCTCAGCTATTTACACTGCTCCCCATTATAGGCAGCTGGGAGAAGCAGGCACATCCAGGGAGAAATTCATCTCATCTGGAGATAGTTAGTTAAAGTAGGTCAGAGAGATTGCATGTGTGGGTTGCTCTCCAATGAATGTAGTGGAAGCCTAGAGCAATCAGTAGAGAATTAGACAAGTAAACCTTAAATATCTGCACTAAGATGGTGATAAATTTCCCCAATATTTTTCTGTCAACCATAAACAGCTGCTACAAAAACAGTTGTGCTCTTGGTCGTAGTTTCATGACTTGGCTTGTAAAACATGCCCTGCTCCAGGGTCTCCAACCTCCCCAGAGGCTCCTCAGAGTGTTATGGTGTGTAAGTAGGTCAGCACTCCTGTTAACGTTATACCACTCCTGTGACAAACCTTTTGTTTCTGCAAAAACATTGTCTAAATGCTACTTCTCTAGCATCTGTTTGGCCATGATAGCATGGGTATGGCTTGCAGTATAATGTTTGTACTTTTAAAATAGATCCATTAATTTATTCCCTGTACAGGAAACCTTTGTACTGATTCACTGCTGGAAGAAAGTAATAGTTGTGCAGAGGACAAATGCCTCTGAAAGGGCAGCTTGTTTTAATCCACATGCTGTTCACAATACCTGTGTTTCTTTTCTCTTTTAGAGCATAAGCATTATAGGAAGCGCATATAAACTGTGAGGATTGATGAGACTTTTTGGTGGTTTTTGTAAATTATTTTCCCAACAGAGAACTGTGATTTTATGTTTGGTATATCAAATTGAGTAGAAAAGAGAGATAGAAACAATTTGGAGTCTTGAAAAATAAAAAAATCTTTTTACATCACTTTTTCTACCTGACTACTCCACATATTTAGATACAGCAATCCCAATTATGGCTTTGTCTTTACAAACAATCCCTATTTGAAGACGGTGGTAAATGACATTATTGTAGTCAAGTATGAGAACTTGGTTAGTAAAATAATGGAGCTCTACTCAACAGATATGAAGCAAGAGTGTATAGCTTATCATGTAAGAAAAGCTTGATATTATAATTATTAAATTTCTGTCCTATTTTCACCTTACAGTAGATGGGATCAGTTGTATTTTCTTCTTTGCAAAATCAATTCTGAGAACAGGTACGTTTTTTGATTACAGCTTCAAACTTCTTTCAAATGTCTCAGTAAGAGTTAGAAAAGCCAATCATTTATGGAAATATCTGTGAAATAGTCCAAGTCATTTTGAAAAGCTACATTTTCAAGAAGAGTGTTTTTCCTGAGTTTAATGGAAAGGGAGCACAGCTTGCTCCCTTCAGTTCAACAGGACCAGCTGGCCATTTTCTCTCCTATTAAGTGAATTGTGGGCATATTGCAGGCATGAAGACTGCACACAGCAGTTATCACCAGTTCCTCGCTGTGTGTCAGCATACATTTCTACATTTCACTCCATCAACAACATTCTTCCCTCAGGTTGTTTTTGTTAAGCTCAGATTTGAAAAGCCTGTGATGATCTAGCAAAATTTGGCAGCATTAGCTTACTTGGAAACTTGAGCATCTTTAACAACAACTTCAAAGTTAAATGGCACTTAATTTTTTAAAGTACATTTTATCCAAGTTCTTAATTTAAAAAGACAATGTTAATGTTTTTTCTTTTTATGATAGTGTCAGTAAAACAGATTCTAAAATGCATCTGAAGAAATTCTCTAATTTTATCTGAGAATACAAATAACAGTCCAAAACAAGTAAATCACATTTTCTAGCATGTTGGAGACCTGCTAAGTAGCATATTCCAAGACTGGATAATATTTTGATTACAGTGATACCTTTATCACCAATAACATTTTATGGTAGTACAGATATGAAGGAGACCAGATGTTCACCTGACCTTATCTGGTCCAAACCATGTCCAAGCTCTTTCTTGTGGAAAGTCCCTGTGACCCTTGAAGCTGTGACTCTCCTTGTCCTGAGATAAGCCATGGTTTTAATTCCACATCACCAAAGTCAAAGGAGGTCTTTGGTTGAATACTTCACCTAAAAACTCTTGTAGCCATTGAGCTTTTACATAAACACCAAAGCTAACACTGATAAAAGATTTTCTTGGTAATACAGTACTCAAATCTATCAAAAGATACCTCCAAAGTTCTCCACACATAAACCCATGCAAACTGTTCTAACACCCCCACAGCTTGCACTATCCACCTTCTAGAGACACCTTAATTCCAATACAACTTTATTAGTATTATTGGCAAATTGAAATATTTCCCTAAAGCAGAAAACTTTTTCAGATCTTTTCTGAACATGTCTTTAAATCATCAGGACCTTTCTCCACCTTCCCAGTCTGATCTTAAGCTCAGAATGATTTATGGTGTTATTCTGATGACAAATACTACAGCAATGAGCCAGGGCATGGATATTTTTCAAGTTGAAAACCAGGAAAGAATCATTAGATACATGATAAATCAATTATTTGAACAAAAAACACAGTCATGAATGAAAAGAAAGAAGCAGAAGAGAGTCAATCAATTTTAGTGACTGACAGAAGAAGCAGGATATAGGTACAAACTATTTTTTTCCTATTTTTTTCTCATGAGAATGCAATATGTTTAAGAAATGTGTCAGTATATTTCAGTGATATACTGTAGCAAGCCGTCATGCAGAAGAGGAACCCATCAGCAAACAGGAGATTGGAAGTAGCAGCTAGGGAATATATTCTCAGTGTTTCAAACCAAATGTGATAGAAACTCATGTGAGTAACAGAACTGACCTAATATGGTATTTGTTCATATTTGTTCACATTGTTCACAAGCAGCTGTTTGACCAGCATTCTTACTTACAAATTTTCACAAAAGCTAACGTGTGTCTGAACAGACACTTGAAGTATGGCTGGTCTTCATATAAGTACTCTTCTTCACCCATGAACAACTTTGTTACTCAGCATCTGCACTTCTGTTGAGACTGCTCTGATTCTCTGATTGGAGGGCAAAAGCAAGTTCTAGGATGATACAGGTGATCAGAGATGATGGTAAGGACACAGGGATTGTGTCACTAATCAGTAGTCTCCTTTAGGGAAATTGGCACAAGAAAAATTTCCTGCACATGGAAATAGAATCATATTTTTCTATCAGTCATAAAACCTGTGATATAAAGTTATGTGAATAAAATGAAGGACAGAAGATGAAGGATAAATCAATAACTCACACACATCACTCACTCACACACTGCTGTCTGTATAACACCAAGAGAGGGTTATATTGAATTTCCAAAGGCACTTGAGCTTCTAGCTTTCTGCAGCCAAGGCTAACATTCCCTCTGGCAGGGCTTTTGGCCAGGACTGGATACTGAGCTCTCAGTTCCATAAAGGACACCTCTATCACTTGAGCTGAAGGACTAACTTCTTCACTTATCAGTGATGATGACAGCAGGCTCTGTCAGAAATTCAGTGCTGATTCTGGCTGGGGTAACTGAAGCTGACACTGCACCCAGCTGTTCTCCCCTCCATCCAGCACACCTTACTGCAACTGGGGGACAGGAGACATCCTTATTTCAGTTCCCAGAGATCACAGCCTCCTAGTTTAGAGTAGACTACTGCTTTAGATGTTTCAGCTGAGGTACCAGATGAAGCAAGACACCTGAGGCTCCAAGTGCATGTACTCTTCTACCCCTGCTTGAAGAGGATTACCTACTGCAATAGCTGATCCCCACCATGGCTAACATGAGCAGGGAACATGTGATGCCCTCTGCTCTTATCTCATTTCTTGCTCCTTTTGATTCCCCAGTGAGCCCCCAGGGGTCATGGAGTTAGGTGGAGTAGTCAGCATTGCTTCACATTAAACCAAAGTATACAAAAGGTGAGAGGATATAACAGCTGAGCAAAGGATGGCTGAAAGCTCCAAGTTTGGTACACTCAGCCTCACAATACATCTGCAATATGGAATGGGTATATTGATGCATCAAGCACAGCATGAAATATTAATGCACCTGAAAAGAACAAACGGTGACTGACAGGGAATGTAGCAAACAGTGCTGGCAATTTCTGCACCTGAAATTACCTGTAAAAGGCACATAGCTACTGCAGGATAAGGAACTGTGGAAAGTGGAAGACCTAAAACTGCTTGCCTTGCTTACACTAGAAGAATGAAGGCTGAGAAAACAGGCATCTGCTGCATATAAATACCTGGTTATAAACATCAAGGAGTCAGGAGGTCCATCTAGGTGAAAGAACAAGTACAATCTGATCCCAAAGAAATGCAGCCTGAAAATTAAAAGATTGTGGCAAACTACAAGCACTTTAGACATCAGCAGCGCACTCAGTCTCCATCCCTGATCCAGCAGATAGCATGTTGTCACTTGCGCTGCAGATATCCATGTGTGCTGGGAGCTGGAGGGAGTTCTACAGTCCAGAATCTATATGGTTGTCTTTAGGATTCTGGAAAGACTCCAAAGCTTGTAATGAGTATTAGCAATGCCATTTGACTGAAGGATAATTGTTTTTGTAAGGTCCTTTAAAGCCTCTTTTACAGCCCTGCATTTTGGCAAATGCTGTGTGCCAAACTTACGGTAACCCAGCAGTTGCCTCATAACAGTTTCCAGTGCACTGAGAAGTTTAAGAGTATGGTGAAGAACTAAGCAGTGGGGTGGTAATTTTGGCTCTGATATTATTGTGGAATTAGGATCCACCAACAGGTATCAGTGTAATCACCTCAGATTGCCATCAATGAAAAAGGAACAAAATTCTTTGGGCGTACAGCTGCAATCATTTCACTTACTGCCATGAAAGAAATCATGTGTCAAGTAACAAAGACATCATGTGCCAAAATATTTTCTCTGTAGCACTTTGGTGACTTCTGTGGACAAGAGCAGGGTACAACAAAATCATATTTATTCTTGATTTTCACCTCGACTAAGAAGTTTTACATTTTTATTTATAGCTACTAAAGGGGAATTTAAAATTCCCTCAGTCTGATAAATTCCTCACCTACAGCATTTTGGAAAAGCCTTCTTGTTTTTTAGCCTTTTCTTTATGAAGGATTTAATTCCAGTTTTTAAGTTATCCCATGTATTTATAGGTAGGAGTCACTTAGAATCTGTGCTCTGCAGCATTTACCTGTCATTTTAATGGCCTACTTTTCAAATGCAAAACTGAAAATTGAAAAGAGCTGAATTTTCTGGTAATAGGCTTCGTTTTCCCAAATGATATTATGATAGATAGATTTTCTTTTTTTTTAATGGAGTTAACAATACTTTATTGAGCACAGACACTGAAATTTACATTTCCATTTATAGAAAGATTTACTGAAGAACCCTAATTTAAGGAGGGAGCTTCCTGTATTGAACTCTTAAGTAACTAAGATGCAGTAAGCCAATGAAATCATGCTCCAGAATTGGCCAAACTGACTACTAAATGTAGTATACTGATAATCTGCAATATTAATACATTGGGGTGATACATTAATATAATGCATAACATAAGAAAAATAGTCAGCTGTGTTCTGTACAGTTTTCTGGTGTGTTTAAAGTGGCTCTTTAGAAAGATAAAAAAATGTGGCAGAAATACACCACTTATTTGAAAGCATTGTGTTTTGCAATATTGTTCTCCAAGGAAACTCTATTTTGTTAATTTTGAACTAGTCTCAGAGACAGAAGGCTCAAGTTGTGCTGCTAACTCCACAACTGTCCTTTACAGGAAAAACTCATTTTGTTTCTCATGAATAGTCCTTGTAAGCGGCCACCTTTCCTCCATCTTCAAAGAAAGGCTTCCACTCCTATTCCATGAGTACACTCATCTTCGTCTCTGCATGCATAATTGTTGGCTGTTCAGAGACATTAGAAAGAAACAAGCAAATTGCTGCAGAATGGCAAAATTATTTAAAGAGAAAAGGCAGATCCATAAAACCAGGCTTAATCCATAGTTGGGCACTTTTGATACTGCTGTTATTCAGGAAAAACATTGTTCTAAAAACCTCTTCCCTCAGCACTAGCTTGCAGGGCTGTTGAGTAAGAAAAGCAGTAAAAACTATTTGAAAATCTTATTTAGGCACTGAATCTTTTAAAACTGCCTTTCTGGGCAGCTTGGTAATACTGTCGAGTTGCATTGTTCTTTTGCTTTAAAAGGAAAGTGAGAAGTCAGAAGTAATCCCAGGACTGCAGGTGACTCTTTCAACTGGCACCTGCAGGAAATTCTTTTCAAATCTCTTACCAGATGTGCAAAGGTAAGCAGCATCTCAGGAGAGAACATTTCTCCCAGCAAAAATAAAGGAAAAAAAAATGAAAGTGTTCATTTTGTGGAATACATTCTACCATTCTTTTAAGATGCATTTTCATGTCTCTTCTAGAAGCCTGTGTGTTCAATATTACCATGCAATGTACTGCAAGTCTCTGCGTGATAGTTCCACACAATGAGTGCCAGCGAAATTAAAACTAGGTTCTGCTTATCTGGTTTGAAAGTGAGTATGACATGCATTTGCCACCATTTAAAATAATTTCCTACTTATATTGGCCAGCATGTTTGCCATCATACTTCCTTTTTTGATCACAGAGGAACCCTTTGCTTCTCAGGGCCAGATCCTCAGGTGAACTAGTCACTCAGCAGTAAATATTGGCAAGTGCTGACATTTGAAGTACCTCTGCTGGAACATTATTTGACCAACAGAGGTGAAACCTAACACCTTGCACTTAGTGCTATAGTTCAGGAACCTTTCAATTATTTTAATCCCTGTTTGTCAGGGCTTCTTTGGAAGCAGCTTGTTGTGTTTTGATCTCACACCTGCTATTTCTGTCCTTGAATATATTCTGCAGCCCACCCCTGTTCTCCAATATCCTTTAGGCATTTCTCCTTTGCTTGGCTCAGCAAAAGGCTTGTCCCCTTCTTCTCCCATCAGTCATTTCAGTAGTCCTCACTAGGTCCCCATTCCTCAGGCTATTCACCTTCTCCTGAGGATCTTCCCTCAAAGCAGAGGATACCAACACAGCAGTGATGCTTTGTGTATGACCTTGTTTAAGATCTCTGCCTTCTGGGTTTTCCCCTCTGAAAAAGAATCCTCTCCTATTCTTTGAATGTTAATTAATATTTGCACAATTCTTTGTCCTTAACTAGCACACTGTAAGTGCCAAGTAGTATTAAATAGTGAGGATTCCAGCCCTGGTGAGGCACAAAATAAACATCTGTTAGATCCTTTCCAGATATGAAACATTAAGTCTCTCTTTTGTCTAGTGAACTGAAGTGCCCTCTTAAAACTCTTGTTTCTCCTAGGAGAAAACCAGCTAGCAATTAAAATCCCCTTTATCCTTCCCCTCACAGCAAGTTGGTAGGAGAGGTGGAGCAAGTGCTTCTCAAGCCTGTCCCCGTGTTGTGTGGTGGCACAATGGACTCAGCATCCAAGAGCTGGGCTCTCCTGCCTGGGGCAAGTGCTGTATGTGAAACACACTGAGGATTGAGCTGAGGCCTGTTTGTACCCCATAGCACAAGCAGCTGCCCCAAGGAGACCTGCCAAACCTCACTCCCCTCCAATCCTTACACTAACTGCAGAGAAATCCCATATTCCTCATGTTAGAGGCAACCCACACCACCTTCATTTACCTGATGCCTGTTTCTTCAGGTACCTGACTTCAACTCTCTGTTCAGCAGCCATCTAATCCTGCCCACATCTGACATCTGGAAATGCAATATTGATGTTTACCTGTTTCCCCAAGCACTTCTGGAGTTGATACCAGAATTACTTCAGACTGCTTGTCTCTGGCAAAGAGATGAGAAGCCTCTCACTAGCTCCATTCCTTGTCATTCATGTCAGCATCCAAATCCATGGGTGTTTGGAAGATTATATTTTTGTAGGGCTTGCTACAGCACTGCAGCCTGCTGTAAGGCAATTACACCCCAAAAAGTCACATGAATTCAGACTTGCACACTTCCTACGTATTACCTTTGGCTCCCTTCTCTGATCAGGCTGGCCTCTCTCCATCCCAGTATGAACAGCCTTGTTCTTCCCCTGAATTTCATCAAAACCCTGGACACCTGCATAATGAAGTGAAGTGACACTGTGTTTCTGTGAGACATGCTTGTGATTGAGCTAGAACATTTTCTGCTTCTGTTCTGGCACTTACCCAGCCAGTCTGGATCACACCCACAGCCCAGTTGGATAGCTCACCTCTGGAGCCACATAATACCCCAGAGGTGAGCAGACAGAGGAGATCTCAAGCTGTGGGACCTCAGGCGCAGCCATGCAGCTTTGTTCAGCCTGGTAGTACCTTGTAAGCAGCAGGAGGAAACTACAGACACGTGTTAGTGGCTGGCTGACTCCCACAGCCACTGAGCATCAAAGGATTTTTCCAAAGGAAGGCAGCACTGATGGTAGCAGTTGTGTTTGCTCAAATGCTTGGAGAAAGCTGGCACTAATTTTGGACAGAAGCCCAGAGAGAATCTTTTTAATGAGTTGCAACTTGCAATATGTCTGATCTGTGGCTGAAAGCACATCCTTTACAGGGAGTAATTGTTAACAATTTTTTTTTCAAGAGAGGTGCTTGTTACAGTAGAGTCTGTCAAAAAAACAGGACCTCCCAAGATCTGAGGCTTCGAGCCTCATTATCAAGGGGACATTTGCTCAAGTGCCTCCTCAAGAACTGAAGCACACCAGCCTGTGATTCAACCTGGAATTATATTCAATCATCTCTGCCTTTCTTCCAGTTATAAACTTGGCTGTTTTCCTGGAGTACTTCTCCTTCCTTCTCCCTCTCACATTTTCTAAATCCTCAATCCAAACACATTTAAGCAAACTTTATGCTTTGAAGGAAAGCAACTGGCTGCAAATCAACTTGGAGGTCACTGTGTGGCCAGCTCTGTGCCAAGCTGTCTGTCTGACACAGTGTTAGGTCTTTACATGATGCATTTTACTCCAAGAAAACTATCAGGTGGTTTTGGGGCTTGCCAAGGCTGCTGTTTCGTACAAATCTGTGGCACTGATACTCACAGCTGGAGGTCACCAGCTCAGAGGTTTAATGGGAATGCAGTGTCATAGCCGGATCTTGGACGTGATCTTGTAGCAGGGATAGTCCCACGGGATCTGGTCCCATGGTCAGGGTGAGCCATCCTGTTCTTGCCCTGGACCCACCACTCTGCCTTGGAGTGTCTAGGAGGTCTCTCAAACCATCCAAAGTACAGCCATGCTGGTACTGTCCTGTATAGTTTCTTTTATACACGAGATAATATCATTGCATTATCTCCTCTAATTTTCAAGGTTCTTGGATATAAATATCTGTTGAAGAGCATATTGTGCAAGCTGCTCCTTCTTTACTGTTCTTTCCTGGTAGGATCTGCAAAAAAGTCCTTTATGTGTACACTTTTTGGCAATTGATACACAGCACCAATCATCCTTACTACACATCTGTCTTGTCTTTTATTCCTCCACCTTCACCCATGTCCCCAGGAGAGCTGTATGTATTTGATAGACAAGCAGGAGATCAACATGCAACAAAAAAGCCATACACAGCATAGAGACCACCACAGAAAACAAGAGAATAGATTAACTTTCTCCTGTGCTTTTGAACAAGAATTTTCCCAGAGTAAGTGGCAGCTCATTTAGTTGCACTGCTGAGAATAAGTACAACAGCTGCAATGCCTCCAGTCTTCCCCTGTTTTAGTTAGTGGGAACATCCATTTCTGATTATAGTGATAATGATCTTAGCTCTTGACCAAGTTTATCCTGAGCCATTTGCTAGTTTCTATTATTTGCATACAAATAGTGAAAAGCACTTGAATCAAAGATGACAGAGAGTTCTCTTCAAAACAAAGTTTTGTCTCTGTCACGTTCTCTACAGCAACTTTTCCTTGGATTTACCCTTTTTCCCTCAATCAGACATCTGCACTGCACATTTTTGAGCTCTTAGTAGTTACCCACATTCTGGTGTAACTAATACAGAGACTTTTCTAATGGCAAACAATTATTTTCTTATCCTACACATACACACACACCTACAAGACCATATATTGGAAAGAATGACTGTCCTGGTAGATTTGCAAATTGCACAGAAAAGCAGCATATAAGGGAATGAACAGGAAAACAGACGAACAAAACCAAAGACCTTGGTCTATAATATACTTTTGTGTGTAAATGTTGAAGTGATTGCCTACTTTCCAACAACTCTCTTTGATAGAAAATTATCTGGCAAGGGTCTTTCTCTGAGTTACAACAGTGTCTGACCCTGTTCACTTAATAAAATTGAGAATTAATGCTTTGCCTGTTTCATTGTGCTCTAGATAATTCATTTTGGCCGCTGAATAAAAATTATTCCTTGTGTGCACATGAGTTTATACTTGACTTTTCATGCAGAAACCTGAACCTGGTGGAGCTATTCATATGCAAAACAGTTCTGTTCTGAAACATTGAAACAGTTCATATGAAACATTCCAATTTCATGGGTGGAATAAGTCTGCATGTACGCAAAGACTCAGGCAGCTGCCATTTAAAAAAAAAAAAAATAGTACTTCTTTCTAGGGTACTTAATTCTCATTTGTTAAACTTTAGTGAGACTGGAAAAGGACACATTCATCTGGAAATCATCTTGCTGGCAATCTCTACTATGAAGATGAAAACCATTGTGATTTTCATTACATTTTGTTCTCTATTGGACAAGACCAGTTCTGTGGGCTTTGCTGCAGAAACCTTATGGACACATAATGCAGCACTGACCTCAATTTATATTTTCCACCTCCCCTATTTTTTTTCAGTGAAACATGACCTGTGTATAACTGTACCTTATCTGGAACTTTTTCCCACATGTTACCATGTACTGTAATCCATAGACGGGTATGTGTAAGGAGTTTCATTGTAATCACTGATTACAAAGACTTTGTGACAAAAAGGGGTTTCTTTTGAATCAGTTGATACATTTCTGATAATTAATTTCAGTACTAATATCCCAGCCTCACATTTCCTGGGGTTGTGGTTTATGGCACTTTGACATTCTTAGGGAATTGTTAAATGCCATGAGGTAGTTTCTTCCAGTCTCCTACAAAAAACAGCCACTACCTTTCCTGTTGTCATGGGAGTGAAAATTTCTTTTGTTCTTTTGTTGGATTTATGCTCCATCCCCTTACACTAATCTCTCTGAAAATTCCTGATGTTAACATCCATATAACAATGTCAATGGGAAGTCCAAAAAATCAGAAAAAAGGCTTCCAGCATCCAGTGGGAAAGCAGGATTCGTTTTAGGACATGTTTGTCTCTGGCTTATGGAAAAACAAATTTGACTGATAACGTCTTTCTCATGGTCATGGAAACAGAAGTAAATGCTGAAGAAAGGGGCAGAAAACAAGTGTTTATTTCAGCAGTAAGGCATTCAGCTGGATGAACTGAGAAGGCAGCAGGAGCTCCCATCCAAGGAGTTGGCAGCATCACCCAGTCCTTAATGTCATCCCAGACCACAAAACAACCTTCCTTGCTCAGCTGAGACCAAGGGAATAAAACAGTTGGGTTTCTTCCCTCTTGTAGTCCTGTGTCAAAGGCCCCTCTCAGTGTGCAGTGGCTTTGCATCCTCATTTCTCTTGTGATGGGAAGGTGTGAAAAGCTGCTGTGGCTGAGCAAAGCCCGCTTGGTGCCAGCCTGGCAGGCAGTCATGGCCAGCCCAGAGCAGCACATGGGTTGTGATTTCATGAGTGCATCACTCTGCACGCGTTCCCCATCGCCCCCTGTGTACCTACAGCAGTGGGGGGAGCGTCAGGGTAGATAGACCCAGTGGCCTCACTCTCACCTGAAACCCCTGATCATTTTTTTTTTCCAAGAAATCAGTGTTATTTACAAATGTAAAAAATGTTATTTTTGTGGTCATGGGGAAAAAGGATGGGACAGCCATAATTCTCCCTGAGTTGCTCTATTTTTAAAGTGTTTTTCCGACTCTGATTCTATCATCAAGTTTCTTTCTTGGTTGTAATTTAAGCTTTTGTGTGAAGGCTTGGATGAATTTGGGTTACAGGACACCCAACATCACCACAACCAAATCATTTCCCACTGATAGAAAATCAGCCAATATCAACTGAAAATACAAACATTTCATAGAAATGTAGGTAGCATATGACACAGAATATTTGAAAAATTGTTTCTCTGTCTCTAAAAATATCTTTCGAAATAAAACAATGTGGCACAAATATGAGTAAGAATGTCTTCTATTTTCAGGTCCTAGGTAATTATTCAGGACTGAATATACATCATATGTGTCCACAGAAAGGAAAACTTAGAAGAAATTTTTCTAATACATTGCAAAATTTACTTTGCGGAGATACTGACACTGATAATATGAGACAGAAAATGTTAACATCTTCTCTTTTTAAATTAAGAACTTTATAGGCTTTCAACTTAAAAATAAAGTCACATCTTCAAACTTCCAGTTGAAAAAATGCTTATGCTGACAAGTTAGTTAACACTGCAAAACTTTGCCAGATCAACACAAGCTTCTCAAATCTTCATCACTCTCCAAACAAAAAGGAAGCGGTCAGAGAGATTGTGAGCAGAGAGAAAAGTTTAGGAGGAAAAAATGATTTTCCAGTATTACAAACTTCTCAGGTTGATAAGGAGATTATTTTTAAGTATTTTTACATTTGTAACTGTTGAAAGATAAATTTTCTGAAGGCTTTTTCTAGACAAAAAATCAGACAGGGAATAATCGTTGGCAAGGTCTTAAACAAAATAAGGTTATCATACACAAGCATTAGGTAAACATCTCCTTTAAAATGTCTTTTGAAGAAAAAAACTTCTTTATCTTTTCTTCCTCCAGCACCTCAGCTCTGATCATGCAGAGAGCTGTTTTATATCAGGAAGGGAAGGGTTATGAATGATTATGTGGAATACTTGGAATTTTTCAGAAGAGAAAGTTTTGCCATATTTATTAGAGACTCCACAAGCAGTACAATTATTTCTGTTATCATCCTACAGCCTGAACTGCCAGAATTAAAGTTACAATTAAAATCAGAGGTTAATCTGTGCCAGCTTTTTTATCATTTCAGAATGACATTCTTCCTCAGCTAGAAGGATTAGTTCTTTATATTTTGTTTGGGGGTTTCTTTTGTTGTTTGTTTGTTTTTGTTTGGTTTGGGTTTGGGGAGTTTTTTTGTTTGGTTTTGGGGGTTTTTTTGGGCTTGTTTTGTTTTTTGTTTTGTTTTAAAAAACATTTATGAGAGAAACAAGATGCATCCTCCAATGTCTCTTACCCCTGTAGTACTGATCTTGCTGGTTCTGCTCTAGCAACAAGCACAATCAAGTAGCTCTTTTGCAGCATATCAAAAGACTCCTGGCAGACAGTGAAGATCTTTTTATCCTTTATGCTAGTAAAGCTACACTATGGTCAGCCCCTGAGGTCCAGAGAAAAATGGTAGTTTCTCCTTGTTCATTCTGTGACTTTTGGCCTCTGCTTTGTTTTTTTTTGTTTCATTTTGCATTTTTGCTCATTATCACAAGAAACCCCACTGACTGAAAAATTGTGTCAACAGGGTGTAGGCTATTGCAATGTCTGTTAACAAGCCAGGTTATATATACAATAAATGTGTTTATGCTCATAGGTGGTGTATATTGTAAAAAAATTTAATGTTTAACCTCTCTACTGTATAATCTAATGCAAGAGCTATTTTTACATGAAGGAATTGAAAGCCAAATTCTATTTTTCTTTGTTATTCATAAAAACAAAAGTTCATTGCAGTTTAATTGAAGTTGGTGAAACAGAGCACAACTGATTGCAATCATTCAATCTATAAATATATCTCCATAAATTTCTTTAAATTTTGTCTAAATATTTAGACCATATATTTACTCCATTGAATCTAGCTGAAGTCTCCAGAAGACATTGGTAATATGACATTACCATACAGTTCTAGCCATGAGGTCCTAATTTCTTCCTCCCTTTTGTAGTGTCCTCCCACACCTCTCACCATTGAGTCATATCAAGGAAAATAGATAATTTAGTTTTGTTTCCTCTTCTATGAGCAAATTTTTCCTTGCATATAGTCACCGCAGATTATCAAGGGGTACTGAGTGATAAGAGGTCCTCACCTTGAGAGACTCTTTTTCTGCTGAGAGGAAATCATTCTTCTCCATCACAGCATCCAAGGATATGGAATGTGTCCTTTGAACAATTTCTGAGAAAGTGCCTTAGGTACCAATAGCAGAGAGACAGGTAAGCTGCAAAAATCATGGCAGCACTTCCAAATCTTTTTTATGAAATAATTCATGTCCGTCTAAAACTGACTTGTCACCATCTGTCTCTCTGATAGTGCTTTTCTACTTTTTTATATGTGATATAAAGGCTTGAATCAATAAAAAGACTCAGCTGCTGTGGTACTTTAAAACTGCTTTTTCTCTTCATGTCTCTTGACACAACACTGGCACACAGCAATGAGAAGAGCACAACATCTATCCCGTGTGACACAAATTACACCTTTGCTGCCACAGAAGCTTCTGCTCGGCGTACATTATGCATCCGCTCACTGAGGCTGAGCCCTGAGCTTGTACGCAAGGCTGGAGTCACTGCTTGCTTGGGTTTCAGCCCTCCCTTACACACTGCACAGACACAACTAGCTGGAGCTGGCTCTGCCTCTCAAGCTCCCCCATGCCTCAGACCCCCAAATTCCCACTGGCATCCCCCTGCCCACTTCCATGGGCAAACCCATGCCCACTTCGAGTCTGCAAAGCTGATCTCCCAATTCTAGCACTGCATCAGATATTTTGAGGATCTTCTGCCTAAAACCCTTACATGAGTGAAGCACTAAACAACTTAGACAATTTTGCAAAAAAAATATAAAAAATACAAAATCCAGATATCAGCCAGCAGAGCTGAAATCTGGCTGAGAAACATATTTAACAGAGTAGCTGAATAGTGGGGGAAAGGGAAGGTGCGGGAAGGGAAGGTGCGGGAAGGTGCGGGATGGGATGGGAAGGGGAGGGGATGGGAAGGGGAAGGGGAAGGGGAAGGGGAAGGGGAAGGGAGAAGAGCCAGCATAAAGCTGCTCAGGAACTTGTATCCATCCTGAAGTACACTTTCAAAGCCAGAAACTAGCTGCTCTTTGGGGCTTGAGGAAACCTATGCGTGAATGAGCTACTGCTCACTCTCCAGGGTAGCAAGGATTGGTTGTATTTCCATATAACAAGGATCAGACCCTAGGATAGCCACAGGCAGCTTGACCAAAACAAACCCTTCTGCTCATCTCTCTCTGGGCTCTTCAAGCCCTCTGCCCCTGCTGTTTGCCCACAGCCCAGCAGACTCAGAGATGCAAGATACATCACCATAGCTGATTTCTGCACTGAATTTCAGCCAAGGGGAGCTCCAGGTGGTCCCAGACCAACCTGACTGGTGGCTGAGTGGTTGAAAGAGTTACACTAAAGTTATGGCCTCTCTTCTGGATCTCTTTTATGGCATATCACATGAAACATGTCTTTAACAAATGTGGCCAGAGAAGAAGTCATACACAAATATCTGCTCTGTTTCCAGAGTGGAACCTGGATAAACAGGAATTTCTTGAATCTCTAAATCACTCTCTAAAGACCAGAAATAGGTACAGCAGGGACATACCAATAACAGGTCCTCTCATGCAGCAGTCTGATCAGCATCTCTCCCTGCCTCCATCTCATTTGATGCTGCTGTTTCCCACCTGAGTCTTCAGCAGCTTCACTAACAGCCAGGACAAGGACCAAGTGGCCTGTCCTGACCAAATGGCTGATTAGGGGCTCCATGACAGACTGTAGCTTCCTGTGAGCCTGGAGGATTCACACAGAGACATCAGAGCTGGTGCTCTCCTGCAAGGCGTTTCTTCACTAGAATGAACCCCTGGAAGAGGCTTCTTCCACTCAGTCTTTCCATTTTAGCAATTAGTAAATTGGGCAGTGTACTTTAGTGGGAATACACCCTGGTACCCTCTGTGTGTCCTGGAGCAGTGCTCTGAGGAGGGCCATGCTGGACCCTACAAGACTGCCTGGCCTTTAAGAGTGGCCAGGCTGGCAGCAGCACAGCACCACGCTGCACATCAGCTCACCTGGGGGTAGCTTTATTCCTAGGCAGGATGTAAAGACTATATTCATATAAAGACACAGGAGAGTATAAGAGTGGTGCAAGGCTAGTAAAAAAATAAAAATAAAAAAATTTAAAAGGATACATTTTGCCAAAATTAAAGACATTTACAAAAGAGTAACAGCATTCCTCAGTTCTTTCAGTACCTTAGCTGTGGTGGGAGGCTCACTAACTGGGTTTTATGGCTCACCCCAGGCAACTACCTCTCACAAAAGCTTTTAGAGCAGCAACATTTTTTTTTTCTCATGTTAAGATGAATAGCAGATACAGAGCAGGTGCTCTGGGCAAGTTGCCTCTTCCTTGTGTACAGGGAAACAACCCCTCCAGTTTTGCCTTCCTGCAGGTGTGCCAATCCTCCCTTGTGACAGTGTTCTGCAGTATTATATGGTGCCAAGGTTAACTTAAATGATTTTAATACACTTTTTGTTGTGTGTTTGAATGAACCAGTTTCTGAGTAAAGTCCTTTTAAACCAAGTTAACTACAAATTTTATTAATTAAATGCATATTTTCGTAATATAACCAAAATTAGCCTACTTTTAATGTAGTAGTTTAAGCACAGTAGTTATGAGTGATAAAACTGAGATAAAGAGTGTTTGAATTAGTTGGCATGTCTGCTGCTAGCTCTGGAGGAAACTTCACAGGCTGATTGTCTGTGGCTGAAGAAACCATGTGGACATCTAGGATGTTTTACAAGTGGTTTGCATGTAGTGGGCAGGAGCAGAAAGGTGATGCAGGGTGATCAGCAGAACAGTGATGGGCAATTGTTTGTCTGTGCCGTGCTGACAGCAACCATTCCATCACAGGAGGAGCAGAGAGAGCCATGGAGACTGGGACTGCTGCTTTCTCCTGCTGCAAACCAGCAGCCAGGCCCAGGCACTAAAGCCCTGCTTCTTCCATAGATGTGATACAGCCAGAGCAGCCCACAGCAGCAAAGGAGCTGTTTGACATGGCACAGCTGCTCAAAGGGCTCCTTCTCCCTGGCCTCCCCATTACCAGCTTGGCAATCAGAGGATTTTGCTCTCCCCAGCAGCTGAGCAGGCAAGGTTTACACACAGCTTCCCCCTGTCACTGTGTTTTAATCTCTGCTGCAGCAAAGTCCCCAAATGGGTCCTCAGTAGGTACTGTGCCTTATTCCCAGGGCTGTTCATTCCTGCCATCATTCACTTTGATGGTCCCAGCACACAGAAATAGAAATAACTAGAAACCTTTGCATCTAATCCAGTGCCATCAGGAGCTTTCTATGCATTTTAGAAAAACCCAGGCTGGTACAGAAAGTTCCCCATTGCAACAGACAAACAGGAGGGCCTGAGTGAGGGCAGTGCCTCTCCTGGCCACGAACCCATCTTGTGATGCCCTCGGACAGGTGAGCTAGAAGTCCACAGAGGCTGACGACCCACTTGTTTTGTTTATCTGGTTACAGCAAGCAGCAGTGACAGTATCAACTTTTCCTGCCACATGGGACTGCAGACCCACTTTCAGGTCTTACAAGGGTGATTCAGGAATCCAAAAGGGCATGGGGCAGCAGAGGCAACAGTAGAAATGAAGCCAACTTCTATTTCTGCTTTTAAACTATTAGACCAAAGAGCAAAGCAGGGTCTGAATGACTGGCACTTACATGGGAATGTGGAGAGATCTTGAAATCCATCATAAAAGGTTTTTGTAGTGGCGTTTGACAGTGATTTGTCAATAAGCAAGACCCTGCACATAGTGAAGGTGGCTGACATCTGCAGTGGAAGAGGCAGGAAGGAAAAAGGTTCAGAGTACAATTATACCTGTAATGAGATCACCAAGAAATGGCAGAGAGGATTGAGCTCATCAGCAGAAACTGGAACAACTACATGCTCCCGGGCGTGGGGCATAAAATGGGAACTTGGCTGCAAGAACTCTGGTGTCAAGGACAGGGTGATTCTCTTAGCATTTGACTTTTTACTCTTAAAGCCACAAAAATGTAAAGTTTATTACGCAGCAGCTGTGAGTGCTTTAAAAGTATCTGTGAAACCAAGAAGAAAAAACATAAAAAACTCTGTAGATTTGCTTCCACCAGCTCCCATATGGTGGGAGGACTATTCAAGGAGATCTTCCAGCTCTCTCCCATGATTATTCCATAATGTAAAATGTGAATATCGTATGGAGGAGGTTAGAGAAAGTATTTTCTTCTTTTTCCTATGTTTCAAACTCTTTTTTTTTTTTTTCTGACAGTTCTTTTATCTTAAAAAGAAAAAAAAAGTTTACTGAATTATGCCAGGTGGCTAATTAAAAGCTATTCTAGAGAAAACACAGACCCTTGCTAGCATATAGACCCTTTAAAACAATAACTTTTATAAAGAAAAACTTTGAAAACTTTTTTTTTTTTTTTAACAAGGAAGCCACGAACAGGCTTTTGTGTACAAAATTAATACTTATGTAGAGCTACCAAATTCCACAGGGACTCTCAGCCTCCACTGGAAGGAGAAAAATTTGGCCTAGGATACAGCTACCCCCTCCCTTCCTTTGTTCCATTTGTGAGTTTTCATGCATTAAGTCTATTTTGAGTTCCATAACCAAACAGAAGGAACAAATCAAAACCAATATCCCTAATAAAAATCTTCCCTCTACAGCAACAAGAGGAGTTATGTAAGACATTTAAATAATGTAACTCTTAAATGGGAGAATTGAACATGTCAGGCTGTAACCATAAGAAGAAAAATAAACAGTGTGAATTTAAAGATTTTTTTTCTGGAAGTGTCAGCAAGTCAGAAAATTAAAACTATTCAGCTCATACTCATAATTCTTAGAAATTGTCCCAGCACCAGTTCTCAATCTGTAGGCAAGTGGTGGCCACTTGCTACTCTTTAGCCACCAGCCATGAACTCCACAAAACAAGTTTTACAGACTAATATCTCCTATTGTTTGGATTTGGAGACCAAGCCCAGAAAATATCTTTGAACCAGTGTTCAGAAATCACAGTGCAGACTCCTTTCCATCTTTCCAAGACAGCTTCCCCTGGCATACTGTGGACTTGCAGCAGATCCTGCCTCCCACCCTATTTTTTACCTTTTTATAGGTATTTCCCTGACACAGTGAGACTTTCTGTGCCCTACAAGCCAAAGTGAATTTCTTAGCTAGACTGAGGAGGGAAATCAGGCAGAAATTTCAGGTATGCAGGACAAGCAATACAATTTACATTTTCTGATCACCCTTATATAAAAAGAGGCTTGTGAGTATTATTTCAAGCTGGGTTAAGTAATTTCACCTCTGCAGTTATGTGTGCTGTTTCTCTGGGGTTTCAGTCCTGTTTTCTGGATTGGTTTAGTTATGCTCAAGTGAAAACAATAGTTCTCAAGTGAAAGGACTATGTCATTGATGGAAACAATGTAGAATAAAAGTTGGAAACAGCAATAGCAAAAGAAAGATCAAAGCACTGCATTTTGGCTCAGGCATTGGATCAAGTGAGGTAAATCTGCTGTAAGGTTTGTGTTGCTCTTTTTAGTTGAATCCATCTCCAAACAACAGCTGCTGCGCAGCAAGTTATTGGTGTTGAATCACTTTTTCATCTCGTGGTCATTAATAATTTTTCTAAAAAGGAAACCGGCCCCTTGATGCCCCTGGTTGCTCCTTGCAGGTGCTGCAGCCAGCACAGCACCGATCCCTTCCACCAACCTCTGCCTTCCAGCACCGTCTGTGCTGGGAGCTGGGGGTCCTCACACCTGCTTATGTGGCTCCTTCTCTGCCAGCACTTTAAAAAATGGTGAAATCAACATGATTTAAATGCCAGACCAAGTCCATTGGTGTCTGTTGGGCTTTCTTGTGGGAAAGAAAAAAAGCTCAGAGGTATTCCTCATGACCACCTTTCTACAGTGCCCTGTATGTCCTCTCTGGGGGACTGTGGAACTGAGGAGGGTTTCACTGGCTTCAGGATTTTCAGGGGAAGCTGTGAAATTCGGAGCCTAACACAAATCCATATAGGCCAAATGACTTAATAAAACTTGGGTAAAAGTATTGCTTGGAAAATGAAATACACAGTATAACAAAATCATCCCCTCATCATGCAGCCCTGGAGGGCAGGTGGCCTTCCTTCTCTGACTTCATCCACTGGCAGTCTGGCACTGCCACCAGAGACCAGCAGCAGGCATGAGTTGCTGCCAGGTAGTGGTTGCTGCCTGGTGCTGATAGCTGTTCATTCAGCAGAACAGAAAGAAGGTGTCATTATTCCTGCTAACCCAGAGTGGAGTGTTTCAGTAATGACTCTGAAACAGAGATGCTGGTAAGGAGTGCACCTAAACATGCCCCTCTAATGACATTTCATGTGCTTTAGGGTACATGAGCCCTCCTTACAGGGCTGTCAGCTCTGACACCAGACCTCTGGGAAGGCAATTGCCCTTCTGGATCAGCCACTGGAAGTCAGACAGAAAAGCAAGGGCATCTCAAGTAATGCTAGACACGCATGTTCAGGAACCTCAATCACTCCCAGAGGATCCAAAGGCATGCCCTTCATTTGCTGTATTGTTTGAGCAATGTTCTCTGTAGCGAAAATAGACACAAAGGACATGTAAAACAAAAGCTAAAAGCTATTTAACTGCGAAGAACAATTTTCACCTGAGCACTGTGTGGTTTCTGGAGTAGGAAAAAAGTCACCTACATTTCTCTCATTGTTAATATTCCTTTTTATTAGTGTTAGTCTTTCCAGATCTACAGGCTCTTGAGGCACTTTCAGCATAGTTAATCCTGTCCTCTTGCAGAACAGGTAGCTATAATCTTACTTGGCATGTGGGTTGACAGCACCATTAAATGCTGTGCCATTATGTTCCTAGGTAAAAACAACCGACCCCCAGCTGGCTACAACCTCCTTTTGGGGAGTTGCAGAGAGCACTAAAATCTCCCCTGAGTTTCCTTTTCTCCAGGCTAAACAACCCCAGCTCCCATCAGCTGTTCCTTGTGAGATTTGTGCTCCAAACCCTTCACCAGCTTTGTTGCCCTTCTCTGGACTTGCTCCAGCACCTCAAAGTCCTTCTTGTAGTGAGGGGCCCAAAATTGAACATAGGATTGACAGTGTGGCCTGACTCAGTGCCATCAGGGAATGATCACTCCCCAAGTCCTGCTGGACACACTTTTTCTGATACAATTGCATGTTACAGGGTCTCTGATGTGTCCCTCATTACTCTGCCCTTCCCACACAGTGAAACTTCTCTTTGTTCATTCCTCCTTGTTCAAAGAGATTCAGAAACCCAAGCCCAGCACTGTACTTTCATTTAATTTCTCTCTTAATGAGAGCCCTTTCTTCTCCTTTCTTGGATGACTTTCTGGACCCTGCCAGTTTTCTTATGCAGTATGGTTTCCACATATTTCTGCACAGCACTAAGAATCTCTTTTGAACACAATATTCTTTTTATGAAGAGGAAATGCTCCATCTATTTTTCCCATCTCAAAACTTTTTCAGTCCTTTTTGGATATATCTGCACGATCTGCAAGTGCAAAAACCCTGGAAAGCTCCAGTCACCCAAGCTTAAGTTGTACTCTTGGAGATTTCATGTGATGTTTTCACACCTCACTCAGTTCTTGTATTTCTGCAGTAAATATCCTCATTCCTCTGTTATTTTCTACCAAAGATAGTATCTATGAAACTGAGGTTTCACAGGTTGGCAACTTTTGTGGTTTTAACACAAAAAGTTTAACTTCTGCTTTTGAAAGGTAGTGGTAGGTCCCAGCAGATTCATCTTTTCTTCTACTTTTTAAAAACATAAATAAATAATTGAATGGAATAAAAACCTTTAGGTATTTGTGGATGGAAAAAGAAACATCTGATTCCCAAAACATGTGTTTAACAGATGGTGGTAAAAATGCACTACTCTTTTTGTATTTGAAAAATAGTTTTTAAATCCTCATTTTTCAAGAAATAAATCAAGGAACAAATTTTCTACTGTTGTGAAAACTGTACTATGAAAAAACAATAGCTCCAAAGTAGATCCTAATTAAGTTGCCAATCCTCCAGTGTTTTCAATGCTCACAACCTTTTGGAACTTTTTCTCAAAGAGAAAAAAATCCAAGTGATTATGAGTGATCGCTTGAGCGATCACTTGCAAAGTGGTCCAAATGGCTATCCAGTTTAGCACAGATAACCACTGAACAGTTAGATCTGCTGGCTCTTCCCTTGATGTTAGAGTAGCAGAAAAATGGCACTCCTATGTTCGCCAAACAGGATTTTTCACCTGGTTTTGGTGAAAAAATGAGTATGAATACATATACATGTCTACAGTCACATACGTTTGTATGAAATACTTATGCAGAAAACTAGTTCACAATTCTTCTGTTCCTTGTGTTAGCCTTCAACAGCCAGCATTGCCCAGATGTTGACCCAAGTAAAACCCACTTGCAACTTGGAGAGCAATGCCAGTTGTTGCACAGAATACCTCATCACTGTCATTCTCTGTGGCCTACTTACTGGCATAGAAGATGCTCAAATAGTGATGGTCAGAGAGTCAGAACAGCAGTGAGCACTCCCTGAAGCACCCACTGGCCTTACATAAAACCCTTCCATTCTTTATTGACATTAAAGCTGATCTGCACTATTCAGACATCCTCTTTGGAGTGGATGCATTTTTCATCATTTATTTACTGAAAAACAGAGAGGCCCCATTCTCAGTGGGACTGTATGCTGATCTACTACCATTCTGCTGATCAGATATTTTTCATTCACATTGAAATTCTCCCCAATGAGAATTTTATCTCTGATAAGATATCACAGATATCTTTCATTCACATAAAATTCTCCACAAAGCAGCGCCCACTATGCTCTCTCATAAAGCCTAAAGTTATTTCTAATTTCAGAGAAAGCACCTCTCCTGCTACACTTGCCCAAGTTACCCAAGGCATCTCAGTAAAGCTGATTTTCCACCTCTCTGAGATAACTAAGTTGTTACAGACTGGGTAATCTGGGAAGGCTGTACAGCAAGCCTGCCACTGGCAGGGGCAATTTTCCTGCTATAACTAGACAGACCTTCTGAAAAGCAAAGAAGTGGATGTGCTTACAGCAAAAAGAGAACATGACACAGGATGATAGCTTTATGCTGAACCACAGACAAGGGGATGTAAAGCACAGCTCCTGGGCTCAGAGGCATGTGCTTTAACACAACTGTATGAAGGCAGCTGTGTGCAAGCATAAAAAATCCTTGTAAATACATGCAAGCACATAAAACAGCTTATCCCTAGCATGCAAAACTTTTCTCCTGAAGCAGGCACTTAATCACCACAAGCTCAAGTCTCTCCTCCCATCACTGCAAGAAAATGTGGAAAGGTCCCTTGCTTCCTTTCTCCCCTCCTCACCTCATGGTTTCCATTTTATTAAAGCAGATCAGTTTTCAGGTTGGGTTCAGAAATCCCTCCCCAGTAGAAACACAGCAGACAAGAAGTTGTCATGTGGAAATGCTGGCTCCCTGCTGATAACTTTGTGGTGGCTCAGGCAATCCTCTCCTTGTCTTTCCACTTTGATGGAATGATATAACACCTTTGTACCAAAAGGGTTATGAACATGTGCTGTGATTACAGTACTTGCTTCCCTTCCCTGAAGCCATGCAGTCGGTAGCACTTTTGGGCCTGGTTTGTCCCACCCTTATGTGTACTTCAGTTGCCAGTAGTGGGAAGCCCAGACAGTGCTCCCAGGAGGAGCAGAGAAGAGGGAATGGAGGCTGCCCCTCCCAAAAGCACCCAGGGGGTCACATCTGAATAAGAGGAATTGCCAGGCAGAAATCACAGGGTTTCTGGCAGTGCCCTCTCCATTCTGACACTGTCCTTTGAAAGACTGTGAATATAAGGGAAAGAAAGCACCTTGTTCCACCTTTGTTTAATGCAAAACTGCACATTGAATTCATTGTGTGTGTCTGATGAGAAAATGATGAAAGAAACCTCAAGTCCTTTCTATTGGAAGCTTCTGCAATGCAGTGCACAAGTTATCCACACCTTTTACTGAACTGGTCCCTTAGAGGAAGGGCTGAATACTCATGAATGGCAAAAGAGAAAATGAACTGCTTTTAATTACAATATTTAAATATTCCTTTCAGTATCAACTATTTCTCTTCAGATCCTGAAAGGATCAACTGTTTCTTACTGCAGCACACTCAACTGTGAACATTTTCCTAGGTAGCATGACTGCGAGTGTATTTAAAACATAAACACGGCTAAGAGAAGGCTGAAGCTGGAAATTTCCAAATGAATGCTTTTTCTTCCTCCCCACTTTCTGTCTTGTCTGCCTGCATCACCAGCAGCCTACTTTCCTGTTTGCCTAATGCATCAGGGTGATGTCCTGTGAGGATTTCAGCTATTTCATCACTTTCTACCTGTAGTTCAACAGTAACATTCCAAAGTCCTCAGGAGGCACTTTTCTCTCAACATTATACATCCCCTCGATTGCCTATACATGGAAAGAGATTCATAACTAATGTAGTTGGTGTCACAAGATTCCACTGGCACAGCAGTCAATACGGAATGCGGCACTAATTGCGAACAGCACCTATCTGCTCAAATTACCGTCGGAATGCTAACCTTGGGAAAAGATATTTTTATGCATAAGCTTTTCTGCAAAAGAAATATTACTGGAAGTGAAACAGCCAGGCTTTCAGTTATGAGAATGAGATCTGCTTTTGCCCTTGTTACTGCTGCTTTCACGATAGAAGAAAATATATCTTCAGACGAATTTCCCACTGAGGCTAATAAAAAAATTCCAAAAAACAAGTGGCCGTGGTAATTCTGAAAGGAAAAAAAATCTAGATCCTGTTATTTTGTAGAGACAATGTTTGTTTTAGAAAATATAAAATTTCTCAGATAACTTAAAGATACAAACTGTAATGTGAAAAATATTCTCATTTGCAGTACAGTGTTTTTAATGGAGTGTCTGTATTTTATGTGGCATAGCACACAGAAAACTTTTTAAGGTGCATAGAGAAGTATTTTTCAAACACATGTCACAAGGGACTGATTTTAAGATAGTTCTGAGCCACTTGCTTCTACAAAAATCTATATGGGTTTTGCAAGAGGGTCTGGTGAGGATCCCTTGGCCACCCTGGGCAGCAGTTGGGTTCAGGATGAGGAGGAGGTTTTGTCACTTGCCAGAATGAAGCTCAGCACAAAACAAAACAACAGGAACAAAACAACAGTGGAGAAGAGGACCTGTTTTATGGATGTGGAGAGAGGACCGAGAAAGGATGCCAGTTGCATCCACTGGCAAACTAATTAGTACAAACTAATGATCTTGACCATGATGTGATCCCAGACCCAAGGAAAATATTCCTTTCCCAGAGTAATCAGTCCCTTTCAACCTGAAGATTACATAAGGTTTCTGAGGAAGAAAAAATTTTGAATTTTTAAAAATAAAAGAAAATAAATTATTAAATCAAAGAATTCTTAACACTGGGGAAAGAATTGTCATGGGTTAACTCCATCTTTCCATAGCAGACTCTTTGTTTTAGAGACTGACACCATTTATCTCAGCAAACTGTTGATTAGGATTTATTTCTTCTGTCACAAAAACCTCCCACCTGGAGTGGAGGAAGTGTTTTTGAATCATACTGCTGACCAGAATAGCTCCTTATTTCTCAGCATGCCATTTCTATCATAGGTACATGTTTTCCCACTGCACTTGAGAACTATTCAGCATCAAAACCCATCATGAATTATACACTGAGATCTCACATACAAAATGTTCTCATGTTTACTCACCCTACTGTTAACTTCTCCAAAAGCCAGTTAAATTACCTTTCATGTGGACAGACTCTTCAAAGCAACACGGTTCCTGTGTTCATTTTCCAAAAACAGGAAATCAGTTAAATCTTGGGGTTTGTTCTCATCCCTCTTGAATTCCCTGAACTGCAGTTTTAGGTAACTGCTCATCTTTTGCTACAAGAACCAGTAGCAAAGTAATGTGATGCACTGTGATGCCTAAGACACGTATTCATCTTGCTCCAGATTCATCCTAAAGCCTTCTCCCTATTGTCCTGGCTTAAAATAGGTATCTGGACAAAGGCATTGGGAAGTGAAAAGTTGCCAAATATGATGCAAACTTTTTATACATATGCTCTAAAAATGATGATTGTTCAAAAAGCATGAAAAGTCTACCAGTATCTTTAAGACAAAAATACGCTCCACAAAAAAAAAGAAAAAAATTGAAAAACTGCAAGCTGAAAGTAATCCCCATTCCAAGAAGCACAGAATGGTTTAAGGTTAGAAGGGATCACTGGAGGTCATCTAGTCCAACCTCCCTGCTCAAGCAGGATCCCCTAGAGCATGCTACTCATGATTCTGTCCAAACATCTTTAGAATATCTAGAGGGAAGGAGGTACTCACAATGCATGTAAATGAAATAATGAGATATTTTTATATCGCTTCTATTCATTCACATGCTATTCATTACCTGAGCAATCCAGGCTGGAAATGAAACTTTTACATTCACACTCCCACAAGCAAAAAGCTGAGGCAGCAAAACTAAAGTTCAATTAGCAGTTACCTGGCAGCTTAATTAGCAATTCCCTTCAATGAGCTCCACCTGGGCTGTTATAGCCCACTGGCTCTGGGATAGTTCAGCAGCAGCAGCAGCAGCTAGCTGGGTTATTTGGCTCGGTACTGTTATCATGAGAAATGGAAACAGTGCTAAAGTAATTATTCTTCAGGACATGAGAAAAATTAGTGTTTTGACTAATGAAACATGGTAAGTGATGAAGCCTCCATTAATATTATCAATTTTTTTTTAATGTGTTGGATGATGAAGCATTAAGGTTTCTATAGCATTTGCTGATTTCAGCTCTTAGGAATACTGACCTTTTAAATCTCGTTGTTCAAGTGACTGTATCCTAAATTGCTATTCTTGAGAGTTTTTCACAGGTTTAAACACAACATTAGGGAAACAAATTCTTCAAACTTGACCCTCTGAAGAGCTGAGTGACAACAATAACCCTGTAGCTATTTCTATTACCATTTGCTGATTGGATTTTTTTTTTTTTTTACCAGGAAATAAGGGTTAGATATGAGACAAATATTAATTTGTTCAAAGCAGCATCCAGTTAGAGGTATGAGCAAAGAAAGTATTATGTCCAAGGAAAGTATTGTCAAAGCAGCAGGTCCACAGATCATCTGTAACTTTGAAAGCAGCTCTGTTTCAGCTATTTCATATCTCCATCTGGTTCCCTCATTGTCAGAAAAGCAACTGCACATAAATAAATCTTCAATGAATGATGCAGGAAGTTTTTGTCTTTTGAACAATATTCAGTCAGATATTTTTTTGTTTGCTTTTATGAATGATTCTGCATTTAACAGGCAGATAATTCTGAAGAAACTGTTTAAATCACCTCATACAGAAGCCCTCACCAAAGCCCAAGCTGATTTTGCCTGACTTAAGCCTATAAATCTTCATGTCACGTCTCTCATTTTATGACTTTTCAGGACAAGAAATTAGCAGATTTAAAGCATGTGAAGGAATGACCTTCCTCTTTTCCTCTTATTGAAAAGAAACATTGAAAATATTCTCCAATCTCAAATCCAAAATGCGTAGCAAAACACAATTTTCCTCTTGTAAAGTGCAGCAAAGTCAATCAACATAGTCTAAATAAAATTTCTTTTGTCTAATTTTTCTTTCTGCCATCTCACTCTCTCTAGTCCTTTTCTCTGTCCTCAAGGATGGAGGCAAAATACAAGGACAAAAGCTATGGAGCATCCTCTGACCTTTCCTGATGCTGTTTCCCATGTGGCACTAGCACAATGGAGGACACTGACCACTATCCAGTCGGGCTGCTGCGAATATTTTTGTCCATGCTTGGACTGACAGTGACCACGCAAGCCAACAATTAGAGAGCACATAACCTGGGAGACCATTCAGAGCTTGACTGGGAAAATTTGCACTGGGAACATTTTCATTCTTCATAGAATACTGTGGAAAAGCCCAGAATAGCCACCAGGTTACAATGCCACGCACAGCCAGAGGACCCCTCCACTGCCTTGCCTGGGTGACAGAAATGGCACAGCTCTGCCAAAGTAGTGTTCTCAGCTAAAATGCCTGTCAGTGTCCACAGAGTGTCCCTCCTCACAAAACTCCCAGGGTGACCCATGACTAGCATCAGTCCACGGTGACAGCTCAGAGTGGCTGGTACAAGACAGAGTGAAAACTCTGCTAGGATTAAAAATGTAATAACAGTAACCATAGAGACATTTTCCACCTGTATTTCTCTGAGATAAGGTATTACAAGAATTTCTTACAGAAGCAACAGCATGTGGTACCGTCTCCCAGGTGACAGAACCTGAGGAAGTGGTCTCAAATTTCACCAGAGGAGGTTTCAGCTGGATATGAATTAAAAAAATTTCATGGAAAGGGTTGTAAAGCACTGAAACAGACTGACCAGGGCAGTGGTGGGGCCACAGTGCCTGGAAACATCCAAAAAATGTGTGGATATAGCACTTGAGGATGTGGTTGCATGCTGGACATGGTGCTGGGTTGACATTTGGACTTGATAAACATAGAGGTCTTTTCCACCCTGAATAGTTCTATGATTCCATAATAGCAGAATCATGTTAGATAGAGTAAGGTTGGGTTAATTTGTACATCAAAAGTAGCTGTCATTAGAGAAAGGCTGTGCAATTAACAGGGCTGTTTTTATAAGCTCCAATTTGTTCAGAACCACTTCTGATGGTATGAAAACCCAAATGGTAACAAAGTTTGCTGCAACAACAGCAGACCAAGCCCAACCTCTTCCAAAACACTGGATTACCCTTCATCCTCAGTCTGTTGTATAATAATGTAATGTATTTTAAAACCAGATTGCTGTGCCCGGCTGTTTCAGCTTCATGTTTGAGTTTCTTCGTTCACTAAATATTTCACTGTTTCCCAGTGCAGCACACATACTAGGGCTTTTTGGCATGGATTTTTCCTTCTTGGCTCTGTCTCTCTGGTCTCTCCATGACCTAGCCTCAGCTGGCCCCTCAAACGCTTCTTTCCAGCATAGGCTCTCTAAAATCTTCTGCTCCAGAATCTCTTTCTAATCCATTCTCTTCAACAAGCTGGACTTCATCCTTGCTCAGCTGCATAGCTTCACTTAACATAGAGTTTGCACCTTTTTTAGTCCAATTTACGTGGATAGCCAGTATTACACTGTCTCAGTCGTCAGAGGTGACGTGTGGTGGGGAAGAGTCCAACTGGTCAGTGGCTTGGATCCAGAATCCTTGAGCTTCATCTCACCTACACTATATTTAATCAGTTCCATCTAATTTCTCTAGTATCTAATTTTACATCATTAACAGTCTCAAGGTCTTCACTATGTCAGGGGCTCTAGTAAAATAAACAGGAGTTCATATCCTTTTTCTTTAATATCTGTGCTTTAAGCTAGAGCAAGGAGACCACAGTCAGATTACAGACCACAAGTGGCTTCACACCAGGGCTGTTTTTCTGTTCAAAAAGGTCATTACCCAGGCAGCCACTAAAAATTTGATCCATGGTTTCACACAGTAGAACTTGACACACTGCATGTGTAATATGCATTAATATGTAATATGGATTTACTTGTAAAGACATTTCTAAAAAAAAAACCAAAACCATACTGTGTCTATTGTACCCCCAAGCTGCATATGATAGCAGCCAGGATTTCCTTCCACATAAATGTAGGGAGCTAAATTTTCCAGGTACTTTTGGGGGTGAGGAATTGACCATCATATCCTGATCTGATCTAGTTCTGTTTTAGCACCCATGTGCAGAACTCGGTGGGTGAGGGTGTGAGCATGAAAGGCATTAAAATATTTGCATTTATATGTGGTGTATATTTTTAACTTTCTTAAAGGCAGAGTACAGTATAACGTCAGATGCCATTTCCCCTCTCCCAGAACAGTATAGTTGCAAAGAGCTTAATCTCCTGCTAACACTCTACTGGCTCCACAATTTAGAGTGCACAGGGAGCCAGCAGCAGTGGATTTCACTGCTGTAGTGTAATTCTCAGCTGACATAGTCCCTGCACAGAACTGTGTTTCTGTCCTGCCTTTTTAACTGATTGTTCATCAAATTATTGCGTTACTGCATGGTAAGCAACCACCAGCAGGAGTAACACAGCTGTCTGGAGAACTCCTGGACTGCATGGTTAGAGGTGATACAAGCAGGACACAGGATTGTGGCAGAGAGGTGTGAGTGTGAACATGAAACACCTATGAGCATTGACACAGTACTGCTTAAGCTGTCAAAACACAGTCACATTTAAGAAAGCACAGTCTGAAAGCTGAGGTTCAGCCACTCGCAGTTTTAACCTTAAATGGAGGAGACATCTGATGCTCATATGAAACAGGAATGGTCACCACTGGCTGAGGTGCAGCAGGTAGACCCCTGCTTGGAGAAGTGTTTTGCTGATATTACCTGAGGTGCAAATTTCATTAGAGAGCAGTGACTGAGGCCGCTCTGGGGCTAAATGGGTACAATTTTGTGTCTTCTGGAACCACTGAGATTTGTTTAATATTCCTGTGTGTGCTCTTTTCCCTATCAATGGACTCCGGAAATATCTCTGCAATGAGTAGGTCCTTTCAGTCACCAGCCTGCTTGAATGTTATTGGTAACTGTAAGGATGTCATCCCCAGAGGTTGTCTTTGTTTATTTTTAATGGGAAAATAATATATTTATTTTTTCCATGAATCAGAAGAATGACTCCCTCCTTCTGCTATGGTAGGATGTATGCAGCATGGTATGACACTGTCCTTTTCAGCCACACACTCTCTTCTAGAAACAAATCTGCTACTATTTTAAACTCTTCTTTCATATTAATAACTCATGACATACTAATTAATCTCAACTTTACCCTTTTTGCAATACAATAATCATAATCTTTGATTTTACACATGAAAGAACTTGAGGTAACTATGCCCTATTCCCACTTTTTCCATACTGTACTATCTTTGTCACTTTCTTCCTTACACAAATTACACATAGAAAGATTAAAGTGGCCACACCAAAGCAATTATAAAGCCCCCTGAAGCCTCTCTTGCCTTTTGTGGGGATACATTTGGAGAGTCACTCATCTCAGCCTTTTCCACACAGAGCAGTGGTGGTATTTCAGGACAATGTTCCCATCCACTCCATCAGCCCCTCTGAAGTGCAGTAGAGAAGATCACCCTGGTATGCAGGCTGCTCGTTGGCCAGCGAAAAGAGAAATCTGATGCTTGTTCTTTTATGCAGAAAGAGAAATTACATTTACCAGACATCTTAATGAACAGTAAATTTTGACAGACTGAACCGTAATTTTTTTCTAGCCTTAGTTTTTTTATCAAAGTGCATGACACACAGCCTCTAAAAACCATTTGAAAACAGTAAAGAGAGATCCTTGGTTACTAATTTTAGATGGATTATCATGATTTTAGTAGTGCATCTCACCTACTCTGTCAGGAACACTTATTTCCCACTTGGCATTCTGGTGCTGATGGCTTGATTTATGGGATGATTTGCAGTTGAGAAGGACTTGGGCATTTTTCCACTCCAGGAGTGGATGTTGGGTGCCATTTTCTGAGGTTGGCAGACCAGCCAAACCCCAGCCTAACACTGCAGCTGCTGACCTCAGGGCCAGTTGCAGTGTTTCTCAGCTCCAGACCACTGCCCTCTAAGGCTGCTTGGATTTACAAACATGCCTGGCTTTTCTAGGACAGGCAGTTATTCCTGGAACCTTAACTCCTTCTGTCCCAAAAACTAAGAGCACTGCAGATTAACTTTGAGTTTTGCCAGCAAATTTGTTCCCTCACAAGATGAGAAGGTAGAAAGTGAGAAGGTAGAAATGAAATGTCAGCTGTGAAGGAGGTGAATTTTTTGAAAAGGAGACAGACACACTGGTTATTTGTGAAGCAGTGGGGACCTTGGTGGCTGTGAAAGTAACTCATTCACATTTAAATGGCATTTCACATTCAGAAAATACCTTTTCCTTAACTGTGAGGAGTGATCATTCTGTGTCAGCGTTGAAATTGGTCAACAGTCTGTAAATAGTCTCTCCTGGGACCCATGCCATAGCTCCGTAGAGGATTAAAATAATTTAGTGTTTGGCACTCTCAGATTATGCTCACAAACATTTTTTTAATCTCTCCCTCTCCGTATTCTCATTGTGTGAATGGAAAGACAAATGTAAGAACATTGAAATATGATGTTTTTGAGAACATGGATCTGGACTTGTGCCCTGTGTCACTTCAAATTCTCTGCCTCTAGATCACACATAAACTGCTCAGCTGCTCAATATATCATATCTAGCCTTAAAGTCTGGGCTCACTCTCCCCAACCTCTAATAGACCCTGTGAGAAATACAAGCACAGCTTTACACTCTATCTCAGTTGTTTCCAAAACCCAAGTAACTGTTGCAATAAAGAGAGAAGAAATGAGTTTAAAAGGAGAAAATAAATTGAGTCTGTCAAACCAAATAGCAAGTGGGCTAGCTGGTTAGTTAAATAATTTTTATTGGCTTTTTCCAACTAATCTGCCCACAGGATTTATTAGTCTTCTACTATATCCTCAAATAAAGCATCTGACTTTAGTTCCAGTTTATGCTTTAGCCATTAATAATTTTGTACAACCTAGAGAGCATTTATATTATTTATTAATTTTATCTAACCATAATTACAGTCATTGTGGCTCTTTAATCAAAAGTTACTCCAGGCCAAGTTTCCAGAATTCAAATTGTGTTTCATCATTTTTACAGAGAGGGCTTTTGGACTGTTTGTTTCCTTACTCAAGGGCTTCCCCCTGGCCAGAAAACGTTATGAAGAAGGAATAATTAGAATGGGTTGTGCCCTGGCCCCATGCAAAAGAGAAACACTGCCATGTCTTGTTATTCTATTAGCATGACTGTCAGAGTCACTCCAGCTTGGGCCATTCAGGTTTGCACCAATGTCCACACACAATTCTCATCGTGCCAGAGCCAGGGCACACAAGGAGAGAGGAGGCAAAAAGGCACTTTGCATCTCTCACCTCTCTGTTTTCTGCAGTAACGTTGAGATCAAAGCTTCTGTTTTTGAGGCTATGGATGCACTTGCCGCTCCACGGTCTATGGTAATGAGCCAACAAGTACATCCTTCTGCTGCCCACTTCTGCGTTGTTCCGTGGCTGTGAAAATGAGAAGTTTGAGTTACATAAAAAGACGTCATCTTTACTTTTCTCATAGTTTTCAAATCTGGATCTTGTCAGTTTGCTGAAGAGCAGACAGTATGTGGCTCTCAATCTTCAAAGTCATTCCTTCATACTGTAGTTTTGTCTTTTCAAAGTTTAGAGCAGCTGCTAACCTCCAGCCATTCAGGAGATGGCACAGACTGAAATCTCTTGTGTTGTTCAGGAATCCTACAACTCATTACTTTGAAGTGGGCAGGAGAAAGTTTCCTCCATTCATGTATGCCACAGGAAAGGTTTCAGTGAGTCAACTCTTTGCAGTATAGAAATGGCACTGCTGTAGGCTACAGAGAGGGACAAATCCATGTGGTACTTTGGCTGCTTCTCCTTTTCTCTTTATCAAAACTTTTAAGTTGGATAGGCTGTTAGGAAAGAAATCTGACCCAGCTTATCTAAATGCAGAGAATCTTCTTCAAAGAAGATCTCAAGGCATTTGTATGTGGTAGGTTCAATGCTCCACTAATATATCTGAGAGAAAATTTTCCATTCATAAAAGTAATATTAATCTATATAAGGTAATCAGATAGCATTCAGATAAGATTAACTTACTCTATGTAGGTTAAATTCATATATTCATTTGCTGCTGGTGAACAAGCTGGCTTTAGGACCGTTGCCCATGTGAGGCCATAATGATTTCTTATTTTGCAGTCATCTGAGTTTCTACTTTTTCCAGCTTTTTAATAAGTCCAGCATTAGCCTAAAGTCTTTCTACTCCTTCAGTTGTAAGTTGTTCCCTATATTGTGGCCCCAAGATAATTCTAATTACTCAGACATGTTCATGCATAAAGTCTTGCAGAATGGATTAATATTTAATTTTAATTTTAGATCCTGAATTTGAAATTCATGTCTATATCCCTAAAAATCCGAACCTGGTCACATCTCTGGGGTGTGGAGAGGTGATTGCTCAGCAGGGATGTGAAACCACTGCCTGCTGATTGACCTGCCCTGGGATCCCAGTGTTTCCCCACAGCCCTTCTCAGGGATCATGATGGTTCGCCACAACACTAGATTTCATCACCTGAGGTCTTCTGAGATACATAGAAGGCAGTCAGGAATTTAGAAGAGCCAAAAAAGTCTTTGAACATCATGGAGACTGCAGATTTAGACTTTTGGAGAGGGGCTGAGGGAACTAACAAACAAAGCCAGGGAAAGAGAGCAAGGGAATAAACAGACACCAAAAGGGAGCAAACCACAGTGCCTGGCATGGATGCTTGCAGATAGAGGCATGATCTGTTGCTTGCTCAGACTCATAAGTAAGGTCCATGGTGTGGGTATGAGGCCCTGGGGGTGGGCTCAGCAGTCCTGACACTGCTCCTGGAGCTGGCAGTGACACCAACTCCATCCCAGTGGCATCTGTGCCACAGCCCAAATGCACAGCACAAGAGGTGAGGTGGCAAGTGTAGGTGCAAATACTGAAGAGATTCCATGCAGGCAGTGACAGGCAGAGAGCAGCAAGCAGAGCCTTCCCATCCCAAATGCAACACTCTTTACAGGATGCTGCAGTCTGTCGTCTTCTACCCATGATAAACCCAAAACCAGTTGATCCCAGAGCAGGAGAGCTCTCACAGAAGGTGTACAGGTTATATGTTATATGTCAGACAGCATCAACACAAGCCCTGGGAACTTTTGTGTCTTAAGTTCACCTTATGCTGCAGGTAGCCACCACCACAGCTGATGGCCATCCACAGCTTCATAGGGTTTATGCACCCATCCATCACTGCAGGCTCTGCTGGGCCAGACACAGCCACAGCCCAGGGAAATCACAGGGAAAAACAACACGGGTAGGATGGGAAAATAAATTTTTTGAAGGAAGGTATGTGCTATGACAGGCTTTTTTGCTATTTTCTTTTCTTTAAAGCAAATAATAAAAAAGTAGTTATTAACAATGGCAGTATTAAAATTGTAGAAAAGAGAAGATACTCTTATATGAAAAATAAAGCATATAATAAAATTATAATGAAACTACAATAAAGGTGTGCAAATTCTGTAACATTTTTCAAGTTACAGTGACATTAATAAACACAGTGCTAAGGGCTTGAATCAAATATAATTATCTTGTTCTTTTAACCACTTAGTTTTCAATCTCATCTGTTTTAAAACCTCAGTTTCAGTAATATCTCAGTCATCCCAATTAAATCAACAGGACTAAGGGCTAAATCCTTTCTGCAAAATACTGCTTTTTTTCAAATCACCACATTGCATGGCATTTGAGACATTTAAAAATAAATATAGACTGGACAAATGAATATGATATATATTAACAAAAAATTATAAAATAAAAATATAAATTCCATGACTGCTGCTGTACTGTTAAGTAACTATTATGTTAAATGTAAGAAAAAAGCTATCATTTTATACTTAAAAATAAACACCAGCTTGCAAACTAGCCACGATCTGAAGACAGCTATTAAATGTTGTTAAAGCCTTTAGACTCCATGCTCCTTTACTCCACAGGGGAGAGAATGCTGGATGAGCAGGAGAGAATCCCAGGACATCTGATAGCCAGCAAGAGACAGAGAGAAAGAGGGAGCACAGGGTGGCTCTTATCTAGAAAAAGAAATAGCAGCTGACGCAGCTGTGAACAGGCTTATATTATTTTATTTCCAATGTACAACTGACATGCTTAGCAAACATTTCTTGAGATTTGAGGGCTCTATCTCCCAAGCATTGCAAGTAGGATGAGCTTGGGTACCCACTGCCTCCCCCTGCACCTCAAGGTTATTAAAAGAATGAAGATGTAGGCATGGATTTAATGCCACTGGAACCTGTTCAATTCCCTGGATTGAATTGTACCTAGTCACAATGAGTCCTGTAAATTTTTTGCTCAGGGACAGCCATTAAACTTCATTAACTTGCAGTCCCTACTAACTTCCACTGAAGTCAGAGCCGTGACCTGTCCCCAGAGACACCCAAACCCTGACGCAGGCAAGCTCTTACTGCAGCACAGCTTGGTCTGAGCTTCTGGCTGGGCCATGGCTGCAGTGTCAGTGATCCCCATCAGGAGGGGACAATCCTGACTGAATCCATCACTAGACTTTGCCCCTCTAAAGTGGTTTGTAGAAAAACTCTGGGAATACTGCAGTTGTAGAGGCACAGGAAGACTAGCAAGAGGTGCTGCAGCAGGGGAGCACTGTTACCTTGTGCCATTTACTATCTTTTGCATGACTGCTGCCTGTACTGAAAAAGCTGAAATTCCTCCCAGAGGGAGACAATATGCCATGCTGGCGGGGGCTGGCATGGCAGAGAAAGGCCAGGGGGCTCTCACTGCTCCCCATAAAACCCATCATCCACCACTTGCCTGTGCCTCTGCCTCTCATGGTATGACAGGTTTTAATGTATGAAACCCATGAGAGAGCAATGGAGGAGGCCAGCTTTGGAGTTTAGGTTTGTCTGACAGCCACAAGCACAGCTGAAGAGCAAAGAAAAAGGACCATAGTTAATCTCTTGCACGTAGCTCTAGTTCTAACTTTCTCAAAAGCAGCCACTGAAATACTTCACTGATGATGGGAAAAGGACGAGGAGGATGTTTTCACTTTTACAAAGTGTAAGCTTTTTTCTATTTGTCATACAGCTATAAATTATTGCTTGGTTTTCTGTTTTTGCAGGAGAGACCAGATACACATCAGAAAGTCTGCAATGCAAACAGGGCATTTTAGGCCATGGAGATACCTGTCTTCACCCTGACTTCCATTAAAATTTTGCCTTAAATCTGGCTCCTGCTCTATGTGTCCTCATCTTCCCTTCTCTTCTCACAGACTGCTATCAAATTTTCCATTGCTCAGCCTTTCCCACTGCAGGTTTTCATGCCCCCCTTTCCACTGTGATTTCCCCAGCCCTTAGCTTGTCTGCTGTCTCTTTTCCCTTTCCTTATAGTTACAGATATATTCTACACATCTTTTTGAGCTACAACATTTCCCTCTTCTCTTCTGCCAATACTCTCATTCAGAGCCTTCTTTCACTGGTTCCTCATCAATTTCCTCCCTGTTAACGAGTTTTCATGCTCCCATCTCACACTGCACTGTTACCCTACTGCACAGCACCCCATTTAACTTGAAGCTGGGCACATCCTTGTACTGCTTAAACCTACATGCACTGTTTTATTAAAACATTTCAAAGAACCCATAAGGGCATCTTTACCACAAACACCTGCAAACAGCCCACCCTCCCCTTCTCCTTGCTGAAATCACATGCTTTATTCTTCATCTGACCTCTTTACTCTTTCTATTATATCCTCCCTGATGATTTAATGTTATTCTTTGAGTCCTGTTCTCATATAGTTTGGTTTTTGCCTCTCTTCCCAAAGAAAAGGATTCTTGGGAAAAAAAAACATGATCTTGGAACCCATGTTTCACATTTTACTACGTTTCTTCCCTGGATCATGAAATTAATTGAACCCTCAGTTGTTGCCCTAGTCTGCAATTATTATTTCCAGCTTTGGCCTGGATCTTTTCCAAGCTGCTTTTTATTTTCACCAGCCTTCACAAACCACTTGGAGCTTCCAGCCTCATCTTGGCTTTATTCCAGGGCCTGAGGAGGCTCTTTCTGCTGTTCTTGCACAGTCACATATGGCTGCTCCATCTTGTGCTGCCTCCCCCTGCCCAACTGCCCACCACACCGTGTTTCATGGTGTATTCTCTCCCATTGATCTCCTCCCTCTTCCCACCAACTCTAGTGATGCTCTTAGACAGTATTCTGGGTATTCTCCTTCCCTCTCCAGTTTTCTGGGTGATCTAAGCCACACATGTGTGTGTCCAGGGCATTGCATTTCAATCTGGGCTCCTTTTCTCCAGTCTAGGATCTGACTGTCTCTGAAGCTCTCTGTTCATCTCTAACTATTGACAAGAAGAGGGGTAGTTAGGGAAAATTAATGTCACACAAAGCAGGCAGCAAATGCACATAAAAACTTCTCTCTCTGGGCTTCTTCAGCCTCATGATGCTGATTGGAATTTTTAAGCCTTGCTGGGGCAGCAATGGGCACTTCCTGTGATTGAATAACAGCTTCTGACACAAGTAGGGAGAAAACCTGGGGTGAAGAGTTACAGACATTATTGCACCCTGTCACTTCTGATGAGAAAAAAATAGTGGTAACCTGAAGTGCTGTTGGGAAAGCAGGATGCACACAGTGAAAGTGTGTGTCGTGTCTTGTTTTCCTGTAGACATGATCCAGCACCAGAATGGGAGAGAGAACTGTTGATGTGGGATACAAGTGAAAGCAACAGCATCCCCTGGTCCCTGGAGATGTGCTATGGCAGTTTAGTGGTGACAGGGAAGGAGCAGCTCACAGGAGAGAGCAGTGTGAGTCCTGCTGCACTGAGAGGGCTTCTCTGTTGTGCTTAAAGGGAGTAGGTGACATTTGCCCGTGGCACATCTTCCTGACAGGCACCAGGGTGTTCCTCAGGCCTGGCTCACAGCAGACCTCACAAAGTGGAGACTAATATTCTTCTTTATGTTATGAAGTGCATCCTTTTACTGGCGGGATTTTGGCAAGAGTCCTCTACAAAGGCCAAAAGGCTATGGAGGGACAAAGCAGCAGCTCTATAGGAGCAGTCTATAGGGAATGTTTAAATAGAAGCAAAAAAATGTCATGACATCTCTGCTCTTTTTTGATTCAAATACAGAAAATCTGATCAACAGGATGGACAGCTCTTAAAAAAGAAAAGAGGCAAACGTTTTCCAGGAGCACCTGTATCATATGCTCTTTCCCCTCTTATGGGAAAGAAGAAACACCCCAGGGAAAATAAAGATTATTCTACCTAAGTATGTCAGAGGCATACTTTCCAAGAAGCTAGGAGGTAGTGGATGCTATCTGGAGTTTAGATAATAACCATTAATATTCCAGATAAAATGCCTAGAAGGAAGGCAAGCCTGCACTAAAATATTCAGTTTCTTTACTGGATAGCACTGATTCCTTCTATTAAACAGGCACTCCTCAATGACTGCAGCTTTACCACCCCAGCTTTTTCCCTGCCTATTTTAGTGTGCAGGATGCCTGGTGCACTCTGATTTTGTAACCAACCATATTTTTGATTTTATTGTGACCTTGTGGACTCCTCCCAGCGCCATTATCTGCACTGAGCACTTATCTCAGATCAACCTTGGCACCATCATTGATGTTCTTTGCTCCCAGAATCAAAGCTGCTTGAGTTTCTGACACTCCTGTGCAAACCCATGCTCAAAATGAGCCTCCTTTCCAGACAGTCAGAAATTCCTATGGAGTCTCCCATTTGCCTTTGTCTTGGCAGAGGTGACCAAGCACAGATTTCCAGGGGCAGCTGAAGAAGCTGTATCCTGACTGGCTGTTCAGCTTGCAAGCTTGCACAGCATCTGCTCCCTTACCACAGGAGATGACCACAACTGCAGAGAGGCTGTTCCTGCAGACAGGTTTTGTGCACTACAGTCTGTGGTGATTCAGCCATTTGCTTTCATAAATGAGCTTAGTGAATTAGTTAACTTTATTTTAAATGAAGTATGCCAAGTGAATCCACCAGCTTCAGTAACTCTTACTAATAATAGTACTTTTCCTTTATTCCCCTGGCTTATTATTAGTAAAAAAATGACACAATTTGCTGAAAGTATTCAGCTTATTAAAGCTTAAAGTCCACAGCTACGGTGTGGAGAGTTTCAGCCTGGAGGAAAATTTTCCAAAGCTACTAGTACATGAAAACCTGGCTCTATGATGGAACTAGAATCTTAAGCAACATCACTAAGGCACTGCTACAGTAATGCAGCCTGGAGACAACCATTCTCTCTCAGTGCAGTTGTTTAGTTGTACATTGCTCTGCCACAGATAATTCCATCTGTGGCTCAAAACCAGGACACCCGTGATCTGTCCTCTAAACCCTGGTGCATCCTTGGGCAGATAGACTAAAGAGAAGGGAAGGTAGAGAGCATTTTCTTCTTTCATACGGTGTCCCTATCAGTGGAACTGATGCCCTAAGATGAAGATATCCTAGAGAGTATTCAGGGAAGCCCATGGGAGGAGCAGAGCCTCATTTGACACAGGAAACAGCAGCCACAATTTCCTGATTTGGTTTGAGTTACTGCGGTGATGCTCGAGCAGCTCCGTTCCCTGAGGTGCAGGTGATATTTGTGTGGATGCAGATTTTAACCTTTTTAATCTTTACTTTGTTTCCATTTTCAAAAGGCCACAAGATTATTTGCATGATTAGTCAATTTGAGTAGAACAAAGAGCAGGCACATACCAAAAGAAAGGAAAAACAAGGAGTTATCCTAGGGCTGTTTCTGCCATCCTGGAACACTGCATGATAGCAGAATATGGAGAAAGGAAGTGCAGGGGTAACTGCATTCTGAAATGCTGAATTTTCCTTTGCAAAGAAAGGAAAGCACTAGTAAAGATATATTATTTCTTCCTCTCTGTCTCCTTGGTGAGAATTTCACTTTCTGACACCAAGCTTTCTGAACTTTCTGTGGCTGCTTTCTGACACCAGGCTGAACAGAACCGTGATTGCATCAGCACTGTTACAATGGCAGGTTTGCAAAGGGGAGGGACTTTCCTCCAAGGCTTCAGACTTTATACTTGTCTCCCATCACGACAGAGCTCCTTGCAGGGTATGTGTTGGAATTCCTCTGCGAGATCCCTCAGGCTTTTTGTCATCATTCTATTTTTTTTTTCCAATCTTTTTCTTGAGTAAGAGCTCTCTCTCCACCAGTAGCAGGTAACCCAAGCACTTGATTCCTATGAAACATTTCTGGAAAAGCAACATCTCCTATGTAGTAGTTTCACCTCAATCCCATTATTCACTTCCTTCCCTTTTCCCATTGATGTATTTGCAACTCAGATACCTCTAAGGGAATGGGTTTGTCAGTCTCTTCCCTGCACCATGAAGTAAGGGCTGTGTGCAGGGCAGAGACTGACAAACTTGTCATGGCCTACCATCATCAGAAGGGTTTTGCAAATCAGGAGGAACAGAACATACACATTTGGTAAGCAGGCTGGAAAACACTGGGTTGACGTACATGCCAACAGCTCTGCCTCAGAAACAGAGTGAACAGGAGCTCACTGGTGGGTGGGATTGTGAGAAAAACACACAGATTTGATGGCAGGGGGCAAAGAAAGCAGTCCAAGAAATATTAGTGTTCCCACTGATCTTTAAGACTCAGAAATAATACTGCCTTTCATGACTCAAGCATTTAAGGAGCTACAGCTGAAGCCCTGCTCTGCCTCTTTTGGTCACCCTCAAGGCAATGCAAGCAGTGTTGCAGCTGAGATCTGTCACTCAGACTTGCTGTAGTGACCGAAATGGCCACAGGAGAGTGGTGACCAGCACGTCAGGTTTTGTACAACCAGGACGTGTGAGATCATTGTCACTACTCCTGAGTGCCAAATGACTAAATGTGACTGCACTAGTCCCAAATGCAGACGACCACAACATCACTCACACAGGAAATTAAAGTTTCAGTGCCATTTATTCATATGCTCACAACTCTTTCAAAACTTGTTTCTTTTCAAAGATGAGTAGTTTTCAACTCTAAATTGACAGAGAGCTAAAAATTAAGACACCTTAAAAGAAAAAAATGCTTGAATGGAGACATCCAGGACAGTGGTGAATTTCCTGAACAGAAAATCATTAGGCTAGTGCAAATGAAGGTCTTTTAAGAAACTTTTACTAGAGCTGTGATTTTTTTTCTTGACAAATCAAGTAACTTCCACTGAAGTTTTACAAATGAAAATATGAAACCACTGGCTGTCAAAACAAGAGATTAGAAATGCGTAGCCCTAAATCAGTTCTGTTTGGTTGATAAGTGGAACAGCAGGATTTTTACCCTTCCATTTTTTTTTTACACAACTCATATCTGTGCACAGTAATTTAAATGCAGAGTTAATGCTACCTCTGCCAGGATGCAGCTTGACAAAGATGGATAACAGAATGATGGAGTGTTGATTCACTGGAAGTTTTTTACAATCCTGAGCACCCAGAAAAATGGTCCTATTGAGTAATGGCACCAAACATTCCCCAATCCATATTCATTTAATTGTAAAGTTGACAGTTCTGTTTGCATGCACCATAGTGCAAAGCCAGAATATACACTAGATGCCAAAAAATGCTGGTCTTTTGCATGAAGCAGAATGGAAAAATGATGCTCAAGATTCCCGTTGTTCTCATATCTCTTGTTTGCAAAGGTGAATTAGCTTGAGCATTGGCTCAAAAATATTGGACCCATAGATGCTGTTTATTTTAGCTTTCTATTAACAGTTATAAACTTGACAAAACATATCGCATGCAACAGCTGCACATTCTTTACATTAAAAAGTAACAATAGCCAAAGGGCTTTTTTTCTTCATCATCGCTTACTGAACTGAAAATGTCAAGTTAGAAACAGGACTGGTAGCAAATAACAGTCATTGTCACATACAGTGAAGTATAGGTGACACACAGCATAGAAATAATGCTTCCACTCAGTAATCCTGCATGTATATCCAACAACCAGTGCTGCTTCAGCCCATCCTGATGGGGACACACAAGCTTCAGCTGAATACACAGTGACAGTCCCTGCAATTTAATTTCTGTGACTGTGGATCAGATTTCTGATGAGTATTAAGTTTCTCTCATTAACATGGACTATAGGAACAGCTTTATTTATTCAGAAAAAGCCCACCAGGTTCAGTGTCTTCTGTCTAAGAAGTAAATGTCTGGAATAAGTAAGCAAATGTCTGGAATATGAGTGCTTAAAAAAAGAAACATATAAGATGTTAACTCGGCCGTGCCCAGCCTCCAACTGGTTGTAGCTCCAGGAACTCCAGACCAATTGAATCTGGTGTATCTGTCTGTGATCTTACTTTGAGTACAAATTCCTTATATTTCTTCTACTGTTTGATTAACAGTGAACCAACTCACTGGAATGTCTTGTTCCTATCTCCTACTAACTTAATTTGATGCTTTCTCATTTCTTACCCGGACAGAAAACAACCACTCCATCCCTATCCATACATCCTCCACCAATCTCTTCCATTTTTACAGTCCTCTGTCATAATTACCCTTCAGCTGTCTGTGTCCCAGGTTGAGAAGTCCTGGATCACTGTTTTTCACACTAAAACTGTGTAGATCACCCTCCTCTTGAGCCCTTGCAGTCCCCACTGCGCCTCTCCTGAGCCAGAGGGATCAGAACAGCACAGAACACTAAAGACAAACGTGAATCATGGGCTTATGCCAATAGCACAGTGCTGTTCTCCCTTCCTTGCCTCCTCTCTAACCTCTCTGGGATTTGGGATGTTTTGAAGTCCTCTGTGCTGTGATTCTCCCCCAGTTGTTTTCCCCTTATCACAGCACACAAAGCACTGAACATTTCCATTTGAAGCTTCAGTGCTTCTTTCTCCAGCACAAATGCTGTCAGCCCTTTAGTAATGTGGCTGGGACAAGGACTCAGTCTTATTGTCTCTCAGGGCAGAACACTTTGAGGCTCAGGTCATGCTACTTCCCTATAAATAGCATTTCCCCACCTCAGCAGCCTAAGAGTTCACAGGACAAATGCAGCCCATGAAGCATCCAATTCACCCCTCACAAAGCCATTCCTGATCAGAACTCACCACGATAAAAAGATTTTACAGCTGTTTTCTGGAAACTTGTCATGGTGTCAATGTTCAAAGCTTCATAGAGCAGCTCAGTCCCACTGCTCAGGGCTGCCTGAAGCCATTTTGCTATTCAGGGCCACAGAGAAATTAATCTCTCTCTGGCAATGCAAAGCTACCTCTCTCCTTTACTCCAGGGTCTGGCAGTCTAAGCTGCTCACTCCTCTCATCTATAAACTGGGTGCCCAAATCCACAGCTGGCCCCTGGGGCTCCCTCCACCAAGACCACTGTGGCTCGCCAGTCACAGTGGGACTTGTGATGGAGCAAGTTGTGAGTCACAGGGATCAAGCTGATCCCTGAGCTCTTGTAAGCAGCAGTGCCTGGTTGTCATCCTGCCATAAACAGCCTGTAAAGCATTTTAAATAAAAAATGAATGATTGCGTTAGTGCTCTGCGTGAGCGGTTTTGTGGACTCAGCACTCCAATAAATCACCCGCGTACAGGGTGAGTGCAGCGCTCAGGAACTGGAGGGAGGTTTGCAGGTTGCAGAGAGACTGAACACAAAATCCCTTTCTGGGTTTGGGGGTGGGGAGGTGTAAGGGGAAGGGAAAAAGCAGGAAAAATAATTACAGGTCCTGCATCTCTTTGATAAAGGAGGAGATTTTCAATATTTCAACCATACTTGTGTAAATTAGAAACCTATTGGTAAAGGAGAATTGGAGCAGGTTTGTAACTCACCAGTCAATGTAGTCATCATAGCATGAAATCATACTACAAGGCCAAAAATATGTTTTGCTAACCATCCATTAAATCTTAATCTCAAGTTTTGCAAGCCATTAAAATTGCAGAAAAACTTTCCACTTCAGCCAAGTAAATCAGGAGCACTGCAACTTCTGTACTTGTAGAAACAACCCTTGGCGAGGCAATCAGCTCAGAAATGAGCATAAGCTTCTCCTCGCTTTTCAAGTCCCATATTTGTAATTTTATTTTAAAATTAATATAACTCTCACAAAAAGTGTTGAACTGGAAGAGCCTGGAACAAAGCTCAGAAGTAATTAAATGCTGGCTTCAGCTTTGCAGGATCTATTTATCGACTTCTCTCAACATGCCTTTGATCTGACTTAAAGTAACAATGCCTCAGACAGAAGTAACTCAATTTTTCAGCTTTCCTCTCTCTTCTAAGATCACTGGCGCTACCTTAGTGCAGACGGACCAGACAGCTTGCAAAAAAGGTAGTGTTGGTTCTCACTAGCTCTTGAGCCAAGGCAAAGCATTCTGGTCTTGAGATAAAAATTCAGCCACTGAGCTACTGAGTAATCTCTGCCTTTGCTTTTGTAGAGAATCAGCAGAACTGGGCACCACGAATTGTAGTGTACCTAAAAGTGGTACTGGATGGATTGGTCTTGGGGAACAAGATTTTTTCTTTTTGAAAGGTCCGTCATGCCTACATTGGGATGTGAGTGAATGGCTGGATTTTTCCAAGTACTGAACATCCAGCATCTTCCAGAACTGGGGGGTTCTGACTTTTTAGACACCCATTTTCTGAAAGCTTTTTCCAAGATTCTGTTTCACTCCCACCTCCATCGCCTTCAGTTAGCAAAGTGTGAGAACTTGACATGTAAATGACAATGGAGCTGAGCTACGGCTGAAGTCGTTCCTTTAATTCACTGACATTTCTGGGACAGTGAAACTAAAAATGTCTGAACATTCAGAGGAAGAACTTTTGGTTTGTACACTAATAGTTCCCCTTGTTCTGCTTATGCAATTGTCATCATTTATTCCGATTCCCAACCCAGCGGTTTGGAGTGTCAAGCAGACACCAGGGATAGTGAGACTCACAAACACTGCCCTTTTCCCTGCTCTTTAAATAAAAAAAAAATAATATGCACTGACTTCAGCCCCTCCAGTGCTTGCCTCCCCTAACCAGGCACTCATTCTTGTAGATGCTGTGCTGACAAGACCATCACGTTTTTGCAGTGAGCCTGTCACAGCAGAGAGGAGCTGTTAAAACAGGAGGCCTGAGCAGGTCCCCTCTGCCAGCAGCCTCTCTCTCTTGTTGCTTGCAGCCCCCACAGCTCTGTAGTAATTCATCTGCATCCACTGATGTACATGGAGATAAGCTGACCTCTCACAGGTCCACGTTCTGTGATCCTACAAAATTAACTGAAGAAAAGAAATCCCCAGCTCCAAACCACAGCTGTGAACTGCTCTCCCAAAATCCGGCTGTATAGCCTGGCATATAAGCACAAAAAAGTTTAAAGATGTCCATGCAAAATGGAAATATTGTAGGAAATGTTTCTATAATTTTGGAAGACAAGTTAAAAAGGAATCCAAAGATGTAATTTATGCTAGAGTTTAAATTTTGTTTAAGTTACAAGCACAGTTAAATAGGAGGGCAAGTTTTAATGAGAGTTACTGTTTTGTTTGGAGAAGGAAGCAATTTTAACATTTACCTTTTCAGTCACAGTGACATGACACACAGAAATCACTTAGCCAGAGGTTTTGTGCAGAAATTTTTCTGGTGATGTTTAATAGGGAGGCCATTTGTCCCTTTTTTTTTTTTTGCCAGAGTCAGTTTTTACTGATGCTTTCCCACTTTAAGGTTAGGACTTCTGACTTTGCAGAGCCTTTTGGCTCCTCACAGTCCTTGCAATTTTTATTGATAACACTATCTGCTTTACCCTGGACTAATACATTTTATTCAGAGTCTATCCTCATCCTGCACACAAATTCTCTCCTTCCCTTGCTGAAACAGATGTCCTACCGCCTGGTTCCAGTGCTCTCAGAGCAGGTCCAGTCTACACCTGTAACTAAACTGGGGTGCAGAGAGCTGTGCTGGGCACCCACAGCATTGCAGCTGCCCAACCTTAGCACAGAATGCAGTGTTTGCACTGGGCCCTGGTGAGGAGTGGGACAGGGTGCTCACAGCAAGCCGCCCATGCCACAGGCACCTGGTGGATATCCACACCCAAGCCAAGCACTCTAATGCTAGAACTTGTATCAGCTTTATCACCAGAAGTCACAACATTTTTCCCTTCATCCCACAATCAGGGGATAGATGTAAAGCCAAACTCTAGCAATTGGAGCAAAACAGGACCTTGTATTGAAGATCCTCTACTGCAGTTTTAATTTGCAAAACATTGTTTAAAATAAGAGAGAGCTCAACATTTGTCTCTTTGTCCCAACCACTTGAAGAGGAGTGATGCAGAAACTGAGAACATTCCAGATGTGCTTCAAGCCTAGAGTAAAACCAGAGTCAGGATGATGCATGGGGTACTCCTGCATGCACTTTTTAGTTTGTTCTCGTGACTACTTTCAGTAATTTAGCATGTGCCTATGCTCCCACTGACAAATAATCTCAGAGATTTATTAGCAACTTTGGATCCTTTTCAGAAGGGCTTAGAGCTTAGCTCTAACAGGTAAGAAAAGGATTGGGTACATGTAAATTATATGAAATTCTAAAGGTGGTGTGCCTGTCATGCCAGAAACACTGATATATAAAATTGACTTCAAACTGAGGAATTTATTCCATATGACTTTATGTACCAAGCCACATTTGCCTGTGCATGACCAGCAACTCAGAAGATCTGCTGAAGCTTTATAAAAGCAAGTTCCCAGCTGCATCTAGGAGGTTGAGGTGGGGAATTAGAAGCACAGGATCACTGCAGCAGAGGAATTAGGATATGGGATCTGGGTTAGAAGTCTAGAGGGATAATGTGTTAGAGGGGTAGCTTGCAGACAACCTCCAGGGAATGCACATGAGAATAAGAGGGGGAGCGTGTATATTTAGAAAGTGACCTGGAAAACATAATTCATGGTTTCTGTTGTGCCTAGAGTGAATTGAACCAATGTAAATGTTTTCCCTCTCTTCCTTACTGCAGATCAAGCGAATGCCTGGCTCATAGGGATTGTTTTTTCAGATCTGTATAATTACACAGCTCTAATTAAAAGCTCCAAATTTATTACTCGCTCGTGCAAACCCACTGAACAGCCTTGAGACGCGAGTCCTGTGACTGAGTTATGTGAAATTTCACACCCATTACCCTTTTTGCCAAAGCAGTACTAGTTAAAGCCCTCTGACTGGGTTCTAGCACCCTGCCCTTGACAGAGTGCCAAAGACGTGCTCTGCTCCGGAGAACAGCTGCACCCTGCACCAAAGACTGCGCCAGGACTTCCCCAGTTGGCACTGACTGATCAGTGGACATTTGAGAAATGTGCTTCTCATGTTGAACACAGAGTGCTTTATTTGAAAATTATTATTAAAGATGCAAAATAATGAGTTTATTCTGCCGTGGGAAGAATGGAAGATATTAAGTGGAATATTGGTAGACGTTTAAGCAGAATATTAGAAATAATTACTAAAGAAAAACAAGAACATGGAGAGAAGGAGATGAGAAAATAAAAGGACCCTGTAGGCTATGCCATTAAAAACTGTCCACTTCAAGCTTTATCTCCCATCTTTCCCTTGTCAAAGGTGTCTGCTCTTTTTCAAGGGTAAGGGAAGGCAGGCATCAGATGCAGACCCAAAGCCTCTAATTCCCTTTCCTGTCCCTCCATAGGTTGGAATATCCTGTACTAGTTATCCATTTCTTATGAGTCCCTGACTTCTTAGATCCTCTGACCCAGCACAGCAGCATTATATAGTGAAGGGAGAGCAGGTTCCTATCCTGTGGAAATTAACCTTTCATTTGGTTTTCCTACTTGTCACGTCTTCACTGTCTTCACTTGCTTTTCTTTTTTCATTCCTGCAGCTTTTGAAAAACATTGTGTAAAACCTCCAAAATCATAAAATGTGAAAAACAAGCAATAAATCATCATTTTTTCAGGCTCAAAATATTATTGCCAAAATAATAGTGTCTGGTGCATACATGCATGCAAAGCACCAATTTTTCCAATCTGAAAACTTTTTATTTATTCACTAGGTTAAAAACCATAGAAATTCAGAAGTTATGATCAAGATCTGCATTGCAAGTTTAATACACAGGTAGTTATTTTGAAGATAATGTAATCTGTGATAAAAAAATTGAGTGAGTTTATAAGGAGTAAATCACACCAGAAATCTGACTGTTGTGCTTGATGAAATTATGAAAATAAATGGGAAATAGGAATAAGGTTGATGGGTTATTTTGATTTCTTAAAGCATGTGAAAAAGTGGTGTGAAATCTACAAAATGATTACATCAGGATTGGCTAGAAGATGAACAAATGGTTTCAAAGAGATTAAAAAACTGTAACAAGGGATAACAAATAATTTTCAAGATAAAATGTCACTAGCTGTGTGATGAGATACAGAAAAAATACTGTACATTTTGACAATATTTCAAGACAGCATTAGTCCTTTTAAAATCTAGATTTTGATCGCCTTTATGGAGCAAAACCAAAGAAAATCCCAGGAGACACCTTTGACTCTATGGACATAATAATCACATTTCAAATCCAATAGGAAGAAAATGAGGAAAGAAAGAAAATGTAGGAGGTTTTTTGAGAAAGAAAATGTAGGAGTTGAAAGCAAATCAGAAGTCAGTTTAATTTCCTACTCACTCAGACACCTCTGTAAATATTACCAATGCCTTGTAAACAATTTTTGCTGATGATCCAGAAAACACATTCCACGTATAGGCAGTGCTGAGATGGAGAGATTTAGCAAAACCATGCAGCTCTGAAATGATAATATGAGGATCAGAAAGAGCATAAATATTAAGCAAATGAAATCTATCCTAGAGAAAAAATTAAGCTGCTGTAAAGCAAGCAAGATAAGAAATGATAAACGTACACAGAGATAAAACAGCAGCGAGGTAAAGCAGGGAGGGACTGGTGCAAGCTGGGGCTGTGCACACACACAGCTTGGGGTGGGCTGGGACTCTGCACACAACCTGTACAGGTCTGAAACTCAGTGCTTGAATTGCATTTGCAAACACAATGATGCCCTGGAAAAAGCAACACAGACTTTTTAAAGATTCTATGAAAACCATATAAAAGGAGCCAAAACCTGAGGTGGCGTCCAGTGAATAGCAGACGGGTTTCTAAACCAGTCTAAAACCCAATTTATGTATTCAAGGAACAAACTACCTTTTCCATTTTTTTTTAATATTTTTTTGTCCAGCATAAAAATACTTCCCATATATCACCTGAAGAGAGTTTAATGTTTTTACGTGCATTTCTTAACTGTAATGAAGGCACGCAGAAAAACAAAATAGTAAAATTGATGAGAAAAAGTTGACTGAATCTTCCTAAAACTCAAGACAGACTTCAAATGAGAAGAGGGCAAGGTTTTCATTCTATTTTTATTTCAGTTGGAAACAGCTGCTCACCCTTAATTGTGATTCTGATGAAAACAGACAAGCATGACCTGTTGAACACTATTGGTCCTATAGTATTTTCCAAGTTCTGCAATCAGTAATATGTCAAACAGTGGGATATTTATGCATGAAGAGTAGATGCAAACAATATTTCCCTACAGTAGGTGACTGCCTACAGGCTGATTTGATTTACTGAATTGAGAGAATGGCACTCTTCTAAACTTGTTCACAGTTAGAATAACTCCTACCCAGATAATCAAAACAATGTCCTGCTCAAGACAAAGAATGCCCTCTAGGCACAGATAGAAAAATAATGGATATTATCTACTAGCAAGCTGTCCTAGAGTTTGGATTCAAGTTAGGGCCATACTATTACTAGGAAGGAGTATGGTGTTTTCAGAGAGGCAACAGGGTGTTTTACGTTCCTAATTGCATGGATGTGAGAAGACTGGAGACTGGGAGGGGAAGAAGAGGAGGCTGGGAAGACTAAAGAAGCAAGACTGTCTGAAAGGTCAGATCATCTGGACAGGATACATGGTGAAACAGGACTCAGAGGGATCTTACCAATTCAAAGCCATCTGAAAGGATAAAGGTTGTTATTATTTTTTATCAGCTCTTCTTGGTACCTGTCTAGTCACCACTTACATAAAGGAGTGGTCACAATTAGTGTATTAAGTACCCTATATTAACTCTGCAAAGATGCCAATGAGCTTCACTGGACACTAAAGTATAGGCTGGAAGAATGGCCTACCAGGTTTTTATCTTCCACATATCAATACTTAAAAATGCTCAGACCATTTTCAAGTCCCAGTTCAGCCCCAGGTTGCAAAAATCTTCCATCACGTGTAATGATACCAGGGAAGGGGCACTTTGGCCCACCCAGTGACCACTGTCCCTCTGCGTGTTGTATCTCAAGAGTGTCACCAACAGCCACAGTAGACCACAGCCACAATTTTCCCTTCTGAATTTTCTCCTTCCCTTCAGAGACAAGGGGATGTCTCATCACGCCTTTGTTTTCACTCCACTGACAAGACAGGACATTCCAGAAGTGGCTGTTTGCTTTCCATTGGAAACAAATGCATGTCTTCAACTAAAGAAGAAAGTGGTGCTGAGATGGGCAAAGGGGACATTGCCCTGAATCTGAGATATCAAATACCTCAGTGTTAAAAGGACGATTTGTATTGTAATTGCTCATCAGATTTTCTTGAAGAGAGCTAGGTGAGCCATGGTCTCAGATTTCCATTAGAAATGGAAACATAGACTGGGTACAGTGAAGTGTTTGCCAGTTGTTTTTCAAGTAAATAAAAATGTTAACATATACTTGGAAAATTTTCAGAGTAAGACTATTAATGAAAACTATTGCTATGAAATAGATTTGGAAAGTAAAGACATAGTTTTGTGCCAAATGCAATGTGCCATTTTCCAATTCTTGATGCCCTCTGGCATAGTGCAGCCTATATCTATGTTGTCACCTCTGACCCAGGTGTGTTCATCCAAACTTCCTTTTGGGAATGATCACTGGACCATGCAATGTGACATTATATGTTCTATTTAAGAGAAAAAAATAATCTCAGAATCATCTGTATCAAAATACTTTTCTGATTTTTTTTTTAGATAGAATAAGTGTAATTATTGCCAAGAAAGTTAAACTACATTAATTCCTCAGTGACAAATGACATATTTCTAGTCTAATATACTACCCAATTCCCTTTTTTATTCTCCCCACAGGTCTCCATCATCATAAATCTCTTTTAAGCTGAACTGCTCCTTATTTTGTACTAATAAATTAGTAATTCATTAATTACTAATTACAGTAAATTCAGTAATTACATTATCTATGGGATGATTCATATAAATCAAACACTTTTAGATCCTACTCTTAATGCTCATATATATAAAAATATATATTTTATGTCTTAAATATAAAAATCTTAATACCTTAAATATAAAAATTTTACAGAGATGTGGGGCTGTAGATGGGTGCATAGATGTGATGGCAGAATTCACCATAGGACAGAGAACATAAGTGTAATATTTCAGAGATCCAAGGGACCCATTAAATAATCTTGGCTTATTTATCAAACAGCTGTTGATAAGAAGTACTTAACTTCTTAATTAATAATTTACTGCTGATTACAGCTGCAGCTTCCTACTCAGCATGATTGAAAGGGCAACTGATAATTATTTGAATGTGAACACAACTGCTGTGGTCATTCAGGAACACTGAATGTCACTGCTGCTGACAGTCTTGGTGAAAGAGGTAAATGATTCTGAACTTCTTGGTAAATTCCCCATCCCCTGCACCTGCCCAGACAACTCAGGAAACTATTTCAAATATGCAACAGCACTTTTCTAAAAAAGGAAGCACAGACCAAAGATAATGTTATTTTCTTGTTCAGTTTTTAAAAAATTACAAATGGGCAAATCTTCTACTAATTTATTGCCTATTGGAGCAAAGGAGGGTTCTTCAAACTCGGTCTCAGTGATATGATTAGGAGAGGCCACTGGAAGAGAACAGATTGATGCATAAGTACTAATCAACATATCATATGTATTTCACGTAAAATCACATCCTCATCCATGAAATCTGTCATATGCTGAGGTGGCTTTTTTTTTTAAAAAAAAAAAAAGCCCTAACCAAATGAGAGAAGACTTAAAGTCCCAAACTGTCATTTTAGATGTTATCAAAGATGGACAGGAGGTTCCTCTGGGGATAAAGGGAAACAGCTGAGATGCACAGAAGCTTCTGTTATTTGTGTCATTTTTGAGAGGCTCTGTTTCTTTGAAAACTGAGCAAGACAAAAATTAAAAGAAAAAAGGAAGAAAAATTAAAAAAACAAAAACAAACAAACAAAAAAACAAGAAAACCCGCCAAAAAACAGAAAAATCCATAATAAAGAGAAAATTAATTTAATTTGTCTCCATGTTGTACAGTTTTTCTTAACAGAGGAAAAGTTACTCCTGGAGGAAGTCAAGCCCAGGACTCAACCTGTCATTCTTCTTGAGTCCAGGCAATCTTATGTCAGCTCCAGATCACGTAAGAAGGCTTTATTTTTGGTGCCTCCCCTAAATGCTGTAGGGTTCACTGCAGTGTTGCAAGATATCAAGCTAGTTAAAGACAACTTTTGAAACAAAAACCAAAAGCAGAGGAGATTTAGAGTTTGGGACACCAGAGGAATATGACAACTCTCTTGAGGCTTTTGTCCCCAACTGAGACCCAGAACCATATCTTGCTCAGAGACATCTCTTAAGCAGGCTTTCAAGAGGGAGGTCTCCCATGGGGTCACAAACTCTGCCATGTGGGCTCCTCTCTCCATGGGGCCACAGGTCCTGCCAGGAGCCTGCTCCAGTGCAAGCTTCCCACAGGGTCACAGCCTCCTTCAGGCATCCCCCTGCTCTGGTCTGGGTTCCTCCAAGGGCTGCAGGTGGATCTCTGCTCCTGCATGGTCATCCTCAGGGTGTAAGGGAATCTCGGCTCTGGCACTCGGAGCACCTCCTCTCCTCCTTCTTCACTGGCCTTGCTGTCTGCAGGGCTGTTCCTCTCACATATTCCTCTCTCCAGCTGCAGGCTGCTGGGCAGTTTCTTCCCCCTCCGCTTCTAAAATATGTCACCCCAGAGGTGCCACTACTGTCCCTGGTGGGCTCTCCTTGACCAGTCTCAGAGCCAGCTGGCATTGCCCCTGTCAGATCTGGGGCAAGCCTCTGGCAGCTTCTCACAGAAGCCGCCCCTGTAGCCCTTTTGTTACCAAACCCTTGCTACATAATCCTGATAAAGCACTGCATTTATTAATTTCTGGCTTCACATTCCTGTTTACCAGTCACAGCTTTAGCACAGTTTCCAATTCAGTAAAGATGATTTTCTTCTTTGAATTCATTAATTCTTATTTATTTAATTTTTTACTGAAACATATAAAACATTTTATGAGATGACCAGAGTGGCTTTTTACAAGTTAAATAAGTGCAGGTCTCCATCCAGCCAGTGACCCAAACAGAATATTCACAAAGAATCAAATGTTACCAAGTAACCTGCCTGCAGCCTGGACAATTGCTTCTTAAGAAGAAACAAGCCAAAATCTCTGTTTTTCAGTTTGTTCCAGGATCAATGGCTTTTATTTGTACCTTATGAGTGGTAATCTCCTTTCCTTTCCACTGGCACCTGACAAAGTACTCTAGAAAAGTAGAAGACCCTAGGGAGATAGGAAATTTACTGGGTAAAAGGAACGCTAGAAAAGCTCAGCTGCTTTAAGAATCTTGTTTTGCAGATAGACTCACTAGACTTTGGTAAGGAGAGTAAATCTTTATAATTATAAGGCACCTCACATATCCTGAAATTGCACATGCAAAGTATATTATTAAGTTATTCAATGGCATAATCAGCCACATGGGAACACCTACAAAAAGTCCAGCTTTCAAAAGGCAAGTAAAGGCACAGTCATAAGATGGACATGCATACAAAGAGGGCACTGTATGGTCCCAAAAAATTGTCTTTTGAGAAATGCCATTTCACCACTGAATGGATATTTTGCCTGATACTATTCATTTTTAGAAGTTAAAGCTATTACTGTAGTTATGGGAATTTTTATCTTAAAAAGGTGGTGATGAGTCACCTGGTCAATTATCACAAACGAGAATTCTCTGAAGGCTTTCTGAATGGTAATGCCTTCCTATACTCAGAGTTCAATTAAGCAACTGAAGACTGATTTCCATTAGGAGAGCTTAGGCACGGGTGGAAGTAAGAAACATGGTTTGGGTAGGAAATTCCAGCCCAGAAATGATATTGTAGATCTGGAGTTTAACAAGGAGTTTTAATCAGTTTGGAGTAACGTTTTTATACAACAAAAATACAAAAATGTAATCGTGTAAACTTCTGAGGCAATGCCCACCCAGCAGAGCATGTTTGGGCACCCAGACTACCCATGGATCTTGGCGTGCTGGAAACTGCAGTAAGGCATTCTGGATTGTCTGAAAGTCCCACCAGGAAAACTCCTGCCCACTACCTGGTTATGTTGTTGTGAAGGAGTTCAGACACTCATCCTGCCTCATGCTGGTCCATTTCCCCAAGCCCCAAGCCAGTCCATTGCCTCCCCTGCACAGACAAGTGGCCAGGAACACACAGGAAGTCGTGCCGGGTTCCCCACTGTGCATACCCACAGCTCTGCTGTGGTTTCAGCCATAGGACAGGCATCTTCCCACATGAGGCCAGAAAAAAGCTCTGGCAGCGTTCCTGGGACTCCTTTTCCTCTTTTCAGTCCTCTGAAGTTTCACTGGCAGCCAGCATAAGAGCAAAGGCAGTGCCATGCTGCATTAACTCTCCCTGCACCAGCAGCCACAGCCTCCCAGTGCTGCAGCATGGGCTTGCCAGCTCTCCTGGGAGCAGCTCTCTCTGAGCCCTCAGTCCAGCCACTGGTGCCTCTGCACAACTCAGAGCAGGACAGATCACACAAGAAGTTTCATGTTTGCTTCCACACAAGCAAATGCAGAGGCATGAGTTTGGTAACGTGTTCTCTTCAATAAAGCAAAGTCTTTCTTTCAAGATGTTTTGAATGATGGGGTTTTGTCTTTTAAATGGGCTGTGTTAAGGCTGTGGGTGCCCATCTAAAATATTTTCATCACATTTTTAAAGTGATACTTTATATGCAATATGCAATATTTTCTTACTTGTTTTTGGAAGCTTTGTCAAACTCACTAGCTACTCATACAAAATTAATTTTCTTATCCTAATTTACTTTGTTTATGTTAGTTGGATGGAAGCGTACCATTTGTAAAATGTACTGACTGCTGCTATTTCCAAGCAGGGCATAGAGAACTTATGGAAAACTTTGTTCTGGAGGTGCAAGTAGAGAATTAGCAGCTGGTTTACCAGATTAGCAGAAAGGTACCTTTCACCTGAGAGGTCAACTTGTAAAAGCTGTCCTTGTTCTGCCAAAAAGTAGGCTGGACATTACAAAAGACACAAATACCAAGACTGGAAAAGCAGTTAATACTTGAGAGGTACCTTTCAGGAATAGCATATATCCTGATGTCACTACCTCTGCATTTGGGTTGGTTTCTAAAAACATTCAATTTTATTATCATACATTACCACTCTTGAAAAATGCTAAAGCATGGTCTCTTAAGAGCTACAGAACAAGTGCCTGGTTCCATTTTGAAGGAGACCCTGGGCAGCCACACCATGAATCTGAGCCTGAGGGACAGCTTTGATGCCGCTAAACCCAGGAAGAAGGAATTCCATTCCCACAGCATTCATTAGGTGCAATGGAAGTGGAAACATAGGTTAGAAAGAATGAAGAAACTAAAATAGCATATGAGAATAGGGGGGTTATTTTTACACTCCAATGCACATGGAGTGCCCATTAATTTTAATAGGAGCTTTGCACTGCATTTATTAATAGGAGAACGTGCCCTGTTGTATTCTTTTATGACACTCTGGCCATGTTCAGTGACATTGCAAAGGAAGGCTGAAGTACTGTCGGCATAGGGGGAATGGAGAAAGGAAATGAAGGAGCTCTGGTAGAGAGGTTCCTACAATATAAACCAAGATTACTTAAGAAAAAAGACTAGGGCTGAGGTCTCTGACAAGACACTGACCCTAAGAAGAGGAGGTCAGGCAAAGGGATTTTACTGCTGCAAGTTACTGTGAAGAACCCCATTTACTTTTCTAGAAACAGCAGAGAAATGCATCTGAGAAGATCATCCAGCTGTTAAAACACCTAAATGTTTCAGGCTGTCACCAGCCTGAAAACCTGGGTGTGCTTATTTGGGCTTAAGGTTGCAAGAAATATTTATAATCTCCCAAGTAGAGGATTAATGTGTGCAGCATTATCATGATGGATGCTGAGAAGCACAAACCAGGTCTCTATACAGGTCTGTTGTGATGGTCAGCAGAGTCTAAGGGAAATTCTGCCTTCCTCTTCTGGTGCTAGGAAATGGTCTCAGCTGACACATTTGGAATGTGTCTCACTCTGCCTTGCTACATGTCCCATGTATTACTATTACAGCTAATATTTCTGGACTACCATGATGGCATCATCAGGGACTGTGAGTTTATATAGCTACATACAAAAACCAATCCCAAAAAGCTAAAAATATTCATAGACTCGCAGAATGGTTTGGGCTGGAAGGGACCTTAAGGAGTTTTCACTAGACCAGGTTCCTCAGAGCCCCATCCAGCCTGGCCTTGAACACCTCCAGGGATGGGGCACCCACAGCTTCTCTGGGCAGCCTGTTCAGTGCCTCACCACCCTCACAGGAATGAGTATAATAATTATGCTTGAGCATAATATGGGTTTTGCATGTAGCTCTATAAATTCATAAATCAGTATAGACAAGGTGAGGTGAGGTATGAGAGTGAGGCAGCACGTCTGGCTACAGTTGTACCACACTGTTAACTTCATCGTTATCAGTTGCCTTTCCTACGTGTTATGAAATGTCAACACATAACATTAGAATTATGTTTTTACTTTGTGGACCTATTTTTCATTAAATTAAATACTTACAAGCATCAGTTTAATTTTCCTTCATTACAGACATTTTCCTTGGTATAACAAAGAGCTAAAGGAACATTAAAAGTGAATTATTTCTAAAATCCCGGTGCTTTTATGCCCATTATCATTGGCTTTTCTGATTCAGAGTAGAAGTTAAGATTTATTGAGTGACATCTGGTTAATTAAACGTCTATTTCCTATGTCATGCTGCAGGAATCATAATGCAGAAAGTCAACATTGAGAGAGTAATTAAAGTGCACTTAAAGAGCAGAACTAACCTTGTAGTTCACTGTAATTAGAAACAAAATGGGAACAATATGTTTAGAGAATTACCTCCTTTATTAGGTTGCCATCAACAGAAACCTGTTTATATATCTGAATTCTCCTTTTGTTAGCTTCCATTTTACTTGTATCCATCAGTGTAATTTAATATTTCAGCATGGATGACTATATCAGAAGTAAGCAGAGCTCAGTTCTCTTTTCAAGACATGCTGTCTCAGGGGCAATGAAGTTACTTTGGTGTGCAGCATCTCTTTCTAGGTTTTCATTCCATTTTCTTTGACTGCATCAGCAGCAGAAGATTTAGAAAGTTACCAGTAGTGTTGCAGTCAATGGTAAATACCTGTTAGAAAGTGTAAAGCTACCATATCTCCAAAATATACAGTGGCCTTTCCCTGTATTTCTATCAGGTTGTGCTTTCAAAGCCTCAGCTGTTTTTTGTGAACCGTAGATTTCCAATTGAATTTGGCTGTGAGAGGGAAAGGAGCCTGGGGTAGTAGGGAAGAAATGTCAAGCTGGTCAAGAAATTTTCTGTGTTGTGATAAACTGAATAGACACAGGTGCCTCCCTCAGCTGGCACCTTCCTGCCAGCACAGGGCACCAAATCATCTGCCAGGTAGGGAAATCTGGACCCTTGTTTTCATTATTTCAACTGACATGAAGGAATACATTAAATCTTCAACTGAGATTCACCAAAGTATAAGAAGCGACCTCCTTATGTTGGTCCAAGGATTCTGAGTCATAGAGGGCTTGTAATGTGCAGGAAATGGCCAGAGAAAAAATCCTGTTTCAAATCTTTTTTTCTTTAGAATACTACTCTAAGTAAAGTTCAAAGTAAAAAGAAAAATTAAGACATAAAAAAAATCACCTAAACATAAAATCCATGAAGGAGTCTCAAGAATTTTTGTTTTCAATGAAAATGTTTATCAATGAAGATAAATTTATTTGAGCCTTTTGCCTGGACTACCTGGTGTCATAAATCTCTTCAGATTGTCAGGGTGGTAACAAAAAGAAGATTGTCAAATATATATATATGTATAAAGAAAGAATTACAATGCCTAATATTATGGCTGAAAGGAATACAGACTGGGATTTAGTAAACATATAAACAAACTGCATTTTTATTCCAATGAATAAGAAAAAATTCTCTTTTATTTATGAAGAACATGAATGTAAGAGGCCAGGCAAAGCAAGGCAGAGCCTTTTGTGTGAATGTGGTGTACGGCAACCCAGAAAAGTGTGCATGATCAGGGTTCTGGCATGGGATTGCTGGCAAGAGCTCCCATCTGGTGTAATTGTCACAGGCACAAGGATGACTGAAGGGCTGAAGTACCACCAATTTATGAGCTGTGAGCCACATCTGGAAGACCATAAATTAAGCAAATGAAAACTTCTCCACAGCCCGACTCACCTAACTTTGGTACCTGCCTGAACAAAGAGAAAACCCTCAAGGTGAAGACTGACAAAGTGGAGGCATTTTATCTACCCTAGCTACTGCCACCATGGCACATGTTTGTTTACAAGAGGTCTAAGGATTCAGATACCATGTTTTGCAGCAGAACATCTAGGCCTTTATTTTAACCCTTTATCTAAAAATCTTGGTGACAATTCCTCCACTGCTCTTCCACTGGGTCAACTTGTCTGGACACCTCTGAACCAAAGGCTTTATTATGTGAACTAACACCATATGAATGATTTTATATTACTAGCCTTGGCTCAGTTTTACATTTTGATTCTCTCTTTGGTATGTACCAGCTCCAGGTTTTCCATGGTCTGTCTTTCTTGATGGAAGTTTTGCTATTCATGAAATATTCCGTATTTTTAAGAACTGTTATTTCAGAATTAAAAACAAAAATACAAAAGCAGAAATACAAAAACAAAACCCCACCATAAACCACACAGTATTTTTGCCTAGAACAGAAGGAATGGCATGAGTTTGCTTACACCTGACATCAGACTTCAGCCAGGCACCTGTTCCCTTCCCCTATTCCCCATTTTAACCTTGCAAAGCACCTCTTTGGAGGCAATTGTCCTGGTTGTTCATCCTAAATCAAACTCCACATCAGCCAACAGCACAAGCTTCAAAGAGCTCTTTTAAATAAATTAGTCTCACAATAACTTTCTTTGCAACTCGTTAGCATTCCCATTTCAGGTAGAAGATAATATATGCAACACATTAACACTCCTTACAGAACCTTTATTTTTTTTTTAATCTGAACAGGCATGATAATACATCTAGTTTCTCCCCAACTATTGCAATCTAATAACTTACTTAGCACACTATTACCAAATTGTACATTACTTTTATATTACCTTTTCTTGCAATTTTGTTTTCAGAATTGCCGTTTCATCCTTTTCTCATTTCTCTGAAACACTTTGAACTCTGCTAGGAATTTATTCAAATAAACATCCAGACTGATCGAAGCACCTGGATTTTTTTTTCTCTTTCCTTTGTTAAGTATAGGGAAAAGTACATGAAACCAATTAGGCTTACTCCAGTGTTCCAAATATTTCCAGTGATGGCAGGTTTTCTCACCACCTCACAGTCCATCACAACACAAATAGCTTATAAGTTTCTTTGTCCTGATCTCTGCCCTGTCTTAATGGATCACACTGGTACTACTTGTTTACATCTCAAATTTTACATCTTCCATGGAGTTGTTTTGATAATATACACAGGATATGGACAATCTCATGAGGCTTATAGCAGCTCCTACATATCTAATCTCTCTCAAAATATCCTCAGCAGCACTATATCTCTGTTCTTCTCCCTATCAGACCACAAAGAGGAGCCCATGGAGGGAACAATTTATCTATACACCAGTCTAAGAAAGAGTTGTTTCCCTGAATATCATCTGACCAATCATATATAGTATTTGGGAAAGAACTCAAAGGCAATGCAATAAAATTCTTATTAACTTCAATTTTACTCATTGTTAGCCAAAACACAAGTTCCAGTGCCCAAATCTGCCATTTTGTGATTACATGACATGGTGAATCCAAACTGGAGCTCTTGGCTGATGTCTCCTACACAGAGTATTTCCACAGAGTGTAGTCCCAGTTTAAAGATTTGGGGTGGGACAAAATCCATTATATATTCAAGGGAATTTCATCATTTAACTGAATTCCTGCATCCAGTTTCTAGTCCCTGAAGTTCTCTGTGTGTTGTTTCTACCTAGTCAATGGTTTTGTTTGGAATCTTAAAGGTTTTTTCCCCATGAGATATCTTTCCAGGGAATGAGGGGCCAAATTTCACTGGAGTGACTTCCAGCTGCAGTCACTCTTGCCTCCTCTGTTGTGGCTCTTCTTGGACAGCCAGAAGCACTTTGCCACTGGCTGTGTGGCAGTGCCACAAGTGGGTACTGCTCATTTTTTCTCTGCAGACAGCCAAGTGCAGCTTTATTAGACTTTGGAGTGAGTCCCTTGCCAGAAGATTGGTTCAGTCTGGTTTCTCAATCCATGCTGGGCAGGCAGACTCATTGCCACAACTGTGATACCAAAATTAAAGGGGAAAAAAAATAAAAAGAGGAAAATATTAATCTAAAAGTCAGATGTGCTTTGTCTGAGGCCCCAAAATAATTTCCTGGCTTTTAATTATGGTCCAATGTAAATGCATATACATTTTAGCTGTAGCTGTGTGCCCGCCCTAACCAAAGGCCAAGTTATGATTGCACACATCTGTTACTCTGAACCTGCCCCTCAACTACTGCATTTCCAGATGTGTGATGCCATAAATGCCAGCAGAGTATGGAATGGTGCCTCTCCCAGGATACACAGGGAGCATCTGGATGGAGACATAGGTTCAGTGCTCCCTAGAGGATAAGTACTTCAGCTGCTTAGGTCTTTTGCAAAGGGCAGAAAGGATCTTGCCATAATCATGTCTACAAGTAACACATGAATTCTAAGCAAACTCCCAAATCAGGGTGCTTTTATCTTCAGTTTTATATTCATAAAGTGTTTTTATTAATAGTATTTAAAACTAAACAAATATTTCCAGTTTGTTTAACTCCACAGTTTTATTTCCATTCAATATTAGACATATTGAAAACCCAAGATGAAGTTGGGAGTGATGTGTTTTCTCTTTATTCTTTCCCTTTTTTCTCTCTGTCACCAAATGCCTGTCATTTTCTAATTTCACTCTTTTTTTCCCTGTTTCTTTGAGCTTCTAAGAAAACTTTCTTAGGCTTGAGTATCAGTTTCAAGGGTGTTAAAATAGCAATTAACCACATTTTAAATTTTTCTCCTTCTTCCTGTGAGACTTTTTGAAAGTGGAAGAAATCTTGAAAAGTTAAGTCAAAAAGAGAGTAAGAAAAAAAGAGAAAAGTTCCTCTGAATCTAATTCATTTTATTGCACTCAGCTAAAAAAATATGTGCATGTGAATGGAAGTTGTGTAGTCTGTGATGGAGAGAAGATAAAATGAGATTGATTTTAAAAGATTTGGTGAAAAGTATCACCTGGAAACAACTTAAACAATAAAAACTAATATAATATTATTTGAAAAGTTGCTTTCCTCTTTCAATAACTTTCCATTGCTCTAGAGGAACTGTATCCCAGTAGAAAACATGACCAGGAAAAAAAATATTCTGAAGTCATCCTTGAATTGTTCATTTTAATTAGGGTTTTGTAAAAAGAAGTTCCAAAGGGAAAAAAAAAGAGTCACAAATGCATCTATTCATTTAAAAAAAAAAATAAATAAGTGTCTGTGTGCAGTCACCAAATGTCTATATTGGAGCTGCTGTATCTCATATGTCTCAAGGTTTACTTGACTTCACACTCCACTTAAATTGTTAGATTTTAAAAGAGAATCTGTGTCTAAATGAACAATCTTGTATTCCAACCACCTGCTAAAATAAATATCAAAGCAGTTTCCAGTTTACCAAAACACTCCAAATGAAAACTGTAGGTGTCTACAAATAGTGAAGTGAGACTACTACTATATTTGCATGTAGCAGAACAGGAAAAAAGCCCAAGTACAAATCTAGGGCGTGAGGATAAGTAGCTGAAGCAGACTGGCATTCGTACTAGAAGGGAGGTACATCTTGCACAGGGTGCAAGTCCAGTAACCCCTGTGCCAAGACAGGAAACAACATTATATAAACAACATTATAGACCCTACTGCAATAGTAGAATATTAGTTTAGTACAACTGACAGAGGCACAAGAAAGAAATTAATTGAATTGCGTTAATTTAAATCAATTTAGAGGAAAGAAACCATTACAATCTCATAAGTAAAGGTTATTTCAATTACAAATCCTAGCATTTCATCTTTTTAGGGAGGGATTACATGAATCAAGAAGTATTACAGGAAAAAAAATACAGTGGTGGGAGCATAACGAGTTAAGCTGAAATCTCATTAATGAGGAAGATAAGCAGACTGCATGATAAGTTGTTACTCCAATATAAGAGAAAATGAGGAAGAAGCAAAGCAAATAAAACCAGGAGGAGCTTGGTGTGTATTGTGTTGTAAATACTTGCAAGCTAAGAAAATACCTTGTATGTTTTAAAAGTATTTTGTAACCTATGAAACACACTCATCCATATAATTTATCTGAAGGAGATCTATTCATGTATTCATTACTCTTTGCCATAGTCACAGAGCTAGATGAAAGCCTTTCTTTTTGGCACCCTTTATATATTGATGGCATATGGTAGCAGCATCTTGCATTACTTATTTGTAATTCTGGGTACACAGAATTACACAGTCTAAACTCATGCCAGCAAAACTTCTACTGAATACTGTTGTGCTCATGCTTCCCTGACTGCTCACCTGCCCTCCAGGCTCAGTAAAACTCTTCCAGTTAACTTCAGTGGATGATAAGTGCAAAAGGAACCAGCATAGATAGCCCCAGCTGATAAATTAGTGATTCTCACTTGACCATAAACCCATCTCTCCCTCCCTCCTACTCTTTGCATATAGAACTAGCTCCATAGTTTATCTAAATCAAATTAAGGAAGCCAGTAAATTAATTTATTTATGTATTTTAAGAGCAGAAGGAACCTCCAGGATCATGTATTCTGGTCCTCATAACGAGGATGTGGAATGTAATCCAGTTACTGCTGGGTCACCATTATCAATGTCACAAAGTGATGCCAGCACAAGTCTTCTAGACTTCAGGCCATGGCACTCCAGAGCAGCCAAGGACACCATGTACCTCTGGTTGCCTACAACGTTAAAAAGAGGCATCTTATTTCCATTTGGGGTTTGGGGCTGATTCAGCTCAAGGCACTTGCAGAACTCTTTGCCACCAAACCCCTTTCTGCCAGTGTACATCATTTCAGACTGTGATGAGGTGGCCTAAATGAAAACAAGCAAAGAGCTGTGTATTTCCTGAAGACAAAAATTAATATCTATCAGCCCTAAATTAGAGAGACGAATTAGTCCAATCATTGTAATAGCTTGCATGAAGCCAAACATTGGCTGCTATGTTTTAAGGGGAAAAAATAATTTCTTCTTCTATTTTGTACACATCGCTATTTGTTGAATATTAATATATTTAGATGTTAAATTGCTATTCCCCCCACAAGGCATTATATAGTAATATATATGCAAAATATTAAAACATAAATAGATTTTCCTACACATCAGCATTCCAAACGCTCATTAACGCCAGGACAAACAAAACACCGTGTTCCAATCCTCTCTACATCATCTGTTATTTGGAAACACTAGGTATAATGAGGCAGAACCTTAATATTTGTTGATGAAAAAAAAGCTGTTCTTCATCTTTCATTTCCAACAAACATGATACAATGCCCTTACACAGGCTGGAAACCAGAAAGCCCCAGGCCTGGTTAATGGAGATGCAGATCCACAACACAGGTGCCCCTAAGAAGGAATTTTTTTCCCACTCACCAGCACTTTATGGTGCTTCTGCCACTGCTCTCTGTCCATCTCCTTACTGTTTGTTTCAAACCAAGAGACTCAGGAGTCTGTTTTTCATTAAGGACTAACCTGAACATCTTTGTGTGGATGCTCCAGTGCCAGAAAAAATGTAATTTATTGAGCAAGTCTTTTTCAATGCTACACAGTGAATTTATTAATCCGCTGTGACCAGTGCTGGGGCCAGTTGAGATCACCAGTCAGTGTCTGTATTTAGTCAGAGTGCAGCTTTGTGACATATGATGTTATTACTGTTATTAGATGTACCTGGAGAGCACACAACAGAGGAAATAAGATGTGTTTCAAGGAGTAGAATGCTCCTCAACAGCACAGACATTTTGTTTTCATACCTGTTCAGACAGCTTCTACTGTGATTGTGTAATGACGCGTGGGAAAAATCTAAAAAGCAGTAACACAATGTATGCTGACATTATTTCAGGTTACTGTTTGTGAGGAAGTTTCTGATGGGACAAGATGGAATTGGATGATAAAATATTCTGGAAACCCTGATTCTAACCTAAACTATATATTTTGTGAGACCAGGTGTGTTGCCAAATCATCAATTCACTACTGTCCTCAGCTTTCCAAAGTAATTCTCAGAAGAGTTCTGTTATGAAAAACTATTCTCTTGGAAAGGTGTGACATTTTCCATTTATTTTGTGTTAGAATAAACTACATAAAGGGGGAGGGGGGAAGGGTATAAAGAATCACCAAAAAAATGAGGCTTTATTTTTCTTAACAAAAAAATGAGCAATGATGAAGCAGAAGTCTCCAACTGCAACAGCAACCCACTAAAGAGAGCTGTTTGCACAATAATATTGCAAATCATGGCAAATTAATTTTAAAATATTTAACTAAATCACCTTTTCTTGCTTTTCAGAGGTATTTAGATTATTTTATGTGAGGGGCTTTTCTTTAAAATTGCTTTCTTGTGTTGTAAGAGTGACATTTTTAATACTACCTCTTGATATCAGAAAAAAAATCAGAACAGAATAAGCAGCCGTATAAAAATTTAAGGTCAGTAATAAATGCCTTGAACAGTTTTATATTCTTTCTTGTCTCTCTCCACCAAGGTCTTGAGCAGGTTTCAAATCTTTTTGTAGTTTCCCTGTTTTTCCCCTTCTTATCTAATTGAGAGATGGAATCTGCTCTGAAACCTGAATCTTTCCAGACAGCTTTAGCAACATATTACCAATTTTCTAAATATATGTGTGCCAGTGAGGCATTTCAGAGCACAAGATGCCAGACAGATGTGTATAAAACTGAAATTTGAGGGTATATAGCTATTGCTCTGATTTGTAACCTCTTTTCCATGCTTCAATCCTGTAAATCCACTAAACAAGATAGGTATACCTTTTAAAAAAGGTATAAGTCACCAGAAAAAATCACCCCCTTCTTCTTAGATATTTGGCATTCTACAAGAGCCATCAGCAGATGCCATTTACCTCAAGAGAGAATATTTTTTAGCTTCCAGGAATGACAATATAATAATATAGACATAAAAACAACCTGTTTCTCATAAGCACCATATAAACTGACAGTCCTTTATTGACTAATGTGCAGCTCCAGCGTGGCCAAAGATGTCTCTCCTACAGGTCAGAAAAGTGCCACAAGTGTAAGGGACAGCTGACAAGATGGACTGTAAAAGAAAAAACCCTAGACTCCCCATGCACCTATCTCATCCCTGGTGAGACTCTTGCAAAGCTCCAGCCCTCAAAGGTGCTTTTTAGCTCAACCCCAGCTTAGCAGCACTCCCTGAAACAACTTTTCTTGTTGCTTTTCCTCCAAAATGAACCTGCTGAATTCCCTATCAGCCTGAATTCCCTATCAGCCTCCACAGGATTTTATTCCTCACATATCAGTGGCATCAGTCTTCCTTTCAATCCTGTGAAAAATCAAGGTGAGCCTCAAAGCAATGTGGGCTCCACTCAGCCAAGACAGGCAGCCAGTGTCACCAGGACCAGACTTTTGGGGATGGTAGCATGGGAAGTGGGTATCATATGTAGTTGCCAGCAATTAAAGAATAGGGAATCACAACTTTTAGGCAATGTGCCATCAAAAACCAAATTAAACACTGGCCCCTTCATATTCTGAAATTTTTCAAATATTTGTTGAAATAAGAAGTCTGCTTTTCTCAAGGCATCATCTTTCCTCTGTTATTGTTTGTTTTCTGTCACATGAGGAGCAGTGAGTTTGGTGTGTGGCTGACACTCCTACTGCCTGCCTTGACCACAGCAGCAGAGATTTATCATCACGTCTCCTGGTGGCCAGAAAATGCTTAAACCTGATTGATGCTTTAAAAAGTGTGGAAATGTATCTATTAGTACTAACCTTTCCCCAGGAAACCACTCAGCAAGGACAGTCCCACACCTCAGTTGATTTCTACAATGGTCTCCCAGGGTTAGGAATGATTAAGAGAGTCCTTGTCCTCGTTAAGTCCTATGGCCAAGGAATAAATGAGGAGGGAGGAAGGTGCTCATTGATATTTGCCAATAACAAGCAGGAGCCAAGAAAGTGAAGGTACAGGAGGTCTTTACAGTCACCTGCACAGCTGACTCAGCTCACTCACCAAAGAATATTTATTGTCTAAATAGTTCCCAAATCATTTTCTGTGCTGGACAGGAGCTACAGGCAGAAGGCAGGGCAGTGCTAGCTGGCTGTGCATATGCAGGCTCTGGAGATGTTCTCAAACTTGGAAGTCATCCCTGTGGCAGTGCTCCTTGGGCAGCTTTCATTAGAAAGGACTTGTTTGCACTCTGAGGACCCTACTCACAGGAATCACAACAACCAGAAGCAGACTGCAGGTAGTTCAGGAATTTTCACAGTGAATTTGTCCAAATTCTAGATGGCAATAAGGCTACGCTGTCAAATAGCAAGGAAAAGTCATTCTAGTTAACTTAATTTCCTTAACTCTGAATGAGGCATTATGATTTACAAAGATTTTAACTTGTGCTTGTGCAAAAAAATGGGTCTATTATGATATATCTTGTTTCTCTGGAAGCTTCTGATATAATTTCCTGCTCTTTTTATCCATATGCACCTCCACAGACTGATGGGGCCTAATATGAATGAAAATCAGATCCTTGGTTGCTCTTTTGTTGTTCAGCACCCTCAATATCCCTCTTCAGAATCGGGTAAAACACACCATTTATCAAAGCCCTGAGGCACAGTACTTAGTCATTCAGTGACTCTAATAATGACATATTTTGAGGTCAGATTCCTGATACAGCTTTAAATCTGAAAACCTCTTTTAATAGAGTAAGGCCTCTTATTCCAGCCATTTAAGGCTACATCCACAAAGACTTACATCCTATAATTAGAATTTGTTCTCTAGGAACTGCAAACATAACAGATGGTCAAACAAAGGGCAAATCTGTGGTCTGCTTGGGATAATGCTGAACATGAGCTGCTTGTTTATGTCAGGTTGCAGAATGAATGGAATACAATATGACAAAACAACTATGCTTTTCTCACTTGGCAAGAACCAGACAATGAAGTTACCGCAGAGCTTGCAATGGTAGAGTTGGCAGTGTAGTTCATTTTAATAAATTGTATTGCATTAGACATTTAATTTGTTTAGAACAAGTCAGGATTCCTTCAAGTGAGCTAACTCATGTCCTTTTAACGCCCAAGCACAGGCAGTAGAAAGCACTACATACTTACATATATGCATGCATGCCCGTGTATACATTTATACTTCATGGATGCAGCAGTTGGCAATAGCTGGGAAGCCACCTTTGTGTATAGAAACTGTCCTTCCACTCCTTCTTGCTCATCATTCCAAATATCTGTCAAATCCTACTTCTACAGCATTTATTTAAGGATGTGAGCTGTGCTTTGTATACAAATACATTTAAATGCCTCAGTACTTAGGATTCCACCTTTCTGTCAATTGCTGTCTCCACTGCTAAATACACAGAAATTCATGTTGTTCAAGGCCATTGTTCTCTCAGTATCATTAATTTCAAATATTCACAGCTTCTTGCTCTTACTGGTACTTCTTAATACATATCAAATGTGTGTAATCAGACTGATACCATGCACTTCATGTTCAAATTTAACCCTGTACATGTATTAAATCTGTCATTTTTTGACAGAGACCATGTCACTCATCACACAAATTATTGAGCTTGGAAGAAGCCATAAAATGGATGTAACAAGGACTGACTCTGCCACAAGACAGACAATGATGCACTAAATAGTGAAGCTAAGGTGGTAGAAATCCAGATCTCCCTATCCACCTGTGTGAAAGAATGAGAAATCCTCCAGCAAGACAGAAACATGGAGAGAAAGGTGTTAGCTCCAAAACAAAGGTGTTTTCTTTGGTGTGAGTAGAAGAAAGAATGGGAAATGGAGACAGGGCAACTACAATTTTCTGATAACTCACACATAAACCTTGTCTGAAGAATCAGCTGGTTTCAATATTTTTCTCCTGGTATCTCATTAAAATATTAGGAGCAGAGACAAGTCTTGACAGCAACAGTGAAACTACTTGCTTTGATTTCTCAGAGAAGAATTTGTGACACTGAATATTAGAGGCAATTCCAAAAAAAAAAAAAAATAGAGGAGATACATTAATACAATGCATTTTAAAAGCCTCATGTCATGTTTCATTTACTCTTAAACATGACAGATGAATTTCTGACAGCAGAAGATGATATGTACGCATTCATGTATTTCCAAAGGAAAATAAGTACAAAAAAAAATAAATCCCTCAAAGGGAGAAAAACCTTGTAAAACACTTCAGCATCAAGAGAGAGGAAGGTATTCTGGGAGATAATTTTGTGACAGCAAACCAAAAAATGTCATTGATTAGACTAAATGACTTCTCTCAATCATGAAAAATAAAATCTGGCTTAATAAAAAGCAGGACACAGAGGAATCATCTTAGAGATTTGTCTGTTTGTTTGTTTGCTAGGCAATCACTTTTAAATTAGCTTTGAAATTTCTGATCCTCTAATACTTCTTGAGATTGCCTGCTTTCTTTGCTTATTGTTGTACATGTGACAACAACAAAGGCTGAGGGATCTGCAGCTTAGCACACTAAGCTTGGGCTGGAGATGCAAGATTCCTGCCCATACAGTCTGATCTCTCCAGGACCCACTGCCTTGGCCCAGCAGCTGGCTGTGCACCAGACATGTGCTGCTATCAAGCCACCAGCCAAGGGCACGTGAAGGTCTCGTTCAAGGGACATCACAGTCAGACCACAAAAAAGCCCTGGCCACACAACTGGCCAGCACAGCAGACAACAGGGACACCAGCAGACAACAGACAGCAGGGGAGACAAGGGAAGGGAGTCGTGCAGGAGGACACTCTGCACAGTGGAGGACACAGGAGAAGAACAGGAGGACACAGAGATTTGAGAGGTCATGAGAGCCTGCATCTGCCAAAAGTACTCGGTAGGGCATCATGGGTGCTGGGGGCTGGTGTGGATCCTCACACCTTGTTGGGAAGAGCTGTCATCCCCCAGAGCCCCAGCTGGATGGCATGGCAGAAGCAGAACTAATTACTGCTCAGGGAGGAACATGATGGAAATGGCTACACAACATAGTGCTTAACTTTCTTTTCTTAATAGAGGGGCTATTGAAAAAGATGTTTTTTACCTCATCGAGAGTTCCAACTCAACATCTGAGTTTCAGCTCAGTTTTCCATTCAATTAGGGCTATTAAAGTCATCTTGACATTTGAGAAGTTAAAATGATTTGCAGAATACATAAGCTTGAGCTCAGTAGATAAAGGAAGCTGTTTTTTCATTGTGAGCCTTATGGATTTGATACTAAAAAAAGGCAGCATGTCCTACTCAAATACTCCCCGTTACAATGCCAGATGGGAATCTGGCACTAGGAGCTGGAGCTGGCAATAGGCAGGAGTCCTGATTTGTGATGTGAAAGGCTAAATAATGCTCAGAAATAACTGTCAATCATTGCTAGAGATGAAACCATTTTGGTAAAATGACGTCTAAGTAGCCCATCTGAATAATTTATTGTTGCAGCATAATCTGCGGATTTCAGCTGTGATTACAAGACTCTATTAAAGACTAGAAAGTACAGAGAATAAAGCTCAGAATAAATTAGAATTGTAAAGCCACTGTCAGCAAAAGGAGACTAAAAGTTCTCAGCTCTGTGCGCTGAAGGCGCATTTTGGGAGTTTCTGAGAATTTGGTAGATGAGTTCAGATGACAAGTTGGAAATCTAAGTAGCATTCTTTGTTCTTTCCAGAAAGATGTTGAAATTCTTCTTGAAATTAATGCAAATTGTAGGCATCAACAATTCTGATAATCCAAGAACTTATGAATAGAGATTTCAATTTGGATTCCATAAAATTCAATGCCTGGAACTTTCACAAGAAAACTGGGCATTTCTGAGGAAAGTTCTCTCTCTGCAGACTATTGGGTTTTTGACAGAGAAGCTAACACTACTCTTCACTTCTGTCTCTACACTCAATTATTTGGATTAGATTGTTGGATAGATGAATAAATAAAATACTGAAAACACTTTAGAAATGGACCTTAAGTCAGATAGTTGGACTTAACCCCTTTTTCTATAACAAGAGACTGCTGTATTTTCACCTCAGTAACCACCCTATGGGACGAGCCCTAACTTACCCTGAAATTCTTTTTATGACTTGGACAGCTGTATAGGACACATTGTTTTTATTCTTAGGGTTCTGAAGGCACGAGTGCTTTCAAGTCCACCCCCAAAACAGCTTTGGAGACAGCAGCTGTCTCCTTCCTTTCACACAATGGGGTCTCAGTCAATGACAGCGGCTTCTGGGCAGTTTATGATGAGCATAAATAAAGAAACCAGAGCTCGCTGCACAGGCTCTGAGAAGCACAGGAATGAAGGAAAAATGAAAAACGCAGTGGTCCAGATTAAAACCTGATGGATAGAAAGGCAGCAGTAATGTTTGCACAGATGTCTCCCAGTGGAACCTGTCTTCAGTCTCTCCCTGTTAAGGCTGTGATGAATGACATGGAGGGAACAAAGACTGTGCTTTCACATCAGCAAGGAGAGGATGTAAACTTACTTTAAAATTAAAGCAAAACCTAAAAATGTGCTTTTCTCAGCAAAAAAAGGTAACTAGATTAAACCTCCCACCGAGAACAGGTCTAAGCAGAGGGAAAGGAGCTGTGAAAAAAAAAAAGATTTCTTGCAATTATATTTGTGTCTTCTGGCCATTGTTGGATCCCCAGAGACTTCTAAGAAAGGAAAGAGAAAGAAACAGATCCTGAAGGCAGCTGAAAGGTCCAAACTCCCTCACTGGGTTTCTTCACCAGCCACATTCCCTATATATGAAGATATAGGCAAAATGAAAACAGCAACAAAAAAAAATTAAGAAAATAACTGTATGCTGTAAAAATACACATGTAAAAATAGTGCATACAGGTAAACAGCTGAATTTCAGAGTCATCCCCTACATTTTTGGAAGTGTTCTTTTCTATTTTGTGTACTTTCAGACTTTTTAAAAAGGTCAGCCCTAATCCTGGTTGTCCCATTCACCCTTAACACCAGGGGTACGTACCAAAGCTGGTATGGCAGAAGCAGCAGTTTTGTGTTTTCCAGTTTTTAATGATAATAATGTGCTGCTGGGTTAGACCAACAGACAGTCACACCCAATACTGATCTCAGTGGTGACAGTGAAAGAAGTTAGTTATGGAAGCACGCGAGCCTCAACATTTTTCATACTTTATTTTTACCAGATTAACTGTATATTCCTGCCAGTTTCTGTTTAGGTACTTGTTGGACATAGATGTGTTTAATCCCTTTTTTCAACCTGCTGACATGTCCTCATTCATGTCCAGTAGTGCCAAGCTCCAGAAGCTCACCACCTGTTTTCACAGCAGCCTTTCCTGCATCTGTTTTGAACCATTCTGCTTGCTTTAATTAGTGCCCCTTTTTGGGATATTTGATGACTACCAATGCCACAGGCAGCACACCTGGGGTCTCCACAGCTCCGAAAAGCCCCACTGAAATCCCCCTTCATGCTTCTTCTCCACCAAGGAGGTGACTTCTCAGGAGGTATGGTTGATTTAGAAATATTGTTTTCATTAATCAGATGTAATTTGTCAAAACTGGCAATGATTGTATAGTAACGAGCGTCCTTGGAAAGTGCAGCAGTCAGCAGTGTGAAACGGCATTTACCGACGTTAATTACTGTATTTCTATCCCTGTGCTTAGGTAAAGAAAATAGCTGTGACAACAGTTGGCAAACCAAGTCCTCATGATAAATTCCACTCCACCAGCAACCCTGTGCTTATTTAGTTAGTTCCCTTGCCCTTCACTGCACAACACAAGAAAAACCTGCTCTAGAGTGTGGCAGTTTGTAATTTATCTATCAAAGGTATTTATAGAGCACTGGTCCCTGGAGAATTCATGCTCTAGACCCACTAATGTGTTAGAAGAAAGGGAATAGAGCTTATTACAAGGGACTTCTTAAGCATTTTTCTTGGCAAAATGCTTGATGAAGCTATTTCTATAGACCTTCCTTTGGAAAGGTAAAGGTTTTAGGAAAATATTATTAAAGAAAATGTTGCTGTCTGAATGCAAAAAAGGTGATGAAAAGGAGATAGCCTAAGCTGTGCATAAACAACTGTTTGAAGAATAAATGTAAATAAAGTTCAGAAATTAAGGATTTTTTTCATATAGTGGGAAAATTATTTCAGTTATTCAGTATTATTTAAAATTAAAATTATTATTCAGTATTAGTTCAGGTAGTTCCATTCCTGCCTAAAGCACCAAGATTCTGAGCACCCAACTGAAACACAAGGTCATCCTGGTCAATCAGAATCATGTTTTCATCAGCAACACTGGTTGTATGGTGAGACATCTTTCCCAGTGAGACAACCGTGGCACAGGAAAAGGTTATGGGGATTGAGGTCCAGTGAGGGACATGAGCTTTTAGGATTTTCCCATTTCATAGTGCCTTGTGCCTGTCATCCCAATATTCATCTCCTCTGAAAGAGCTGGAAAAGAAACAAACCTGCAGAACTGCACATGCTGGAAGAAGTCTGGTTTTAGACTTCTCATCTCCAGCCACAAGACAAATGAAGAAACTTGTGTCTTGGTGTCTTCAATGTGATTTATGTCCTGCCCAACACCACCCTGAGTCCAAACTGACACTGGCAAAAGCAGCCTGATGGGAGCCAAAGCCTAACCCAGACATGAGGTTTATGCTCTACATCAGCTCCATAAACACTTAGAAACATTGTGTGCAGGAAAGATGAATGAAGGCTGTTAGCTGGACCATGGGGGCTGGGTCTACACGTGGCAGGTTTGATGAGCACTGTCTCGGCACAGGGTGAAGAGCTGCAGCCTGACAGCCCCACATTTCTCCTCCTAGCACATCGAGCCCACCCAAATATCACAGATGTTGCCAACAGCCAACAGTTGCTGACTTCCCTCTCCCCTCTGTCTCCAGAGGGCATTGTCAAGAAGTCTTCCTGGCAGCATTTTAAAAGCAGATGAGATCAAACATGTATTTAAGAATAAATATATTTAGAACAACCAAGCCCTTAAAACCCATCTGTTGCTGCAGAACATAAATTCAAATATTACTCATACTCACTTTAACTCAGTGCTCATAAGAAAGAGGAAAAAAGATGAAGCTATTTGCTGACTTCCTTGACAATATTCATATGACATGCCCCTCCTTGGGACTAAAAAGTTGGCTGTTTTGCATGGCTATGCAGCACAAAATTGTTCATTTTAAGGCAGGTTTTCCTACAGCCACTGGGCAGGAAAAAGTTTGAAGACTGGAGGTTGAGGGATATTAGGGGTGAGACCTAAAGACCCTACAGCTAACAGTGGGTCAGAAAGAGATGAAAAGTTGGAATGAGATGGAAAAAAGCACATTTTCCACAAAGGGAAACAGCATGTCCTTTAGTGAAAATAACATCCTTTAAATTAGAAGACCCTTTTCCAATGTCCAGGAGTGGGACAGTGGATTTGTGTTATCCTTACTCAGCCTTCCTGGGTGAGGCAAGGAGAGTTTTACCTCCCACCGGTGAGAAGTGGGCCGTGGGCATGGCCAGCACAGTCATTACATGAGAGCAGGAAAAGGTACATCAGCTGCCCCATGGAGCTGGCTGGGAGACACACTGCTGGCAGTTTGGCAATCCAAATTACTTCGTTTCAGCAAAGGCTTTTTATCTGTCATCACCACAGGAGCCCATGGTTTTTCCCTTTGTCAGATAGCAAGTGGCCATCCAGGTAACCTCACGGTGGGTGAGAGAGGGTCTAGGGAGCTTCTCACAGCAAATCAGGCTGGCTTCTCTCTCCTTCACAGCCAGACAAGGAGCCTTGGGGGGGTCCCAGATCAGATGGGCAGAAATCAAAGCCACTGGCTTTGCTTTTGCCTGCCCCCTCTTGGCTTCTTCCCTCCTGCTGGTGCTGGAGGCAGCAGCATCACTCTGGTGCTGAAGGACTGTCTGTTATCAATTTGATGTGATACCAAGGCTTTCCAGCAGAGCACCAGTGAAAGAATGGAGCAGCAATTTAACAGCCTGTATCTCAGCTAAGTATAAATGAATTTTCATGGACAGGAGTGGAGAGGAAAAAGCATTATCTACCCCAAGGATTTGTCCTCAGCTGAAAATCTCAAAAATCTCAAGCAATGCTGTTAGCCTTTCTTATAAAAGAGTTCCAAGAATTCTTATAATAGCACATAATACCCTAAATATAGGGTTGTTACTGACTTTCCTAAAAAGAGACAACTATAACACAAGTGGTATTATGATTAAAAAAAAAATAAATTAATTAACCTATATGTTCTAAAGAAGTTTCCTCACCCAAGATATTTCTGTTTAGTTAATAGAAAGAAAAATATGAATGGACAGCATGCTGGGCATTACTTTTGATCAAACCAATGGCTTCTTTTTCTTTCTTATATGTGTTTTATAAGGGGGAAAAAAGTCAAAAAGGACAGCAGCAATCCTAAGACTAAAAAACACAAGTTATGAAAACAAGTTAGAAAACTATGTTCATAAGAAGAGATTTAATAGAAGTGACCAAAACCATAAACCACTGAGATAACAGAAGCTTCTTTTTTAGCTTTAGTGCAGAAGGCTGAATGAGGAGAACACAATTGAAAGTTAAAGGAAAATAAATTCAAAGTAAACTTTAAAAAAATTACATCTCTCATAGTTGTAAGCAGGTTAAATGATCTGCTGCTCAAAGCTGTGAGGTGATGACCTTGAGATTGCTCAGGAAGGGGACTGGACTAGAAAGTGTTGTAAAATAAGGAAACAGCACCAAGTGGAAAAGTTGCTACTTCCTGGTTCCCATGTGTTCTGCTTTTATAAATGTTTCTGCTTTAAATATCATCTTCCCTTGTTGGTAAATCTAACATTCTGCACTGTGATTTTTCAAGCTTGTAAAAATATTAAGTATTTGTTAGACCAAGAAAGTGACAAGTTTCTGTAAGTATTTGAGATTTAAGTAACTTGATATTTAAGATGCAGCATATAACCATCATCCTGATGTTTTGGATGCATGAGAAAACAAACACTGCTGATCTCTGTACACATAACAAGTGTAATCATGCTAATGACAGAAATCATAACCCAACACAGATGTGAGAAATAGATCTGTCGTGTATATTCTATTACATTTGTGCTAAAAGGGAAGTTTTCTTCAAGATGAAAATGCTGAAATGAGCTCTTCTCCACCATCATCATTACATGGCAGCCTGGAAATATCATTGTGAATCAGCATCTCTTTGGTGCCCTGGTAACCACCCACAACCTGCAGGAAGCAGGACTGCCTTTGCTTTAGGTTTCCCAGAAAATGGTTCTGCATGGCAGCTGTGAGGCACCAAAGGCATGGCTGCTTTTATTTAGCACTTCCACTTTCTTGCCTGCCATATTAATTTAAGCATGGATTCAGAAAGCTGCTCTGGCTCATTAATGCAACAAGGCATGCAGGAAGGCACGTCTAAAATCCTTCTGAAACAAGGTCTGAGTCACTGCTCCAGAGCCAATAAAATCAATGCCTTCCTCGGATTTTGGATCAAAGGAAAAGCCGGTGTGGTTGGGTTTTCTCTCTCCACCTGCTGCATCCAGGCATCTTGATGCTCCCCATGCAGATTAGGGAAGTCACTTTCCCTTTTGAGCCGTGTCTTGATGGTATAGAAACTAAATAAAGCAAGTATCCTTTAGCTGTGAGGGCTTGCACATAGTAATGGATTAAAGCATGGCAAGGGTTTGATTGCAGGCACCAACATGAACCACTCCCCCAAACAGAAAGTGAACAAATACTGATAATTGAAATTTGGCTTTAATATTGCAATTCTTCAAGTAGAATAATTTTAAATGTGAGCAGATCATCACATTTACTAGATGGTATCCTTTTTTTCTTTTTTGCTAGGGGCATCTTTTGGGGGGTTTTCTTGGGGATTGGGGTTTTTTTTGTTTGTACATGATTGGGGCTTTGTTTTTTGGGGGGTTTTGTTTTGGTTTGATTTTGGTTTTGGTTTTGTTTTGAGAGGACTTATAAATGTTCTATAATAGAGATGATTCAATTGAACCTGGTTTCCTCTATCACATATTATTGCAATTGCAGATTCCTATAGGTAGGAGTTTAGATCATAAGTACAGAGGTGATGGTGGCAAACAGAACAACTCATGTTGTGGACATTAGCAAACACAACCTAAGTTTCAATTTTCCATTGGTTTCTTTCCCAAAAACATTTAAATTTTGAAATGTTTCAAACAGTTGAAAGTTTGAAAATTTAGTCAAAGTCATCATGCTGACTGAGGAAAAAGCAAGATTTTCAAAGCAAAGTTTAATTAGCTGTCTTCTAAATATGAGACAGAATTTTACTTAGGTTTGGGGTAATTTTACATTTCTTTCTAACTGCACATCCCAAGAAGAGAGTTTTTTTCAACAAACTTCTGTTCACAGCCTTGATTTAATTATGCAGATAATAAATGGTTGTGAAGCAGTTATTCTGTTCTTCCTTTGATCCACTATTAGAAGTGTCATTATTTACACGACTTTGATCACACATATGAGAGTAAATTCAGGACAAACAGTGTTTAAAACAAAAAGATAAGTCCAAAGATAGCTCACTGTATTTTTTTGAAAGAGTCAAGATACCATCTATTAGATTTTTCTGGTATATGGAAAGTTCTCCAGACCCATTAACTCAGATAGTTTCTGCAGTTAGTATCAAGGAGAGGGTAAGGTATTGGGATCAAGGAGCTGGCTCAGCACTTGTTCAGACACTTTGAATGACTCCTCAGAGGTACCTTTATGCTGATGAATTTGTACTGCTGGTTTCTGCTCCTCTCACTCTCTGGTAGCACTGTGTAAAGGAAGAGAAGCACTGGCCCATGGCTATGGCCTTGCACACAGGAAGGATAGCAGGGCACTGTCACCCTCTCTGTGTCGCACTCCTCATTTATTCCACTAAATCTGTGTTTAAAGGGAATTTGGCTGGTAGAGATAAGACTGGTAAGACTGTGCACTGCTCTTTGATGTGGCTCACTTGGTATGTGTCTCTATCTCAGGTTTTATGAAAGTCCTCCTTCTTTAAGAGCTGTTACTCTCATATTTTACATAGGAAAATATTGATTTAAAGAGTGATGTATGAGCAGCCCATGAAATTTCTCATTGTTTCAAGTGTTTTTCTATAATTTCTTAAGAAATAATTACTGGTCCATAATTGCCAAGACCACTACTATACGGATTTTTTTTTTGTTTGAGTTTTCTTTTTCTATGTGTTTGGCATTTGCCAGTCTTCTGGGGTTGTAATATTGAGGTCTGTACCATGCTGAAAAACAGAAACAACAGAAACAGCAGAAAAACTCTTAGAGCACAGATTAGCACAGTTTAGAAAACAGACAAAAGGTGTATGTCAAAGGTTTGACAAGTATCTTCTCTTGATATCTTTAACCTTCAACAGTGAGTCAGTTCTCCTTTCCATAAGGAAAAAGACAAGCTTCTTTTTGGCATCTTCTGCTGAAAATGGAGGTGAGGAAATGGCCTGGCTCCTGTGTTCACATTACCTTTGACTATCCCACTTGTTCTCAGACTCTCCAGCTAATCTCATCTTTGATTCTGCTTCCAATTTTCAGAAAACCCTGTCCCCTGAGGTAAAGAGGAGAGACTGTGGCAAACTCAACACAGCTCTTAAGACCTGGATTTTGCAGAACTGGAATGGATCTCTTTGGACATGCTCTTTGTTCCCCTCCTGAAGAATGAGAGCATTTGTTTCCCAAACAAGTCTTAGGAAAGGGAAGGAAAACACTTCTCTTTTATTATTTTTTGATTTTATTAAAACTTCTCCCCAAAGAGAGAGGGAGAAAATCTGTGTGTCTTCAGAGTCATCTGTGCCCTCAATACAATTCAACATTTGCACCAAAATAGTGAAAAGAGTGAAAAGGGCATTAGGTCACACTGTACCATTAATATTTTATTCATGCTTTAAATTGCAAGTTTAAATGAGAAACATCAAATATAAATCTTGACAGATGCTTACTAATGTTTTCTTTATTCATCTGTATGAAAATGTAACAAACACTTCAGTCTGACAGCTTATTTCTTTTTTTCCCCTGAAAAATTAACAGAGCTCTTCCTGTTTGTTCACAGCAATAAAGAAATTACGTACATATACATAATTAGCTGCAATTTAAATATAGAAACATATGGATGCATGGAGGAAAATATTCCCAAATGTGCCTATTTCTGTATTTCAGTAGGCGTTTAGGTTATTCTGATAGAAATTACATTAGAATGAGAGCACATATATAGAATTTTGTTAATTCTAATGCAGTTACTTGACTTGTATAATGGTGCATAATTATGTAATTCGGGTAAATATACTTAGTACTTGCAATATGGAACTATCTGTGGGAATGCTCTTCAGAAATGCCAGCGCATTGTGGTGGCATTTATGGGTTGGTTGAAATAAGACAATCACAGAACTTCCTCTCTGTCCCATTTCTCACAGGAATTCCCGCTTGCTCACTGCACTGCACAGTCACCCTTGCCTTGCTGCCTTGCTTACATCCATATTAACATTTCTTTCATATCCACTGGCATCTTCATATGTGTTTCACTACTAATTAATTTCCCCTAATGGGAGGTAAGACATTGCTGGCACTTCTGATCTTATCCAGTTATGCATTACTTCTTATCTAACCAGGCCATTCTCAGAGAGCCTTTCATTTTCCAAGGGTTTCCATTCATTTTCTGGGTGACCATCCAGCACGAGAAAAGAGACCAAAACCAGCAGTGACTTCTGACTTTGGTCTCAATTCAATAAAGCAACAAAACTGCCCTTTCACTACAAGGGCACCACACTGGGCACAGGACACTGAGGGGCTGCAAGGTGTAAGAGATGGCCATGGGCAACCCTGTGCCAGGCACAGACATTTCCAGGCAAAGGGAGGAGCAGCAGAGAGGAGCAAACCCCCATTCCCTCCTCCCCTGCACTTCTTAGGGGGTAAAAGATCAGGAGTGAAGCAGTGGAGCATGAAAAACAGGGAAGGAAAGGTGCTGGTTTGATGTTTTTAATTTTGTTTGTCCCTACTCTAATCTATTTAATTGGCAATAAATTAAATGTAATTTTCCCCTAGTCAAGTCCTATTTTCTTCCCCCATCCCACTGGGAGGGGGCGGGGGTGAAGTGAGCAGGTGGTTGGGAATTTGCTGTTGGCTGTGGCTAAGCCTCAGCAAAAAGATTTTATTTGGATGTTTGTGTTCTAAATCACTCAGACCTCAGAGAATTTCCATCAAGCCCAAAATTTCAGCCCTACCTGAGCTCTGCTCTCCTCTTACTCCTGTTTCAATACTTCAACAATCCATTTAGATGCAACAGCTAAGCAAAGAATTTGAGCAGAATTAGGCACTAATGATTAGAAACCTTCCTCATTTTCACAGCTGAAATACTGCCACTTCCTGGGAGGCCTCCAGAAGTGTGCCACATTATTCTTACTTAGCTTGCTTTCTCAGAATGCTAAACTGGACTGTATTTCCAGCTAATGCATAGTTTAACAGACTTTCTCTGGGTATCTCCAAATAGAGGAGGAAGGTGGGAACTCAGAGAAACAGGAGAAACCTAGAGTGAGACATAATTAACCATTGAACAGCTGCTAAAGGGACCATTTGTTGGAAGATCTAAGACTACTTTTCATGAGTAAGAAATGTTACTGCTGCACTGCCAGGGATTGCTGGTGTTCTTGGGGGGAAAGGGTCTGGGTTCCCAGATCTCCAGTTTGGGGCTCTGGGATCCCCTGGATCTAAAAAACTGTAAATTTTAGTTTGATGCTGTGCTCTGCAATTACTTACAGATCTCACTAAGGGGAAAAAAGGCTTTCCTACTTCATATCATTTTGAGGGGAATGCACAGTGTGAGAGGCAGTGGTCTCTTAAAGGGAACACAATCAGCCTTGCTCTGAAACTCTTTAACATTTCAGTCCTACAGGGAGAGCTAGAATCTGTATTTTCTTACCTGCTTTTGCTGGGGACACTTCTACACCCACAGATATTCACAATGTATTATATGAATTTGCTTAGTATTCTCCCAGCTCAGAAGTCCCAGTGTCCTTTTGAGGTCTGCAGATATTCTTGGGAAGGATGTCATTACCCAATCTGACAAGTTCATGCAGCAAGCATGCACTGAGTACACTTTTATACAAATATTGTTAATTGAACTTTGTCAAATACCAGTCATCATTAGAAAGAAAGTAACTGCCATTTTACATCAGCTTCATACTTTAGTTATAGGTTTCTAATATATCTTTAATTACAGTGATTAAAAGCCTTTATAAATTATCAGCTAAGTCTTTGCTTTCATCTCCCTCTGCTTTAATTTATTGTTCCTAAAGAGAGGATAATTATCATTTGCAGCCAGCTGCTCCTTAAACACACTCAAGAAACAGGATTTGTTTCTGAAGCCCTTTCTCTGTTGTTTCTCTCGTTAGATTTTTTTTTTTTACACAAACACATTTCATGTGCTTTCTCCTTTTGGCCAACAGACAGTCCAGTCTTACAGACTCCCTAAGTGGCCATCACAAGTTTTTGAGTTTAGAAGGACTTTCAGTGGATGCCAGGAGCATGCCCATGAGGACCCAGGTGGCCACCCATGCCTGGTCTCTGTCTGAGTCAAGGTCTGCAGGTGCAGTGTGTCCCTTCCCCAGAACGTGTGAGAGCCTTGCACTCATCCAGTCAGGCAGAAGGGTCCCTGCAACTGCAAGAAGGGAAATGTGAGCAAGAATTAAACGAAATGGCAACATGTCAGAGAGAGTAAGAAGGAAATGTTTACTTGTCTTGGGTTTTGGGGGATTTTTTTGTCAGTTTTCTGGTCTGTTCTGTGGAAATACAACAGCCAGTAATAACATACATGCATATATGTATGTGTGTGTGTGTGAGTGTGTGTGTGTTTCATCAGTTCTGCATTTAATCAAAAATGGCCCAGGGTCCCAAAAGGTGCAAACTGCAGGAAGTTCCTTTCCACAAGTTTGGGTGACATGGGAGTGTTGCACCCTCACACAGGCCAAGAGCTGTCACAAACAGGCTGAGGGTGGTGACCCACAGATGACAGACTTTGGCATGAACCTTAAGTGGGCCATGGACCAACACCTGAAGGGACAGCACATCTGGAATAATCACAGAGGGATAGCAGAATATCAGCATGGCCAGAGGTACTGGTGGCCAGTGCTGGCCCATGGCTATAGTGGCACTCAGGGCTGGTGACAAGGGCAGCACTGTCACAAGGATGTCTGACACCGTGTAGCATCTGAGCTGGCACCATCATGGGCTGGAGGCAAGCCAGTGCCCAAAGCTCAGAGCTGGGACCAGCTGGAAGGAGCATCACAAAGTCATGGAAGAGATGAGATGGGCAGGTCTCAGTTAAAGGGGGTGCCTGGGTATGTGAAAAGCTGTTTCTCTCAGAGCCTGTCTCTTGCTTGCTCTGCTAAATTAGGCTCAGCTTTGCGGCATCACGTCATCTGGTGTTCCTTTTCCTCCCATTAGCGTTAGGTAAATCATGTCATAATGAATTGCAAACTTGGAATATTCATTAGAAAAAGACACAGGGATATTTTACCTTTGTCCTAATAACAACCCTAACGGAAAAAAAGCTACTGGAAAATTCTTACTACAATTTTAAACTTATATCAGCTCAAAGGAACCAAGCTGAAATAGCTGTAGATAAAATCTGATTTAGGAAAGCAGGGCCATGGTACAAGGAACAGAGCCATCAGTCCCCTTCAGGGTAACAGGCAATGCTTCTCATGAAGTTTTGTTGACACAAACAGGACTGCTGTGAGTGAACTAAGGAGAGTGGTGATGAATCAAGCTTAATGTAGCATTCTAAATTTCAGTGCTCTGTAAGAGTTGGAGGTAGGTAAAAGACAGCAGGACTGTAACACGTGTCTGTCAGAGCTCTGGCAGAGGACAGATAAAAAAGCACTGTAAAATACTGCACTTTCAACAATGGATTAAAATGCATGTTTGCTTTTGGGCAGAACACTGTTGCTGCAGTTGACATTGGTCAGCAAACCCAAAGACACTTGATTGAATTTATCCCCTTGTTAAATTCATAGGAAATTGTGCAGATAACCAAGACGGCCTTTATTAGCAGAGTGTTAATGATTCATCTGTGTATCAAGGAGACAAGAGGAAGGTACAAGGCGTCATTTTCTCACAAACATGCAAGATAATCACACAGAAGAAAGCTGCATTGACTCTTTCCCTTTGGTTTTTAATGCTTCCCCACAATTTTTCAAGTGGGTATCTGAAACAGTAGGAGTTGAGCTAGTGGTAAGGGAAATATTTAACTATTTCAAGATGGGTTTTTTTTATCTCTCATACCTCTGAGATCAGTAGTGCTTATCAGTGTGCTATCAGGTTACTCAGCAGCAAAAAGAAGATCCAGTGCAGACACAGGCAGATGGTCATATTTCTGTTGAATAACCTCCACAAACAGCAAGGGATTTATTCCAATTTTATGGAATCAGGAGCAGTGGCTGCAGAGGACAGCTGAAACCTAATCTTGTGTAAAGCTACTCAGTACAAAGTTATCCCATCCAAACTTTTCTGGAAAAAATCTGAACCCACAGGATGAGTTCATATCATGTCAACCCTTTGTATCATTTTGAGTCCAGTATTAGGAGCTCAGAGACAGATATACCATGCCAGGAGCCAAAGTCCAAGGCAGTCTCTTCACAGTAGCAGAGAGGTTAATTCACTTCTGAATTCACCTGAACATTTTAGAGAGAGTGATTGCTGTTGACTCCAGGAGACTTACACTAACACCAACCAAGGCATAGTCAAAAGTTGAAGCTTCTGATATTTTAACACTAAAAACAACCAAGATTTCTGATGTGCACTATGCAGTATGAGTACTGCTGCTGCAGCAACAGCAAGAATTTGATAGCTTGGACAGAAAAGTCAGCCATAATGTCCTCTGCATCCTCACACTGTGACCTCAGGCTGGAAGCACTGAACTACACAGCTCAGGCTGACATCTCACAAGTCTCCACTGTGGTCTCCTTGAACGATTGCTCGTGCATGCTGTTACACGTGGCCCTGTGCTCATGCAGGACTGGTGACAAAAAAGGAGCACGCTGGAGTCACTCAAGCCTACAACATGACTTTTACTATTTAATTACAATGTTGTAGGTGAACACCATTCTTGCTTTCAGTGGCCTTTCATATACTCCTGCTTTTAGATTGGTAGTGTAAACCTTAAACCTTTTCATCACTGGATGATGCAAGTTTGCTTGAGGGATATATTCCCTTAAACTTGTACACATTTTGGGAGAAATTCAGTTAGCACAGTGCCTCAGAATCTCATGTTTCTCTATAATCCAAATTTGTTCATTTTAAGAGGAAAAACAAAGACATAACTGTTGCATAACCCATGCCAGTGTGATTTTCATCACCCTTGCAGATGATCCAAGCTGCACAGCAAGCATTTTGCAGTGCTCTTTAACAGCAAGCATAAGTCACTTCTTTAGGTTTTGCCTTACTTTTCTCATTACCTTCTTGCAGGAGGCTTTTTCCTGGCTCCAGGGAGAGCAGAGATCAATAACACAAATCTAATATTAGAAATGTCTGCAGAAGAGCAGGATCCACGGGCGTGCTCCTCGCATGCCATGTCCCCCCCTGCAGCAGCAGCAGCACTGGGACATGACCCCAGACCACCCCCAGCCACACACCAGGGGATATGAACTCCCCAGCACCCACTCCCTGCTTGCAATAACTGGAGCCCTTGCAAGTAATAGGAAGAAGGAAAGGTGTATAATAATGTTTACATGATTACTTTCAGCTGCTGGTATCTTAAGGGTAGATTAAAATTATTCTCAGAGTTGAGAATAATATTGTTGCAAGGCCTAAGGAGCTACAGGAGTTCGAAAATAAGCTGGATATTACTTTTTCTTTAGTACTGGGCTCATCTGGAAGACAGTCAGTCAGTCTGACAATAGGAGACTGCAGTTTGCTACACAGCCCTGAAATTGTGTGGTTCTCACGGAGCGTATTTTGAGCAGCGTCATTACCAGGGCTCTCGTCCTACAGTACATGGCCAGGTATGCTTAGAACTTCATGGGTTTAATATCCATCCACACAGATCTTCGAGAGGAGACTTATGCTCCTGCCTACAGGCGTCTCACTACTGCCAAGATCTGGAGAACTGCATTTTCAAGTAAGACTATTTGTTAATGAAATGCAAAAATAGCTAAAAATTTGCTTCTTTTAGCTCCTGTTTCCCAGCGGGAAAGACAGCATAGAGCTCTGTAATAGCTGTCTAATGCCATGAAAAAGCCAGTATCCAGATGTATCAGGGTTATTTTTCAGTCTATCCCGTTTTCAAAAAGACATTATCTTCCATCAACACCCTTCTTAACTTTTTAACAACACAATATTCTCTTTGCAGCTTGTTCAGCTCTCTTCCCAATGCTTAAATATGATTTTAAAAATAGCTCTTTCAGAAACCACACAATAGCATTTCAAGTCAGGTGATCAGAGTTTGACTTAAGGCAAAATAGGTAATGAAATTATATCCGGTATTGTCCAGTAACCAAAAATAAATTGAGAAGAGAGTCCTCTTGTAGGCTGTGGCTCAGCACCAAATTTTGTTGCTCTCAGAGGAGGCTGGGGATGGGAAACAAAATCTTTCCCTTCTCATACACCAGTCTAATCCCAGAACACCAAGGTTTTTCCATAGAGACCACCTCAATACCTACAGTAGGCTTCTGGGGAAGCAATGAGGGCAAGGATTTGATCTCAAGTGCCACTTTCAAGTTAAAATGGACATCTAACCTAGAGAAATAATTAGACCTGAGTTACTTCTAGGAACAATGCCTCCAATTAGTGAAAACATACTGCCTGGAAAGAAATTTTCTGAAAAAAACAGAAGCTAGGACTGTCAGGGAGTTTGAAAGGAAACTGTATAATGACAGTAGCCAGTTCAGCGGAGAAAGGGAAGCCAGCTCCTCCCTTCCCATAGTCTTTTTAATTTGAAATCAGAAATGACAGACAAGTTCAAAGGACTAAGATGCAATTGAAACAATCTCAAGGAGGACTCTATAGCAAATAAACCTACCATCCCATTATCAGCACCCAGCATGAGACTGGTGGAATACAGATGAAAGAAACCAAATAATAGGCTTCAACCTTACATAAGGCAAGAGTAAAAACCTCTATGAGACTGAAACCTGCATCTCCCTTACATCCATCCACATGCACAAGGAATGGATATATTAATCTCAATTTACTGTATTTTTCCATCAGATACAGAGAGGGTAGGGCAAATATTGCCTTCTTTTCATAAATCTGATATCACCCAGTAGCATAGGAAGAGCCTTGAAATATAGTGAAGTGCATTCAATTTCCAAATCTCTATTCCAGTGGCAATAAAATTACAGAAAGTAGAGACAGAAGTGCCTGTATGCAAATAAATGCCTTGTAAAATTGGAAGTTTTTAAAATGTATTTCTAAAATGCAGAGCAATAAACCCATGCTCGAATTATCATCACCACTCAGGCATTTAAAGATTTGCTAGACACATTCACCATGGATGCATCCCGCTCCTTTTTTCCCCATTACAATCTCATTAAAAGAACAGCAGGATAACCCTTTGTGTAACAATGCAGGCAAATCGCTTACTTCAGATTCTCAGGCTGTTTTTCTTAGTGTAAGTGTTGTCCATCTTTGTTTTCTCACCTGTGTTTTAAACAGCATGGATAAGAAAACAACATATACAACAGATCTCTTTCAGTTTACAAAACTGAAATTATAATCTAAGAAAGTCACAATATGAAATATATGTCAGTACTGGACCATAGTACGGATGGAGGCTGAGGGATTCTTCCAGTCCAGGCAACACCTTTGAAACAGGCTGCAGAGTAAACTGGGGCCTTGCCCATAAGATTGTCAGACATGCCAAGAAGCAGGAAAAGCTGAGGAGCAAATGCTGAGGAGCAAGCTGGAAGAGTATGATGGCACTGTTAACAGCCCTTACCTGTGTTTCTGCTTTACAAAGGCTGTGTCGCTGCCAGGCTGAGGGAGTTGGTGGATGCTGGCCCAGACTTCAGGAGGGTTCTTGGATCTGGATGACCCACAAAGTGCTCCATGATTTATTGACCCTGTATGTCTTGGAGGATGATTGTTAACTGATGCTTTGTTACTGTCCTGTTGGGTTACTGAGAGAATGGGCTGGGGGATGACAAGCAGAGTAAGCTTTGTGCCTTGGAATGGCTGGAAGGTAGCTGTAGGGAGAGAGCATCCCCCAATCCTGCCAGCAGAGCCAGGCAGTGTCCTTTTAACTGGAGGCCAGAGCACATTTCTCAAATGGTGGTCTGCCTGCTAGTCTACTCATTTCTGGCCAGTGCACATGGGGACAGACACCTCTGCCAGACAGATGGACTTGTATGGACATAAACGTGACCTCAGCTGCAGAAGGGGGTCACTGTCATTTCCTTTGTGCTGTTGTTACACCCTAGGAAAGGGAATCTCCCTTTGGCAACCTCTGTGTTGGGAGCCATGCCTGGAACACTCAGAGGCTCAGTGAGCCTCACATTCCTGGCACACAGCACATTCTAATGGATTCAGGAAGCTTCACAGGGGACAGACAGCACTTCTATTTTACAAACAGGATGCAGAGGCATGGGCAAATGGCAGTCACATAGAAGTCCCCAGTTCTCCTGAATTTTAATTTATCCAACTCACTATCTTCAGGAAGCTGTTGCTTTTAGTCTGCCACCAAGACTTAAGGTCTTGAATCCCCAGCAAAAAAGTAATCTGCAGCACAGGGATGCCCCAGAGCTTTAACCCATACAAGCTGAGCTACCAATTCACCTGCTGGAAAACCTGCCAGTAATTGGTCTGTAGCACTTCATCTTGCTGCAATATGATATCCCTGTCAGCTTGAGATATTACTGAATTCTTAATGATATTAAAGAATTTATGGGACCAGTGCTATAATTTTTAAAATTTTTCTTTAACTTTCAGAAAAATCACTTCTGCTACAGAGAACTTCATCATAAATGCCACAGGAAGGGAAATGAAAATTAGGATTAACCATCAGATAGCATCTGTAGGTTGTATCTGTGGACAAGGAAAGGAGCAGGGTCATTTTAATTCTAGAAGCAATTTGGTTGCTGAAGCTTGTCTGTATTTATGTTTAAGTGGTTACTGCATCCTGCTTATGTCCATTGTGTAAGTTCATAGACAACTTCTACACTTTCTTAATCAAATACTTCTAGAATATTTTCCCTCTGTTGTCTGTCCTATAACTCAAGTGTCAGTATTGCACACCAGTTCAGGAGACCTATTTTCTGCTGACTAGTTTTTTTTCAGGTCTTTCTGCAACGACTTTTTTCAGCTTTTCAAGAATATGGTCAGCTTTCCTTTTAAATGGATTCTGAAATCTTTCATGGGCATCCAAAAAAGAAGGAGCTTCTCTCTTCAAATTTTCCATGGGCATCCAGAAAAGGAAGAATTTCTCTCTTCTTTGCAGTACAAAAGCATTAAAGATTTTTTTCAGTCTTCTACAGGATGAAGGTCTCAAAACAAATATAAAGTTATTTTCCTTAACAGTCTTACAAGCTTAACATCAATACTTTCCATGTAACAGCTCTCACCGGAACAGATTTATATAATCCTTGTACCTCAAAAAGATATCTTGCAATTATGCCAATTTTATTTTTTTTTTTTGTGAGAAACTCAGGAAGTTTTAGTGCATTGCTGAGAAGTTAACATCTGTGATTTCCTACTGAGTTCTGAGATTTAAATCAATTAGCAGTAACTGGCACTGTTTACAGAGGCCTTCCAAGTGGAACAAGCATATGTTGGAATTTGAAACTAAATATTTAAGTGCCTGCACCAAGTGACTACCCTGCAAATTTTAAAAAAAAAATTTGATCGAGTGTATTATGGCTTTTTTAGTAACTTTTTAGTAATTTGTTCTTAGCAGAAACTATTTCTAGTCTTTTAAGCAAAACTAAAATCATAAGGTTTGGAGGAAAAAAAAGTTATTTACATTTTATTTTTATGTTCTCCACCTCTCAACATGTAAATGATTGTGCTGCACTAAAATCACATGATCCTGAAAGAACATTAATTAATTAATTAATTAATTATAACAAAACAGCTAAACTTACATGGAGTAGTCTTGAAAATTTTCTCCTGGCTGTTAGTGTAATAAACCTACCACATCAGATTACATTGAGGAGTGCTGTGTGCAGTTTTCTTAAGGTATAAAAGGGATCACTGACAGCAGTAGTTCATAGTGCAGAATTGTACTGCACAGTTTTAAACAAAACTGCTGATTTTTCAGTGTGGAGAAGGCACTAAATCAGGAAGTTTACTGGGAGTTTGCTGTAGCATTTCCCCAGAAATTAATTCCCCCATTACTCCCAAGCTATTGTACCACGACAAGAGAAGGAGCAACACACTCCCAAGCTTTTCATGGTTTGGGAGCTTTCCAAACCTTCAAATGAGAAAGGAAAACGGATGGATTAGAGTCTGCAAGAGTCTTTAAGTGGATTTACTAGTGCTAGCACTTCTGGAAGATGTCTTCATGGACGAGGCCTAAAGTAGGAGCCAACTTAATGCACATGCCTCAGCCCCTTTCCCCTTATGGGACAAGGAGCTCTGAGAAGTTGTGACACAGAGAAGCTGAGATGCACTAGCAATGCTGAGGAGCAGTTTCACTTTTACACTGAAGGGAATGCAAGACTGTGACTGCTGATGTAAAAATGACTATTGCATATATCTGAAACAGAAAGGATTAGTACAGATGCTTATTTCCATACCGTTATGTTGTCAGGGAAATCCATAACAAACATGAGCATTATTGGAGAAAGCAAATTCAATGGAGAAATGTTTTTTAAAAGCTGAAAGTCAATGGGAGACACAATTATATTTTATTCAGGTCAATAGGCACTTTCACTGAAGAGGACAATTATTGAATAGCAAACAAGAAGATGCAAAGCCATAATTACTCGGTAATGAACCAAGCCTGGAGCTGGCTTAGCAACTATAACCTGGGAACAACCTCATCAACCATCTGCCAGTAACTTTTTAAAGCTAAATAAATGTTTACATGAAGAAAAGTGGGAGCAGTGATAGAGGGGGAGAGGGAGGGGGGGTTGGAGAGGCGAGTGGAAGTGCACACCACACACCTTCTTTGTGGATATACACCTGAATTTTCAAAGAGTGCTCAATGTCCCCCTTGATCCCTTTGCAAGTCTCCTTCCCAGTGGCTGGGGCTGAGAGGGTTGAGAAAGTCACTGATCCCCACAATGCCTTTGCAGAAGATACAGGGGTGACCACTGACAGGCTATAGCAGGGCCACCATCCAGGCCTTTCTCTTGCTGTTGCCATCCAAGACATTTTCACAGCTTCTTCTCACAGTCAATTGAGAAGTTTAATCCTCTTCCAAGGGCAGGAGCCTGCTAGTTGCCTTTTCCCCAGATCTTCAGCCAGGTGCCCTTCCTCAGCTGGATGTTATGTGTCCTGTTTCTCCCCTCCTCTTCAGCCCTCTGTGTCCTTTGGCCATCCCACCAGCACCCTCCCCTCTCCACCCAGGACTTTGCTCTTCCATGTATTGAGCCTCACGACGTTCCTGTCAGCCCATTTCTGCAGCCTGTCCAGCTCCTTCCAAATGGGGGCACCAACATCTGGCTTATCACCCACTCCACCTAATTTTGTGTCACCTTCATCCCCCTGACCCACCTGGCCTGCAGGGGACCCCAAATCTGGGGTCCAGCCTGGAGTCCCACTCCCAGCTCTGCCATGGGAAGCAGCCAGGGTCCAGAAACCCCATCTCTCTGCTGCTCAGGCTGTCTGCAACAGCACCCCCAGGGCTGCAGGATGGAGGAGATTGTGCTCCAGAAGGCCACATTCCTGGCCCACCAAGGCCCTGAGACCCACTATTTATTTTGTCTTCTGCAAGTTGAGTCATTTTAATCCTGCCTGCCCTGCACAGCATATGGATGACGGCTGTTTGTGCAATTACCTTTCCATAACCTAATTCTGCAGAACGTGGTTCTAATCTACATCTGTGTCTCCTTTCCACTGCTCTGACATTGCAAAAAAGGGACAGGCACTTAAATCCACCTTAAAAACCTTTGATCCAGAAAATATACTAAAGCAACTGAAAATTACTCTTACAGCCTTCCAGAAGTCTGTACTTCCTTTAATTGTAGTTGTTCCTTCTTTCTTCTCACACACTACTTTTGTGACTTATTTTCATTATAGCCCTATGATTTCATCATATCACTCCCCATAAGCTTTCTGCATATAAGGCAGGTGATGCAAATTTAGAAATGCATCCTTCCAAAATTTGTCACAGTCCAATTCTTTCACTGTTTTCTTTTTCAAGTCCAAAATACCTCTAATTTGAGGAGCTGAGTCTGTGGTGTTTATGGTGATGACAGACCAGAACAACTGATGTATTTTTTTTGTCCTGACATCTCATTCCATTCTGATTTAAGAAAGACATTCAAATTGCCTTGAAATATGTACTTTGATATTCCAGCTTCACTTTGTATTAATATAGTAATACTGAAATGCTTTACAATAACTTCTAAGTCTTTATTTTCTGTTGAACAACGTGGGCCTCATATTAAACAGTTTCAAGTGTATTTGAGAGACGAAAGGTGACAGAACTGGTAATTACCTCATTTCTCATTAAAGATGACTTAGTACCCCAGGGACCTATATTAGAATAAATATTCTATCTCCTGTTTATTAACCTTTGTTCTTGAAAATGGTGAATGAGTGCTGATAAAACTGCTGTTATTGTGACTGCCTCAGGAGCTGCCACCCAGTCTCTAATATGATTTGGAGTCACCTTACCAAGAACAAATAGAACTTGACTATTTTATGCTCCAGACTATCTTTATTTCTGACAAGTCATTTGAACCTAAATATACAGACAATATCACCTGATGTTTCACTATCTGAGTGGAATTTACTAACTCTTGCATAGTTTCATATATGCTAAGGTAGCATATATAATATACAGCATATATAATTTATAAGCATATATATATATATAAGACATATATAACATTTATAGCATATAAAAGCTACATATGTGCTGTAGGGAATCAAGTGTAGAAATACACGGAGTCCCTAAGTTACCTTGGATAATGTTTATTTTGGAGGGTAAACTCTCTTTTGTTAAGGAACACAAGCTTTCCTATGCTGTATGAAATCTGTCATCTGTCTTGTTTCCAACAGAAGCCAGAACATACTGCTTCAAAAGAAAGTTCCTAAAATCCTTAATTTGGCTGCTACAGTGCAAATTATTCACTCATATACAAGACCTGTGTCCTGAAGCAGAGTTTATACTGCTTTAGTAACTGATTATTTAAAATCTGGTAATTTCCTTTTACTGCCAGCACCTAATGCCTAATGAAGTATTATTATTTCAACTGCACAGCCTTTAAAGAAATAGAACAAACAATGAGGAAATAAAGTAAGCATTGCTTTAATAACAAATCAGGACTGTGCCTTGATGGAAAACAGACAGTTGTGGAGTATCTGAGTGTAACCACATAATTTTAGGCAAGTTTGGTAGGACAAAGTTGAGAAAGTGTAAGAAACAAGGTAGCTGAAATCAAAAGGACTAAGCTTTTAATGTGCTCAATTACCATATTCAAAGTAAAGTAACCCAGTAGGATTTATTACCCTTGTGCATATTAATATTTTCAGGCTTGGTGACTAAACAAGTTAGTCCTTCGTAGTTCTAGCATACATTACTTTACCTGAAAGTGCAAATTTTTTTTTTCCAACTAAAAGAAGTAACTAATTGGGTGTCCTGTAAGGATTTCAAAACCATCAAAAATATTTAGGGCTGAATTAGAATGTCCTGCTATGGTTGCCTGTCATGAACACTGAAATTATTTTAGTTATTGCCTGTCTAATATGCCACAACCATGGATACCAGACAGTGGATGTTCTGAATCACTCAAGTTTCTAAACAGTGCAGGGAGGTGGGGATAGAATATGGCTCTCTAATGCTCAGTCTCTACCTAAACTAATGGATCTGGACAACAGCAAGTTTTCACTGGCACTAAAAAATCTCTGGAGAAAAAACATCTGGCATTTATACAGCCTCTTTATTTTTTGCTATTAAGATCCCCAAGAATGATGACAAGTGTTTTTGATAAGAACTGGAAGATATACTTAAAAGTCAGCTACACTGATTGCTTTTTTACCTTTTAACTTCCCTGCCTGATGGTCCTGCTGACAAGCTTGACACTTTATTTAGTGGGGATTGGTATTAATATCATCTTGGCTAGACATTTGACATCTACTTCACCTTATTATTTTCCTATGCATCTCCTCCAAGGGCTGATACACTTCCAATAACATTTGTTGCTAGCAGAAGCCACTGGAGCACAAAATGACAGACGAGAATATGAAGACTTCTATCTGTTATCAAGCTCAGTACTCATGAGTGATGTGGGAAGCCACGCCATGGGCAGGCAACCAGGACATTTGCTAAAGTCCCTCAAAATTATACACGTTATTGAGTTTGGAAGGGAGTGCTCAGCTGCCCTGGTTTACTTGCTACTAACTGAAGATTACACAGTGTGAATCAAAACACAATCAATCCTACTTTTCTCTGCTTGAGAGCCCTGGTCAGTTATTTAAGACTGCAGAATATCAGTTTTACTGCATATGACAGGTATGCAACTGAAATGTGCTCAGTATGATTTCAAGTAAAGAAAAACAACACAGTGGAAAATACATGGCAAGAGAAAAAAGTCCACGTCTCACCTTTTATAGATGAGCATTTCAACTTAGGTCCTTATCAAGTTCAGGGTACATTTTACAGTTCTGTGAGATGTTGAGTGAGCAGCTTTGATAGGTGAAATCATAAATGGTGCAGCTGGATCAGTCCAATTTATACTCAAGGAACAGGATCCTGCTTTTCAGCACCTTTGTCTTCCTTTTTCTCCCTTTCCAGGAGAAACTAAAGCAACAAAACCAAAGTGAATGTCTTCTGCTTTGTGAATTGTAGCAGTGTGCTGTGTGGTTAGAAAGCCATCACAGCTGGTGTGGAGAAGAGGGCAGAACTACACAGCTGGCACTGAGTGTCTACATGACAGCACTAGGCAGAGTCTTGCCTTAGATATCCCATCCTGGTGATGAGTCTGTTGTTGTCACACTGATGGTCAGATCTCCTCAGGCAAAGGTAGGATCTGAATCCATGCTTCCTGCAGCCCAGGAAGTGCCCTGCCCACTTGGTCAGCATTTAAAACTGGCACTTTAATTTCTTCACTCCTGTTAAGAAGTTAGCCTAATGTTCACAACCACTTTCTTTTAAAAAAGAGAAAAAAAAAAAAAAAAAAAAAGCACAGCACTTAACTCTGGGAAAGGATTCCGAGTTGCTAAGACACAGAAGCTTGTCTCCTAAGCACCTCCCGCTCACCAGATTAGGTGGCTGCTTGCATTTTTCCCATCCCTGTGACCCCCAGGGATGCAGCCCAGTGGGGCTATGCACAGTGTGGGCTTGATAATTCCACAGGGCTGTTCCACCAGTCCCACACGCTGCAGCATTTCACTTTCATTTGTCAAGCTTGCTTTCAGTGTGCCCTCAGCCTTAAAATGGTTGCTAGGGAGTGCTGCTTTTTGCTTGGGAAAACAGAAAGAGGAATGTGAAAAAAAAAGGGGTAAATACTTAGATGCATGCGTTATTACATCGATGCCTTTGTTGGCTTGCTTTGGAGACTGCAGAAATAATTCCTTTTGCTGCTTTACAATTTAGAATTCGGAGTAAGATGCTAGCAAATGTTCTGACATAATTGCTGGTAAACTGCTTGTACCCTCAGCAAACCAGGGGCTGCTCATGAACAAAGAAAGAAATGGAGAAAGACAAGCTCACTCTTATCATGGCTGTTCACTCTTTCAAAGAGGGCTAAAAACACAGCATGACTCAAGTGCATAGGTGACAAATTCCCACAAGATCACCGAGATTCAGGTACCACTGGCTTTCTAAGAGCTCTCATTGTGGGAAGAGGTGACTTCACCTCCTCACCTCTAGGTGACCACATCCCCAGTTGCCTATTAGGGCTGTGGCAGCCTTCAGCAAGGAACATCTTGTTTTTAACCAAGTACTTTAACTCCATCTGAGTTAAAGCAAAATCCAAGTGGGAACATTTATTTACAGCATCCAAAATAGACACTGCAGTAGCAAGGGTTTTAAGGCATAATAAAGAAGGCTATAATCAGCCTACTTAGTAGGGAAAAAATAAAGGGTCCTTTTTACTCCATCTCCTTCTTATTTGCTGTAAGTAGTCTTCAGGCATGTCAGGGACACTGTTTCCCTGCATGCCATGTGTTACAGGCTGCACTTGTTAGAGAAAAACCTTTCCTCCACACCACCATTTGTAACTAATCTTCTTTCCAGGGGCTCTAAGCAGATTTATTTTTTCCTTTAGAAACTTTCTGGTTTTCCATCTGAAACTTACTTCCTTTTAACTTACTCAGCAGATGATCTTGACACTTCTCCAGTTAAATTAAGAAGTCTCACTTCTCTGGAGATGCAAATGTCACTTTGTCAGAGCAGCTGTCATCCCCTGTACTTTACTAGCCAACAAGCACCTTCTTGACTGAGTGCCACTTTACCTGCTGAACCTCTCCCTCCCTGCTATGGTGACTCAATTGCTTTTCATACAAAAGTGTCTCCAGGCACTGAAGTTTGAATTTAAAATGAGCTAGAACATTCATAAATATCCTTGGCACAAACATCCAGTGCAACAAGTGAATACAGTCATTATCATCTCTTGAATGAGATGGTAATGCTGGGCTTAAGGCAAGTGAAGGAGACAGAGAGGAAAGCCTTTCTTACAAACATGCCATGAAAATATCTCAAAGCATTGACAACAGAACAGCCTTTGGCACCTGTAACAGATATTTTCCTGGCAAAAGTCATATTTTCAACTCACATTAACTCTCTGTTAACAAGAGGCAAATACAAATTGCAATAGAAGGGAAAGTCCAAGCTGTTTTGCATGTACACTTGAATAAGGGTCAGTTTTATCTCAAGAGCCAGTCTCAGGATGGCCTGTTTCCTTTAAGGCATTCTATGTGTTTCTGGATGGGATGACAAGGAATGAAGTGGAGCTGACAGCTCTATTAGCTGCAGACACAGGACAGGCGAGAGCTGTTTATCACCTATGAATAATGAGCTGGATTTCAGAATGCAACCCAGATTGTTGCAGGACAAACCATGATGTGACAGGTTAGTGGTAGATGAAGCAGCACAACCTGAGGACTTCTTTTATATCCAGGGCCTTTACTAATATACCTACTATGGATAGTGCAAAAAGGGCAGAACAAGTCCTGCATAAGACCTACAGGGTCAGGAGAAAGCAGATTTCAGTGACCTGCAAAAGACTTCAGGGGCAAACCTTTAAGCAAGATGCTGCAGGTTTAGTCATCCCAGTGTTTTCCCTGGCAGAACTCCAGTCTAATCTACAGGTCAGGTTGTTTATTTCTTACCCTTCCCTCTTGCAGCACAGCTATTGGGTCTGGAGTTAGTGGCTCTAAAGGTGCAGGGAGAGATTCTGTCCCAGGTTCTGCTCCAGAATCTTTCCTTTGTCTCATTACAATCAAGCAAGACATGACAGGAGTCCTAGGGAGGAGCCAGGCTGTGTTCCTGGACCACAGCATGGATGGGGAAAGTCTGTTCATAAAGGCATTAGAGTGTGCTGATGAAACAGCTGTACCAGAGTCCAAGTCAAGGCTGGTGCTTGCCCACGGGCAGGAAGCTCCTCTGTTTGGGAATTACTGGTATTCCGTGCATTCAAACCAATGTGGTTTTATTCCTATTAAAACCTGCACTTGAATTACAACAAGCAATCCAGACATGGACTGCTAGGCTTGGCTGAAACAATGGCAGTTGCTCTTTTTTGTTTTTTCTTGCTCAGTTAGCTGTCGTAGAAATGTGCTTCTTCCAATTTCTTCCAGAGAAATGCTTAACTGAAGAAATTCCTTCCTTCATCTTTCCTTTTTTTTCTGTGAAAAAAAAAAAAAAAATTGTGAATAAAGATTGAAAAGAAAGAGGAAAACCATTTTAAAAGTAACAAAACACCAAATTATTTTTGTTTTCATCCTGAGGTGGTATTGAAAACATGATCTACTAGGAGGGGTAAAAAAGGAAAAATCACCAAGAGAGCTAACATATTCCAATAGATACCTAGGCTGCTAGTTTTGTGGAAAAATGGGGAGGTTTTTGGGGGAAAGGTTTTAAACCTCTTTTTATTATGTATTTAATAGATGGCAAAAGTCAAGAAGGGATCAGAAAAAGGCTCCCTATTATGTGCAAGCACAGAGACAGACACACAATAGACATGGGGACAATATTGTCTGCCATATTCCTAACTCAGATCCTTGTCAGTGCTGCAAGAGAGTGAAAATCCTTGTAGGATTCTTTACATTCTTTCATGTAACATCTCTCAGCAGCTGTTCTCTCCCTGCATTAACACAATTCCCAACATATTAAATAATAATAAAAAAGTTATTTCCATTGTTTAGCTTATAAGTCCAAAAGATGCAGAAGGGTCTTCATTTGTGAAATGATGAAAATAAATTTAATGGGGAAGCAGGAGGTGCTACTGGTTACCTTTTGAATATTCTCTTATTGGATGTACTAAATATGCTTCTCAAACTTACTTTCAGATGGAGAATACTGGAATTTCTGCAGAGAAAGAAGTGCAAAAAAATTGCACGTCTGAGAAGAGCAGATACGGAAAGGGCTCCGTGGGACTAGAGAGTGACAAGAAATTCAGAAGCTGCAAGGCATTAATCAGGTGCACTGATTGAATTAGCCAGCATAACATCATTTATCATGGCAGCCACGAGAGACGTGCCCGTAGCAGCGACTGCCTGAAGGTCACGCTCACACGCAACGTTTCTCCTACGCCACACAAACGTCCGGCCCCAACAACCTGCTCTACCCAGGCTTGGGAAGAAGTCACTGAAAGACAATTTTGAAAAGCTTCCACATGAATCACAAAGTGATACATGTCATAATCAGGTCCATCCAACGCCTTAATAATGTGAAGTTTCTGGATTCCCGAAGTTTATTGGACCTAAATGTGGGAAGTAAACAGTTAGGACTAATTTTAAGAGTGTTATCTGTAATAGAGTCAGAATCATCAAGTTTTAGGACATTTCATGGTTTTATAACAGCACATCCATGCCTGTCAGTCTTTTCTGCCTACTGTATCTTGCCTGTTCATTATTCAGGAAAGAACTTAAATAATGATGAGGCTCTGTAAGAATTCTCAGTAGCAAAATGTTGCATAAGGGCTCATTTATGGTCTCAGCTACATAGGGGTAAGACTCAAGCACAATGATGAAGTGAAAAGAGTTCCTGGGGACACATGTTGGCATAAATGACTTTTGGATATAGGTAAAGCCTTATAAAATAAGGGCCTTGTTGGTCTTGTAAAATCATGGCCCAGGCCTGCTACTTCAGCTAAGCAAAAAAGGACTATGGGAAAGTGACTCAGCTGAATTAGAGGTAGGAAAACAAGTTATATAAACATTATACGTTCACATCCTGGTGTATGATGGTTGGTTGGATTATGTTTGTTATGATTTAAAACTCTGTAACTGATAAAGGCCTAACTGCATAAAAAGGCCTGGTTTTTGCAACAAAGGGCTCTCCTTTGCACCTGCCTGGGGACTCTGTGTCGCTTTGCTTTGTACAAATGGGGGCTTAATTTAGCCCTAAATTAGAAACCATTTGTCAGCTGGAAGCTCAGACATCCAACAGCATTCAGTGCTGCCCCTCTGACTCAATAGTTTTCCAATGGGAATTTAATTTCCTTACATTGGTAAGGAAATTATTAATATTTTTTCATGTAATTTTCTTTTTCATTTTCTGACTTACAAAGCACTTTACAAACACAAAGTGTTTTGCAAGTGTTTATATTTGCTTAAGTTTTTAAGCAGCACATGGGTCTGTTAACCTTTTCTAAGCATGTGTTTCTTTAATTGAAACTTCTGTTTTTAAAAAGGTATAATAGAACCCACATTAATTAATTTATTTATCCATTTTCCCACCAGAAAGAACCAGAAAGGCATTTGAGGAGCATACACCTTCCATATCTTCATGTGCTGGCCTGGAAGCTCAGCTTCACCCCTGACCACATGAACCCTCACCCAGGGGAATTTCAGGTAGAGTTCTACAACTCGAAACTTTGCAAAGCCAAAGCCCTCCTGCATTTCATGGGGTGGGAAAGCGTTCAGCACCAATACCTACACAAGTGACAATCTGCAGGACTGGATTTAGCTGCAGGGACTTCTGCTTGTGGATCTTTTGGATGCCTGAGTTGCACAAGAATGTCAGAAATTAGAACCCCCTCACATCTTTGTTAGTGAGTCTGTTTCTGCTGGATTGAAACTGCCTTGGCATTGGTTGCACAGGAGAGCCAGACTGATGGATTCTTTGAGATTCTTTGAGGGTGTTATGTTGTTCTGGCTTTGTTATGTGCAGATGTCTCCTAACATCGAGTTCTAATTCTTCTCCCTTCATCTCCTTCTCCCCTTGCTTGTTACCTTTTAAAGTCTTTCGGGGTAATTTAAAACATACTATTTTTAAATTTAGCACAGTACTAAGGGACCATTTCTAGCGCAAAATAGCCAAAGTAATTGCCCAGAGAAGCTGGTGTCACTTTCAGAGGTTAGAGGGCTATGTTCCTGCTGCCAAAAGAGATACAGGTTCCACAGACATCAGAGTATTTGCATGGTACATAAACAGCATGAAAGGAAAAAGCCTGGATAGTAGGGGTTTGGTGAGAATGCAGGCAGTTATCAGGGATCACTGAAAGAGTTCAATTTTTAGATTTCTACCCTGTTTCATGTAGTACTTTCTGTTGGACCCTGCCTTATTTTTCTGCCTATTTCTCTTGTGGGGTACCAAGCAGCAAGGTAACATCAGCAAATAGGTGAAATTTTGTCCAATACCATCTATTATGAGGGACAGGACATTTCTCTGCTTGCACCTCTATTAAACCTTCCTATATTACATACCCTTCCTAATGACCTGTAGGATGTTTAGCCCAGCTAATATGATGAAACTCAGATTATACAAAAATAACACATACTTGCAAAGTCACCGCTTTATGCTTCCATTGGTGGCAACAAGGGTAGACAGCATCCCCCCTAGGTCTTAGCAGCTGCCTGTAAAAGAAGGGACACCCCTGACAATTTATCTGAGCATCTGAAGTGCAGCTTTTCCACTTGAGAAAAGGGGTCTCCCTTAGAATACCTTGTCAAGACAGGACTGTCTGTGCTTTTGCAAGGCAAATGTTAGATCTGGGTGTTAGACTGGAGTTACATTTAATCCATGCTCCTTTATGTGAGGCAGGAAATTCCAAGTCTCTGATCAAAGCAACACACATACTGTGTAACCCTTTTAATTTTTGTTTTTCAAACAGACGGAATAGGACAAACTAAGCAGCACATGTTTTAAGAAGACTGGATATTACTAAATGTATTAATAAATTTTATTACTATTAATAAAAACTCTGTGAGAGTATAACTGTGCTTCTGCAGTTTAACAAAAAGCAGAATTCCCTAGATTTGCATGAACTATTGACTCATTGGCTAATGTAAAACTGCAGTCTGTTTGCTGGAGAAGCCCAGCTACTCTGCTGATCTCAATGAAAGGACAATTTCAACTACAATAAAAAACCCTGGGATCTTTAAAACCATGGGAAGATATCAGCTGCTATTAAACAGCACAGAAATAAACCAGTAGTGAAACTAATAAATACATACAAACAGATTTAAGGTGTCCTCTCTAGAAACACTATGCTATGAGTTAAAAGATCTGAAAATTTAGCTTTTAACAGCTCTGGCATACAAGGAACCAACACAAGTACTTACCTATCTCCCCTGTGTAAGTGCTTCACTTCTTGTTCCTGGCTACATAAATCAAAGGCAGGGTAAATGCATTACGAGTCGAGAGAAGGAAATAATATGATCTCCTAGCAGACACTGGGTGCAACAGCTTTCCACTTATGTGCCAAAATGCCACACAACTACTAGCCTGGAACAAGATACGCCTTCTCTTAGAAACAGTCTGTAGCAAATCCATACTTCACCTACTAAATCCTTGACTGCTTAGCCTAAAACTCACAGTCTTTTAACATGTGTCTCCTCATAATATCTCTTTCAAGACTAGACTGTGCTTTTCTCTCGTTTTGTAGACAGGTACAGATGCACAAAGAGGAACAAAGTGTCCAAATCCCAGAGTGCCAGCCACAAAGCCCCAGGATATCCAGTTACACTGATCAAAAGCCACAGTGCTAAGAGATGGAAAAATCTCTATTCTGATATTGTTTGACAGAGAAGAAGGGTGGACAGGGTGTGTATTGATGCTCCTGATATGTAAAAACTACCTCAGATTAGTGGATATACCTGAAAGTGGGAGACAAATGGATAGTACAACATTGACCATGTTGTCCACATTTTGTACTCACAAATCAGTTTTCTTTTGACAAGACTCATTTTTCACAGCAGTATCTTTGTCTCCAAGCCTTTGCCAAGCAGTTATAACTTCATCAGTGCATTTGGGGATACATTTAACAAAATTGCCTTTTGCAAAAGTGAGATGGTACCAAAGCAATGCAATTCTGAAAAACAAAAACACAGAGGGAAGAAGAAAAGCTATCTTGAGGAACTAGTGAATGTGGCTCTCAATTTCCTAATAAAATGCCCCAGTGCATTGTTGCTTTCCTATTTTTCTCTTTATGAGTTACAGGAAAATAAAATTACCATAATTTTGCAACATGTGCAACATCATTTCATTACAAGGAAAAGAAGCAAAAATTGTGCTTTATTTCAATTAAATTATGTTATTATTAAGATTTCTCTAATGTGACCTTTGATCTTGAATTCTTCATGAAATCAGATGCACAAGGTACAGTTAGTGACATAGCGAGCTTCCTCTCTGAAGTTGTTCCAGAGGCTGTGTCCAAACACATGAAAATCTCAGAATTTTCCTCTAAATAATGGTTTCCTCTAAATAATGGTTTCCTCTAAATAATCAAAAACATTTTCTTATACATCATCAAACAGTTACAGCCATGCTGAGATTATGTGACTAAAACTTCAAGGCAGAAAATACCAAATGTAAATGTGCCTGTGTCCCTTTGCCCATTACTGTATCATCTTTGATTAGAGGATCATATTAAATTAATAACTAATAATATATTGGCTTACCTTCTTCTGCTCTACATATGGCATTCCTGTGCATTTGTTGTGCTTGCATTAGGGTAATGAAGAACATGATATAACATACAAACCATATTACTAATCTGCAAGAACTCTGCTCATTCATCTGTCCTCCCCTCATAAAGCCAGGCCACTAGCCCTAGCAGATTAGTGTTTGAACAAGGCTAACTTGACGTGGGCTGCTAGACAAAAGGAAGACAAAACATTCCTAGCTGAGGATGGTAGGCAGAGGAATGCAGAGCATCCTGAGGACAGAGCAACCAGTCTTTGTCTGATCAGTGTAGCTTGCATTTGAGAAACACTTCTAGTGACAGGGCAAAAATTACGTGTTGTATATTAAATGTTTTTAAACACAACTTGTAGATTAAAAAGTTCCTTCTAACTAGACTTTAATAAAACTTGTCAGTGACCTTGCACCAGCTGTCTGTGCTTCTGTTTCATGGAGCTTTGAATCAAGTCTGTGATCTCAAAGCCCTCTCATCAAGACACCTGAAAGTCTGGGCTCAGGATAGCTATTGCATTTCCCACAAGGGAAAAATTTTCACAGTGGCCTCTTCACTTACGGAGGGCACTCACACAGGAGCTCTGGACCATGGCAAATCCAAACACCTTCTGCTCCTAGGCACGCTTCTGTCACTCACCTCTTCTAACAGAGTCACCAAGAAGGTCGTACGTTTAAATCAAGCAAGCCATGGTGAGCTCCACGCTCACCCCCACAAGATCCAAAAATCAGGCACTTTGCACCTCCTTTCTGCAGAGAGCAAGGGTGGGTCGCACTTGCGAGGTGCTACCGGTGTTACAGCAGGCACAAAGCTGCTCCGACACGGCGGCGCTGACAGACTCCCACCACGCAGAGTGACGGATCTGGAGAGTTTGCAGTTAAAAAAAGCTTACACCGGATACAGCGCATTATTATTAGCCTGCGATGTAAATAACGTTGCATATGGAAAAACCAAAGCACAGATCTGCCTAAGATCTGTCAAACATCTCTTTGAAAGTTTATACACTCAGGCAGGAAAAGTTTGAATCGCCCAGACCCTGTCTATAGCCATGCTATAGACAACAGCTAACAAAGCTGTAACATCGAGCATCCAAGCTCAGGCCAGCAACATTTTCCATTAACAATACCAGAATACGGCCCTTGTCTTGCTCCCAGTCCCCTAACTTCATCTCAGTTTTATCATCATTATTTATCATGCTGTGTTTAGTACTCACAGCAGAAGGATGGAGTGTAACACTGCGTTTTTTTAAGGAACATTTGCTCATTAGAATCTCAACCTTTTCATACCAAAACCTAAAATTAACAAACCCCTCTGAAACAAAACAAAATTAAACAAAACAACCCCAAATTGACCAGCAACACAGTGCTAAATAAGAATGAGATAATCTGCAATTTTTACCTAATAGTTCAAGTGTATAATACTCCAATACCTCTCTGCCACAGTGGGGAATTCCGTTCACTAGAGCACTTGATGTTCATGCATGGTCAGGAACAAGTACTGCCCAGTGATTCTGCTTAGTAGATCAGTCCTGACACAGGGCTCAGGACAGCATCAAGATCCTGACTCCTGCTGAGATCTGAAATGAACTTCCAAGTTTCCAATGCTCAGCAGAAACCCAAAAGAGAAGTAAATGGCTTGAGGGGATAGTAATTCTGCCTATAAGCTGATTTTATTAAACATTTTCACTAGTGACCATAGCACAGTGACATGATTCACTGGAAATGTTATAAAAACACCTGCTAATGTGGCAGTCAGAAGCATCATAAATAAAGATGAGGATCAGAAGAACTAAGGAAAGGATCAACACACAAAGCATGAGGTCACGCACTTATGAAATAATCGGATTCTTCTGCCAGAGAACAATGGCATTCTTTAGGTCTCCACGGTTGGAAATGGGAGGGAAGAAGAGTTGGGGTGAGCCAGCCTCCAGCAGACTTGAGAAAAAAGAGAAGCAATCACAAATACATGAAGTGAGGTATTCCCAAAAGAAGCAAGAAAGCATTAATGTCTCTTTGCTAGGATGCACACCTCATGCACAATTTGCTCACTCCCACACAACAGAGATTTATTCAAGCGGGCACAGACACAGAACTTGGTAGAATGCCAAGTTTATCTTTGGGAATGAAACCATTAATAAAATTAACATTGAGGAGATAGAATTGTTCCCTAAGCACAGGGTAAGGTTTAACAACTCAGGAAAGAAACTGCCTATATTAAAGAAAGCTGTTGGCACAACAACAAACAGGTGTACTACAGCTGGGGATACACTTACTTCAGAAATCAGAAGATTCCTATCAGAAGAATGAGACTCTGGGTCAGCTTTTCAGTAAGGATAGCAGGACAGTAAAAACCAAAATCAAACCAACTGATTAGTTTGAGGGTGGATCAGGATCTGAAAGTAGTCATACGAGAGATAACCATGTGGAATTGTGCCATCTATAAGAGATTGGGTTTAAGGGTTGGAAAAGTCTCACAGGTTCTGAATTCCAGGTCTTTCAAAAATGCCTTAAAATTATGTTCTATGAACAAAATAAAAATTGTTAATCTTACTAATGCAACATCTGCCTAGTAGAGTAGGAGACAAAAATCCACTTTAAAATGTGAAATGATATACTAAAAAACAAACAGCCCAAATGAGGTCTTCTTTACTTACTAGTCTTCTAGTAACTGCAACAACAATTTGCAATTAGATTCTACCTAATATACTTCTGTGTAAATGGTGACTCTTGCTAAGCAAGTGTCAAAATCTAGAAGCGAGGAAGGTATAGATTGTAATGCATTTACTAATAAATCCACAGCTAACTAGAAATATTTGCAAAATAAATCAGCATTACTGTACGACAAGATGTTCTTTTGCATTCATGTGATCATTGAAAAAAAACAGTCTAAAAAATATGTTTTCATTTGCAAATTATGATGCCATTTCCAAAACCCCCAGCTTACCGAGATGTTTCTTTATATGCCTGTTGCAATCTAAAAAGCACTTTTAAAGGACAGAATAAATGTCTCTTTCAGGCAGGCTGTTAATATATTTTCCTTCTCAGCATCTCACAGAGCCCTCTGCCGCGTGATGTCCTCTGTGGGGCTCGCTCACGCCTTGTTTACCTGCACAGAGAACTGCCTGAGTGCCAGAGCTGTGTTTGCTGGATCGGAACAGACGCTGCTCTTTGTGCTCCTGAGATAAGAGGTTGCAACAGTCAAGCTGTTTTTGTGCATCTCAACCACAAAATATGATCTTAATAATTACTGTGAATCAACTAAAACGGCAACTCATATCTTCTTCCCAATAGCCATAAATTTAAAAGGCGCTCTTAATTTAGTGCATTTTCATCTTGCTTCATATGTTTGAGAATATTTATTCCAACAAATTCACAAAACCTCCTTTCAGCAACAAAGCACAAGCTGTAAATTGTCCCATACTTCAGTTTTCTTTCAAAGCTCAGACAAAGGACCGTTCTTGCCCTTTTCATATTATGTCCACATAAATCAAAGCCCGGCAAAGGACAAGTCAAGTAATCTGAGCAAACAGCCTACACTAACTATACAACTGGATTGTTGCATCTCATGTTTCCCATTACTCACAGATAGAAACTGGAAACTTCTGACAGGGTTGACAAAGAAGTTGAGAGTAGAGCCGTTGCATCATGGATATACTCAACAAGCCTGTTAACCTAGGACTCCATCATGCAGAGCTGATAGAGCACTGACTGAATTTCTTCCTTCCCTCTTCCTGTTTCATAGCCAACGTCCTTTCTTGCAGGAATGACATTTGTGAGCTGTGTAGAGACCTCTCATTATGATGGCTTAGTGATGGAACTGACTCCATGTCTGTCCAGATCTGTTCTCATGCTTTTCTCAGACACAGCCAGCCCTGTTTCTATGTGCCAACTCAATTTCATATTCTGAAACAGGACTGACAGGGGAAGGCAAGAGACTACATCTCCCTCCTGTTACACTGAACATCGTTGGCTGATATAAATTGGCAACAACTCCATTAAAGTTGGGACAGCTACATCAGCTTTACTGTGTTTGATGGTCTGCCCTTCATCTGTGTAACTCAGCTGATCGCCACACAGGGACTTTTTTCCCAGCTGCACTGCTGAGAAAATGACCTTGTGGGTGATGGGAAAGTCCTAATTCTTATGATACAGCCAGAAATATAGAAGTGAGGACACTCATGTAGTAAAAGAGAAGATGCCCAGCCCATTGGGGTTGCAATAACCCAGTGTCAGTAATGAAGGTGTAAAGTCTGTTTTGAAAGCCCCTGGCTGGTGGTGCTGCCACAAGCACATGGCAGAACCCATCTGCAGCTGTGCCATCCTGTCTGCGACACAGAAAAAACATTTATCACAAAAGAAGGTAAATAATTAAATGCTATGCAGTCTTGAGGAAGTGATTAAAACCATGTAAAATAGACTTGTAGGTGTTCTATATACTGAAATAGTTTTCTAACACTTACGCTGACAAATAGATAAACATTTATATCACTCAATAAAAGAAGGTAGAAGAAACATCTATCACCAAGAACACCGAACTGACCTGCACAATCCATGTCTAAGACAACTGGAGGGGAATAAAGCCTGTGGCAGTGAGACACAGAGATGTCTAACCCCAACCCTAACCCTAACCTGAACCCCTAAGCCAACCCTAACACACACCCTAAACCTAACCTTAACCCTAACCCAAACCCTAACCTTAACCCTAACCCTAACCCAATGCTAACCTTAACCCTAACCTTAACCCTAACCCTAATCCAACCCTAACCCTAACCTTAACCCTAACCCTAACCCTCATGAGATGTCACTCATGACGTAAACAATGCCGCCATTTTTCCCCAAATGTCATCACCTCATTTTCAATGGAATTATTCATTAACAAAATAAAAAAAATGTTTAGTAAGATAAGCACCAAATTACCCACACATCGCCCCCCGCACCACACCAAAAACACCGTCCCGCAAGCCCACACCCGATGCCAAGCGCCACCGGTCTCCCACGCACCACCCCGCAGCATGGGGCACCAGCAGGGCGGGCACCGCCATTTCTACCGGAAATACGTCACGGCAGCCATCTTAATCCCGTATCACCTCTGCACATGCACGCCACCATATTTTCCCAGAACCAACCCGCGCAGCGGTCCCAAAACGCTGCGCCACGCCGCACGCTGCCGCCAAAGCATGCCGCCAAAGCGCAGCGCTGCATTCTGGCACCACAGTAACGGGAGCTGCCATATTTTTCCGGAAGTTTCTGGGCACCACCATATTTTAACAAAAGTTTATGGGCACCACCATACTCCTCCAGAAATTTAAGGGCGCCACCATATTTTTCTGGAAGTTTAGGGCACTGCCATATTTTAACAAAAGTTTATGGGCGCCACCAAATTTTTCCAGAAATACATGGGCGTCGCCATATTTATCCGGAAATACATGGGCACTGCCATAATTCCCCAGGAGTTCATAGGCGTCACCATATTGTTCTGGAAATACGTCACGGGTGTGGCTGCAGATATTTTACCACCTAACAACCCCGGCACCGCCATTCTGTGCCTGAATAACCCCAATTATACATTTATAATGTATAAAATTATAATTATACACAATTATACTCCCCCAAACACACCAAACCACCACACCACACACTGCCGCCCCGCCGCCAATAACGAGCACTGCCATATTTCTCCCAAAGTGCGTCACGCCACGGGCACCACCATCTTCTTCCAGAAACACACACCCACTCAACGCTGCCATTTTCCTCCCAAATCGCGTCACACACATCCATGCGGCACATCGCCACGCAGCGCGCCACCAAAAGCACCCGGTGACACGACATGGGCACCGCCATATTGTTCCGGAAGTACATCATGGCTGCCATATTGGACCAAATCACCTGACCACATGGGCACCGCCACGTTGTCTACACAAGCACATCACCACTGGGCGCCGCCATTTTGAGGTAGGGTTAGGGTTAGCGTTTTAGGGTTAGGGTTAGGTTTATGGTTAGGGTTACTGCCTACTAAGACACTAAGGGTAGACACGAAGGGCACTAGGTTAACATTAGTGCCATGTTAAGAGAACAGCAGCCAAACACAGAACCACAGAACCATGGGACCTAGACACAGCAATTGCTATCCACAGTAAGAAAAATGTCATACTATGCAACACTTATAGTCACACTCAGGTATTAAAAGACACAGATGTTACTACTAAGCCATTTTCATGCAGACCTGCAAAATTCCTGATATTCTGTGAACGCTGTAAAATGCTCGCTGGCATCTGCTATGAGGCAATTCAGCCTGCTCTGAATGAATAAACTGAAGCTGTTTCAAAAGACAAGATTTGCTCACTGTCTCCATAATTTGTGCATCTGCAGATTATGCAGTTCTTCTATGACAGTGATCCAACAGTCGCAAAAAACCCATGGAGGTAAACCAAAAAGAATGAGGTTGAGGAGCTAAAGCAGTACTGCATGCAAGTTACCTGTCATTTATAATGAAGCACAGGCGGCTAGGAGAGGAATGATAGGCCACAAAGTCTAAAATTGAAACCACAAAGTGATGTTCTGGAGGAATGAAGATGAAGGCAGGAAAACAAAAAGAAAGTAACTGGAAAGCATTTGCATTTAAAGCCAGAATGTTTGGAAGCAGAATCATCTGTTGTAAATTTTAATTGAAGTTGTTCCTTATATACGAAAGTTTCTCTACACAGAAAAGTAACATGCCGGTAAACTAGAACTTGTCCTCCAACTCACAGGGCAAGGCCAGTACAGCCCCCCGAATAACCCATTTGTTATTATTATTCATTTTATCCTAACCTAATCTAGGAGGGAATTAAACAAAGCGAGAAAGCCACCCGATTCTGGAATTAAAAGAACCCCACTGGGACTCAGTTTGGTGTGCCAATTTACTATTCCAGTTAAATGGTCATCCTGTTTAAGAAACAGCAAGACCGACACAAATGTAACTGTCCTGTGACCCATTAATGACAGCAATATTATTGTCTATTGTTGCTAATGGCAAGTACAGTACTGGTCTGATGGACAGGCATGTTTTCTGCACCACAGCAATAGCCAGCTTTATTATCCAATAGCACATTAGAATTAAAGCTAACATTTTTAATATTTGCTTGGTGCCATACGGTGGTAACCACATTAGGAAAGAAAGCACATCTCAGTTAAGGCAGGTTGGGATCACTGGTTAATTATTATAACTTCAGGACTGACATCGTGCTTGGCACTACAGAAAGCAAAAATTAGCTTTAGAGCTTCTGCAGTAAGAAATGCAGACTGAAAAATGAAAATGCTGGGGAGAGAGGGCAAGCAATAAGAAGGGCCAAACGTCTTGTAAGGGCACAGCTTCTAGGCCAGCCCCTACTTTGGTGCTTGCTTTTCCATCTTCATGGAGCTACTGTCTGCACACTTCAAAACTAAATAAACTTTCTGTTACGGTTGTACCCAAACATGGTTTTTAAGCTGGACTAAGATGTACCACTAACTCTGGATGCAAAGCAAATAACCCAGTAACTAATTGTACTTTGCAATTACACTACTTCTCAAAATGCTAATGTTAATAAGCAAACAACAAAATACAATGTCATGCTCTTCAACAGAGAGAGAAATGGAGGCAAGAGCAGTGGTGGTCAAGGAAGAAGTTGTGAGGGAAACTCAACAGTCTTTCTGAAAGTAAGTCCATTTTTTATAGGAGACCATGGTTCACTGCAAAGATAACAAAGGCCAAGTTTTGCTTTTATAAAGCAGAGAGATTTCAAGAAACTGTCAAATGAAGCTGTCAAACCTCACATCCACTATTGGCTCAGTAGGAAAGGCAACACAAGAAATATGAGGGGAGAAAAAAGACCCAATAAAGTTGTCTTCAGAAACAGGAGTTCTGAATAATATATTGCCTGATTCCTGGGAGAGCATATGATCATTTATTTTCTGAACGTGGCCAAAACAATCTTTTTTCAAATAGAAAGACATCTGAGACAATTATATGTTATCATACATGGTCTGATATTTTCCAGTGATTTCAGTAGTTAAATGTCAGTAGAGGGCTCAGAGCCAGAATCAAGGAAAGGTAAAAACAACAGTAAATGTGTCAAATTGCCCTGCTGCTGGTACAGACACAGACAGGTAACTATGGCCATTTGAGAACACAGGGGAGGAAAATGTCCCCAAATGGGAGGGCAGCTAGAACAGAGAGATTTATTCTTTTCCTTTTGGGGATTTTACAACTTTATTTTCAGTTGCAGTGGGTTAACCCTGGCCAGCAGGTAAGCACCCATCTGGCTACTCACTCATGCCTTCGTTTTTTTACCAGCATGATGGGGCAGAGAACAGGAAGAAAAAAGCAAGAAAACCTGTGAGTTGAGACAGTTTAATAACTGAAGAGGAAAAAAAAAATCAAACAAAAATGGAACCAATCTATGCAAAGGCAGTAACTCATCACCTCCCACAAACAGACCAATGCTCAGGTATTCTCTGAGCAACCACAAACCTGGAAGACACCCCTCTCTCCCTTTCTTCCTCTACCACCACTTTCACTGCTGTGTTTGATGCTGTATGGTACAGGATATCCCCTTGGCCAATTTAGTTTGGCTGTCCCTGCAGTGACCCCCCACTAACTTCTTGCCCCTCTACTGGGGAAAGTAGCTGCAGAGAAGGAAATAAGGGAAAGTTCAGCTATAGTCAAAATTTTGATATTGGAGCCACTATTGGAGCCACAACCACAGTACCATAGGGGCTGTTAAGAAGACAGTTAATCCATACATGCAAAATAATAACAGGGGTCATTTAAAGAGGCTGAAAAAGATTTTAAAGCTGGAATATTTTGGTGTGATATGAATTATTTCCTTCTGCAAATTGCTCAGTCATACTCTGGGAAGCTGAAACTGTCACAGAAATTAGGCAGAACAAATGGTAAACTAATTTAGAAAAAATATTTTATTCATAAAATGACTCAACATTGGTGCATAGACAAAATATCTTGGAGCTAGATAATTTAGTCCCTGAATACAAAAGTCAGAATAATTTTGTTCATCCTTCAATACTGAAAACTAAAATAATAACAGAAAAATTATATCCAGAGTGGGTGCTGTGAGACCTCAGCTCCTTGTCTTTGGATGTGTAAAAGAGAGGAGTCCAACACTTTGCAGGCTCACTTAATGAGTAAACGGCATGTTATCTTTCCTTGAAATAATAATAATAATTATTCCAAATAACCATAAAATCTTTATTCTCCAAAACATTATCATTTTTTTTTTAAATCTACATATGGTGTAGGAATGCAGAAACTGTCTTCCTTCACTCTCAATCAGAGAGGTAAACTCTTTGCACACTTCAAAACTAAACAAACTTTCTGTTACATTAACAAACCTTAATGCAGAAACAATAAACATGATAAACACTTAAGTTTTACAAAAAAACAGATTTTATGTTTTAAAGTTGGGCCTCTAACTTCACCAGAACAAAGAAAGGTAAAGAACTCACATTAGTATCCATGACATTTAAAAATATTTGCTACCAGTTGTGAACTTCTCTAAGGATATATACATTGCTATGAAACACTGGTAAAGGTAGTACAAGATACACAGGGAATTTCCTTATGGCAGTGAAGTACCTTTGGTATCATAATAGTCATCCCAGCTGGATGTCATAGGACTGACAGGTAAGTCACTCTTAGAATGACATCTAAGAATGCATTGGGTACAAAAGACAGCTCTGTCTTTGGTTTTGAAACACAGTCAGATATGAAGAATACACCCACCCACCCCACCCCACCCCATTTTCTTTTGTATTTCCTGGGGATTTTCTTCTAGAAGCTCCACCACTGGAAGTTAACTGTACACATTTCTGCTGAAAATAAATCTAACAATAGTTTTCAACACAGGTTCTTCACATCTTCAAAAAGGCAACCTATAAAAGGAACCAAAAATGATACTGTGATTAGTTTCAACATTGCAGGTAAACCAAAGATGCTTCTTTGTATCAACAGAAATTATATATTATAATAATATTTTTACTTAATAACACACAAATGCAATGAGAAAACAGAGGCTGTATTTGTTATTTTCCACCTCTTCTCTACCTAACATGTCTTCTAAAAATTCCCAAACTTTCTTTTTTCACTCAAGCACTGCCTGTGCTGCAGAACTGAAACTTTTTTGTCCCCAGGATAACAAAGAATGTTTATCTCATCTAACTTAAAAGGCTATTTTATAGTATTTTGAAACTAGCTTAGATTAAACCTTTGATACATTCCCTGTTTTGTCCGAATATTAGAACAGTGCTGTCACTGTAAGTCAAATCTTGATTCCAAAGTCATGATGAAAAGTCCAAAGTCATAAAGAAAAATGCCTTACATTTTGAAATAACCAGGAACCAAAATCTTACCCGGGGGCAGAAGACAAATACTTGTGTATGATCAGAAGATAGCAAATGATGTACCTTTTCTCTTTAGTGCACTAAGTGAACTGTCTAACAGCTATTTACAGGGAAGGTGATCTATCAAATACCAGAGACCTATAGGATTTCTGCTGTCCCAAACTCATTTTTCTTGGTTGCATGCATGCAGCAGTTTGTCCTGTATGGTTTTGGTTTTGTTTAGCCTTCTTCAGGATCTGCAGGATACTAACACAGAAAGTTAAGTTAGCTGATTGGAAATGACACGTCCAGATTCTTATCTGCCAAGGAGATTGCTTCACATATTTTCTGCTGATCACAAAGACAGAAAAACAGATGTACAGATGCCTTCACAAAAACACAAGAAGAAAAAAACTTACACAGAAAGAAGAAAAAAAGGTTACACAACTGTCTTCTGAAAAGATACAACCTGTTTCTCCTGTCTTATGAAAAACATACAAGGAAAGAACTTCTGAGACAGACACTTCCTCATTGTTCTCTGCAAGACCTTTCAACAGTCACTTAAGTGAGGATTAGAATAACCATCAATTACAGCTTTGGATTTTCAGAGCTGACCCTCAATTAAACACTCTGCTCAATGCTGTGACTAAAGAACTCATGAACCATGATCAACCAGAAGGAACTGAATGCAAGCACAAAATATCACTGAGTATTCAGAACAGAAGATAAAATCAAGTTAAAACACTCCTTTTGGATCCCATGCCCAAAGCATGTTTAAGAGAGAGTTATATGTCTTGCTATAAAGGATGCAAAAAAAAGGAAGCAATTTTTAACATATCTGAGATGGTTCTCAGGGAATCAGTCCCACAAAGGATTCAAGTCTAAATAACACAGCTACAAGGCATAAATGGGACATGACAACAATTCTTAGATAAGAATAGAAAACAAATCATGCACACTCACTTCCTGAACACTCCTTTGCTGCTCCAAGACTAACAGCAATAACCCAGTAGAAAACTGCAGTTACTGCATAAAAGAGTTTGCACAGACAACAGAACTGAGATCCCTGAAAGCTTCCATGTTTCCAAATCATTCTTTTCTTCTTCCAAACTGGAATTCAGAAACAAAAATTTTCATGTCCTATATTAAACATAAGGAAGAAATTCTTTATTTTAAGGACAGCGAGGCACTGTCAGAGGCTGCCCAGAGAAGTTGTGGATGCCCCATCCCTGGAAGTGTTCAAGGCCAGGCTGGATGGGGCTTTGAGAAATCTGGTCTAGTGGGAGCTGTCCCTGCCTGTGGTGGGAGACTGTAACAAGATGATCTCTAAGGTCCCTTCCAACCCAAACCATTCTATGACTCTATGATTTGAAGAACATACATTTTCAGAAATGTCTATAGGTGAACCTTGCCAGCAAGCAGCTGGCTGGCCAGGGTGGAAGCTGGCCTGCTTTCCCATGCAAATCTCATCACACTGACACATTCCCATAGAGTTGTTTTTTTTCCAGCTCCATCAGCATTTTCCAGCAGTAAGCTGCTACATCAAAATAATTTCTGTCAGCTGAACCAAGGGGTGTTGTAAAAGCCAGAGACTACTCATCATACAGGGAAATTTATCCGCTGTGCCAAAGACTCCCACCCTCAAAGACAAAATTTGAAAGCAAAATCAATATGCTTGTCACCTTTCTCAAGATTTAGTTGCTTGGATGAATAGAGACATTTACATAATTATAAGCAAACATAAAATCTTACCTCTGTGGAAGAGCCATAAGTTGTACAGGCTAGGGATGGAACCCTGGCACCAGTCAAATCAAAGACAAAATTCACATTGACTTTAACAATGTGGGAGATTTGTCCTTGCATTGCAAGGAAAAAAATAGAAAAATCAAGAAAAGCAATAACTATCTCAATACACAAGACTCAAAATTTTAAGCAAATTTTTCTACCTGAGATTTCAGACTCCTTTGCTACACAGTTTTGAAGTGCCATTAGAGTGGATATATTTGTTTAATTTGACTGCTTGCTATATTTTATAATGCACAAAATACAGTTTTCTTCTCCTTTGAGAGAGTTATTTGCAACATAATGCCTCCTTAGGCTGCTAGGCTCTCCTACTGGCCAATAAACTGAAAAGCAACAGAAGTAATAATTTATCACTGTCTGTGTTTATATTTACTACCAATGTGAATGAAAAGAGCACATTAGATCATCCCTACAGCTGACATACCAGCAAAAAAAATGCAAATCAAGCTGTTTAAAAAACACCTGCAACCCATGAAAATACTTGAGAAGAAAATCAACTGAAACTAAACCACTTATGAAGTTTCACCTAATCCATCCAAAGTTCAATGTGAAGCATATAAAATTTTCCTTTATTATACCGTTACTGTAGATGCAATTGGATATCTAAACAGCAGTAAACTATATGTTCTACATAATAAATGAATTACTATAGGTTGGGAAAATGGGACAACGTGGTTCTACCCCAGTTTTCCATCTATTAGGATACTTTCTCTACAAGACAGACAACTACTAGCTTCTTCCAGCTTTAGTAGCAATGCTTTAAGCAAAGTCTGCATATCCAGTATTTCACTGCTATGAGTGCATTTTGAAAGAAAAATAATGCACCAAACAGTTATCTCATCTACAAAGGTTTATTACTAAATTCAGAATAAAAGTCAGTTCTCTAATCAGTTTTTTATTGACCTTACCTCAGCACGTTGTCCCCTTCTTAAAGCACTCACGATAGACAATATTAATTCACTCTCAAGAACAATTTATGTACTCTACCATCCATACTTCTATGACAGGAGACATTGTTTTCTTCCTTTCCTCTCAATTATTTCTGAAGATTAATCTTACTCTGTCACAGAGTATCAAGTCCATCTCAGCCCTCTATCCCATTAATTTCCACAGAGCCAGAAGGTGCCAAGACCTCTGGATAATGAACAAACATCAACTCCACATTTTCAAGTATTTTAAGAGATCAATACAGAGGGAGCACCAGAGCACCATAGACATATGAACGATAGATATATCTTACAAAATCACTCTTTTGGTAAACAATAAAGCAGCATCAACTTTATTAAAATCTCTTGAAGTCAGGACAAGTTAAGAAATCCAGATAGTGATGTTCAATTTTAGAACATGTGCTCTCCTGGCTTTCTCAGGAAAATCATAGAATGGTTTGGGGTGGAAGAGACCATGAAGATTATCTAGCACAAATTCCACTTGCCGTGAGCAACCTGGTCAAGTGAAATATGTCCAAACACAGAAATATGTAAAAAGTGAAAGAAAACAGGTGCAACTTCTGAAAATATTTTTAAAACTATGAGATGTAAGGAATTTAGAGATAAAAGAAGGTGGTTCCAGGTGGCTGAAGCTGGTAAAAAGAAATCTCTTCTACCAAGTGCTAACACTAGGTGAGCTGGCAGAGTGGATGACTGCTATAAGAGAAGCAGGAGAGTGATAGAAGCAGCTAAACAACATATTTTAAAGAAATGCAATCTGCAAATCAGCTAAGCAAGGAAAAAGCAGATCAATCTTTGAATCACCTGCAAGAACCAGAACAGGAGCCAGATCCTTACTTCCACAAAACAGGAAATAATGTTCCAAAAGTCCCATGTTGTAACACAAGCTTTGAAACTGTTCTTATGTCCTTTTCTTTTAAGAAGTCCAAGTGAATGGTGCATAAAAATCCCTATGAATGTCTCTCAAAGGTGACAATGAAGGATTTTTAATATCTGTGTCTCTCCTAAGAGCTAAACAAAAGATACAGAATTTCTTTTCAGTTTTAGAGAGGGAATTGTAGTTCTGTTTACTCCTGCATAATTATAAAGGAAAATAGTGGGTTGAAAGTAGTTATGTATGCTTCAGTTTTAGCAGAAGAAATTAAATCTCTGAATGCTTCCTGAAATATGACTGCTGTGGTTTTTTCCACTGCACAAAAAGGAATAGAACACCACTCAGCTCAAACCTGAAGCTTAAACATGTTAAAGACATTTTACTGTTGTCTTCTTTGAACATTAGACCAATTTTTAAACACTACCACACACAGTTCATAATGTTTCATTGTGTTTTAGAAGAACACAACTTACATCTTAAATTATATCTACTGCAACAGACAGTCTGTACATAGACAGATACCCACATTTTAATCCTGCACATGTGCTAGTGTGAAATCAGGCGTGATGAAACGACTGCAGAGGAAACGTTGATTACACACCAGCAAGGCTACAGCCTACAATCAACATCAAATACTGTATTTATTTCCACTCAAGGCTGACAGGTAATCAAGCAATGCCATGCCATCCATGTGCACAGGAAGAGAATAACCTTCCCAAAAAGACAAGGACAGCTGTGGGCAGACCTCTGCTCCTAGATCCAGCTGTGCGAGATACTAATCTCACAGGCTCGTGGTGTCTCTGCTGCAAGTTACCAGGCCCCTCTCCCCACAAAAGACCACTTGAGAGTTACTCCTAGTGTCTGGTGAAATCAGACTGATACACCAAATTCTACCCTCTGGTCTGCACTAAATGGATGGGTTTATTCTAGAAAAAGGAAAGGAAGGGCTTGCACAAACAATTCTGCTGGCAGATCACAGGGGAGAGAGAAATCTCTGGTGGAAATGAGAGTGAAAAGCTGAGAATAGTGGGTTTTTTCCACATGTACAGCTGGATTTGAAAGATAATATATACTCAAAGCCTCAGACCAGTCTGATTCACATCCAGATTTGTATTGCTACAAATGTTATGGCTAGTGCTAAATGTTATGGCTTAAGCCTTAATAACTACAGCTAGTACAACTGCTTGTGTGGCTGCAATTATATTGTAGTCAAGATGCCCTGTACATAGAATACACTTCTACCTTGGAAAAAGAATCAGAGAAAGTGATATAAACATGTTTGTATGGATACAATTGAATCCACATATCCCTTATCCCCATATTTATTAATGCACTAATACCCATACAGAGACAATGTGAATAAACAAACTGAGGCCATAGCCCTGCCTGACACATTTCTCATGCCTGCAAAATAAAGACAGATCAACATCTGGGAAGATTAAGGCATCTGCACCATGTCTAGGTCCCAGCTCTATAAATATTTAATTTCTGATAAACTCTGCATGAAGTTTGGTGTTGCCATAGGTGCTGAAAAGGGACAGAACAGTCAAAGGAATAAGGCCTTACCCAGAAGGAAAACAGAGCTCCTTCCATTCCTGCACCACCACCAGAAGCAATGGCTACTTATAACTGTTACCATTACCCTGTGGATTAGCAGCTACTGGCAATGGATCATTATTAATAGCCACATTAAATCTTAAGAGTTCACCTCCCTACCCACACCATACAGTTTATATATTTGTTCTCACCTAACAATCTGGGATCAAGTCTGCTGATGCACAAATACCCTGTTCCAGAAATACATTTTGGCACCAGTGTGAATGAATGGACACAAAGCAGATGGCATTAGATGAGCAGAGACGTGAGAGAACATGAACTGCTATATTTACACTTGCTCCCACTGAATCCAGAGACCCATAAAAAAGCAGCTGTCTTTTCCAGATTTGGATGTTTCCAAGCTGTTGCATATTACCCCTAGATTTCTGAAGTGGCTTTTGGGGACAGCAAAGGCATTTTTAGAGGAAATTGGAGAGTAAAGCAGCATGTTCACTACTAGAAGAATGAGAGGAGCCAAAGACAGAATCATTATGGTTGGAAAAGACCTCCAAGATGATCAAACCTATGAATCACAGAGATGGGCCCACCTTGACAGTATAGCATTTACTTTGCCCCATAGGGCCTCCTGGCAGCCTGCAAACTCACTGGCTACACTCCAGCAGAAAAGGTGTCCTCTGTTACACTGATGGTTAGTTCTTTTTCTACTGTACTCTTCTGTACTCTAGGCTCTTGTGATAATAGTGACCTTGGGTCACTCAGTGCCTGTTTCTCATATGGCATGGAGGTCATGTAAGCAGACTTGGCTGCTCTAATATTCCCTCCACAGCCCATCGATGGCAGACACTTAACACACCATGTCAACAATAATTGTATCCCAACATGCTTTAAATGGCATGCAGTGAGAAGTCTGGTTTTGAGTATGCACCAGAACATGAAAAAGTGTTTTATCTAATTATCCTTCCTTTGCATTTTTAGTCTAAGAAAACCAAGCAAACATTCAGCACTAGGTTGGTATGTCTTAAATATTTTACTATAGAAAAAAAATTTTTCAACAAAAATGTCTCTGGAGGAATATGAGTCCTTTGAAAGGGTTACTAAAACAATACTACAATATTATAAACTGACAGAACAGATACAGTTGTACAAGCCAAGTTTAAAATATTTAATAAAATAATAAAACTACTGTATAGGGTCAATCTAAAAGTGTTCATGACTATCACTATCATGCTCAAATTCCAAAGGAGACAGAAACTAAAATACATCCAGAATACTCTCTCAGCCAAACACAGCAGCACTGTGCTGCACAGGACTATGTCATGAAGGCAATAATGAAGCCAACAGCCACAGCACAGACTGTGGAACCATGCTATCCTGACATACTAAAACCCTGCAAATTGGGTTGAAAAACAAAGGTATGTGGAATGGTGGCTTTGCAGTCTGACCCACTAGCCCCTCCAGGGCTCAGATTTGGGTATGGAGGAGGGGACATTCTGTGAAGGACTCTTTCCTCACTCACTCCACAAGATGCCAAGGTCATTTTTTGGCAGATACATCTGCAGGGAATTTCACATCTCAATGAGTATGTGCTTCAAGAACAGCTTTAAAGTCTTACAGGAAACATAATTTTGGTCAGTGTTATGTTACCAGAGAAGTGGAAGAAGAGAAGTGACAGTGAAAGCTGGGAAGGACATGGCTCCAGCAGACCTTTCATTTGAAGACTAAAGTTCCCCAGAACTCCTAGGAGAAGGCTGGGGAAAGGTAAGTCCTCTGCTGTACAACGTGACAGGCACTGTACATCTGAGGGCTTTCCAGTCTTCAATGCAGGAAGAAACTGATTAGAACACCACTCTGATAAATCACTTCTGTCCAAGCTGCAGAAAATTTGAAATACAACCAAAACAACTGGGCAGAAAGAGAATTAGATTCCTTTCATTCCATTTCTAGTGGAATTAATTTCAACTAAAGCAAGGGTTTCCTTCTTTAAATTTGATTTCTCAATCTGATAATGTACCTCCAGGATTTAAGAAATAAACCCATCTACAAATCAGCATGCATTCTTTCTACCTAATCCTTTTTAAAGTATTAATTTCTTATAATAATGAAGCTAGATTTGAAATGTGACAGAGATACATGAGAAATAGCAAGAGATTCCTCCAAAGTACCAGGCTGTGCATGTGTACTGCAAGCTATCACTTTGCTATTGTTAACAGTTGCATGCTGAAACTTGCCAAAGCTTTAGACAGAAAACCACTGGGTTTGGTTTTTTTTTTTGCAACACTGGCAGTTGCAAAAACAGTAGAAAACAAATCTCTGCATGTTTTCAGTTGATATGAAGACAAGCAATTCTTTAAAATTTTAGATCAAGCAGTTCTTTGTGTGAAAAAAGGGAAAGTTTTTTTGGGTTTGTTTTCTTTCAGGATGAGATGGCTATTAATCTTTTTGTTGCTTTACACCTAGAAGTCCCAAAATTTCATTGCTTCTTTTTTTTTTTTCTGCCAACCCTTCCTCATTAGCCTGCACTATTTTTATTTCCATGGCAGACGTTACTTCTTGTGGTACCCATCATTAAGACAGGCACAGAAATAGCAGTATTACTTACCTTTGCTAGTCTTACATACACTTTCTTGGATGTAAACCATAACAGGGGGTGTAACTGGGTACTAATGCTGCATTCTAATTACTGATACAAAGCGAACTGAGCTAAAAAACCCATGGAATTTAGGATTTTCTTAGTCAACACCAGATGAAGTTTGATTTTTACTGCAGTAATCACCACACTCCAAACTTAAAAGTAATCACACAGTCAGAGCAGCACATATGTTTCTGCATCAGGTGGTTTTAAACTGCTGCAGAAAACCATGTGTTTAAGCAGATATATGCATGGGCAGTTGTGAAACACAGGTTAACCTAAAACAAATGAGGCACTGCAAGCTGCTGGGTCAATGAACTGCATGCTAGTATCCTAAAGCTACAGACATGGGGAAATTAATGCCTGGCAATTAATTCAAACTGAAACATATGATGCAGCTTCTAAAAACTTCTTAGCCATGCTGAAAGGTGTGTCATGAGGCTGAATTGGAGGAGGGTGAGCCTGCCACACTTTCCAAGCCCTGCACTCCAGTGGGTCATCCCACGCTCACAGTCTGCTGTCATGGCAGGACTTGCTCCTGCACCATTCTCTGAACGCCATGCCACTCTAAGCCTTTGCTCAGTTTTTGCAGTTCTCATGCCACTAGATTTCTCTGCACTCCTGGGAATCTGTTTCATTATTGATCAGAATCAATAATATACTGTTGTAACTTCCCCAGAAAGGGAAAGAACTGACACACTGGTGCTGCTGCAGCATTCAGCAGCTGTACCTTTTATAGTGTTTTGGCACTGAAGATGAGGATGAAAAAAGCCCTGAACAAGGCATTATGAATAGTCTGCTGTCTTATAAAACAAAGGTCTAAACAGAGAAATATATGGATTTATTTTGTTGACGATGAAGCAAGTGAATTGTACCTAATTCCAGAGAGAATAAATAGGGTCAGCTAAGTGGCCACATAACCTCTCTTTCTGTGAATCTTCTCTCTCAAAATTATGCTGATACTTCTTTGTTTAGATGCTGGTTTACCCAGATGTGTGATGTTCTGCTCATTTGCATGGCTGTTGCTCTCAATTAGATGCTCCTAGGTGGTATTCTCTGCAATAAAATTTATGAAGCATCCTATCTCACCAAAATACCCTCTTACTCTATTTCAATCCTATTGTGACTTCAAGAGAGGGAAGTGCTAACATATGTGAAAGAGAAGAACTGGGTTTAGGTCTTTACTACTCAGTAACACAGCTGGATTCTAAGCTGGAAAATGTGTCCTTTCCTCTCTCTCTCCTCTCCTTTTAACCATGAAGTACTGCAGCACACTCTAAAACAGAAGGGTGACTTCCAGGTACTGCATCATCCAAACCAGAAAAATGAGTAATATATTCTTCTATTACCAGCTTCATTTCCCAGGTTAAATGATCCCTTCACCATAAACTAGAGAAAACATAACATTTTCTCTATTATTCCCTATTAGTATTTAATCATTTCCCAAGGTAACTTAAATCATCTTTCTCCTAATTTTAACCAATACCCCTAACATTTTTTTTCTGACTCCAATCAATCCTTCTCCCTTAAACCTACACAATACACCTTTCATCAGGATTTACCTCCAGCCTGTACTATGTCAGATATACTGCAGTAGGAGATAAAGTCTTGCTCACAGTTTCTCCAGGAAAGCAAGATTACTACAAAAAGTTATTTGCTTCCCAGCTGCAGCAGCAGGTAAAATCTAGAAACCAGAATCCCCTTCAGGGCCTGGTTGGAGATGTCTTTCCTTGCTTATGTTTCCTGTCTTTTTTCTCCCCTTGACTCCCTTGCCCTTTATAGGAGTAAAACAGCAGGCTAAGATTATTTCAGGTTTGGAAGAAACATGGTGGAAAGCCGAAGAGAAAGAGGAACTGAACAGTAAACCTAAGAAGAAAGGAGGAAAAAGCAGTATATCTTGCTACAAATTGAAGTCTAGGCAAGCATTTGCACTAAATAAAAGAGATGCAAATTGGGTGCATTAACAAGGCATCACACAAGCATCAACCAAATAAATTATTTGGGTTTCTCTCACACTCTCCTTAACACACAGTGTAACAGCAATACAGTTATCTTCAGGATTCTCCACTTGCAAGATGCCAGAGACATTAGATATTTATGTTGTAGGTCAATGCATCTTTGAATTTTAATTTAGTGAAAATCAGTCTTTCTCTCTTTGTCCAAATTTAGGCCCCTGTTCAGAGCCTGTTTGAGGCCAATCATAAGACAACCTTCTCATCTCTTACGCTGAAACACCTTAGAAAACCCAATAATCAGGTGAAAATGACACGGGATATTATAGAGCAGCACAGAGGTCACATGCTCTGCCTTCAAATGGATTGTTAGGAAAAGATTTATTAATAACTACTGTGGTAAAGTGCTTTACAAACAAAGAGGCCACGAGGAAACAAGCCAACCACTTTGGTTAATACTCTAAATTGCTGATGGCCTGGAGGCTATAACTGCAGTTTAATTTTTCACAGAATTCACAGAATCACAAAGTTGGAAGAGACCTTTAAGAGTCCAACCCATGCCCTAACACCTCAACTAAACCATGGCACCGAGTGCCATACCCAGTCTTTTTTTAAGCACATCTAGGGATGGTGATTCAATCACCTCCCTGGGCAGGGGAGGTGCTTTGTCTCTGAACTGTTACATTGTTGATCTAAAAAAAAACAAACATCTACCAAGCTGGGAAAGCCAAGAAACAGTCTACTCTGTTCACATCCTGAAATGTTTACAGTTAGTTATGTCATAGAAACCAGTACACAGATGTTAACTGGGTTTCTAAGAATCTCCCTTAGCAAATGCTACAGGAGCAGAGCACACTGTGATGTCATGCTGAACCTTCTGGGATATCTTGTCACATACTCAATGTTGCCACGGTGTCAGACATGGCCATCTCCTGTGCGCACACCCATTTCTCAACATACCAAACCCAAATGCTACCTGAGGTATGATTTGAAATATCAGTAAGATGTGAGGAGGGGGCAGAGGGAGCATGACATAGAATGGATGAATTAGAGAACAGAAATAAATGGTATCTTTTATTGAGAGGTATTTGGTTATATGCTCACATTTACACAAAATCTTTATTTTTACGTGGAATCCAAACAGTCAAATCTCCCATAACTCTGAAGAGAACAATAGAAGAGATTAAAGGAAAATGTGGCACTGTTATGTAACACTTTGAAACTAGATAGGTTGAACACATGTCTTCATTAGGTTATCTTTTGAAAACTTTATGGAGAAAAAGCAAGTTTGAAAAATTAGCTACTTAAATTCTCTCTTTGCTTCCTGGCAGTTAAAACTGGAATGAGAATAAATACCTCCCTGCATGAGGTATAAGGATTAATTTGTTTGTGTATATAAATGGGTATTTAAGTATCAACTACTATTTTATTTTTAACACCTTACTGGGACTACTGCATTCCTACCAGAATTCAGCTTTTGGCAAGAGATTAGACTGAGTTAAAACAGGAACAGGTGTTTAGAAGATGATATGGCTGCAATAAAAGCATAAACCAAGAAGATGAAGGAAAAAAAATTATATAAGGCATTCATTTGTATCCTGTGAAATAGAGAGACACACAGAAGAAAACATAAAGCCACAATAACTAAGGGATATTTAGGAAAATCTCCTTTTCCTACTATGATTCATTCCCAGGGGGACAGAGTCTGCGCAGGGCTGTCCTTTGCTCCCAGGTCATCCCGTTCCTGTACAATCTCATGATGCCTATTAAACGGCCAAGCATTCAGTAAACACTGCTTAATACTGGTTGGGTAATAAAACATTTTCAAAGCCTATAAAGGATGTAGGATTTTAAGGCCACTCTCAGTGTGATTTGAGCTCCTAAATTATATCAGGTATTTTTACAGTGTGGATTTCTGGTCTCTAAGATCACTATAGCCATTACTAGGTCAAACTGATTTTTATTTCTAGGGATTGAGCACATTCTTTTGCCAGCTGCAATCAGAACAAAAGCTGAAACCATTCATTTTAAGACTCAAACTTATGAAACAGATGTTTTCTTGGTAAAAAGAACAGTTACTGACCTTGAAGCTTCATAAGAAAATACTGTATTTAGTGGTTTAGAATATTTTTCATTTAGCAATAAGATAATTGAAGATAAAAGCTTTCAAGTAGGTTTTCTTTTGAAAGTAGAGTATGCTCAAACATCAGTCCAGCAAGTTAACCTATTTTCATCAAGATCTACTATTAATTTCATACAAAAGTAAAAGTAAATAAAGTGAAGATTTTTTAAATCAAAGATCTGTGGGGTAGTAGGTGCTGAAAGATGTAGAAGGTTTATTATTACTTTGTTTATTGCCTCATTCTTGTAAGAGCAGGACCTGATGTACAAAATAAATAAAATTTAACTACGGAGATACCGGGAAGATCATCCATGGGCAGCATGAACCCTCAGCTCTGGGAACTGTCAGCATGACTGAACCTCAAAAGTTTGACTGAAAACATCATAAGAAATTAAAATGGTTGTCTATACTATATTGAAGTCCCTTATGTCTTTCATTATGAAAAAGCATGCCTGTAGAACAACTGGGAGAAGGAATGTAATAATGTAATTTCAGCATGCTAGATGTTTATTTTCCTGGTATTATATGATTCTTGCATTTTAAGAAGGTTTAATGCAATTAACTTTGACTTCAGTACATTTAAATTGCATCCTTTCGAAGTATTTCTTGTCAGTAATCACCCATGAGAGAGAAGTCTATTAAATTAGCAAGAGAGTAAGAAAGATTTTAAAACAAGTGATGACAGAGAATTCTCTTTGAAAACAATACTGGAAAAAAACTGCAATTGTGACCTGAGACAAATTCCCTCGTCCTTTAGATTCTAATGATTTCCTCAGAAATAGCATGGTTATTCAGAAGTTGAACTTTGCCCTGGATCTTTGATTCTGTACACATATTGGAACACCTCTATTGCCCAAGGGAGGCAATTACTCATGTGGTGAAGTGCTTATGGGAGTCAAATCTAGACTCATAAATAGCTTATGGATTCCTGCCTCTGACAGGCACTAGACAATTTTAAATACTTACTCTCTATCAGGACAGATTTGGAAAATTTTGATGAATGCATCAATTAATGGCAATTGAAAGTTAATCTGCCTTCCAAAAGGAAGGGCTGCACAAGGAACCAAGGGGATCTCAAGACAGAGCTAGACCCACTGATGATCTATAATGTTATTTGAAATAACAGGAATAAATTTAATGAAATACAAGAATTCCATGTGGTCCCAGCTATAAAGCAGATCAATTACTGCAAGACTGTGAAGTAAAAACTGAGCAAAAAAGCTAGGACAAACATCTCATAGTATAGAATCCATAGAAAAAAACCTTTCTGAACCAGCCTCTTCATCAGATTCCTATCCCAGCCTGTCAGAAGAGCAGCAACAGTGGGAAATTCAAGTTAACACTCTCAAGCAGAGGTCAGACTGGCCCCATTCACTGGCATCAGGACAGCAACTTCCACTGCAGGGGCAGGACTGACCTTTTGAAACAATGACCTTTTGTATACTGTAGCATCACCATAAGATTCTGAATCTCAGAACCCTGATACTGTTCTTCTCAATTAGCCATGACTATTCAAATACAGGAACAAACCCCAAACATAGGCATTTAATAATTCAAAGCCAAACACTCATTTCAAGCACAGTGTTTTTTCCTCACCAAATGAAATATCAAAGACTATACAAGGACTCCAGCAGCCTTCACTAATGTATTTCATCAGAGAAGTATGCATTTCTCTGGTAGAAGGTTAAGCAAAAACCAAACAGTCTTGCAAACTTCCTCCCTGCAGTGTTGGCACACCTGCACAATCACAGGATAATGCCAAAAAGGCAGAAGGAAGAGAAAAGGTTACATGAACAAGAGGCTGGGGGAGATGGAAAGGCTACCTTAGATTAGATAGAAATTAGATGCTGAATAGAAAACTACCCACTATCAATATCACAGCAATGGGAGGTGATATACAGATCATTAAAACAGTCAAAATAAAGGTACAGGCAATGTCATGTGAATGAACACTGAATGGACATGGTACTAAAGTATCTGCAAATACACTCTGAAAGCAGCGTGTTCTATAGGCAGCTTTTTACCATATTCACCTTTATACAGAGAAGCCACATAAGGAATATAGAAGGCAGCTTTCTATATCATATCATATTCTGTAACTTCTTGAATTTATTTTTATGTCTGATTTATAATGGAAAATATAGGTAAATTATTCCATGTCTTCTCTGACCTCCAGGTGACCCTGCCTAGAAGCCCTAGACCTTTGCTCTCTCTAAAGATCTCTGTTACTTGTTCTAAATTGTGAAGAAGAGTTCACATCCTTAAAGATGTGAAATGTAACAAAAATTAAGCAAATAGTAAAGCCTCAGGCATTTGCACACATTTATACACAACCACCAAACCCATCTCCCAAGAAAATCTTCAGAGAACTGGATTTACAAAAGCAGAGTGCAAGTGCATCTATTGAAAAGTGAGGGAAAAAAACCCTCTCCTCTTCCATTACTCTTATTTATCCATTTCATTTCTAATAAGAACATAGCAACTCTGATATGAATCTGAGGGATGTGTATGCATCTATGACCACAGCATATGCTTGCACTGTGACAGAACCAAACGGTTCAACAAGACAGAAATTTCTGTGAGCATTAACTATCTTCCTTCATAACCATTTTATGGAGCTCATAAACAGTTTCCCCCCATACTCACTTTCTGCAGCCTCTCTTTTCTGCCCACCTTTGCCTTGCTTTAATTTAAATTTGAAATAATCTTCTTGGATCATGTACCATGCTTTTAATTTTTCAGCCAAGTGCTATGCACAGCTTTTATCTGTAATAGTAACAGATTGCCCAAGGACACACACAATGAGTCATGGAAAGACTAAGGATTTCCTGGCTCTTAATCCAATGCTCAGACAAGGCCTCTCATATTTCCAATTTTCAGAAGCTGGCAAGTAGGGAGAAGAGAAGACAAAAGAAAAAAAATGGGAGGGAGACTTTTTTAGGTAAGCAAAATAGACAACCAGAAAAAAATCTGCAGAAGCTCTTCCTCTTCTCAGTTTCAGATAACTGGTGTAACAGTAATCACAGCATCTGCTGAAGAGCTTATATCTGTTTTTTAAAAAAAGCAATGGATAGAACAGAGGAAATATATCAATCAGCAGGGAAAAGACACCAAAAAAAATCTTAAAGCAGAAAGAAAAGAACTAGTTTGTTCAACAAGCCTGGAAACAGAAGAAAAAGGAACTTACTTGCTTTCAGTGTAAAGGGATTTGGAAGCTTACTCCCAAATAGGTGTGTAGGTAGCAGCATTAGCATATGCCCACCTCAGAACCGTGAAAAAACCTGGGGGTTGTGAACATGGAAGTAGGTGACATGAACCAGTTCTCACCTGAACACAATCCAGAAACACTGTGTGTTACACTGGCTTATTTAACTTAGGAAGCTGATCCCCCCAAGACCAACTATAATTAGCAAGAGATGAGGAAGATTCAAGAGGGAAATACAGATCATGCAGAGTTGATGTATCAGCATCCCCAAAAATAACTAATATCTATCCTAATAATATCACCTACCCCAAAAAACTATGCAACTATTTACAAGACTTATTACATCACAATAGAACAGGAAAATAATATTTCATCCACATAAAAGTAGGCCACCCATCACATTCTGAAAAGGGATCCAAGCAAAAAAATTAAACAGATAACGATACAAGTTGTACTCATTTATCACTGCAAAACACAGTTCACATATGGGCTTTGACAGTACCCTGGATAACTGGCTGAAATGAGACTCATTTCAAAATGAAAGATATGTTAGAGCACTGGTGTCAGACAAAGACATTAACTGCATACATGTATGGGATGCTTAGGGACTGCTTGTTTTATCGGGCTGGGATAACGTGATTATTTAGAGGCCACCGTCTAACCAATATTTGCACTCCTGACCTAACCATCACTGAAGAAAACTAGTGCAACATCTAACAGGTGCAGCCAACCCTACACCTCAGACACTGAACAGCTTCTTTGTGTCCCTCAGTCCCAGTTAAACAACTGACTGCAACAACAACCATCACCGTGCAAAGTACTTCATCATGCAGTAGTTCAGAGGGTGAGAACCGAGTGAGCCAGGAGGCAGCTCCCTCCAGATTCTCAGAGACACACAAGCAGTAGTAGCACAGCATTAGCCTCCTGAGGCAGAGGTACTCAATGACTTTTTTTGCCTCAGTCTTCACTGATAATCAACAACAAAGAATCCCAGGCCTCTGAGACCAGCAGGGTAGCCTGTAAGAAGACTTACCCTTTATGAAGGAGGACCAGGTAACGGAACACTTACAGTGTCCAATTATAGAGGACATACATCTGCATCAGGAAAAGTATTGCGGGCCAAGTTGAAAGAGGTCATCCTTCATCCCAAATCAGCACTGGTAAAGTCACATCTGGACTGCTGGGTCCAGGTCTGGGCTACCCAGTACAAGAAAGATATAGACTTAATGAAGTGAGGAAAGGGCTAAGAGTAAGCTAAGAAGGGACCATGAGATTGACTAAGAGATTGGAGCATCTTTCATATTAGGAGAGGCTGAGATCTGGGACTGTTCAGCCTGGACAAGAGAAGGTCCAGGAGGATCATATCAATGTGTAAAAATACCTGATGGGAGGGAGTAAAGATGAGAGAGCCAGACTCTTCCCAGTAGTGCCTGGTAATAGGACAAGAGACAAGTATAAATTAAAGAGCATGAAATTCCTTCTGAACACTTTTTGACTGTAAGAGGGTAGAACACTGGCACAGGCTGCCCAGGGACGAGTGTGGAGTCTTCGTCCTTGCAGGTATTTAAAACCCAGCTGGGCACAGTCCTGGGTAACATGCTCTAGTTGGCTGTGCTGTAGCAGGGGGTTGGACTAGATGCTATCAAGAGGTCATGTCCAACCTCAATGACTCTGTGACTCTGTAAATGTATTTCTGTTGCATGCATTTTTTAAGTGAACCAGCTAATTAATGAAGATTAGGCATCCTTGAACACAAATGATTCAAATGTTTTATAAAACATACAAACTGGACTTTGTCTACTCTGCTCTTTTTGGGGGATTTAGACAGTGAAATTTTCACATTCCCTCTTAATTTTGCTGCCTCAGTTTCTTTTTATAAATCATCTTCATTGACTTGAAAGATACTTTAGTCAAATACTGGACAGAAAATTCTTCTGAATTAAATCTTATCTTGCAGTTCTAGCTGACTCCTCTTCTTCCCTCCTCCTTTGCAACCTCTTTTCTTTATATTACAATATGGTATGAACCTGTCCCTCAGCTCATGGCTCCATGGAGTCCATATTATTCTCTTCAAGCTTCTTTTGCTCCCCCCCTCTTTTTCTTTGTCTGTTTCCCAGCCACTGAATACCTTCCAGTTTCAGATGAAAATAACAATTGGGTTTTATTATTATGAGACCTTTTCTTGTAGTGATAAAAATCTTATTATGCAAAACAAAGCTAGAACAGTTTCTTTAACAATGAGATTTTCGTGTTCATTTTTAAACTTCTTTTTAGAAAACATTAATGACCTTCAAGAAGAATCAATTTTCCAGATTCTTTCTTCCAATTCTTTTTCTTATTTTTTTAATCCATTTTTACCATTAAGGATAAGATAAATATATATGAATAAAATATACACTGAAGTCATATCTCCCTGGAGGTGTCATTTTGGATTACTGAAGTATAATTATTACAGCACATTGGTCTGCTCTAAGACTTCCAAAATGCAGTTTAAAACATCTTCCTCAGGGCAAGGCCACTAAAAACATACACTGTTGAATCATAATTGTCTGCATTATAAAAAAAATAAAAAAAAGTTAGCACTTCCCAAAGTTAGTAAGTGAAAAATAGCATAAATTAATAGAAATGTAGAAAGATGCTAGTCAAGAACAAGTTAGAAATGTTCCAAAGCTGAGGATCACAGCATGACCTTAAGGTCTGAATGAAATAACCTGAAGTTCTTCAAAATTTTACCAGCTTTATAAGATAAACACTAAGAACTACCAGAGATCAAAACCAGGCAAACTCTGGCACTTAACATTTCTGCATGAAAACCTTTAATAAAACTGTACTTAGTGTGAAAAATAAAAATGAAAAATTATTTGCCTCAAACTTTTAAAACAATCATTCTCCTGGACTGCTCACACTAAACTTCTTGCTGCTTGACACACAATATGAACAGATATTTTTTATTCACACTGAACATCTGCCACATCACTTCACTCATTTCATATCCTGAATTTAAGCATTTTATACAAAATTCTATTGTACTACATATACAACTAAAAATAACTCTCAATAGGGATTTTGATCCCCAAAACCCTACCTTTCCTTACTAAGCCAAATTAAATGAGCATGGTTGCTTGCATGTGCAAGTGTTATTTTTATAATGTGACTGATCCTCCCTACCTTTACTTATTTTAAATAATTAATTGTCCCTTAGCTTGCTTTTTAACATTGGGTTTGTAATCTTTAAATCTCAGGGATCTTTCCAAAAACCTAATTTTTTTTCCCATGACATATCTTTTATGCACAGACATAGATACATGTCCACTGTGCATTAAACAAAGTCCAGCAAAAGGAAAAAAATGGTTTGCACTTTTTCCTATCTTCTATCTGGCTGGTCTTCTCAACTATAAAACAAAAATAAAGCCTGTTTAAAAGACAGAAAGACTGAAAAACAGAAGGCAAGAAAAGCATAGACCTTGAACACCAGGAGTAAAATTAAATTAGTTAACTGCTAGAAGCATGAAGCATTAATGAAATAGAAATAGAGAATTTTCCCCTTATGAGGAACATTTATTCAGTGTTAATTAAATTCTTTTATTCAAAATCTATACTTACCCAAGTGTAAAAATATTACATCATATCAATAACTGCGGAATGTAAGCAAGTACTACATTATAAGCATCTTTTCCCCATCTAGTGGAGTGAGGCCTTTAAATCATTTATACTGATTGAAGTCTTCAAATAAAGGACAAAAAAAACAAGAGAACCCTCTGCATGAACCAGCAGCCACAGCTATTAATTTGCTTGTCTAACAAATAGCTGTCGGAGATTAGCTTCAAGCATTTGCTTGCAAAGTTCACATGCAATAGTGTTAATGAGGAACTTTCAGAGTCTGCAATAATTATTTCTCTACAATATACCCAGCTGGCTGCTTTATTCATTTGCAGGCCAGTTCTGCACCACTGAAGCCAAAGAGAGTTTTGATATTAACTTCAAAATGTTCAGGTCCTTGCCTACAATGATGAGCAATCACCACAAACGCTTTGGGTGCATTTCTTTAGTACCACACAAACTAGTTAAAGCAAAGCAGCTACCACTAAGGAACCACCACTAGAATTTTTAAGCTTACAAGATGAGAAAAAGGCTCCTAAGTCTTCAGGTGGACACCCTAAATGACTGCCTAACTTTGAAAAACACTCAGTATTTGTTCATTTGAATGAGAACACTAGATTATACGAAGTCCTGGCAATTTGTTTTGGAATGGTGAAAACTGGACTGAGAAGTCACTTCTGCATAAACAGAGTAGCATGTGAGATGAAGATAATATCTGTATTAAATTGTTTTTCTTTGACCTGCATCTTCTTCAAGATGATTACTTTGTTGTAAAAAAATATTATGGGATTGTTTTGAGAATCATTTTGGAAGATTTAATCAGGCATTCAGCTGCTTTGTAAATTATCTGAATGTAGGTAGGGAAAGGAGTATAATCCAACAGTGACACTGTACTTTAACAAGTATTAGTACTTTAACCAGTATCAGTATTGTTGTAAAAGAGTCCCACTTGACTTCTTCATTGTTTTGCATTAGGAATGCATGCTCTGCCTTTGCAAGAAAGGCTTACATAAAATGATTAGCTATGAAGTGTCACCAGGGTTTTCTCCAGTTTCCGAGTTACACTTAAAAATACATAAACACTATCTCACTTCTGACAACTCATTTTAACTAAATTACAGGAGCACAATCATTTCCAGGTGGAATCAGAGCTCTGCTTCATCTAAATCTAGTGTTTTGGATACAACCTTACTGAATGCTAGAGTCTTCAGAAGATGATCTAATTACCAGGCAAATGGGAGAATGGTCTCTCCCCAGATTCCTCACACAGGAGTGGCTTAAAAAACGTAGAATAAGACTCAGTAGGTCTTTCAAACTCAATCTTAGCATTGAGTCATATAGCTTAGACACGTAAAAGCTGACAGAACAGAATACAGTAAGTTTTAGATTATTTAGCCACATTATACATTCTACCTTAAAATAGAAAAAGCAGTCAGTGGAATATATCCTCAGGACAATTATGCAGAATAGACACTTCTGATTAATTTAACTAGTCACTAGCTATTGCTCCACAAAAATACAGCTGAAAATGCATTTCCTTTCTGTGCAAGCAGGGTAGCCAAACTGAAATATGAGAGTTTCTGTGTGTTCAGCAGACCTTTTTTTTTTTTTTTAATTTAAGAAGTAAAGTTGATTCTACTTTACTACAAAGAAGAATAAAAAGTCCTGTTGTTCCCTTCCCAGCCTCAGTTTTTTGGTCTTACCTGAAAAGAGGCAAATACAATTATGAGCATTAAAAGTTAGTTTCTAAACAGGGAAAAGGTGCAGGAATTACAGAGCTGTCTGCATGGAAGTGGCATGGAAACAAAGTAAATTTGTGTCTAATAAAAATGAAAAAGTAACATGGAAACTCACCAGCGTGTGAAACTCAAATTGGGAAACAAGACAATCCTAGAATTTTATTTCTGACAATCTGGCAAATGATTAATGAAATAGACTTTATGTGAAAACATGAAACAAAAAGTCAGCAGCAGGCTCTCTGGTGAGTTAAGAAAAAAATATGTTAGCTAGTCACCCCCCATTACACAATAAGAGCCTTTTTTTAATTGGTGGTACATATGAAAATAGAAAATGTGTGAAAGACTGAAGCATCAACAGCAAGAAAACCTTTTATTTAAAGCTGAATTATGCACATATATAGTTATTAATAAGAAGCAGAACCAGGGTCAGCAATACCAGTAACAGAAAGTGAGAACATCTGAACAGTACAATGTTCAGTAATTTTCAGGATAATATTTAGAAATGCCAGGCATTGTGGAAGAAGTTGGAAGTGGACTGAGTAGCCAAAACAGTCAGTACAATTAAAATAACATCTTCACTTGTACAAGTTTTCAGGTAAGGTCCTTTTCCATGCCAAGGTGCTTAACACTTTTTTTCCTTCTATTTTCCATATAAAACTCAAGTTTACTGAAAGTGACGGAAGAAACATAGCTCCCTGATCTGGTTTAATCAATCCACAATGCCACAGCTCACAAAAATAATGGGGACTGGGAACTGGTGTTTTGAAATAGTCTCTTTCTTTATATACCATGTTTTTATAGTTTACATTAGCTATATACAAATTTTTTTTTCTTTTATTCCATAAAGCAGAATCCCTTCCTATTTTACTTGACAAACTTCTGGAAGACAGATAAAGAAACTTTAACCAAAATGCCTGGCAAAAGTCCAAACAGCATTCATTCTGCCCACCCAATACTCCCTGTGATCTCACTCAGCTACGGCATCTTCAGATTTCTGCAAGATTTTCTATGTATTGCTGAACGGTTGCCACGTTTCACCTCAAGGCATAACAGCTTTCTATTGGATGCTAAACAGTCTCCTCATTTCAGTAGGCTGTGTTAATGCGTGTACACCCCTTTGCCCTTCTCTTCCTTCCCACGGGAATATTCCACATCTTATTTTAGGAGCTCTATAAAAGGCACTGGCTGAGAGACCTCCACACACTCCCATGTGTAAACCAGCTTCCTTTAATTCAAAAGTAGTGGAGCTATTACAAAAAATATTCACACAACTAATCTTTCTTACCGATCAAAGCAGAAAACAGCTTAGAAACGAAGAAAATAATGTTGTCCTTTTTTTGGCCTGTCACAACTGTGTTGGTGTTATGTCAATGGGAACATCACCAGCCTAGTAAAAGGGTAGTTGGTCCATCTTATCTCTTACACTTCCCTTCAGGTCTTTCCCTGCCCCTGGACAGACAGTGATCTGACCTGTTCCCCCATGTCATGTTACTCCCACTCTAGTTTTCCTAAAATCCAAACAGAGTTTTCTTCTTTAAGAAGTAGAAGCTTTCAAGCAGTACCATTTGTCATCAGCCACCACCCCTGGAACAGACCTGTGATTTAAGCACAAAGATTTAGAGCACACTACTCTATTTACTGCCACTGCAACAGAATGATGGACTTCTGCTTCTGAGGGAAGGCAAATTGTATGTTTCTCACTGGAGGCATTACTGACTTCCTCACCAAAAGATCCATTCCAGACTCATTTTCAACTGACAATAAAAAGAGGAGAACTTAACTGCCCTCTTCCTTTTTGTCCACCATGTACTTTATCATAGTCAAGTCATCGATTCAATTACCATGCTCTAGGTTTACAGCCTTCTGTATATTTGTCCATTTGTCTCCTTGAAGACATTATTACCGTTTCCAACTCTTCAACATGTAACACTCCTGAGCTGCTCTAAGTGCCTTGGCAAGCTGAGCTGTCAGTTAATAAAATGTGAGAATTTATTGACAACCTCCCTCAGGATTCCTCAAAATCTTGTAATCAGTGATAACATCATATCTATTCCAGCCTATATCTGAAATCTAAGAGAGTTGTATCCATCCATTTTTAAAGCACTTGCAAACCTACTAAAATCACCCTTATAAATACGTATTTTTTTCTGCAGAGCTTTCTGGACTCCTCAAGTAGTTTCAAAGCTTCTATCCAGACTCTTAATGGAAATGAACAGTGTTGTAGCTTTCCATAACAACACACATTCACAAAACACACAGCATAACAACATGAACTTCTAAGGAAAATCTCCATTATAGAATCATTGTTATCCAATGACTCAGTATTTTTTTTTAAAGTAAAAGAGCTCTTTGTAGCTGATAATGTGATTTCTGTGCATTTTTAGCTACAATATTGACACTTGCACCTCACATAAATCAAGTTATTTATTGTAATCTGGGTAGAGCTAAGATTATCTTAAAGATGCTGAGGTTTTGGAGGGAAGCAACCTTATAGAAACCACATTGCACATGTATTGCAGTATTCAGTTGTGCACAAGTCTAAATACATCTTTTGAGCAGAGTTTGTTTCTCAGTCACAAACAGCCTCAATTAATAAACAGGAATGAATATTCTAGTAGTGTATTAGACCTCCCATAAGACTTCTTTTTGTATATATTCAGGAACATAAAACACAGGTATTTGTCTTTTCCACAGTGTGGTGCCTATTGATACGGACAAACTCTCAGTTTCTATTTAATAGTACTTTACCTACACAGCTACTTGATCATTAGGACATAACAATTACACTTTTAGATTTCAGAACTACTTGGAAAAATCAGAAAAAAACCTGGAAAAAAAAATAAAATAGTGGCACCAATCAGGTATTTCTCATTCCTAATTATTTCTGTCTTCACCTCTTTCAAGCAGTTTATTCACAGGCTATACAAGACCATCTAAACTGGTCCCTGAAATTAATTATACATATATATATATATATACACTCACATCTAAATGGCAAATTACTGTATTGGTTTTTCATGGCAAGTTTTTGGTAGCAGGAGGCTGCAGGGGTGGCTTCTGTGAGAAGCTGCCAGAACTTCCCCCGTGTCTGACACAGCCAATTCCAGCTGGCTCCAGGATGGACCCACAGCTGATCAAGGCTGAGCCCATCAGTGGTGGGGGTCCTGCCTCTGGGATAACAGACTTAAGAAAGGGGAAAAATCCTGTTCAACAATCTGAGAGAGAGGAGCGAGCATATGTGGGAGGAACAGCTCTGCAGATACCAAGGTCTGTGAAGGAGGAGGAGAGGACATGTTCCAGGTACTGGAGCAGAGATTCCCCTGCAGCCCCTGGAGGAACCTGTGCCAGAGCAGGTGGATGCCTGAAGGATGCTGTGACCCTGTGGTGTGACCCTACTGCACTGGAGTAGGCTCCTGGATTGACTTGTGGATAAAGGAGCCCACACTGGAGCAGGTTTGCTGTCAGGGCTTGTCACCCCATAGGGGACCCACACTGGAACAGTTAATGAAGAACTGCAGCCTGTAGGAAGGGCCCATGTTGGAGAAATTCATGAAGAACTGTCTTCCATGGGAGGGAACCCACACTGGAGCAGGGGAAATGAGTCCTCTGCCAGAGAAGGAAGGAGCAGCAGAGAAAATCTGTGATGAACTGACCATGGCCCCCATCCTCCCTAGCCTTGCACTGCTAGGAGGGGTTCTCAAAGAATTAAGAATATAGTTCAACCTGAAAAGGAAGGACTTGGGAGTAAATATTTTCAAGGTTTGGTTTTACTTCTCATTATCCTATTCTGATTTGATTGTTAGCAAATTCAATTAATTTCCCCAAGTCAAATCTGTTTTTCCCATGACAGTAGCTGGTGAGTGATTTCCTCCTGTCCTTTCATTGACCCACAAGCTGTTCATTGTAGTTTCTCTCCCCTGTCCAGCTGAGGAGGGGAGTGATAAAGCAGCTTTGATGGGCAACCAGGGTAAAAACCCCACAATGACATATTTGAGCATCTTTTCTAAGAAAACTGCTTTGGATTCTATTACCAGAAGCTTATGGAACAGGTGGCTTTTGCCATATTCTAGACAAAGGGAATTCCACATAAATGAGCTGTTCTTCCAGAGGATCTCCCCTCTCAAGGAGCAAGAGACCGTACTTCCAGAGGAGGCACTTGCCTGCATAATACATGCTCACTGCTTCTTACTTGGAGCTCATGATTTTTTTTGTAATTTAATCTATTTCTGTTTATGATAAGTGCAGGTTCACTCTCTCTGATTTTCATCTTTATTGGAAAACTGCCTTGGAAGAAAAGAACCATTTACCCTTTCCAAGAAACCAATGACAAATTTTGTATCTCAGTTTAGGGCCTCTGCTGCCATGGTTCTGATTTTCCACCACTGAGCACTGAAACAACCACAAGATTTTGTGCTTCCACAAGTAAGCTCAGCTTGCATTTTTCCCATTCATAGCTTCACTTTAGGTTTGCACATGATTGATTTCATTCTGTTTCAGGCCAATATAAATGGGCAGCTCCTTCCCATTAGAGGAAATGTAGCCATGCCACATATTAGATAAGGGAAATAATACCTTCCCATCAGCATGTCCAAAGCAGCCACAGATATCACAAAACCATGGCCTAGAAAAGTGAGCCTGTGCTGCAGATATGGATGAGTCATATAGGGACACATAAGGACATATAGGACATTGTTCAAAAAGCTCCGGCATATACAGAGCTGAACAGTTCTCAGCCAAGAGACTTTGTGCTTTAATAAAGTGTATGCAGAATCAGTATGAAACATTTTTGGTACAGATTCAACAAGGATGTAAAAATACTAATTATAGTTCAATTAAAAAATGGTTCCCTCTGAGACTGAGGTTAACAACAAAAGAAAGGGACAGTCTCAGTGTCCAAGACATACACCTGAATGCTCCACTAATACTTCTAAAAGATAACTTACAGTGAACACCAAGTAAGACAACCTGAGTAACATAATATAAATAAATTTAATATGGAACAATTAAGCAGAAGACAAAATAATAATTTCTTAATTGAACACAGAAATATCTATAACTGCAAAGTATTCAGATTTTTCATTGAAACACTAACTCTCTTAATATCGTTTGCTCTTGGCAGCATTTGTTCATAATTTTATATTTTAATTTGTTCATACATTTTATAATTTTTTCCTAATTATTCTGAAGTGTTTCAGTAGATTTATTATGGATTGTATTAAATGTAGACATGAAAAAAATCCTAAATATACACACTGTAAGTCCTTTTAATTAAAAGCTACTGAAATATTTGTACATATATTTTACAAAACTACATCTGCTTTTGTATATAAGGTTTGGGTACTTCTTTCCTGTTTAAAATAGATAGTTTGAAATTAAACTTAAAAACTTACACATAATAATCACAAATAAAGCAGAAAAAAAAATCCATTCTGTGTCATCCTGAAAACCTATCTGAGTTAGTCAAAACTACAAAAAGCACATAGCAGGCACTTTTATACAACCTTGCAAGAATCAAAGCATCTTTATTTTGGGTAAAATCTGAGTAGCCAAAAGAGGCTGGCACTAAACACTCTGTGTTTGTTCACTGTAGTTTACATTATGTAGAACAGGTCCACTAAGAAAAACAAACATGACTGTATTTAAACAGAGATTACAATGTATTTGTAGTGGTTGCTTCATAATACTGTCAATGTTAATGCAGAAATTTCAGAGACATAGGCAGTTGCAAGCTGGAGAGAAATATTTCTTAAAAATTTATACAGTATCTAGGAACTCATCTTTTGTGAAATACTTTTGTGAATATACATATTCAGACCTATAATTCATTTTGAGTGAGATCTTCACTAGGCAAGTAATAGCCTGTGATTTTAAAAAATGTTTAAAGGGATAATAATCCATTTTACTGCATAAAATAACTTATTTACTTTTCCTTTCTGGGATAGTTTAACAAAAGACACAATATTTTGAAAGCCATTTCTTCACTCTTTATATTTTCTTTTCTTGTGTCTGTCCTGTCTTTGCTGCTGTTTGACAGTGCTCCAAAGGAGTGGAATCCAGCTTAAAAGAATACATGCATCTTCTCTAGCTCCAAATGCCCAGAACAATTGGAAAAGCTGAACAGATTTTTGTAAATTTTACTCAGCTGTTAGCTTCAAAAAGGATTGTCAGAAGACACAGGTGCATCTGTTATCTTCAGCTAACTTCTTGCAAGAAACTATTTTGAATTTTTTCATTTAGAGACACATAAAAAATAAAAGTATCAGTATTAAAAAACACCAAACATCTAGGGACACTTCAGTTTGGACCAAGCATAGACCTGAGAGACAGCAGTAATTTCATATTTTGTTTTCCATGACCCTTTTGATACTTATATACTAGAGCTACTAAACTATAATGAATACTGTATTTATTCATCCTTATATTTTCTGAGCAACTCATATTCTGTATTTCTAAACCTGTTGCCTTTAGCAAATTTCCTGCATTGTATTAAGAGATTAAATGACAGAGAACTTGACAGGCTGTTCTATGAGAAACCTTAGGTTTTCCTTCTTTTTTTGAAAGCAAAATAACTGCAAATGGGTTTTTCCTTCAGAGACACCACTAGAGATTCTTACTGCAATGGTAGAATTGAATGAACTTTTTTTTGTTTTTTCTTAAACAGTGGCCTCCCTTCTCTTAACCAAAGCAGAGTGTGCTTAAAGCTACCAGGGGCACTGGGTGCAGCTCCAAAAACTATCCAGAGCTATTTGAAACAAAAATTTGAAACAGCTCAGCAGCTCTTAAACACAATCTTCCTTCAATTTCACACAACTGTAAAAGTAAAAATAAAACCATGATCTGTTTAACTCTGAAAACTGTTGTTTACAGTCTGTGGCCTTATGAATAGTGTCTTGATAGGTGAAGTAAAATGCCTGGTTTCCCACAAAAACAGCAGTGAGAGAAAATGTGCTCTACAGCCCCATATATCATCATAAGAATTCAATATCCAGGACATTTTCTGTTCACTGTGCTTGAATTCAGAGAAAGACGAGATAAGGTTAGAAAAACACAGCAGAGATTACTTGTCACTTTAAAGCATCTCCCTGTGTTAACTGTTTTGTGCTGTAGGCTCTGAAATACCAACACAGCCTCTGAGACTGTGCTGAGAAGTAGCAGCCGAGCAGTTCTGTGATAAAGTACATGATAACTCAAGTGGGTGCTAGCTACAAGTGTTTGCAAGTATTAAGAATAATACACAAAGTAAAGCCCAACCATTCCTAAAGCAAAGGGCTGACAGCTCAGGTGGGTGGACAGCCATACAAATGGAGTGTGTAATAAGGGAACACAGCTTTCGTGCAGTGTAATGGAGCTGAAGAGAAAGCAGCAAAACAATGCTCAGAGCAAAAGCAAACTAAAAAAAAATCATCTTTTCTAGTAGCAAACTCCTCTGTCCCTTCTTACTGCTTTTCTCATTGCTCCAGGGTAAGTATCAAGTGCCTCAGTCAATCCTATTACCTTGATCTGAGACATCCTTAGTATGGGTGAGGGATTACAAGCCTGGGAAAGTACAAGTCAGGGCTGAAAAATCGTGTTCTCCTGTAAACCCGGGAGCTGCCATTAACCAGCAAGAAATGGTCTATCCACTTTGGTTTTCAGAGTTTACAGGCTCAAGCTTCCTAAGATTTAACTCTCTATAGTCCACCAAAAAAAAAAATATCACTGCAATTGTTCAGGTGAAATGAGAGATGAGCAAAAGACAACCTAGTATCTAGGTTCAACAGCCTGGGAAACTTTTAAGCTGGCTGAAGTGAGCACCTTAAACTCAGCAGAGCTATGTAGCACAGTCTGCTGCTTCTGTTCTCTTCCAGGCTCCTCTAGCAACATAAATCACACTGAAAGATCTTTACGGGGTCAAAAACAGAATGAAAAGTGATTTCAAATATTATGTTACTAAGCAGTAGCACACCAATGGAAAATAAACTGTAATTTATGTCTCAGCACTGATACAGAGTCTGCTAAGGTAGTCCCAGAGAGTACTTTGAGAGCACAAGGCAGAACAGAGTTTATTACAGATTATTAGCAACTAAGCAGATTTCTTTTGTGTACTTTTTATAGCCTAAGCATCACCCAATGCAGATGCATACCAACTAAAATTTTGGCTTGTCAACACTGCCAGTACTGTAATATAATTGTGAGAGAGGGTAAATACATTCTCAAAAAATATGGCTGTCAATGAGATCATTTTTGGTTATCTAATTTTAAAAAATTGGATTTTTAAAGGCCAACCTGAGAGGGTATCAGGAGTCAAACTGTAACTTTTAGATCTCTACGTTAGAACTACCTGTTAGATACATTTCCAAATACTGTATGAAAATATAAAGGAAAGCACCAGTAGAAAGAAATGGTCCGTTTAACCACATGTCCAACAGTGGAAACACATATATATGAAGGGAGAGAACTCTGGCACTTTCTGGGGTCGTTTTTTCCTTCTAATTCCTCCGGCATTCAATTGCAAGAGCTTGGCCCCTATTGAACAAGACTGCCACTGTTCCACTGTGTAGATAACAGGGAACTCTGCAATTATTTCCAGTTCAAATACAAGTTTTATTGTAATATAGAATTAAAATGTTTTAAATTTTTCTAGACAACTGCCAGATTAAGGTCTACCACAAAATAAAGCATAACTAGTTTTGTCATTTTGCCATTACTCCATTAAGATATATGAAATATCAGTTTTCAATTAGTTCCTTTTTACTATTTCCTTTTTGGCTCACAATCTTCAGTATTTTGGATGCAGTGTAATCTTATGCCCAGGCAATAGCACAATTTAGTATCACTGTTCAAACTCTCTTCAGATCTTGCCAACTTTTTCCAAGAAAAACACAGAAAAACTAGGATCTGTAATTCTAGTATTCGCTAAACATGAAGAAGCAAAAAACAAAAAAAAAACAAGAAAACAAACTATAAGGCAGGCAGACCATTATAAAGCATCAGGGAAAAGCTTGGGCAAACTTTATTTCTGCTTCATGGATTCACTGAGATCCAAACAATGTTTATAAGGACAGAAATAAGTAAAACAATATTTCACTGGTCAATGTTTGTCCTCTAGGACAAGCACTTGGTGATATTGACTGTTTGCCAAGAAGAGTGACAGTTGGAGTCACATAATTTTATCAAAAAAGCCATTTTCCTTTCCTCCCACTTGGCAAAATAGAACATTATCTTAGCAGAGCAGGTTTCTGAAATTGGGCTTTTCAAAAACTGCAAAGTGTGTTGCTGTGAAAGACAGGACATTGTCACATCGCCAATTTTGGCACACAGGCAGGAAAACCACGATCTGCACAGGCAGTGCTAAGTAAATGAGCTTAGCAAAGTACTGTGTGCTTTCATCTTTTCCACAGAAATCTGGGGTTGAAGGGCCATGGTCAGAGGGTCTCCAGGGGATGCATGGGGATGTCCCACCCCATGGCTGACATAACTCTATGCTTCCAGGACCTCCACCATGTGCCTCTAGGGCAATGATTTCTTTACAGAGGCAGCCTCACAAAGCTGAAATTACCCAGGAGCAATTGAGCACAATCGTGCAGAGTCAGCCAAGGAAAAAAAGGCAAATCTGATGCTTTGTGTACTCTGAGGTAAAAACACCAGTTGACAGACATCTATCACTTCCTACCTCTACCCCATACACAAATCAAAGGGAATCCTGAATACACAGTGTGGGACTGAGTATGCCCAGAAGAGACTCCTGTTTAACCTGTCATGGGTAAAGCAGGGAGGACTTTACCACAGATTACTGGTAATGTAAGAGACAAGGAATACATCCTCTTCTATTAGACAAACAAAATTTTCGCTTCTTAATAGAAAACATGGACTACTCAACTGCATGTATTACTACTGCTGGCCAATCCTTGAAATTTATAATTATTGCAATCTATTGGCATCCAGGAGATTCTTCAATTTTATGGCCTCTGAATGTACAACCCAGTAATAATTCTGACCTTGAGTATTAAAATAACACTGAAGTGATCAGTGGCGGCTGCTGTATCCTACGGGATCGCCGTATACAGACTCCCCATTCCCAAGCACACAAGATGCAAAGCGAGAAACAATGCAGGTACCCACTTCCTAAAACAGGAATTTTCAGCAGCTGTACATCAGTGCAACTCTATTAAAGTCAATTACTTGATTTTTTTTTACAACCATTTTATTTCTCTTCAAAATCTACAGAAAGACTATTTTTCAATAAACATAACTCAGGAACACTAATTAGATGTGCCATAAGTACAAACAGGAAATACGGACAAATAGAAGCTACCTGATTTCATGTTAGAAACTGTCAAGGACACTCAGTCCCACTAAGATGATGATTCTTTTATAGATGCCAGAACAAAAACAGACTCAGTACACTTCCTGTTCAACAGCTGGTTTCTTTAGATTTGCCTCAATAGTCAACCAACAGAGTGTGGAACTACAGGGGAAGACAGAAGCATCATAAAAAGGCTGACTTGCTATGTCATATCATCATGAATTCAGCTGTCTCTATTGCATTTGTAAAAATCATACTCTCCAACCACATCACCAAAGAAATAAAAATCACAATTAAACATGCCTGCAACAATGTTTCCTTTGGAAAATTTCTGTGATTGTTGAGAACTTCGAAGGTAAAAAGAACAGAAGAATGTTTTCAACACTGAAAACTTTTATTTTTTTGCTAAGAATTTTTTTTAAGCTCACAAGATTTTTTATAATGGTTCTAGCAACTGCAGCCTAAGTTTGATGAAATTCCTTTAAATTTCATCACTTTAAAGTGTAATGAACTGTTTAAAAATCCAGTGGCATTTTCCACCTTGGTCTACATTTTAATATAATGGAAAGTCATGCAACTACAGAAGGAAAAATCCTCTGCAAGGCCCCAAGGGAGCTCTCTTTTTCCAAAAGTAACACCTTTATACTGAAACAGAAGCTGTTCCTTACCTGAAAAGAGTTCATGTATCGAAGTGAAGGTGGCAGAGATGCAGTACTCAAACCCAGTACCAACAGTAATTCCAAACATGTTTCTGATGGAAACTTTAAAGGATGAACTCCCATATCATTTTCCCATGCATCAGCAAGCCTATAGAGTTAAAAAAAAACTTCTTAATTTTCTTAAAATATATCTGAACCATAAGTTTCAACCAAGTATTAAAATGTGTCATATTACCGTGATAAAAAATTCCATTCATGTTTTCCATGTAAAAGTCATAGATTAGTGTGTTTTACCAGAAAAACACAGCGTATTTAGATAAAGTGCCTTGCCATACCACCAATATGTTTCAAAAATATACATAATGTGAATGGAAAACTTAGCATATTTTAGAAAAATTCACTCATGTTTATAATTTAAAGTATCATTACTTCTGAACAAAATTTCATCTGTCACTGGTAATTTCCCATTATATAACGATTTTACACAGAGAGTACTCTTAGCGGTACATAATGCCCCCACTTTTTATTTTGTTTCTAGAAAGACAGATTCCATTCAATTCTGAAAAGACAGGAGGTCAGGCATGATTTTCAAAACTGATGCTCATGATGCTCACTGGGAACTTACTAACAGTCTATACCAAGCAAAACTCAATCCCAGTTCACTTTCTACAGGTTTTTTCTCTTTGGATATATTAAAAGAGTTTTGATTTCTAGAGTTACTCAGAAAAACAACATTCCAGAAGCATATTCCTATAAACTGTTCCCATTATCATACGCTAAAGAACAAGATTACTTCAACAAGACTTACTCAAAACACAAGATCATTTTGCTTCCTATAGTTCAGGCTTATTTCTTCCATAATACACAAACTGACAGACTGATCAGTGATCCAGTTAGTTTAATAACTTTGTCTGGGTAGCTAATACCAGATACTCCTGGGTAAGATGAATGCCGTTTATTCTCAGTAGACCCGAGTACATCACTTTGGAAGACAATGCTTGCTATCTTTCCCTGTCCAAGACTTCAAAATTTCAATAAACAACCTTAGTATTTGCTTTCATTTTTAAATTCCTCCAACTCCTCTGAGTGAACCACTGCCTGTGAACATATCAGCTTATTTTAATGTACTTTCTAGAAAAAGCTGCATTTTTTTAGACACTTGGGACCCCAGAATTCAGCACAGTGAAAACGGAGCAAATACTCTCTTCATAACATCTGCAACATCCTGGATGGATCTCGTTCTCTCAGGTCACCCAAAACCAATGATTCTCTGTAAAGTCTTGCTTCTTACATATAGGCTTCCAGATACAGTTTTTGTACACAGCATCTTCTTAGTTCTTCTAGATGTCCTACTTAGCATAATTTACACATCTTTCTTAAAAAAGTGGGTGTACTTTCACTTTCTTATCTCCATTTGTCTGAAATTGGCCACTTGAATTTCAACTCTTTGCTTTTGTCTTTTCTACTATTTACATTTTTTTCTCCCTCCTAATTTATCTATGCATATATAAGAATCCAACTCTGCTTTGATACATAGAAGCAATACCATAATGCACAGAATGTCAGAGGGGCTTTCATCTCCCTAAAAAAAGAAGTGTTTTCTTTTTTTTTTTGTCCCTACAATAAAAGATAATCATATCACATCTAGATTCCCAAATACATAATTTGTTTTCTCAAACCTCACCAGAATGAGTCATCTTTACAAAAGAAGGTCTAAGCTTTACATGGTAGGGAGAAGGAGGAAGACACCCCCTGGCTCTTCTAATGGCAGTGCATCACTTAATATTTTCAACATGTCTGATACCATACCAAAGGGCAGAGGCCAAAACCTCCCACATATTAACCTTTATAATATGTATTATCTCATTGGACACTTAAACTGTGCCACATGGATCTGGAAAAGCTGTTAAAGCTACTACAAAAAATCCCAACTGATCACTGGAACAGGAAGGTGAGATGTTTCGAAAAGATTCCGGAATATTTTCTTTATTGGAAGGTGCAAAGCTCCAGTTAAATCAGAAATTCTCTGTCTATGTTGAATGGAAAAAGGATTCTTTTGTAAGACTACAAACTACACAAGTGGCCAAGCCCAGAAAAGGCAGCCCTGACTGGTTCAGAGTTCCAGGTTGGATAGGGCTCTAAGCAACCTGCTCTAATGGAAGGTGTCCCTCCCCACAGCAGGGGGATTGGAAATTGATGATTCTTAAGGATCCCTCCAAACCAAACCATTCTATGGTTCTATAAATGTTCCAGGAGGAGCACTTAAAGCTAGATGATCAGTACAAATTAATCAGTAACCAGTCTTGTTAACTGTAATCCAGAATGGAGTTTTACATTTTCTTATCACTTGGTAACTTCATTTCCCCACATAATTAGAAACTTACCTTTATATGCTCCTTACTCATTCTTTTCTCTACATTTTCTACAGTATGGTGATGCAGGAAAATTTAGATGAAGCTAGCAAAATAGGGGCTCTTTTTTTCAGAAATCAGCAAGTCTAAACAAAGCACTGTGCAGGCACCTTCAAACACAGCTAGAGTTTGTAGACTGGAGGTGGTATGCTAAGGTTCTGGGTCTTGGGAAGGTGTTTCCACAGATCAACACCCTTCCTTCAAAGAAATTTTCCTGCAATATTCAAAACATCACAACTTACATCAGTACCCTGATTCTATTCTTATGTTTTGATATAAGGACTTCTTGGAGATGCCTCCTCATTTTAAAGTCCAACTACTACAGCCCTGACACTGAACTGGGGATTTTCCTTTTGTGGCTGTTGGTTTATCTGAGGGAAAGGTTTGCATAAACACATTTAGCCTAATTATACTGTAATTCTTGGTTATTAATTGCTCAGTTATTAGTATTTCCTGAAATTATTTCAGTGTATTCCATTATTACAAACAAAACACATATATCCCAGGACTCACTGCTCTAGGAACACGTTAGGATTTAGTCCTTGTGACCTGCCCTTTCACAGCATTTAGCACAAATGGCTGTGGGAAGTCACTGCTTTATTAGACCATTGCTCTCTGTTCTTCTTTATCCCTCTTGCTTTTAGAAGATTTTTTCCATAATCTTTATTGTAGAGGAAAGAGAAAAGCATCTATGTATAAAAAAAAAAAAAAAAAAAAAAAAAGGAAAATAAACCACAAAGAATCCAGTTTTTCACCTTAGTTTCATGGTCTTTCTATATAAGGGGAGTTCTCTCACTTCGAGTACAGGAGAGGAGACTGCCTTCTGTTTACTGGAGGAGGTAGATTGGCTGATAAAGCTCCTCAGGAGAGTGAGCATCCACAGAGGACAACTCAGCTGACCAGCTCCTAGCACAATTCCCAGATGTCACAGCACAGCTTGCTATGCTGGCTGAAAGGAATAACAGGAAGATAAGACATAAGCTTGAGGAAAATGAGTTGACAACAGAAATAATGCTGTTCTTCCTTCAGCAAATATTCAACTTTTCTACACCACAAAGAAGCCTTGAGATTCTGGACTTCACAGTCTGACACAAAAAAATATGACCCTCGGTATCAAACAGAATTCATAAATTCTAAATAAATTCCCTAAATCATTGTGGAGTGCAACACTGCATCTACTTTGGACAAATTTTGTGACAAGTAAAATTGTACCACTACCTACAGGCCTTGTCTGTATTTGGGGGAAACATGAGTCAGCTTTAGAAACCAGGTTTAAAGAGAGAAAGATGTAGTATAACATACTCAGGAAAATGGCTCAAACTCAGACCATGCTCTGAGTCAAGAAAAGGACATGCCAGAGTAATTTTTTCACAGGATGTTAAATCCACCTCTGTAGATGACCATCATCATCCAGTTTTGTCTGTCAGTGATCTAAGCAACAGGAAAACACAAATAATTCTAAGCATTTTGTCTGTCACTCCATTCTTTGCATTTTCTCTCTTTTCTTTATCCCACTCTTCTCCAGAACTTGTATTAATCCTTTTAGCTTATTTCAACCAAATTTTATCAAGAAAGATCTCAAATAAATTAGGTTTGGGGAAGTTTCATGTTTTCCTGATTTTCAGGAGAGTACTGAGAAAAAATGCACATTAGTTACTCCACAGAGAAAAGCTGCTAATGGAACACAGTAACATATATACCAGCTAATCAAATTGAGGTGTTTACCTGAGAGAATATGAGCATGAATTTAATAATATGGAGTTCTTATCTAGCAAAATCAACTACTATAAGCAAAGTAAACATGTTCCTCAGAGCCTGTCATACTCCCTAATGAATGAAACAAACTGAGAGATTTGGTACTTTTACTTAAGTGCACTCTGTGTTGTGGGTTCAGGACAACTGGAAAAAAAAAACCTTAAATTTTGAGGCAGGAAGAAGGATTGGTAATAATGGAATTGACCCCCAGTAAGAACAACAGTCAGAGGTTTCCCCAAAGTTAATCAAACTTGAGATGCAGCCTCTGCAGATCAGAGTGAAACTTCAAACTCAGAACTCCTTCTATTCAATCTAAGAGATATCTATTAGTCTCACCCATGAAAACACAATGAACAGACATAAGATTGAAAGATGTAATTAGACCCTTCATATAACTTTCATTCTGAGGACAGAACCACACATGATGAATGCTAATAAAACTTTAATATATTTCTGGCATACTATTCAGAACTGAACTGAAGTAGTACAGAAAGTGAAGAAGTAAAACTACTCAAGGGGGGTGATACTTGGCTAGATGCTGGCGTGAAACAACTATGTGCTATGTGCTAAACTGTCAGAACAGAGCATTCCAAACAAGTAAGAAATAAAGATGCCAAGCTGAGACTGTCTTCTCCCTTGTCCTTTTCAATGCTTTCTCTAAGGAACTGGTCATTTGAAGGAGAAATTGAGAACATGATATGGTTGTCGCATTCCCATAATCAGTCAAAGAAATACAGCTGGGAAAGTAAAGTTCCCATAGCCATATGTATAAAATGTTTTTAAAAATGAAGTGGTATTTTCAAAGTGTTTTAGTTGATAATAATGTGAAATCCTGGAAAATTTTGATTTCTTTAAAAAATAAATCAGTGAATGGTCTCTGAAATTCAAAACAGAGAGGAGCAAAACTTGAAAACTACTCAGATAAGATTAAATTTGAGGCAGTAACTTCTCCAGCAGAAATAACTGATCGCAATGTCTTTAGATAATGTTTTACATTTGAATCACCATGCATCAGGGATTTGTCCACTGTTCACTATGGAATTGATTCCAATGAACTGTCCATATAAGTTCAAATAATATTTCAAAACTGTGTTCTTAAAAGCAAGTTTTAAGACACCAAAATAATGAGATACATTAATTTCATAATTGCTTGATATAAAAACTAGAAACACAGTCATCCATCAGGTCATGGAACCCACCCACAACATCATAAGACTTCACGGAAAAATGCAATATACATGGCACATCAGTGAAGCAAAAGAAAACTTTGTATTTCAAACCCGAGAAAAATTGATGAAGATTCTCACAAGATTTTGAAAAATTGGACCAGACTTCTGACTAGATTGCATTTATTTCAAAAGAAGCCTCTTCCATCAGTGCTAAAGACATTTATCAGTAATCACACTTCATCGTGCATGAGATTCACTTTTAAATGCAACTGAGCTGTCTCAGCAACAGATAAAGTAAGTCTGCTTTTGAAGAGGAACAGATACGCCTTTTTTTCCTTTCCAGCACATCCCCATCATCACCTCTGATTTAGCAGGCTACTTCTATAAATACACTAACTGAGGGTAGTCTACACAGGTCAAAACTGGAAAATGAAAAAGCTCTTACTCAGTGTTCTGCTCAGTGCTACTGAGGCAATGTACTAACTAGATTTTATTAGTTATGATCTAGGTAAATGTGCTCTGCATTTAGGGCTCCAAATGCTGTGAAACTCTTGAAGGAGATGTTAACTGTAGCTTCACTGCTTTGATGAATCAAGCCTGTGCTGAAGAATCCAATATAAAAGCTGACAGAAGCTCAGCCCTGAATCTCTGGGTTCACTGAATGTTGTTAAAGCTGCCCTTTCCACAAGCTACAGCTCTGAGAGAAATGACAGATGACTTTACTGAACCAAACGACAAACCTGCTAAATTAAATAACTATTTGTAAAAATGATTTAATCTAAAAACAATTCTTAATTATGGTTGATGATGTGTCTATATACTTAATGTACCAGAAGCCTAAGTTATTTATATTTTTAATTATCCTTTCAGTGATCTAAAAACTACATTAAAATGAATGCCTGCTCATTAGCTACTGAACTCTTACCAAAATTTAAATAACATGGACAACCAGAAGTGCAGTACTTTCACAATCTAAGTATATTCCTTTGGGAAAAAACCTGCTTTGTAGAACCACTGCTTCTGTCCTGAAACAAACATCTGTGGTCATGTTCTACCATTCATTATTCATCCTGAGCAGCTGGGAGTGTCAAATGTGAGTGTTGAGCAAATTTTCCCTGGGATCTTTACTAGCTGCATGGTACCCCAAACCAATAGGTATTAGATCTCTCGTAAGAAACAAAAAACATAAGAACAGAAATTTAATCCACTGGTGTCTCTGCAAGGAAATGAGTGAGTAAAATACTTAGGGAAGTAAGAAAGTACAGAGCATGCCTCTGTATTCTTTGCAATGGACTACAGCAGTCAATACAGAAGCTCCATCTTGAAGTTTTAAATATTTTCTTTTTCAGTGTATCACTATAGAGACAAGATTTCATTTAACAGAATCTCTGTATTTTCACATGGTCTCAAATACTATCGTTTGCAAAGCATTCTCATTATAAAATAACTCATATAGAATCCTTACACTAAAATGCATCATATATATAGCATATAGTACATGTACTTTAATGTAGTATATATAATTATATTAGTTCTATATACAACAATCATATTAACATACAATGATACATATTTCTATAAACTGCTATAATAGTTGCATATAGAAGGACATGCTCATTATTAATAGTCTTCTGGCTTTTTTTCTGAGTAATGAGTACTTTGATTGGAAAAAATATGCAATTCTGGAGTCCAGTCAAAAATATGTTAGCTAGAAGTCACTGTAAAAACAATATACCGGGTTTCAAATACCCTATCCTGCAAAATGTAAGTCCTTCTTGAACTTTCAATGTGTCACCATTTGAAAAGGGCAAGTTATTTAATACTAATAAGAAAGCCTTATAATGAAAATTCAGATTTAACCTCACCAGAGTACCAGTGCCATAATATTTTTCAGATGGGCTGACATAAGAGGTATCAACTGGTCTTGTAATATTTCAAAGCACCTTTTAATTAAAATTATGCTATTTGCTCTGATGAATGCTTTTATGATTTAAAATCCATACTCCACATGCAGCTTTCTCATTTATAACTTCAATACATAGCACAGATTAAATAACTCATGCTAAAAGGTATATTAAAAGCCAGTGGATTAAATAATTTTGTTTGCATTAAACAACTACACATGAATATCAATGACATAAATTTTATTAATGCATTTGAAATTATTTTATAACTTCTTGACATGCTTTGATCACTGTAAACTATTTAATGGAAGTCAGAAAGAGAAGTAAAGATGCCTATTTCTGTAAAGCAAAGTCCAAATTATTTTTCTTTTGCTTCACACCAACCAACATTTTTAGAAGACTCAACTGCCCTATATTAACTTAAATGTAATTACATTGGTTTTAGGATATTTATTAAGAAATGCCATTTGCAGAACAAAGCCTCTGAATAGTCCACAGAATTCAATTCATTTTTTTTCTCTGAAGGTAAAAGACAAAAGCAGAAAACCAAACAACTTGTTAGTATACTGTTCCAAGACAGACAAGGTTGTCTACAAGTAGATTATTCCACTGAAGCACAGAAAGCTAACTCAACATATTGAAACTTTTTGCATGGCAATAAATCTTGACATTTTAATCCTGGGCAGGAGTAACTTTGCCTTGGAGTATGTAATTTCAAAGTAATGCTCAACATACTTCTGCAGACTAAAGATTTTTGGGTGTTCACCAACTGCTTTTCTGTATTGCCTTCCCTCCTCCATCTGGCTGCTATGCAATTTCAAAAGCATTAATTTTAAGCTGCAAACTCTTATCACCCATAAAATATTTTCATTCCATTGCAAAACAGCACCAACTGTACCGTCTCTGTTGAAGACAAAACAGAATTTCAGTTGCAAGAATCACTGAAATAAAGCTTAAGCATCACAGAAGGATTAGCAGGTGTTCATCTATTCTGAAACCTGTAATTTAAAGATTCATAGGATCTAAAATGAATGTATGAAAACCTAAATCAAGCAAAAATGTCTCAAGCAGACTTATGTTCAATGGGACACCTAGATACGTGGGACCACAAACACTTGCAAATGTACTAAATTTAAAATTCTCAACAGTACTCAAACTATGCACAGATGGTCTGTGAGTACAAATAAGACATTATCATCTTTATTTAGTTTCAGCACCAGGTAAGCAGAAATAGGCTCACCAAAGAATGAAAACACGATTTTCATGGGAACCGGCCTTGGATATAAAATCCCAAACGGGACAGGTATGTCCCAGAATATGCTCTACCAGCAAAATCATAGTCCATAAAAGTATAGCAGCAGCAGATCTATCCACAGAGCTAACCCAGAGAAACAACTGTTTATGGATAGAGGCATTCCTTCTTCATTCATCTACAAGATCAACAGCTTTCTGCAATAACAAAACCTGTAAAAGCAGAAAACTGCTGCAAATGTTCATCAGTTACAGTGAAGCTCTTTTTAGAGCATCTGACTGAGGGATACAAGCTCATGGAGAAAAGGCTCCTGCTGGGCTTTTGATACCAAACATATCTAGACGTATTAGGAAGAAAACATGGTGGACAATGAATTCCATCACAATATATATATTTTTAAACTACTTTTTAAAAATTCCAACATAATTTTTGCCTACCTGGGTGCAAGAGTAGAATCCACGTTAATTTAGTTTTCTACAAAACCAAGAAAAGCACAGGAGTTTAGCTCTTGCTGGGCATTGCCTAAAGTCTGCTGTGACTGCTCTTCAACATCCACACTATGCAGAATTGCTGGTGCAGCTCCAAAGTACAATGCAATTGCTGACTTCTCAGCAGCAAAGCAATGTGGTCCCACTAAAAGGAGAAGCAAACTACTCATAAAAACTGCATGGCCAATGCTTTACAATAAGATTCTTCACCTTCATGGTCATGTTAAGTTTTTAAGCTGCATTTTTTTTTTTTTCATGTCTTACTGCATCCCAGGTGGAAAGAATAAAAGTAATCTTTCTGAAAACAATAAAGATCAGGTTCCTGCAGCCAGATCACTGATAATTCACCACAGTGGAGGATGGCAGTAGCAACAGTAGTACTATAACTCTACAATGCAGTTTTTCTGAATATGCCTATACAACTCAGAATGAACTGATAGCTTTGAATGCTTCTTTAAATACTTTTCTTCACCTCATGATTCCTTCCTGGATACATCTTGCTCTAAATTAGAACAGATGGGTCATAACTTCCCTAAAGTATGACAATAACAATGCAGGGGACACAGCAGTGTGCTACTGACCTATGCTCACAGCCCAACTGGTGCCATCTTACTTGTAGGGAAGTACTTGAATTCTCAAGTTACATCTCTTTTTTTCTTCTTTTTTAACCTTTCAACAATTTAGATATGTATATAAGGGTATAAAAAGGCCAATCGCCTTCTAATACTTTTCATTTCCCAAAGGGTACAAGTGCATAGTAGAGCTGTAGAAAAACAAAGTACTGTGTAAAAGCTCCTTCAGGGCACCTACTGACACCAATATAGTTATTCTAGTAAATGCAAATTAATTTCAGACAGCTCACCCTTAAAAGATTCATTGAATTTTAGGGAAGCCTGCTCATGGGACTAGTGAAGAGTCTCCTAGACCGGCTGTCTTCCTCAACAGACTCTTCTTGCAACTGTCATTGTAAGCCTATAGTTTTTCTCATCAGTGGCATTAACAATGTATTCCTCTAGAGGAACACTTACTTTACAGATATTGTGGAAATGGTATAATCCAGAAGGTTTATCTCCAAAATTGTCCAAATAAAGCAAATAAAGCTTAAAAGTCAGGGCAGGAGAAGAAGGGTAAAGGTAATTTGCAAGACAGAAAATACAAAATTACAGAATCATTTAGATTGGGAAAGACCTCTAATATCATACAGTACATCTATTAACATAATACTACCAAGTCCAAGTACTATCACTTGTACTGTACTTCATTTTCCCAGAGGAAAAAAAAACCATATTTGCTTTGGTGTATTTTTTCCATAAACCAACCTCAAGAACTTACAGAATCTTATCAAGGGACTCTAGTGATGGGTCGTAAATGTAGAGCACCTTCTCACTGTCTGCACATTAGCCAGCATCTCCTGCATGCAGCTGAGCTTCCCACCTGAAGGCTGAGACAACAGGCTGTCTCTCAGCCCCTCCAGGCATCATGACACTAGGTAGAAGGACCAGAGAGAAATCAAAATATCTCTTCTGTTTCCTGGGCTACACTTCCACCAAACTCTCACATAGGAAAGATTTTACACACTGTTTCCTCCCTCTTTCCCCTCTCAAGATTGGAAACTCCAATCATAAAATAGGAGACTCAGGAGGAAGACATAAATGTGTTTTCCAAAAATATTGGCATGTCTAAACTTTTGAACACCCAGATGCTATCAATAATGGAATTATAATCTTTATTTAAAAATCATCAAAATGAGGTGGTATATTATTGAACATAAAAAAAACATAGTGTCAGGTATCCTATTACAAATACAAGAGCCCTTCACTTCACAGGAAGTTTCCCTGTGTACAAATGCTATGTCCAGTATCTGAGAATTATTTTGCACCATGTAAAATGTGAAAGGTTGATAAAGAGGCAATTAAAAAATCCAAAACAATAATTCCTAACAGTGGCAAGGCAGATCAAATACAATAATTAAATTTTTGAACTAGGTCAGTACAAAAGGTTCCAAAAACCTCATGAGCAGTATGCCCAGACCCACTGAGGGTCAGATACTTAAGAAAGAGAAGACCTATGTAATTTCAAATGACATTTAATTTACTTTAGTTCACCCAATCACTACTCAGGTGAGCAAATTATTCTAAGAGCAAGGGGATAAAATAAAGCTGCAGACTGTAAAGATAATTTAGCTTTCAAAAAAGAAGTTCTCATAATGAAAACAGTGAACCAAGCTACAGTACCTTAGGAAGAAATTTGCTTAGTACACCTATTCAAAATAAATTAGTATACAATGTCCAAGATTTAAAAAAAAAAAAATGTATTACTATTCTTGATCTCTTATAATATTTCTAAGCATCATAAATGCAATATTAAGAATTATTTTGAGTTATTTAAGCTCCTAGTTTCATCTGTGATTGACTTGTTTTCCAGTTTCATTTGTTTGAAGTCCTCCTTCATTCATTGAGCCATTACTGAAGTGGTAACGGTTTGGTTTGCTTGCCCACACCTGCTACCAGATGATTTCCCAATTGGTAACACAGACTGAAGTATCTACAGAGCAGCAGCAACTATGCCATGTGTGCAAATTGCAATACTAATTATTAACAAAATCTCAAATCTCACATATGCTGCAGAGAAAGCAAAAGAAGAACCCCACAACAGCAAAACAATTCAAGGGATGGAAAATAATGGTCTGGGGTTTCATCAGATTTAAAGATTTACAAACTCTGCATCCTTAAAAGCAACACTTTGTATCCAGACTAAATCATTCTACATTAAGCAAGGTGAATAAAAGTACATTCCAAGACAATATTCCCATCACTTATTGAAACAAAACATCATTATCTGGAGCATAGGAGAGATTACATATTCCTGTTGGATCTACACAGCATAAAAATACATTCAGATGCTGCTTAAAGACCAGCACCTGTAGCTTAATCATTAATCTAGAACACCTTTGTGCCTTCATATTGTCATGCAATACTCAGTGTCACTGCTTGTAAAAACAACAACACCATCCCCAGCCATATTCAGGCTTTCATTTTTTTCCTCAAGGTTTTCTAGGACTGTGAAGCTCAGTTACCTCTACACTGTCCTGTAAAGACTGTCAGTAAATCTAAATACTCTCACAGCAAACACTGAAAATTAAAATCACAGAAATTTACCCAAAGGAAGGCTGAATGCAATAGTATACATATTTTTCAATCCATAAAAGGAGAATCTTACAAATCTTACAAAAGGAGAACACCTAGTTTCTTGAGAGACACAAAGAATTCACTCAAGTTTCTGGATAGACAGATTGCTCAGGTTTACAAAAGGAATGAAAATGTCTAAAGCTATTCTGGTACTTTGAAACTGTAGAACTTAAAACTTCCTGCCAACTGCACTCATGCCTCCTGTAAAATATTCTTCCTAAAAATATTAGGTTCAATTTTTATAATTTAATTAAATGGCCTAATGTTACGTCATATTTTTCACTTCCAAGCCTGTGGAAACAGTTTAATTTCCTAATTACTCAAAGAAAACAAGAGGGAATTTAACATAAAATATCTCATGAAATACATTCCACTTAATTTTCCTTCTAGAGTTTCCCAGGAGAAGGAAGTAGAGGGATACTAAAATGAGGCCCCAACAGCGGCATACCTGAGTAAAAATTACGTTTTAGAGAAAGAACAGAGATTTGGCTGCTGAAGAGTGAGACTAAGAAATCAGATTAATTTTACAGGATAATCAATCCTCCTGCTAGGGAATGAGGTCTATCTTCCCTCTTCTGTTTTTTCTTCAGCATTGCCAGTAGTTTTCTTCTAACAGTGCTAAAAATTTCCACTGCTGATTCCTAGTATAGTAAAGTGACCTTAAAATTCAATAGCTGCTGCTACTCCAATTTATATTTTATATTTGTTAATAGTAACTGTGCCTTTGCAGTAAAGAAATTCAGAGGGAAGTTCCTTCATACCTTTCTCTATGATTTCAATTCTGTGTTTATCAAATTATCTTCATTTTTAAAATGCTGTCTGAAGAGCAGCTTTGCTCTGCATGGCTAAACATAGGAAAGTTTTTGTCTTCAATAAGGGTTTAGATATATAATCCCAAATCTCAGTGGGCCTTGTTAAAGCAACATCATAAATTTTTTACACTTCCTTATGAGTTAGGAAAAAAAAATTGTTCTACATATCAGTCTGAGCTTATACTGACTAATGTGGCCTTAGGGATGGGACTGTTGAAATTCATGCATCTAGTTATTAGAAATGGATTGATAGATGCAATTATGATAAATCAGCATAAGTTATTAAGTAAGATTTTTTTTTTAATTAGTAGCTACAGGTGAAAAAAGAAAGACATTCAGAGCCAATGCTTAAATGCTGTAAACCTGGTGTAACCTGCTATTTCTGTGCACTGTGAGCACCCTAGGAGGTATTTATATCACTCAGTTTTGGTACTCAGTGACCTGATGGATGAGCAGGGGTGAGATAGCTGATGAAGCTACTGGTCTCAGCAGTTGACCCTGCCTAGACACCTGAACTACTCATCACTCATTTCCTAAACTGCCATGGTTCAAAGTGTACTGTCTTTAAGCAATCCAAAACTGGCAATAATTTACTTTCAACCATATGCTCTAAACTGCAGCAGCTGAGGACTTGACTGTCAAGTGGCTCAGCTGTCTGTGCTGCAAAAGCAAGGCAAACAGTTGGTGCAGTAACCCCACCTAAGACATGACTGAAAAGCAGGGTTGACTTCTGCACGACAATCTGAGTTTCCCATCTAGGCCATGCAGGGAGAGTGGCAGAGAGGCAGCAGCAAACCCAGTTAGCAATGTGGTATCCTCGTTACTCATGGTCACACCACAATCCCCAGGAAAGGCTCTAACTACAAACCATGGGAATTAAACACTATGTAGAAAATATAGACCTAATGTGACCTCACTGTCACACTAGCAGCCTCAACACTGTCACTGGTACCAGAGGGATGGTGTCTTTGATACTCTTTCCTAACAGTTTTGAAACAGGTGTGTATTCAGGGCTGTAGAATAGCCACAAATAGTAACACTGGTTTTGTCAGCATAACAAACCAGCCAAGCAGCAGAGAAAAATTATTTAAGAAAAAAACCATCAAATTATATCAATGTTGAATGAACCAATGGTCTGTATGATGAGATAGCACTGCTGTTACCTGTACATAAAACTCTAAGTTCCCTAGCCACGGTGTAAAGCATTTGCCTGGGTGTTCTCTTGGAGGTTATTCCTACCAGCTGTGCCACATGAAGATTTATACATGCTCCATAAACTTTAATTCCCTTTTTAAGTCCTATTATACCAAGCAGGGGGCCATTTCTGAACTTGAAATGGATTTTCAGAACAATATAAAGATGAAAATGTTTTCTGGCCTCTGATTTTTAAACCTTTGGGTAAAATTAAATCTCTTCAACAGCACTGTTGATATTCCATATAGAAATATTCACAAATACCAAGCACTCCAGAACATTATGTCTGAATCCAAAGGGAGAAGTTATCCTGCTGTACAAAAAAATGCTGTAATCACTGTTCACAAAAATCTCTCAGCTTGATGCTTTGAAGTTGGTTTTTTTTCCTGATGTACTGAGTTCAGAAGAGAATGAAATTCAGTATTTCAAGATGCAATTATCCACAGCAAAGCAAGGAACAGCACGAATAATAGAAGTGGTTAATCCTGAATTTGCTGACAGCAAAATTTATTTTCTATTCATTCAATCTAAACCATTGCCAAACAAAAGCCTAATGACTAAAGTTAGAATTTCATATATGTCGTATTTTCCCTTTCACATTGAATCTACAATTTTCATAGAAGAGTTTATTTTTATCATCATCTTCCCTCTCCACAAAAAATTACACCTCTTGCAAAAATTATACAGAAGCTCCTCTATGCAGGTAGCACAAAATTGAAGTATCAGATGTGGCTAGAAGTCAAATTTAACAAGCAATTAAATCCTAAGTAAATAAAACCAGCAGTCAAGAACACAGCTTCCTCTCCTAAAAATAAACTTCGAGTCAAAATCCTAAACCAGTATAGATTTTTTTACATATTTTACTACATCCCACAGCTCACTTTGGAAACTCACAGCAGACCGACTGCATATCAAGAAAGACTCAATTTTCCACTAGCCCCTTCTCCATGTCCCCTGCCAGTATGTGTCCTCACATGTCTGTCAGTTTTCCTCTGCACAGGAAAATACTCTTCCATAAATATCCCCTCCACCCTTCCCAAAACTGTCCTTAGTTTTAGCACCTCCTCTCCTCAGAGCTATTTCCCAAGTTTTCCCCTTCAACTATTCTGAAGCTTTTCCCTTTCTGCTACAGGAGAGATTTAACAGTGCCTGTTTAATCCTGGCTGACGCTGATGGAGCCCTTGGCAGCTCTCAGGCAGAGCTGTCCAGAGTCCTGCTGTCCGGCTGCAGACACAAGGCACAGCAGGAGGAATCACACAAGGCCACACACCAACCTGCTGAGAGTCACTGTGGGGGCTGCACCCACGCATGCACCTTGACATGGTCATATTAGTGAATGCAGATTGTTTTGGCTCTTTAATCTTAAAATTTTATGGGTCAAGAAAAAGGGAAAGCTATTCTCAGCTTGGAAGCACAAGATACAGGATAAGGGAGGCATGCAGCCTGGCAGCCGAGTTCTGGACATGAGCAAGAGCAGAAGAAGAAAAAAAGGAATAGAAAGGGGATTTAGATGGAAGACTTAAATCTTTCAAACCAACTCAATGCTGATGCAGGAATTGATGTTACAGACAGACTAAAACAGATTTTTGATAAAAGGAAGTAAGCATGGATAAACTGTGTCACAGACACCAGTTCAATGAGAAGTCTTTGACTAGATGACCTTATTCAAACAGGAGATGCAACAGATGAAAACAAGAAAGCCATAAACCTTTTGTATATAAAGTTAATTAGAATGGACTTCAGATTTAGAAGGATACACCACAGGTAAAGAAATAAAACCACCCTTGATAATTAGCAAATGGTTGAATACCAGTCCAATCAAGACTGTGGTACAAGTGTGGCTCTCTATGCAAAGATGTTCTGAGACTGAAAGGATTGCTAGCTTGAAACATTTCAGGTGCATATGAGTGTCAAGGGGCAGGTCGGCCCTTGCCTTTCATGAGGCAGTGTCCCGCCCCACACCCCCCCAGGCCTGTATCCCAGTCCTGCACTGGCTGCCAATCCCTGGCACACCTGAGGCAATGCTCCACACTTGCCCCATTCTAGCCCCAGAGTGGCCAGATGACCAGAAGTCCCAGCTGGGGGAGGGGTCCAGGAAAGCCGTAGGATATCTAAGCCAGGACATGCAGATAGCATGTTCTGACCCTGCATCTTGGAATTTCTACCAGCTGAACACTGCAGCAACCAGGAGTGGTAGCTCTTACTTGCTCTTTTCTGGACCTTTCTGTCTTTCTGCCTTTCTTCTACTAATTCCTTCTTCTCATAGTTTTGAGTAACTTAAAATTGGATGGAATTGGAGGTTGCTAAGTTAATGCTTTGAGAAGTTGCTTTTATGTTGACTGAATGCTGGTCCAAACTTTTATCAAAGTTCTCTGATTTTCCAAAGTTACCAGTAAAATCTTTTTATTGTCTTGACCTCTTTAGAATATCTTATCAGTATTCTTCTTGTGCATATAAGTCAGAGAACATAAAAAACCTAAAACCAAACTAGACATTTACAGCTAAAACACTCCCCTCCCTGCAACAACAGCTATTGGGCTGTTGGTCTCACGGCCATACACAGTGGGAAAATAGGCATGGTCAATCGAACATCTCACTTCTGAGTAGATCTAATAGTCCAGTCTTTGGGAAATTACTTGGCTGAAACTCTAAAATTCTACACAATTTTATTCCCTGGAAGAACCCTTCCCAACTTTCCAGTCAAATCTCATCCACGTCTTCCTCAAACATTCATGCCCACATACAGTGAGGTGGATTAAGAACTGAATGAATGGCAGATCCCAGAGGGTTGGGATCAGTGCCACAGGGTCTAGCTGAAGGCCCGCCACTAGTGATGTCCTCTAAGGTTCAGTAATGGGCCCAATATTGTTTAACTTATTCCTCCATGACTTGGATGAAGGGGCAGAAGTCTCCTCAGCAAGTTCACTGATGACACAAAGCTGGAGGAGTGGCTGATACTCCAGAGGGTCCTGCAGCCCTTCAGAAGGACCTCAGCTGGCTGGAGAGAAGGGCAGAGAGGAACCTTCTGAAACTCAACAATGGCAAGTGCAGGGTCCTGCACCTGGGGAAGAGTAACCCCTGGCCCTACTACAGGCTGGGGACTGACTTGCTGGGAGATGGACCTGGGGGTCCTGGTGGACAACAAGCTGTCTATGAGCCAGAAATGCCCTCGTGCCCAAGAAGGCCAATGGTATCCTGGGGTGCATTAGGAAGAGTATGGCTAACGGGCCAAGGGAGGTGATCCTGCCCCTGTATTCAGCTTTGGTGAGGCCACATCTGGAGTCCAGTTCTGGGCTTTGCAGTACAAGAGAGATACAGAGCTCCTGGAGTCTAGTGGAGGACACCAAAGTTGATGAGGTGACTGGAGTGTCTCTCTTATGAGGAAAGGTAGGGGGAGCTGGGCCTGTTCAGTCTGGAGAAGAGACAACTGAGAGGGGACCTCATCAATGTCTATCAGTATCTAAAGGGAAGATGTCAGAGGTTGAAACCAGGCCCTTCTCAGTGGTGCCGAGCAATAGGGCAAGAAGCAATGGGTAGAAACTGATGCAAAGGAAGTTCCACCTAAATATGAGGAACAACTTTTTTACTGTGCAGGTGACTGAGTATTGGAACACATTGCCCAGAGAAGTTGTGGAGTCTCCCTCACTGAAGATATTCAAGAACCATCTGGATTCAATTCTGTGCCATATGCTCTAGGATGACCCTGCTTGAGCAGGGAGGTTGGACCAGATGGCTCCACAGTGGTGCCTTCCAACTTTACCCACTCCATTATTCTGTGATAGGTATCACTTATTATGCTTATTAATTATACAAAAAAATTTAATTTATAGCTTAAGGCAAATACTCAGAGGAGCCAGTATAAGAATTGCTTATTCTGTTTTGATGCTACACACTCAAAACAGGCAAACAGCAGCAATATCCTACCATTGCTGCACACACAAAAATGGAAGTATCCTGACCAATTTTATAAATAAGCCTTTCTTCTTTGGTCTCAAGTCACACAATCCCAATTTTCTTTAGCCTTACCAATTTAAAAATATTTCAAGTAAAATTGGCACCTTAAATTGTTAAGTATTGTTATTTTATACAGCCTGTCACAGAGAAATACAATAGAAACAAAAAATGCTAATTAATTTAAAATAGGCCAAGATCCTAAAATCTAATAAATAAATCAAGTTTTGAGGTTTAAGTAGTCCATGTCAGCCATCTGTCCAATAAGCTTTTATAAGATTTGCTTTTTCACTCTTGGTTCATTATTTGATTCTGCCTGCTCAAATAGATCCTGTCATTTTAAAGGCATTACAGGAGTTGAGTACTTAGGAGTTCCCAAGTGAACCCAACAGTCCTTATAAGCCTATGAGAAACAAACTGCAAGCATCCAAGTGGAAATCTGCTATATTTGATGTGTGATTATAAAATTACCCTCAATGGATCAGTACTATCATATTTAGGCTACCTGGCTTTAAAAAAAGCAGTGTTACAAGGAAAGCAAAATGAGAGAGATACATATACATAGGAGGACTTGAGTAGATGTGACACTGATTTCCCTCCAGCAAGTAAGTCTAGCCCCTAACTGTAATCAGCAAGAACACTGCATGCTGTTGTTTAGGATCCCCACATCAATTTAGCTGGTGGGAATTCTGAACTGTCATTTGCAAATCCCCACCAAATCTAGCAGGACATCATTTCCTGCGAGTTTAAAGAGTACTACACATCAGTAGTGAAATTCTAGAACTTTTCTCTTGGTTGTAGAGGCAGACAGCATCAGAAGGCCAAAAAGTATTTACTCAAACAGATGACCAAAAGGTGAATGAACAGATAGTAAAGGGAATAGGCACAGCTGTATCCTCTGACATCCTTAATACAGTACAGAGCAACACAAGAAAGTGCTCACATGCTACTCTGAAGAACGCTTCCGGATGTTGGAGGGACGATACAGAACTACATGCTAAAGCACTGTGACCCAGCATGGCATTTCTTACATTCCTATCATCCTATAAGTGTTATTAATTACCTGGCAATGCAGTTGTTTCCAACAACACATTTTAAATTAGTTTTGTGTAGGTCTTGCTGATTTTAATTTACAATTTTTTGCCACCCAACTTGACATTTCTCTTATTATCAATCCTAAGATTCATCAAAGAGATGAACTACAGCAAGATGAGCCAAAGACACATAAAAACTACCAAAATTGTGCCTACTGGAATCGCAGGGTTTCACAGATAAATATGAAGAATATGGAAAAAAGGTGTAAGTCTGAAATTTATTTTTTGTTTTACCATATAACAGAATCACAAATCCTGATTCAAAAGCATATTTGTAATCAGACATCTTAAAGGAATATTTATCTATTTTTTCTTTAAAAAATTAGACCGTAAGAGGTAGTTAAGCAATAGCCCTTACAGTCAATTTCATATTTTTACATTGCCAATTAGTCTGTAGATCGCATTTAACACTTTTAATGCAGAGAACAAAAGCAGTACCCTGCAAAACAAGTACTAATACAATAGCATCTTTCACAACACACAAGAAGAAAGGCAGGCTATCAGTCAGATTATCAACAAATGGTTAAGTGATTTGGGATTGCAAATCCCATTTTAAAAATCAGTCAGAATCCTTCCTCCTCTGATGTCAATGCAAAATTTCAAAAGGTAAACAAAAAAAAAAGCAACCTAAGCAAAAAACTTGAGCTGGAATGATGAAATGAGCAAAATTTTTGAGCAAAAATAGAATTTATTCAGTAGACAAAAAGTTCATTCCAACAGTTTTCTCTGCTTCAATTAGCACTTCTAATGCCATTTTAAACAGCAAAGATTAGATACCAAAAATCCAGGGGCTCTGAAGAGTGGAAAGAGATATCAGATCTGTGTTTAGGAGCAAGAACTAAGTTCCTAAGTAACTACCATAAAAGGCTGCTGCACATGGCAGGTGTAGTTTCAAGTAGCAAAAAAGTCAGGATATGTCTCCTCAAAGTTATACTTAAAAGTTTTTCCCAGAGGTGGAAAAGGACATTACCAGTACTGAAGCGCAGTCTGCTGCCTACGCATTCAAATTTCAAGAGGCTTATAGCTTCCACATGTCTATCAAACTCTGAGAAGTATTATTTTCCTTTCTGTCCCAAAACCCTGATTGGCATCAGACTGTATCTTTTAAAAAGTTTTGCCTGACTCTTCAGTCATCTCTTTTAAGGCAACTCATCCCACCCATGGTGTCATTTCTCTTAACTCAAAACCATGAAATAATTCAAGAAGGGAACAGAAAAAAAAACCAAACCAGATCCTTCATATTCCATTTACAATCACATCCACTCTTTTAATCATCCCAGGCAGAGAAATCAGCTTACAGAGAGCACAAACCAGAGAAACACTGGTCACTCCTCAGTCAATCAGTTATTGATCTATGTGGTCCCATGTGTTTTCTACAGGCAAGAGTCACTGAAAAACTGAGAAAATCTCAGACATCAAAGAATCAGTGATATAGGACACAGTTTGATGTTTTATGAAAAGTACTCTAGAGTCATATACAGAATGAAAGCCATTCTTGGGAGAAATAACATTCTGGAATACATCAGTAACAGCTTCACAAACATCTAACTATATATGGACTGTAATAAAAGCACTAGGACTCAAACCCTCCAGGTTTTCAGGCACAAACTCAATTTTCCATCTTATTGTTGTCCCTCTAAAGCTAATAAAATGAACAATTTCTGGAAGTAATTTTTCAACTCCCAAATTATAAGCAGCAAATTTTTACATAGGAAAAGGTTTCTGCAAAAGCTGAAAACCATTCAGAAAGATTCCAGATGCATACGAGATACAAAAAAGCTATCAACAACCTTTTGACAAAGCTTTGCCTAGCACTCTCCTCTAAAGGGAAAAGTGCAATTTTCCTCCCACTGCACCTTCACATATATTTTCTGAGATCAAGTTATGGTCAAATTGCCATGTTAACCACATTTTCAATTTTCTTCATACATTTTTACAACACTCTCACTTCAGAAGTATTTACTATTATCACTCCCAGCAGCTAAGGCTGTTTGCATAAGGTGTTATTTGCCAAGAACCTGCTACTTGAAAGGAAGACCTCTTCTGTCTGCACAGCAGATTTCTCTCAGCCTTGCTGAGAGAAAAGTGGAGGGAACCAACATAATCACATGCACATGATCCATAAAGGACAGAGCAGAAAATGCGTTAGGTATCCTTCTCTAACGGAACTCAAACACATTTATAAGATACTTTTTTCATGCAGTTTCAACTAATTTGCTGTAGAATTGTCATAAAGCTCTCTCAAGGGCTAAAAGCCTAACTGCAAACAGACTTACCCAGAACTTGTGTTATCACACATAACACACACCTAAGTGTTTCTAGCCCTGTTTCACTGTTGAAGGAGTAACATACAAATCACTACAACACTTAAAGGCTACCATTGGGAAGATCAGCGGAATACATCTCAAAGGAGAAATGACAAGAATTACTATAAATAGCATGTCTGGATATACTTAACCCTATTTTAACTTCACAGTGCCTTAAAACTTACTGAATGTCCTAAGAAAAGCAGCATAATATACAGAGAACACCCAGAGCACAACTGTTAAGAATTCCTTGCCAAAATAAAGGTATATGGAGAGAGGCTCCACATGACATGTTCACAGCTTTTTCCTATTCCATATGTCAGTCATTCTCCCAGAGACTGGAAGAACAGAGATGCTTCTTCCTTCCACAGACAACATGGAGCTTGGAAGGGCCATCAATAGGACACATGTTGGGAACAAAAATGGCCACAAACAAGAAAGAAAAAAATTCTGAACAAAATCAGAATATAACTTGATAAAAGACATCTGCACAAAAACAAAGAGGAAGGCTGATTATTAGACTGCAATCTACCTGGAAAGGAGCTGATGGTCAACACAGATAAACAAATTTGACATGAAATCAGCATATTGTTCGTGCCACACAAAGGATGATTACCTACACAGCAATCCTCAGCCTAACTCAGACCACAACTTTGTTAGAAAAGGCTTCAGGATCAGCCACCCCTGAACAGCAATCACTCCAAATGGGTAATTTGGAGTGCTGCTCTGCAGCCAGCAATGAACCATGGACATTTATCCTACTTGAATGTTTGTTTCCTTTGCATTGTTAACATTTAGAGCAATACTGAATGTAAGGTACAGTGATAGATATGCCACTGATTTACTGGAGTTCTGCTGCTCACTGAAGCAGTGTTGTCCACAGGACATAATTCCTACTTTAAGAGCAAAAAATACTTCTGTATCAGAGGAAGAGATATAAGCATTAATAACAAAGAACTAAAAAACTGAGCTCTGAATAAAGGAGGGATAAAATGAGTTTTTGAATGAAACAATAAACTTCTTCTTTAGACTTTCCCCAAAAGTCTTGAAATGAAGATCACATTCAAATACTACACACCCTTCAAGAAAATTATTCATGTGCATCCCCAGAAAAGAGTGTCTGAATGTGAATTGTTAGACAATATCAGTCAGACCCTCTTTAGCAGCAGCATTTGCCAAGGGAGAATTTCACAAAGCCCAAGACCTCAACTTCTACAATGGACTGTGTATTTTTCTCACAATAAGCAGATTTATGCTTGTGTACATAGACCAGGTACAGATTTTGTTTCACTTCTTCACCCATGATTTACAAATATGTGATTCTGTTATTATATGTAGATATTAAAACCAATACTTCTACTTCTAGTTAGCCTTAATCTGTTTTAACCTATGGCCCAGCTAACCAGCACAGACCCTGCAGTGTCCACGAGTAAGAAAGGTGCTTCCCCTCCCACCACACAGATCAGATTCAGATCAGTTCCCTGCCAGAACTGGACAGAACCCAAGTGTACCCAGGGACTCACAGCAACTGAAGAAGCCCTCTAATATAAAACAGGATGCCACAGTGCACACTTATCCCTTGCAGCTACTGGGGTCTGCCGGGCTCTAGGTCACATGCAGACCTCCTGTTGATCCCTTTGTCCTCTGGAGGTGTCCTTGCTTATTCCCTTCTATGGGAAGAAGGCCATGGGCTCTGAAACCTTTCCATTATTCCAAAGGTATGTGCAGGAGGAAGCAAGGTGTTGTAATTTTTATCAGAGTGTGGGCATCTGGCAGTTTTGGAACTTGCACTAAGAAATCATTATGTTCAGAATTCTTGAAATAATATTTGAGTTCTAAATGCAAATGCATCACATTAAATAAGTCATACTGGTTTTGATATTTTTGTTTAAGCTGTGTTTACACTCCTGTGTACAGGAAATACAGAAAGACTTCAGTCTGATTGCACAGATTCATGTGGTACTTGAGGCCAGCTGATAAACAAGATCCTGGAAACAGACTGATGTGCTAATGTCCTTTTTACTGCTCTTTCCTAGAAATATAAAAATGGAGAAACAATACTAAACCAACAGTTTTGTTTCTGAAGCTTAAAAACAATTCTCCATTTTTTCTCTTCCATGATTTCATTTGTCTGGGAACTGGATAGAGAAAATACCAATTACTGTCAGAGAAGAATTAAAACCTCAGTTTTTCCTTGTGCTCACTGCAAAATCCCAAAGATAAACACATAGTAGTGGAGTGGGAAAAAATGTTGGAAAAAAGTGATTACTAACAAGACTTGTCAGTGGAAATAAAAAGAACTGAATAAAATCTCGCACTAAAATACTGCTGCTGAGAACTCCATTCAAGGAAAGAATTAGCGAATGCTAGGAAAATGTCTAAGTAGATAATTTCTATCTCAATAACATGTCAGAGTAGATGAACATGTGTTAAGATAATTAAGTTTTCTCAGTAATAAAGAAATGAAACTTGAAATGCAAAACTGTAAGTTACACTTCTGTAAGACTTAAGAGTCATAAGTGAAATATCTTTCATTTAAGACAAATTCTTGCAAAACATCTCCCATTCTCAGAATAAGCAGTTTAAATGACAATACTTTAGGATGTATTTTGGATCCCTAAATAACATTTAAATCATAAAGGTTTTCCAAAGCCATCTTCTGAAGCTATTACATGATATTTTTTTCTCTTATGTGACTAACATTAACAATGTAACAATGACCTTTTCTCTAAATATTAAAATTTTGCACTATCCCCATTCATCAGTTTATTTCCCCTATTCAGTATTGCATCTGATTGAAATATAAAAAGAATACACTTGGCAACATCCAGGATAAACACATTACAATGAAGTACACATGCTTGTAAGGTGTATGTTTCTCCTACAAAAATATTAAATTCATATATATGTTTGCTTGTCTATGTGAGAAAACATTTCTGTTGTACTTTTATGAGGTCTTGGGCTATAAATTATTTGTGTATTGACTGAGTCTGGAGTGAATGTCTTCAACCATACTTATTTAAATCTTTCTCCTAGTTTCCAAAGTTTAAAGACAAAAAAAAAAAAAACAACAAAAAAAGCACTATTTAAGTGTGGCTTACACAAAATCGATGCTTTATTTTCTATCACTGCACAGAGAAAGCAATAAATTATACTTAAATCATACTTCAGCACCTGCAAACATTGGAGCCACTGTTTAATCAACATGCTCTTATCTTTGCTCTCCAACAGATAAAGGCTTTAACATGTTAGGCAGTGTATGTTTTTCATAATGTCAAATTCCAAAAAAACTTGCTGAAATCAATTGTTTCCTTTATGAGAGCTCCAGTACACCCAGACATATCAAAGAAAAGTATTTTTATGACACTGTACTTAACTACCTTCCTCACCTCTTCTCTTTTCCCTTCTCTCAGGGCCCTGCTTCTTTTTAACAGAATGTCATCACTGGGCTGAAAGCAAATTAAATTTAAACACTAATACCTAAATTACTGACATGTGCCTTTAGAAACAACAAAGCTCTTTGGCCTATATTTTAATATTACAATGCAAAAATGTAGCAACCAGACGCTCTCTGGCAGAAACTAAATACTACTCCTCTGGCATTTTGCTGAAAAAAAACATTTTAAGAAATATGTAAATTCGAAGAGGTTTATATCTGAGATCAACAGACTGTCCAAAGAACATGAAATAAATACTAATGAAAGACAAATGAATACCAGAATCTGAGTTCAAAAAAGTTTGTACTTACTCCTTATTTCTGCATTGAATGCATGGCTGGTAAAGGACTTTGACAGCATTCCAGGCTCCCGCTGGTCCAGAGGTAGGTGTGAGGATATCTCCAAACAGTGTGAAATCACTGTGGGAGGAGGAACTTCCTAAAGACTCTACCAGCAATGTGTCAGAATTTAAAAGCCATATCTATAAATGAAAAATAATTTAATTTACTGTAGATTACATGCACTTCAATTTGTTACTTTACTCTGACCCTAAATCAGCTGATACTAAAGCCACACTCTTATAAAGTTTCTAACAAAGTATTAACAGACAATAATTGGTATTTTATTATTCAGCACAGTCTCTACAGCTAGCAGAGAAAAAAGGGTAATACAATACTGATTTATCAGTCACTATTAAGATCATTACTCTGAAGTTGCCTCTTTTTTTGACTGTAGCACATTCTCTTTAGTAGAAACAAAAGAAATACCCCAAGTCATCTCTTTCAGTACCAAATGTATTACTTCTCCAACTTCATATTTTTAGGCATTAGTCAAACATAAGGTGTTGAGCAACTGAGACAGGGAACTGAAGGACTGCCCACTGAATTCCTAAAAATTGAGGATTTTTAGAAGCAGCATGGTAGTTATGACTCTATGGAGCTAACACATGCAAGGAAAAAGACAATTAACGTGGTCTAAAAGGCATGTTGGAATTTACAAACAGCTGCAGCAGACCCTGACTTGGAAAATAAACATCAAATTTCATAATGGGACTGGCATTCTTCAGCACTATTTGGTCACAGAAATTTGAGACACTTATTGGGGAGAGTTTTGAGAAATCTGAGCTTTTTGCATCCCATCATGGATCTTCTTTGTGTGATTTGGTATCAGTGTTCTGACTTGGATCCAGGGCTTTTCTGCTAAACACCATACAAATAAGTCAGGCTTTTCCTTAAATCACAGCCTGAAGTAGTAAAGTGATCCAAGTTAACAATGGAAATCAATTTTTACAAATCTGTTACCTGTATGAAATGTTTATATACGAAAAATTTATCATAGAAAATGGGATTTATACAGTTTTGCTCACTAGAGAGCAATCTTCTGCTTCTCATGATCTAATCAGCTTCAAGTAAAACAAGTTACATGATGTTGGGTAGCAGACACATGATATCCCCTGTGGAGGGAGAACACCATCATTAACAGGACACATAGTGTATGTTGTAATTGAATGTGACAGTCACAATTTATCAGAGCCTAAGGCTCAGAACATTACAGTGAAAGCTTCATAAAGAAGGAATGAGATATATTGATAAAGATATCTTGGGAGGGGATGGGAGGAGGAGAATCACTTTAGCATATGCACATGAATGATGACAAGCAACCACACTTGGCTTTGCAAGTGGTCGTTCATCAGTTTTGCTCTGCTAACTCACTGTACACATTTATAGCCTAAACTGCAAAATATACCTCATTAGCTAGGACCATTACACAAGGCTCTTAAAGCCAAGTTCTGAAGAGGTGTTGAAAGAAAATGCTGCAGAAACACAGGCCACTGCCAACACAAACTGAACAGAGTCTCTCCCTTTTGAAATTTCTAACAATTCCATGTGGAAAGAGCTTCCCGGGATACTTTTCAGAGGAATATCCCTCAAACTAGATAAGGGAACAATGTAGCAACAGCTGTCTGCTCCTTTCAGAATCCTTCTGCAATCTGCTGCAGAGAAAGCAACCAAAGCATTTAATTCGCAACATAGTCCATTTGAAAAGCACTTCTTTCTACACAAGTGCTACATGTGGCATCTTACAATCGTGTTCTAGACCTTGTATGAGTATCTTTGTCTCAAAAGCAACACAAGAGATCTGTATAAATTATTGATTTAAATTATTTAGCACACAATACAGAGAAAGCAAATGAATTTCTGGGGATGGAAGGATTCCCATCCATGACGAAAATCAACTTCTGAACTACATTTACATCTTTAGGCAGTATTTTGATTCTTTTCTTCATGTATGAATTATTTTTTGATGTTATTTTCTATCTGAGTGAACAATTGCTCACCCTGGCTCAGTGTGTTGACTAAGAATTTTATACATGTATTTCTGGATAACACAGTTTCATATTTTGAGCTGTGCTTTCAACTATGTTACTCACAACCGGCAATCTTTCCTTTCTACCTCTTTACAGATGAATTTGTACAACCAAATTTCTTCCATATTACCTCCAGTAGGAAAAGAACCTTTACAGAAAAAAATATACATAAAGTGTAGAATTCATTCACAATGCCATTGATGACCTTTTCTGAAACGACATAATCAGAAAAAAAGTACTTGGGGGATTATTGGTCTTCTTTTCACTGTTTTCATTCGGTTTCAAATAATTTTGTCAGGAGACTTAAAAGATGTTATTTGGAGAAAAGTTGCAACAAATCTACCCCAATTATACTTCATGGGACTTGAAACAAACAGCTGAAATACCACAATTTAAATTCTGTGATCAGTTTTCCTGTATTTCAGCCTGAGTCTCCAGCATCAATTTGTGGACAATTAGGCATCAATTTGAATTTAGCATAGGTTAAAAAACCCCAAAATATTTTATTTTTCCCTGCTAGTTCTCTCTTAATTATTGCAGACATTACCATTACTTTCATCATCACACTGGTCACGAATGCAAATATCTTTCTTTACAGATATTTTGTATTACACTCAGAGTGTTCAGGTAAAGATGTGATTTCCACATATTTCACAAGGAATAAAGCTAAGAGAGCTGGATAGCTAAAGTCTCAGTAAGGTTCTCATTATCTCACTCTTGACCACTGCAAGTCCATCCCATCTCCAATCTTAACAAATACAAATCGTTTCTGCTCATGTCCTTCAAGACAGGGACAATCATCAGACTGACAGGTCTCTCCCGATTTGTTACGCATTAATTTCCTTGGGATATCTTCCAACTCCCTCTCTGCTCACTCCTGAAATACAAGCTGCCTCACTTCCAAATCACTTTACAGTCTAATCCCACTCCAAAAAACATCTTTCCTTCAATACTGAAAGACTGGAGATAGTGTTCAAAGAGTCCAAACCACTGCACACCTTTTGATTTTCACAGACATAATCTTCCTAGGTCTTATGAGGTTGATCCCATCCACGTGATGAATTCCCTGTATCTATCCAGAAAACTGCTTATTTACCGCTTTCAAAGCTACACTTTTTTATAGTATAGAAAAAAATAGGTATCTATTGAGATGCTGCTATGCTGAATAATAATGTAACATTTTGCTGGTGTTCTCTCATCTCCCTATCTGTTTGCTGTTCTTCACTTATTCTTAGCCTCTAAGTCATGCAACTACAAGGCAGAGAACCCTTCAACAGTGGAGCAAAGAGAGGAGGCAAGTGATCCACAAATGTGAAGAGGGAAGAGATACAGTTAGGACAAATAAGGATATCTGTATGTACCACTTTTTTTCCCCTGAAACCAAGAAACTTTTTTTTTATTGACATCCCTTAAAACTAAAACAAAACAAAACACAAGTAGTATATAGGTTGAACAACAGAACATGTGTAACTTAATATTAATTGGGAAAGTGATACATACAGAGGAAATGAGCAAAATAAATATACATATTATTTGTAGTTCAGAGAAAATGAGGAAAATAAGTATACATATTATTTGTGGTTTAAAATAATTAATGAGACTTGTGAGAAACCTTAATCTAAATTATCACCTACACAGTCTAAGCTGTGTGTATTCACACAGGTAAGCACAAAAACTGAGAACTAGAATCTTTGGCTCATTATCAAAACAAAAAAATGAGACAGCTGATTCATGATGCATCAGTGAAGAGACTACTCGTGTAACTTGGCTGTGTGCACACAGCTTCAAGCACCCACATGTTACTGTTTACCTGTTGACAATCATTAATATAAACTGAGCTTACATTATACTTGTGTCCACAAGGCCTCTGAGTCCTAAGACTTAACCCATGACTCCAGAACAGCTGTTGATGTGTATACAGCAGGACTGGACTGGAGTAAGGACTTTTGGATGTCAAATACAAAAAACATCTGCAAAAAACTAACAACTAACCAATATAAAAGAAGAGATAAATGCCAATCAGAAACCAGTCCCTAACTAATTCAGCCTGCTCCTCTAATCAATACACTGGCAAAAATGCAGCTCAGAGCTAAGAGTAATGGCAATCTACTGAATGAAGTGATTTTTCTGTTAAAAAATAACCGGTTTGCTGTATCTAAGCTACTAGACTTAAGCACTGGAATTTTACATAACTTGGGAACAGATAAGCTAGAAGGAAAAAGTCACAATGATTTTTAATGACTCCTCAATTAGACAATATATAATTATGGGTCTGCTCATGGGACCTTCATTTAATCATCATGGAAGAGATATTTTTCAGTGGTTGTACAAATGTTGTCTTGGCACTAAAATTTATTTAAAAACAACAGATATACACTTTCCTCAGCATCTGGATGTTCCAAAATCACAGAACTTGGATAATGCATATATAAAACAGTTTATATGATTACATTGCCTCAAGAAAGTGCATTTATAAGTTTATCCAGCGCAGGAATCTCTAATCATGTATTTCTTTATGTCTATGAATTATTTCTATAAACTTAGAAAATTCAAATTCTATACCCATATTTAGTTCAGAAATAAAAGGAAACATCCCTGATTATACTAAGTGTACAGTATTTAGGTAACTCCTATCAATCGTAAAAGTTTGAAGAATCTAGCTGTCACTATCTAAATATCAAGCTTAACCAAGTTTAACAGCATTAGAACATTAAGTTTAATAGGCAATTCTATTTCTGTTTGCAGTTCACTTTGCAATGCAATGTACTGACTTCATTAATAGTCCCTGCTAACTTGAGACAATGCTTGTGGAAGATGCTATGCAATTTCACTCACTTGTGGTGATTAAAGAAAAGCAGTGCTGGAGCAAGAAGGTGAAATATATATTAAAAATTAAAACTTAAGCTTTCCATATTTTTTGGATACAAAATAGTGTTATTTCTGTGCTACTTATGGTAGCACTTTCATTACTGTATCAATAAAATTTCTATGTGCATATCTAATTAGATTAAAAACTCGGGGATACTCTTACTTGAACAAATGTACCTCAGAACCACTTCAAACATTTGAATTTGTTAATTTTTTAAACCTACAACAATTAACAGCATGAATAATACATTTTAGGAACTGATATAGATAGGTTAAACTTCTTCAGCAAGACACAGAGTTAAAAACTTACCAGCATATAGGTTTTTCCATTATCTCCTTTTATGGTGAATCTAAATGTGCTTTTAGCAGATGATAATTCCAAAAGACACTGAGCAACCATGCTCTGTACAAACTGAGACCTGTTTAAGAATTAACCACATATCATATGCTTTTATAACAACTACACAGACAATCATTCATATTGATGCACTACAGGTAAATGAGTAATTCATACTTCAATTCCACTACATCCTAAAACCACATTTTATAGAAAGATGGGGCTTCTTTATCTTCCTCTCACTCAAAACCAGAGACCTTTTTATTTCCTGCAACAGGAATTTTTTAATAGATCAGGATTCTAAATTGCTTCACATCCTTTATTTTGGCTGACACCAACTGTCAAATGCTGAATAGAAGCTTTTCTCCATTATATTTTACACATATGAACACAAAGTTCAGAATTATGCATATATTTCAAATATAATTCCCAAAAAGAAAGAACTGTGATTAAACCATTGTACATGATACCAGCTAGCTAGATCAAGTTCTGTTTCATTTTAGTCTTAAAAATTCAAACTGAATTACTTGAAAATTCAAAAGTCTCACTTTCAAGTAAACATTTCATGCTTTACGTAATTTAACTTTACATGACATAAACTTCTGTTTCCATAATTAGTCACCAAACATTGTGCCAACTTAAATAGTTCAGAATAAAAAAGTATTTTATTTTGGCTTATCACCTGAATAGTGAGACACTGTGACAAATTATACAAAATTTCCTGCATCACACACAAAGATGAGAAAACAAAACTGTACATGAGTAAATTCAGGCTACTTTGCCTTTACAATGTTTAATTCCGTGATGATTACATAAAATTGAACTCTGTTATTATATATAATTATTCAAGAAACGACAACATTAGAGCATTTCTAGCATCTTTTCTAAAACATACACTTGAGAAAATTATCTGATTATTTTGTTACCTTGGTATTGGACTGAAACTTCCCTCAGCTGGTTGAATAATCACCTCAGTGACGTAATATTTAATGGTATCTAAAATATCAAAAAACATATTTCGACTATAATAGAATAACCAACTTATTAGACTGTGAGTCACCATATCACTATTCTAATTAAACATTTGTTCAGTAGTCAATTAAGAGATACAGCAGAAAATCATATTTTGCTTGGGTTTGTAGGAGTAGAAGCAGCCATAACAAAAAACTCACACTGCCTGAAGAAATCTGCTCCCAGCTAATTATAAGATCAGCAATTTCTCATTCATATTGATCTTTGTTTAATGCTAGGAACAATCATCTTGAAACCAAGCAAGCAAGAGCTCAAGCCAAACCTGAAAGATGAATTGAAAGAACTTTCCTAAAGCACTGAGATCAGCATAGCTTACATAAGTATTTTAGTACCCTCTGCTGCTTAGTAATGCTGCAGTGAATCACTAGAGACAGTTTTAATAACAGCTCACACGGGGGAATAATTTTCTTCTTTGCTCAAAGAGAAGAACAGAACTTCTTTACAAAAATCACACTCACTCAACATTAACACTGCATACATTCTGAATTTCAATGTAACTGTTCACCAAAAGCCCCACTAAGACAGCTTTTAACACTAAATGGAAGTGTTTGAGGATATAATTTAATCCCCGTCAATGAAGCCAAATCAAAGATGATCACATTGAAGATCTGGGTCTGTGCTGCAAATACAGCCTAACTAGAGGGCCAGCAAAACAGGTTAAGAGTAATAAATTCATTCTACTAAGCCTCAGTATGTGAGCAACTGGAAGATTCATTTGGTCCACAAGTTTTAAGGATGGAAGAGTTTTATCTGATCTCTGTCCACACATACCATTAAAAATGGACGAAAGCAAACATTTCAGGAAGACACTTGATCTGTTTTAAACCCTCCAAAGGTTTGGCAATCCCACCCCTTCCCCAGGTAAATACTACACTTTCTAAATTATCTTCACTGTTAGGAAATTGTATTGTACTTCTAAATTTTATTAAGTCTGCTCCATGCTAGGTGAATTCTTGGAGACAGGAAGAAAAAATAGTTCAGTCTCTCTAGCTCCTCAGCCATTACCCTGAGTAAGGAATTGGTGCTACTGCTACAAGGGTATTTGGAATTCAGGAGATGTCTGCTTGCAGAGAGATAGAAGGTGTGACTTCCCAAGAAAAAATCATACTAGTATGGATAGAGCTGGGGGAAGGAATAGCCCATGGGGGAATCTCTACAACTACACTGCTCTAATCCTGCTTTATCTTCAAGACACTGATACCTGCTCATGAGGAAGCACCAAAGCATGACAGTCAAGTTTGCCCTCTAGCTTCTTTTCACAGAAATGGTTCTGCCTAGACTTACACTATACATCTCTTTTGTTCTCTGAATTCTATAGAAATTTCCTGCACTACTGAAGGAACATGGCCAAAACAATGGATAGCCTATTTAAGTTCAGCCATTTGCAGAGTCCATACCAAATCCCTGCACATCTGTAGTGTTTGCCTTTCCCCATTCCCACTGATTTATTAGTCATGACCTTGTTATTCATGCTCTTTTCTCAGCACTCCTTTCCTGAAGTCACATCTTGCTTTGTGGGCTTTCAAACATTGTACCTTAAATTTGGGTTCGTTAAAGCCTGTATTGCTCAGATCCCTTTACAGGACAATCAGAACATTTTGTAACAGAAGACCTTTTGTCTTGTCTCTCCTTATGACATTTCTTAAACAGGCTTTGCATTTTCTGAGAAGTTTTTATATTCACCAGATCTCTGAAATGAGGCAGGCTCCCACTGACTGATGCAGTGGAAGAGACAGAGAAAGAAAGAATGAACCCTGCTAATAACAGTCTTACCATTGCTTCTCTTCCATTAATAGCTGAATTTTAAAACAACCAGACACTCATCTTTCCACCACTTCAGGTAAACGCTGCTGATCTAATATAACTACAGTTTTTAAACTGATAATCTCATCAGCTCATCATTGGATGAGGATGAGACATAACCTGTTTCTTTAAAAGGCTTCCTTCCCACAAAACCCGGCTGACTGTTGGCAGTCTCCAGCTTGTAGCTGTGTTGATCAAGTTCTGAATCTACCTTTCACTTTATTCTGTAAAACTGACAGGAAAACAAGCAATCTGTAATTTCTCAAGTCTCCATTTTTACTGTGATTCCTTGTAAACTAGAATCATGCATTGAGTCTTCCAAGGGGTTGGAATTAGCCAAATATGCCACAGAAACAAGGATAATGAAAATTCCCGCTGAAAGTCACTTTCAAGGTCTAACACTGGAAGCAACAACCAGAAGGGAATGAGACAAACACACAGGAATTATTACTGGACCTTATTGAAAAACCACTTCCCTTCAGTGTTTTTAACTTCCAGTGTTCAATGGCTGACGCAGTCAAATCTAGTTTTGCTTGGACATCTCATACCTGATGAAACTGTTTCTCCCAGCATTGTCTTGCAGCGCTTACAAATTACTCTGGTATTTTCTTTTGACTTCTGTAGGACAAAAAATATCATTTAAATGTCACTCAGATATTCTGAAAAAAGAATGCATAGCTGTAACATAATTTACAGAGCAGATAGGAAACTTTTTACTTGTTTCTATCCTCTTTATGTTTATATGCATACATATTTGCCATCACTACTTCAGCTTTCTACACTTGGACTCGCTTGCAAGTCTCATACTAATTTTAAAATCTGGCAATATATCCACATAGTACAATCTATAATGGCTAACAGGAGAATCCTGTAATATTGAGTGACTGGATGATAAAATTATAAGCTAAATTCGATTGTGCTAAGGGTAAAATAATGCACCTGAAATGAAGTACTCCATAATATATACATAAAATAGTATGCTGCAATGTGACTACCATTACTCAGTAACAAGTTCTAGCCACTGTGGACAGTTTTATAGGAGTTGAATACCAGTTCAACGTTCAGCAGAGAGCAGAAAATGTCTGCAGATTATTTTGAGTTACTAGGGAACAGCTGAAGTACACAACACAGCACAATATTCCAGAAAGGTGCAGTGGATTCTGTTCTTGAACAACCCTTCTCCCTCTATTCAAACAAATACAGAAAAAGTATTTACAAAGAATAAGAATAACTATCAGAAGTGGAAAACAGTTTCCATATGTGGCATGAAAATACACCTAACAGGAGAACATATGGAAGACAGAAAACTGAGGGATATTGAGATACCTAAAATCACAAATGTTTAGGAAAAGCTGAACAGAAAAAAACAAACATATGCCCTCATAGTTCATGCTATGAAATTCCAACCCTGTTTGTATCAAAAAAAAAAAAAAAGGAAGGCATTTGTCACACTGTGCATAATATAGTTCAGTACTCACTGTAGGAAAGCATTTTACATATTAAAAGTATACACAAGTTCAAAAAATCTACATAAATTCAGGAGAAGCAATGTCATCAAGGGCTTATCAAAAATAGCCTTTTAAAAAATTAAATATTAAAAAAAATTGCTCTTTTAATTAAAAATTAGAAATTCACAAATAATGTGGATAACAATATCTAATTCACAGAGTCTCTACATTCTCCAAAACATTACTGAATATTTTTCTTAGCTTTGTGCATCTATTACTGTCCTTTGAAAAGATCTCATTTCTATAAGAAATCTACCCAATAAAACTCCTACTTATTAGAGTGTTAATATTTAAATTAAATACACCAAACAAGTAAGCACAATGCCTACTTTAATCCAAAGTCTAAATTTCAGAACTGGTTCTGTGTGGGCTTATTAACCTGGGTGTAGCACATTAGAGCTGTGGTCTGAAAGCAGTGCATACATATATTACCTTAATGACAGTCAAAACCAGAGAATCAAACTAAAAGCCTGAGAGCTGACTATGTTGGAAGTACAGTCTCCTTGTTATGGAGATCAGGAAAATCATCTGGTTGGTATATACACAGTTATCCCCTCTCCCAATTCCTACCATGCTACTCCTCTCAAACATATGCAGTGAAATTACTTGCTCAGTGTGAAAAGCAAGGATAAACAGACAAGACTTTTTGTGTAAGCCAGTGTTTGAGACTGGTACAAATACTGCACAGTACAAGTACAGAATACACAGTACTTCCCTGAAAGCTACAACTTCAGTATTTCTTTCCTGACTACCGTTACAGGTGCTGACTGAGAATTGTGCCTAAAAAACATCACTAACTCATTGTATCATGCTTCAATAGAAAACGGGAGAGTTTTAGCTCAACTAATTAAATCAATTTATCCATTTGACAACTTGCAGCTGCTGGCAATCTGAAGATACAGGTGGATCACAAGCCTAATAGTTTTTGTCTCTATTCCTAAGGATCCCTGATATGGTGTCAGGAAAAATATTTTCCCCAAGAGATACTATTAAGATGCTGCAAGCCCATGTGACATTTAAGAACTATGTTACATTGAAAGACTAATAGATGTGAAAAATATGTTTGCAATGGACGGATGCTGTCTTGGTCCCACTGGAATCTGGAAAAGATTGTTTAAGCATCTCTGGTACATTCCAGCTACTATTTTGGTCATAGGCAAACACTTTCCAAAAAACTGCAATGCAATTAAAAAGGAACTTTCATACTAGGGCAGACTGCAACAATATTCTCTAAAATGAGAACATTTATGCCAATAGCAATCTGTCTTTCCTGTAACTTTCTATTACTCATATTATGGAAGAATTTTCTGCTTCGGTATGAGGGGTTTTTTTTTCCTTATTAGTCTAGCTTCTGCTGGATCTAACAGTTGTGCTCATTTGCTTGGCAACTGAGTGATGCTGGAAATAAGCAAACACAGAAATGAGAATTCATTACAAGTGTGAAAGATGAAAAAAAAAGGGATTGGACACAAACAAGGAACAAATTCTCAACTTCAATGCAAGTATAAGGAAGCAAACATGAAAACTCATCACACTAAACTACTGTTGTATGCTTCTAACATAAAACAGCCTCCTCCCTCATTCAAAAATGCTGTTGTTATCCTGGTTCGACCCACATCTCAATAAAATCTTTGTTCCACATCCTCATTACGTTTCTGCCTCCAAATAAATCCTTTTCTCACAAACATTCTCTTTGATGAAGAAGTGTGCAATATGAACCCCATGTGCTCTGCCTCTTCCCATATTTATTCCTGATGTTCTAAGATCTCTTTTATGACTACTGAACTGCGAGAATTCAGGCAACCTTTGGCAGAAAGCATTGTCTTCTTGCAAATTTAGTATCATCTACTCCACCTCGTTCTTAAGGAAACTTAGAAGTAACTCCATTGTCACAGAGTTAAGCCAAATTAATCTGCTTCTGCCATGCTGGTACCCTTACAGTGTATCAGTACTTATTTTCCTCTCTGCATATTCTGTTTTTCAAAGAACAATGGAACAAGAAACCCAAGGGACCACAGCTGCAAGCCTTACAGATAGGGAACAGGACAGAACTGCTCCCCATGCAGTGGGATCGCTTGGAGCATCACACCAGCAGCCAGTGAACTGCAAGAATCCTGGTGACTCTTACTGGGGATAATACATATCACTATAAGCAGCAGGAAGAAATCAGGGTGTCTGGTTCTCAAGAGATTAAATGTTTCATGCTGGAAATCTCTACAGAATAAGTCATCGATTGTTACAGATACAAATTGCCAATACAGCAATGCAGACATTTTAATACTTGGTATTGGGAGAAAATACAGCATGTGTAGGTCCAATCTTCATCAGCACAAATGCAGACAAGCAGTAGATTAACAGAAAAGGCTTTATGGAAATGTAGGCTTTGGTAAACTGAGTTTCTGGATGTTCTTCTGGCAGAAGAAAAGATCATTGCTTGAATTTTTATACAAGTGCTAGATGTCCAAAAGTTAAGCACTGAACTGTCTTTCTTCATGTCTTTTATCCCACCACTGAAACATACACACCCTTAAAAATGTATTTTCTGGGCAACAACAAATTTTGATGTTTCTAAGCCAAATGACAGCCTTCTTCCTACAGACTTGGTTGATGAAACTATCTTGTCCTGGAACACCTCAGAAACATCAACATGAAGAGCTACAATATGGAATGGCAGGTTCCTTTCACTAGACAGAGCAGTCAAACAAACTCAATTTCCTTACTATGCTTTAAGAACCTAAGATAGCCACATCTAAATGCAAAGCACACATTCTGATATTTCCAAGTCTTTCTTAAACTAAAAAAAAAATAAAATTAAAAAGTCAAAACTTCTCTTTAATCATAGTTATGATTGTGTCTCAAGTCACAGTGTAAGAAAAAAATAATTGTTACATCAATTTCCACCTCATTCTTTGCTCCACTACCCTTTAACAAACACCTAACCCATCAGTTATTATCATACTAAATTGTGATGTCCTTCACTCATGATAATTTTGGGGGAAAATATCTGGGTTTAGAACTACATAATTAAATAGCTTCTATTTATAGTACTAAGTTCTACCTGCATACTGAGGCCAATATCAAGACTGTGGTGTGAGCTTTAGAAAATGTGAAACATTGCCTGGAATATTTTCTGGCTTCTGTACAGCTGAATGTGAAGAACTCCCTATGACCTTCAAAATAGTTCTGCAATACATATAAATTATATAAACTAGGAACAAAAGAAGTGTTTTACAATGAAAAAGTCCTAAAGTTCACCTAAAAACTATTTGAAGAAAATACTTTACCAAGTTGGAGCCACTATGTGAAACATGGTGTCCAGCATCTGAGCAGCACCCGGGAGATGCAGGCAGATGTGATTCATCTCCTGAATTCAACAGAAAAAAATTGTCTCCAACAAAACAGTCACCATGCTGAGGGTGCAAAGTGCTTCTGGCAAAGGGGTCAGGGTGACAACACCACTCTTCAACTAAATCACTCCAGTTTTCACTCGGCAGAGGAAGAACTCTGAGAAATTTCCTTAGAGGGAAGAAAAGACAAATATTTCAGTATGTTCTAATTAATTTCTAAGACACTTAAAGAGAGTTTGGGCTCCTACAAGTAGTGGGGGAAGCATGGCATTTTCTTAAAAAGAAGTGCTTGACTCTCTTTCCAGCCAAAGGCACTTCCTTTGGGTGAATTCTGAGAAAGTAATGGCTGAGTTTCCTGCCAAGTCTGTGATGAAGCATTTCCCAAGGGTGAATCTCCAATGATTATAAGGCAGAACTTGACATAGTCCTCTCTTGAAATTAATAACATGGCAGAAATAAAACAGTTCTACCCAGTTATGAAAAATATGACTATGAGCATTTGCAATTACATTTATTATTACTTCTTGTAAAGTACCATTGCACCAAATATTGATATAAAACCAAGAGAAATAGACTCATGACACAGCAAGATCCAGCATGTTCTTTGTTTCAGATACGAGGCTTGAAAAAGCTAAAACCTGAAAAATATACCACAGTACATCTTCATTAAAAATCCCAAACAAACAAAACAACAGAAAAAGGATAATTCAATCTTAATTTAGATTTAGATACTCAGATCCAAGTTTCAGAAGACATATACAAAAAAGGCAAATCCCCTTCTCCTGGGTAGCTGCATGAACCAAGGATACTGCTTCTGGAAATACTACCTTGTTTTCATTATCAGTTGTATTGGGTTTTCATTTTCTGCTCTCTGCCTAGTTTCCTTGAATGCCTTCCCTTTCTTCTAAGGGAATGGTTACCCTATTACTTCAGCTGTCTCCTGAAATCTTCACCAGAGTTTCTTGATTCTACTCCTTACTTAAAACTTGCAAATACAACTTTGCTTATGGTGCTACTTTGCAAATAAAAACACAGCTGCTAAGCCAACAGTTACGCATCCTCCCTTTCCTGCAGTTCCCAGACTAACATTTTGTGAATACGTCAGTTCTTCCCACTGTAGCTTCTTGGCCCTTTTTGAATTGTTTGGTGGGTGAAAGAAAAATGTTTCATTAAAAAAAATCCTTTTTTTCTAAATAGACAATACATTTTAAACTCTGCTTGCTCCACCTGCAGATGAAAGTTGGAATAACTCATCCTCTGATGCAGCTTTACCAAAACTAAATAAGATCACTTCTCAGCATTACCCGTGTCTGTCTTCATTTTCTGTGGTTTTATATATTGCTTGAGATACTACTCAATTCTTCCAAAGTGACAGTTTAGTACTGATTTTATTTCTGATGTTGGCCTAATAACTGATTCTTTATCAGCCTTTTCAATTAGTTCCAGTGCCTGGACTCATGCTGCAAAAAAAAAATCTTTCTGTATTGCTTTTTACACAAAAGTACCAAAAAGCTGGTATTGCTCAGTAATGTTGTTACAAGGGGAAAAAAAAAAAAAGATTACCTTAAACTGCAGACTCATGCTGTCCTGTTTCATCACATCAACCTTTCTTTACTCTCACAGTCTACAGCATAAAGATCTTCACTTCTTTTCCGACAAAAGCAGTTTTTTCAACTAGTAGGAATTTCCTAAACAAACTCATCCTAACTCTGAGCTATACAGAAAATATACCATTTCCAGTGTATTTTAGGCTTTTGACACTCATGGGTGGAAAGACATATCCTGGGTCACCAGAACTGGAAAAACGAACACTAATAAAAATGGAGCCTTCCTAGAAAAACAAACAAAACAAAACCAACATGAGGTTTACTAAGTACTGACTAATTTGAGGCTACTAAATAACATGATAAAACCTAGAAATCAGGGTGACTTATCTCCCCAAACTTGCTCCTAGTAACAACTGACTTTCTATTTGAAGATAGACACCTAGGCTGCCTTCACAGTCAGAGAGCAACAAACAGTTCTTAGGTTGGGATCGTTAGGAGTAGCTTTCTGCTTAAAGTGTCTAACCTAGCCAGGCTGAATCTCCTGATATAGACAGTTCTCAGATTCAAACCAGAAAAGTAAGTAATTAACTTATCTTTAAAAAGTTTGAAGTTAAGCACTAGTCTATAAGAGCCCTGCCATAAGGATATAACTCTTAAATGATCTTCCATGCTAAGGTAAATATTTGACCATAGAGATTCCTGTAAGACTGGATTAAGTAAAGTAACTCCAAATGTCATTATTAACTAATACCTAGTAATACCATTCTGTCTATTGAAAATACTGAAAACTGGAAGTAAAATGGACTTTAGACTTTTAAACATAAAACTGTTCAATTCCATCAGAGACAAAGAAAAAACATCTGCATTTCTTTAACTGCAGTCTCCCTTATTTGCCTACTAAAAAATCTTGGGATAGCCCAGCTTGACAGTTAACTGTCAGGCTTAACACTTAAGTACTTAAGTAGGAAAAGTGTAATTAGATTTCCCCTGCCATAAGTTTTTCAATGGAATATTTGTGCAGTACCAATCATTATCATACAATCATAGAGTATCCTGAGTTGGAAAAATCCTCAAGGATCATTGCATCCAACTTCAGGCCCTGCACAGGACAACCTGGAGTTTCATACCATGTCCAGATGCTTCTTGTAACTCTAGCAGGCTTGGTGCTATGACCACTCCCCTGCATTACATTTGCATGGCAAGGTTTTAGTAGTAGGGGATCTCCATGGATAGATTATGTGCTATAGCTGCCAGAAGCTTCCCCCATGTGTGATAGAGCCAATGCCAGCCAGTTCCAAGACAGACCCACCACTGGCCAAGGATAACACCATCAGCAGTGGTAGCGGCTCTCTGAAAATATATTTAATAAAGTGGGAAAAAACATCTTGCAGTCAGAAGAGTAAGAAAATCTGAGAGCAACTGCTCTGCATACACCAAAGACAGTGAAGAAGGAGGAGAAAAGGTGCTCCAGGCACTGGATGGAGCAGGTTTCCCTGCAGCCCGTGGGGAAGATAATGGTGAAGCAGGCTGTCCTGCTGCAACCCATGAAGGCCCACAATGGAGTAGATGGATGCCCTGTATGAAGGACCCCACACCAGAGCAGACGGATGCCCAAAAAGGTCTGTGGCCACATGGGAAGTCTGGCAAAATCTGTGGACCCATGACAGAGAGTGAGAAGCCCACACTGGCACAGGTTTGCTGCCAGGACTTGTGACCCCTTTGGTTACATTTTGTTCCTCCTGTCCAGCTGATGAGGGGAGCAAGAGTGGTTTTGGTGGGCACCTGGCATCCACACACCACAGGCCCTTAAAAATTTCTTCATGACAGCAATAATGCCTTAAAGAATTATTTTATATATGAGGTACACTTAGCCCAACTGAAAGGAGAGAAAGAATAAAGAAAGTGTCCCTAATTCCTTGCAGCTCTTGCATGATGGAAGAAAAAAACAATCTAATAATTTCCTCTAATGTGGATAATGTGAGGACAATGGAAAAGAATGAAAGAGCATATCCCTAACCTCTGAAGGGCTATCAGATTTATGGAAGGAAACAGACTGAGGCAGAGGATTTCAGAAAATGTATACAGTCAATTTCTGTGCACCAAGGAAGCATTACTTACATTTAAGAAGGTTTCCTATGCAGTCTCTAACAGTAAAAAAAAAAAAAGCTTTAGAATAGATTTTTAACCTAGATTTCTCTTGCTTCAACTGAAGATTACTGACACCTTCTTTGCAGCCACTTCCTAGATACTGGAAGAATCTTATGTCTTCTCCACAACCTTATCTACACTAAATCCCATTTATTTCAATTTCTTCTTAAAGATATGATTTTCTAGATCTCGTGTTTTTCTTATTACAGACCCTTTCCTAGTAATTCAGACTTTAACATACTCTCTTTCACACAGTTCTGCAATTTCCCTTCAATCCTTCCACCTCTGCTGTCACTGTCATACTTAACTCTTCCTGGAGAGAGGAACACATGAATTCTTTAGCTATAAGTTCTGACTATGCTACTCTCTTCCTTTTGGAAATGCTGGAACAGAATGTGTTTGATACACTGGAAGCTCCACTCTTCTACTCTTGTCTGAGGTTTTTTTAGTGGCAACATTCAAGGGGTTCAGAGGCTCCCTGCAAAGGAGAAATGCCAAGTGAAAAGCCATGGATGTGCATTCTTTTCCCTTTCCCAAAAATTCTGCTTGTGTCATGTTACAGGATGCAGAACCAAAAGATTTAAACTACAGCATATGAATTTGATGTGCTGAAATTCCCACTCAGAGATGCAAATATAAAAGCGCAATATGTTTTGAAAGCAAATGTTACTGACTAGAAAAGAGAAGTTCCACAACTTTACAAATGTACCAAAATAAGAGTTACTAATAGACTTTCTGATCAGACATTTCAGAAGAGAAAGCTAAGAAATCATCATTCAGTTCCATTCAGCTAGCCATAAAACCATACCTATGAAAGTATGTATCCATATCATATTTTCTATGAAAAAAGTAACATAAATTTAGAGAATGAAACATTTGTATTTTTATTTTGAGTATTAGAAGCCACACAGATCATAAAAGGCTGTAAATGTTATATATTCAGTTGAAGCTGTCAAAATTGTTCATCAGAAGAGCTAGACAATGCAGCACCTTTTTATTAAAATTCTCATTCACTCTGCAGATTTTGTAAGGAACAGAGATAAGGCCGAGTCACGCAGCTAAGACACAATTCCTGTGTTTCCCAAATTCAGCATGCCTGAACTATGTAAAGATAGGCTTCGCTTAAAAGATAAAGGAAAGCTGTGGTCAATATCCCCATTCCGAGCAGCCACTCTATAGTTACAGCATGATGACTAAAGGAAATTTATAAGAGACTGAAAAGAACTCTAAAGGATACCTAAAATATAGAGGAAGAAAGAAATCAAGGAGTAAATGAATAAACAGCTAAAAACTGCTTCAGGTGATTTTTCTTTTTGTCATCTGCTTCAAATGTGTTCTAGTCTATCAGTTTCAAAATAAATACCTTTTAGCTGTCCCTGAGTACATAAAATAACATGAATACAAATCACTATGGCATTTATTGCTAAAAATACAAGACACTGCAGTACTCACCGGTCTTTCACTACGATGTCACCACAGGACTGACAGTAAATGATGTAATTCTTGTTGGGTTTCAGGCTTTCCCTCAAAGTAAAAACCACATCTATGGATGGAAGAAAATATATTAATCTTCAAAATTGTGCAAAATTTTCAGTCACTTGTACAAAAAAATCTCGTCAAATACCTCAAATCAAAAAGGATAAATCTAACAGACAAAGAAAAAGGCTGACATTTTAAACACAACCTTAATTTTTTTAGAAGCAAGTATTTAGATTTAGGAAAAACTTGTCATCTCCACCTAATGCCCCACTACTGAGTAGGAATAATTGCGAATAATTTTCAACATGCAAATCCTCTTCAGAAAGGGAGTTGATATATTTATTTAATTGCAGAGATTATAAAAATAAAAATTCCATGCAACTCTTTTTTTTGATATTTCTGATAATCAGTGTATCTGCAGTATGAGGGGACATACCAGTATGTAACACAAATTGTCAGGACAGGGAGCAGGGGCAGACACTAGTTTTACATTTTCAGGCAGGTAAGAAACCAACCATTGTGGAGCCACTACAGGAAAAGATAAGAGAGCAACGGCCTCTGCAGGCCAGGAAAACAAAAATGGTCTCACAAAAGGCAGCTCAAACAACTTCTCCAAAGTGGAAAAAGAAGCTATAAAAACTGCCCCAAATTATCTGGTAACATTAAGGAAAAGTAAAACTATAAGCCTAGCTCTACATATGAATATGCTTTGCATCTCCCACTTTCTCATACTTAAGAATCAAAGTATACTCTCAGCACTGACATTCAATATTTGAAATTTAGGGTTTAATCACAAGGGAAAAGTACTTAAAAAGGTTCCAGAATTTCAACTACTTTACATATTAATATAAAATATCAAAGGGTAACTAAGACTATCCAATATATACATTGATTACTACCTGGTTCACATAATTATTTTTCACTGGCATGACCTTCCAAACTTGATTTTTAAAACCTCATCATTGGTCTTTTGAAACATGTCTTGTTAATAGGACATATTAGATAATTTTAGTATAATTGAGTTGTCAAAGCACATGCATAATTACAGATTAATGTACAGATGCCACCTCAGCATACCAATTCCAATATGTTTCTGGTGCTGCATTAGTGTATATTACATATTTTATCATACTTTTCTACTTTAAAAGCTCAGAATGGCAATTTTGTGTTATTTAATATATCTTTCTGTGTCACATCGTATGAAATGAATCTAAACATATTGAGCTTGGATTCCAGGATGAAAGAAAGCAACAACTGTACTACCATGCTTTCTATTTATTGCAAACACATCCTAGATCTGAATTAGCATCACAGAAATAAAGAAGGTAACTTTGCAGATGTTATCTGTGACATTAACCTCTGAAACCCCAGCTGTGAGAATAATGAACCCCAAACAAACCCGTAATCCTTTACGATTAAGCGGTCAGGGATGGACAAGCATAGTCTAATTGCCTGGATAAATCAGATTATTACATTACCAATAGGACGGGGAGTAACGGGTACAAATTTAAAGAATGTAAATTCAGGTTAGATATTAGGTAGAAATTCTTTGCTGTGAGAGTGGTGAGACATCGGCCCAGGGAGGCTGAGGATGCCCAACCCTGGCAGCGTTCAAAGCCAGGGAAGTCCTGGAGCAACCCGGCCTAGCGGGACATATCCCTGCCAGTGGCAGGGCAGACTTGCGACTCGATGATCTTTAAAGTCCGTTCCAACCCCTTACCATTTTATGATTGTTATTTTCAGCTACCAAACGCGGAATAGGAGAGAATGATAATCATTTTGAAGTACTACAGGGAAGCACGGGAAGGGGGGGAAATGTGAGCAGATCCCAAACACACGGCGTTTCCCTCTCGTTACGTCACTTCTACACTTTCATTAGGTCCTTTCTGCACTTTCAATTTCTAAAACCGACAATTCCAGAAGGTGTTTCTCTACAGAATCTACGCTTCGCACCCTCCCTCACTTACACCTGCCAGGTCCCCGGGCACCCTCCCCCGTTCCGCAGCCCCGCCCTCACCGGCGCCGGGCGGCGGGCGGCGCAGGCGCACGCGCAGGTGCAGCCCGTCCCCGCGCAGGCGCCGCAGCCCGCGGCACGAGGACGGCGCCAGCCTGACCCCTGCCGGCAGCGCCGCCGCATCGCAGCTCCCGCCGCTCCTCACTTCCAGGGAATCCGCGCACACCGAAACCTCCACCGGCGCGCTGGGGAGCTCCGCCGCCGCGCTGCGGAGGGAAAGCAATGGGTATTCTTCGGCAAGGAGATGTCGGGGTGCGCTGGTGCTTTGTACGGCAGCCCCCCCGCAGCCCTGGTCGCGTCCCGGGATCCACGCGGTGAACGAGGAGCAGCCGAGAGAAACAATCCACCGTTCTCAGGAAAAATTTATTTGCACAGTAGCCCAGGCTGTGCCGAGCCCACACACAACCCGAACAGGCAGGGGGAGGCGCTAACCCGGTCCCCCCGCTGAAGGCTAAGGACGCCGAAAACCAGACCCGCCGCGCCCCCCGGCTGCCCCGCACGGCCCGAGCGGCGGCGGGCGGCAGCGCCCCCGCACTACCGGATAACCAGCAGCGCGCTCTGCGTCCCCCGCCTGATCTCCATCAGGAACGCCATGCCGGCGCCGAGCAGCGCCGGGCACCGCGCAGGAAGCGGCCGCTCTCCCGACGGCGCAGGCGCGGCGCCGCCGCCCGCCCGCCCGCCACAGCGCCGCCTGCGTGGAATCGTAGTCACAGAATCACACACTCAGCAAGGAGGGAAAGAGACCTTTACGATTATCCAGACCAACCGTCCACTCGGCAGTGTCGCTGTAATCTCTAAACCACATCATCCAGCGCTACATTCACACGCCTCCAGGGATAGCGACTCCGCCACCTCCCTGGCAAATCTATTCCAGCCCTTGACCACCCGAACGGTGAAAAATACTTCTATAATGTCCAATCTGAACGTCTCCTGTCTCAGTTTAGGGCCATTCCCCCTAGTCTTGTTATGATAGCCATGGCAGAAGAGACCAGCCCCCAAAACCTCCTTTCAGGGAGTGGCAGAGAGCAATGGGGTCCCCCCGACTCTCCTCGTGACTAAACAACCCCAGCTCCCTCAGCCGTTCCTTGTAAGATATGTTTTCTAGACCCTCAGAGAACCTTGTTGTCCTTCTCTGGACACCCCAGGACAATATTCTTTTTTAACTGAGGGGCTCAGGAACTGGTCACAGCACTGGAGATGCGGCCTGACCATTGCAAAGTACAGAGGGACAATCCTTGCCCTGGTCCTGCTGGCCAGCTGTATTGCTGATACAGGCCAAGATACCGCTGGCGTTCTTTGCCACCTGGGCACACCGCTCGCTCATATGGGCTCGAATCCTTCTCTGCCGAGCAGCTCTCAAGTCAGCCCTCCGCAAACCCGTAGCACTGCTTGGGGATGCTACGATTCAAGCACAGGATCCAGCAGCTCGGCTCCGGCTGGGAGGCAGTGGCAGGAGGGTGTCCCGGCGTCGGCTGCGCCTCCAGGCCTGGCCGCTGCTGGCCGTAGAGTCAGGCCTGGGGACCCTGGAGTGAGTCCCATCGGGTCCCGAGCCGGAAGGTCGTACAGCCGACTTGAATCGACCGAAGTGATGTTCCATGGCATGTAACATCACTCTCATCACTCGGGGCGTAGTCTTTCCAAAGTGACCATTGCTCAGAGACTGACCGCACATCAGCAATCTTCTTGTGGGAGGTGGTGATTGTCTATACGTTTGGGGTTTTTCTCTGTTCCTCTTTCCCTCATCTACTAAAAGATCATTGTCTTAACCCACAGTTTTTCTTGCTTTTGCACTTCTGATTCTACCCCTGAACTAACAGCTGGCTAGGGTCACCCCATAGTGACCACAGAGTTCAGTCTGAGCAGAGGCCTCTGCTGAAAAAGGGGCAGGCTCCCCAATACTGGGGTCTGTGTGCCAATGGCAGGTCATGCACCTCTACTCACCCCCTGCCTTGTGAAAAAAAAACATCTTTGCTCTTTCTTGCAGCTTTACAAATCTGCCTGAATTCCTCCTGATCCACGTGCACCCAAGCTCTTGAATGCCACCACAGCAGCATGTGAAAGCTCTTGAATGCTGTTAGATTGTACTCATAGCAAACAGGCTCTCAGCACAGGCAACTGCTGCTCTAGGGTGTTTTCTATTGCCTCTCATGAGATCTTTTATCAAGAGACTGTCAGTCTACCCTGACACGTCTATGTGACTTTCCCTTACCTTATGAACACTGTGACCACTGCACACTTCACCCAGGATGCCACCCTCACAGTATGTAAGAAGTTGATGTTCAGTGTTCAAGGACACCAAGGAAAGAAGCTTTTACATTGTAAAAAAGGAGTCTTTCCACAATATTAAAAGTGTTTACTTTTTAATGAAGTCACAAGGCTTTCTGTGGTTTCAGAGGATTGTTTAAAAACATGATCTGCAAAGCTTCAAACAAACAGGCAAATTTAAACATGTAACTTTTATAGCAATTTATTATCAAAGACATTATTATATTGAAGTGAGCTTAGACTTTGGAGTTACCAAAACCAAGTTGGAGAGTCCCAAAAAAGAAGATGGACTAAGGTTAGAATTTGTGGGAAAAAATACAGCAGACAGTAGTCGACAGTTTCAACTGAGCTATTTTGGTTTTTTTACAAAGCATGAATTTATTGAAGTATTCTAAGATGGGACTATACTGTTCACTGTGCTGTCCTGACTGTGGTGGTTTGGGGTTTTGTTGTTGCATTTCCTTTATTTTTAAGGAAGAAAAATAAGTAATCCACATGGTGGGTTTAATTTCCAATTAATTCACAAATGAATGTACATATTGTGGGCTAAATTGTTGCAGACAAGTAGGTCATGCGTCAAACATAAACCACATGTAATTATAGGAGAATTGACTCCTAGTATTAGTACAAGGGCCTTTGCTGCTACAAAGGCTTATCCAAAGCTACAAAGTTATGAATAATCTTAAGTGTTCACAGGGTGTGAGTCTCACTTATTCAAAATTGTCTATTATAGATTTCTCACTGTTTCTGCTGTGAAATAATTACAGAGAAAGGAAGGTAAATTTCCTACAGAGCAAGGGCACCTAACATCAGTGCTGCACCCAGCCCAGTATTTTGACTGCAACATCAGTAAAACAAGGTACTAATAAGGAAGAGCTCTGAATGTAGTTGCTTCCCCTGTGGGTACATCCCTACCCAGTTCCTTCAGTGTTCACTTCTGGATGTGTTTGTCATCAATATGAAGAATTTATCCTTCAACCTACAGATAGTGTCCAAGTCCCCAGCCCCTGGTGCCAATATGTTCTAGAAGTTTTCTGCTTTGAAGAAAATAATTTTCTGTGCCTACTCATTCTCATACTGTGGGGTTTGGTTAACAACAGCTGTGTTGCCTTAGATGATTTTGTAGAATTTGATCAATCCTCTCCCCTGCCTTCTTTCTGCATTGAACAGTCACAGTCATTATTGCTCTTGCTGTAATATAGCAGTGACATCTCCCCACAGTGCCTTTCCCAACTTCTTTACATCCCTCTTGAGCTGTGAAGACAAGAATTGATGCCATAATCAATCTGAGGCTGCACCAGCCTTTTACACAGCAGCCAACTACCTCTGTCTTGTTCTCAATATTCTCCCCAACGACGTACAATGTTTTTTTGATTGCTACTGCAAATAAAGTCGATGAGAAAATTTGAAAGAAGTGTTTTGGAGCTCTGAGCTGTAGCTGCCACTACTAAATTCAGCACAAGGGAAGCTTAGCAATCCAACCACTCTGCAATGCAGTAGCATGTGAAAGCACATGGTCAGTTATTGACATTGACAGTCACTTCCCCTTTGTGAAGTTCACACTGTTAAATAGCTCCAAAAGTATGACCAGCCAAGTTAAAAATTACATCTCAAAGACATTTATAAGTCTCTTCAAAGAAAAAAAAAATAAATGTAAGTACACCATATTAATTAAAAATACGTGACACTTAGAGTCATATTTGATGCCTCGGAAAACCAGTGGAAATTGTCAGCTTTCCAGAAAGTAACTATTTTTCATGTACCACTCCTGGTATAGTTTAATGAGAAAAGGAATTGCATTTACTCTTTATTATTATCCTAAGTCTGGAGAACAAAATTAGACTTCATTAAATTTTGGCTGGCAACATAAGTCACTGAGTAGAAGAATTATAAATATTATGAGATTTTCCCCTGGCCATATTTTAGAAATACTTGTCCTCAGACAAAGCCTAAAATATTAATCATGTAAGCTGAACACACCTTTTTTTTTTTTTTTTTTTTTTTTTTTCAGTTACCCAAGTAATTTATAACCATAAGCTCTGCTTGCTATTATGAAGTCTGCTTAAATTTGAGAACCGTAATGATGACTTTAAAACTAACAGATTACAGACTGAGAGCTGTACCCTTTATACTGTGTAACCGGTCAGTTGAAAAATCATTCTTGCAATGCAGTAAAAAATTCCTTCCAATACCATCCATGTGGGCACCATATGCTTTTGTGTGTAGTAAGGATTCAAGCACACTAATCACAAGAAATTTTAGAAAATTCCCAATACAGGTACTGCTAACAAAGATACTATCACATCATAGCATCACAGAACAGTTTGGGTTGAAAGGGACCAGGTGGGGGTTGGCCTCTTCTGCCAGGCAATCAGCAAGACGACAAGAGGGTATAGTCATAAGCTGTGCCAGGGGAGGTATAGGTTGAACATTCAGAGGCAATTCTTCACAGAAAGGCTGGTTAGACATTGGAATGGTCTGCCCGTGGAGGTGGTAGAGTCAGTTCCTGGAGGTGTTTAAAGACTGGACATGGCACTTAGTTCCATGGTGTGGTTAACATGGTAGTGTTTGATCATAGGCTGGACTTGATGATTTCAGAGCTCTCATCAACCTAATTGATTCTGTGATCTTATAGATCATCTCCTTCCAAGCCCCGCTGCCATGAGCAGGGACACCTTCTACTAGACCCGATTGCTCAGAGCCCCATGAAATCTGGCCTCGGATTGGGGCACCCACAGCCTCACTGGAAGACCTGTTGCAGTATAATTTTCTAAAGAACCATCAATCTTCCATTTTTACCTGCGCTGTATTTGATAAACTCAGTAAATATCAGACCGGACAACCAAACACACGCACTCGCACCGAGCCCGCTGCTCGCCCGCGTCCCGCCAGGGGGCGCAGCGCGGCTGAGCGGGGCGGGGCGGGCGCGGCGCGGGGCACGCCGGGAGCTGTCAGGGCGGCGCGGGGGTGCCGGTGGCGGTCGGGCTCTTCCGGCTCGGGTCGCTCAGGTAACGCCGCTCCCTCCGCTCCTTCCTCGGGACCCCGGTGTGGGCACGCAGCGCGGCCCGGCGGCGGCTTCTGCTCCCGCTCCCCTCCCTCCACCCCCGTCTCCGTGCCGGTGTTGGAGAGGGTCCGCCCCTGAAGTCGAGCCGAGTCGAGCCGGCCCTCTCTCTGGTCTGCCCTGCCCTGCTCTGCTTTGCTCTGCCCTCCCCTCCGGCACCGTCGTGGCGGAGGACGGCCAGACCGTACTGGGCTGTGTGCAAGGGGCAGGTGCTGAGGGGCCCGGGGAGAGCTGTTATAGCCTGTTAATTACGCTGCATCAATTAACCTGTGGCACCTGTCCACCCCTCCCCTCCGGGCTCTGTCCCCCCGCCGCGAGGAGCGCGCCCGGGTGAGTTTTGGGGTGCGGAGCCTCTCCTCGCGCCGGCACCCCGGCACCGGCCGGCGGGGCCTGGCTTCGCCTTCGTGGTGGAGATTCCCTAGGGAGCTCTTGCCGCCTGCCTGAGAGCGAGCTTGGCGTCGGGCTGCCAGGGTCGTCCTGCTTTGACCTTGAGTGTCCAGGGGGCTGTGGGCCTCTTTTAGGTGAGATTCCCGGTTGCTGGAGTTGCTGCGTGTGGTATTTGGAAGGATACATGGGATATACGGCTGTCACTGGATTGTGTGGTGCAGGGTTAAAATTCATCTGTTGATGCAGAGATGGCATTATATCTTGTGGTACCAGTTTGAAAAGCATAAATACATGACAGCTTCTGGTGTTAAATGTTTTTCAGAAATATTTTCATACTGTGACAATAACCGGAGAAGCCTGAACAATTTATCTCTTTTAAGTGACTTGAAATATGTTACATATGAGGTGCAGATTTTAAAGAGCTTATTCTAGGTGACTCAACCGTTGTTTTTGTGCTGATTGCAAGAACCCTTTCACTCCTGGATCATCTTTCAGTGTGCAGTAATAGTGAAAGTGTTATGGCTGTCAGGTTAACTGCAGAGTGTTACTGATACCTGAATTTGGCTGTAGGAGTGTGAAGAGTTGGGAAGACTGTATCTAAAGAGTAACAGGCTAGATGCTTGCAGGTAATAAGGGGCCACATTATAAGGTTGAAGATCCTAGTCTTTTCATTTTGCTGCCAAGGCTTGGCTTGCGTTAAATACTTAAGCAGGCCTCGCTATCAAATTTCCTCTCTTTGTGCTTTTTTTATGGTCTTATTTTTTAAAAATTTTGGTACCTTTTCAAAAACAGGGTGAGATACAGTAGAACTTTTGCTAATAGTGTGATGCCTAAATATTGTGATTATCCATAATGTACAATAATTTTCAGTATAGCATGTATGAATGCTACAAGAGGGGATGTCAGTTTGTAAACAGGAAGAATATTTACAGTATAATTTGTGGTTTTGTTTTCATTGACATGAGAATTGGCACTTTGGGAAACTAAGCAGCCTGTAAATGATATGGGGAGAGGATGCATTTCTAGCTCACTGAATGTCTTGCTTTCCCAATTTGTTGGTATTACCTGTGACAGTAGATATTTAAACAGCGTTTTGCAAAAAAAGAGTGTCTTATATCTTCCATTACTGCAGTGGCTGTGCTTGTAAGTGGATGGTTCTGTTCACAACGTAGGAAGTGCTTTTCCTGTATAAAGTTATCGGTATGCTATGCAGATGATAAGAAATGCTCATCACAGGCACAGCAAGCTGTATGTGGGTAAGGTGGTGCTGTGGTTCAACCCCAGGCAGCAGCCAAGCCCCATTCCCCCACCTGTGGGACAAGGGAGAGAATGAGAAGGATAATGGGAAGAAAACTCATGGGTTGAGGACAGTTTAATAGGGAAAGCAGCAGACACACAAGCAAAGCAAAACAGGGAATGAATTCACCCCTTCCTATGGCAGGTGGGTGTTCAGCCATCTCCAGGAGCAGAGATGGCTATCATTCCTAGCAGTGGCTTGGGAAGAAAACAAGCACCATCATTACAAATGTCCTCCCCTTCCTCCTTCTTTGTATGCTAAACATGATGTCATATTGTCTGGAATATCTCTTTGGCCAGTTTGGATCACCTGTCCCAGCTTTGTCTCCTCCAAATCTCCCATGCACCTCCAGCCTGCTTGCCAGCATGGCAATATAAAAAGTAGAACAGGCCTTTGCTTTGTGTAACCCTGTCCAGCAATACCAAAAATATGTCTATATTATTAACCATGTTTAGCACAAATCCAAAACAGCCCCTTACCAGCCACTGTGAAGAAAATTAACTGTACTCTGCTGGTGTAAGTGGGCTCGGCCTCTAATCTGTCAATGTTTTCTGTTTGAATACAGGGAGGACACTTCCATGTGTTCATCGCTTGTTTAGTTCTCTTGGCCACTGTTCCTGCTGTCCACCTTTAGTGTCTTCTTGCTTAGCCAGGAATGACTGCTTGCTCTAGGTTGGCTGGCTGAAAGTGCTTATTGATATTTTTTTCTGTTGTTTTCCTTTTCTTGTTTCCTTTTTCTTTTTGTCTTTGATGGAACTGTATTATGTTAAATCTGCAATGTGTAGAAGAGAACCAAGAAGCGATATGAAGTATGTTGTTAAAAACCCTGTTTTGAAAATGATTGAGAAAAATAGGAGCTGGAAAAGAGGCTACGCTAAATGATACCTGCTAAAGCATGAAATAGAAAAATGGAAGTAATTTTTCTGTATGCACATAAATTGTCTTTGAGATTAATAACCATGTTGCTCTGACTTGTAACTGAAAAGAAGCTGAATGATAAATAGACACAGTAAGTGATATATTTCCCTCTGGGAGGCCAGGGAGAAGAAACACTGCAGCATCAACCATTTTCTCCCAAAAACTGAAACAAGAAATGAAAAGAAAGCATCAAGGAGAATCAGTAAATAGTTTTAGTAGTCAACACATTGCTATTTTTATCAGAAACTTGTAGTTCAGTATAAGCATTAAAAAATAGTTAGAAGTGAATGAATGGTGCATTGCCTAACTTGGTCTTTCATCTGCAGAAATTGTAGAGAATTTAACCTTTTATTTATGTCTTTTCTGGCTTACTTCTGAGGATAAGGAGAGTGAACAAGTTTTGGTCCAGGCATTGTTTTCAGAATTGTCAGAAAAGGATTCTACTTTACAAATTCCTTTGAAATCCACCTCTGGAACTGGGAAACCAGATGCATTGTAAAATATAACCACAGTCTAGATAATGCAGAGATATATGTGTGGCATATGACACTATTTTAGAATTAAAAGCAGAATAAAGTTACAGAAATTAGTTGAAGTTTGAAATTAATGCATTACTAATACCTTAGACCTCAGGGCATAAATAAAAAGGAAGATGGACAAAGTCTTGCCCAGATGCATTGTATTAGATTATCCCAGTAAGGTAAGGATAAGGATGTGAGAGCTTCTGACATACCTTTTTGAAAAGACCTATCAGGATCGTTGGGAGACAGAATGTTAACAATGGGTATGGATGAATGAAAGGCTATTGTGAGCAAAGAACAAATGAATAAATTACTTGGTTACCACTTTTTGTTGTTAATTTGGTAGATTCTGTGTTGAACTGTGTATCAGAATATTTAAAGAGAGGTCTCAATGTGAAGGCACAGCATGACCCTGAAAGCAGAGCTTCTTTCTCAGTGCAGAGTACTGCAAGTGTAATGTATGTAAGACAGTGAACCTCATCTAAGTATTTTTATTTTTTTTATCTGTACTAAGCTGAAAAGTATCCTGAAGTTGGCAAACTCTCCTTTAAAACAAAGTGTAGTACAAATATAACTGTAAATCAAGTGATTCTGGTTTGAGCTGATTTCATTGTTATGTTTACTATGGCTTTTTTGCTGTTGTTTATCTATTTATTTTAAACGTATTGCATGTTAATTTGAATTACTGATTTGACAAGTAAAAAAGTATGCAAGAAAGAAAAAGAATACCTCAAGGTAAGTCTCCTCTCAATAAATGCTTGGAAAAGAAAAGCTAGCTATTTAAAAAGAAATTATTTCAGAGCAGATATAGGGACCATTTGAAGGCACAAGGCTGAAACACACAAAAGTGAAAATACATTGCAGTTTATTTGAGGAAGCCTGTCCTGTTCCTGTGCTCAGGCAGTTGGAGAGAAGATAACTATTTGATGCAGTGTGCTTATCAGGCACTACTCAAGAGGGAGGGCAGTGGTCCCTGGGTCCAGTGTGTGTGTGTGAGAGCTGGGCAGTTCTGCTGTGGGACTGGGAAAGCACAAAGCTCACGGTGCTCACAGGTGGTGTAGGAGCCATGGGGCAGTGCACACTCGTTCTCCTGTGATAGTGCTTTTTCCAACCCACTGAACTTGTGGTTACCATGGATGTGGCTGTGTCAAGCAAGTACCTTCCATATCCTGTTTAGAGTAATGCAAACAGCCTTATTGCTAATATTCAGTCTCATGAGCTCTTTCCAAAGCTGGGAACTGACACTGTATGATGTTGCAAGTTTGATTGTGGATAGCTGAAAAAGGCCCTACCAGCTCGGGGAGCAAGCCAACCTGTTTTTTGGGGATTTTTTTGTTTTTTTTAGCATGGCAACAGTTTCTTTTGTTCCTGGGAGGGGTAGTTGATACACTATATACAATATTACACATAACTTCAGAATAAGGATTTTATGTTTCTGTTTGTCTCAGCATTGTGAAAGTGACTGGTGACTCCAGGAGATTGCATTTCATGTCCTAGCTGAAGGTGCCCCTGCCCATGGCAGAGGAGCTGGAGCTAGATGCACTTTAAGGTCCCTTCTAATTCAAAACATTCTATGATATAAACAAACTTCTTAAGTATTTGCTATTGTTCAGATGTCAGATGGGAGAATGAAATGAAGATTATTTTAAAAATGTCTTTAACCAAACTGTTTACGTTTCTTTGATGGATGCATTGCTGCCAAAATTTAAGATTTAAGTTGTGCTAAAAGATGGTAATTCAGTGAGCTGAGAAGAAATAAAATTTAAGGAGGTAACACTGAGGACATGTCAAATGAGTGAATGATAAATTCTAGGTATGGTTGTTTTTTGTTTTTTGTTTTTTTTTTATTTTATTCAAGTGTGTAATTGAATATGAGGGAAATAGTGACTAGTTCTGGATTTAGATTGAAATACTGGATGCTCAAATACAGTGGTCAACAAAGGGAAGTAGGGCACAAAAAAAGTACTTGAAAGTAAGTGTTGAAGAATAACCACAATTTCAAGGAAGCATTTTCCCATTTTTCCTTGTGTTGTGTTATTCTGACTTAAATTACCATCTGTTTTTTAGCAAGATGTGTTAGATGTTTTGCATAATTTAGAATAAGAAGCAAGGCTATCTGGAACTTTGTTGATTTTTGGATGTAAAATGATCACTGATGAAGCTATAATTTATTACATAGAGAATTTGGGAATTGTTTGTTGAAAGAAAGGAAAAATGTGGAAATGTTATTTTAGTAAGAAGAATATATTTTAGTTAATGGTTGACCTGAGTTGTAAGAAAGGTGCAAGTCATCATCTTTCATTTACTGAGTGACATAAGTTCAGATCTGTGAAATCTGAATATGTGATTTGATCTCACGAAGAATGATACTTTAAAAGTAGAGACTCTAGTGTAAGATTCTGGCATTCATGAAGTGCAAAAGTACTTAGCTCTAGAAAAGATGATGTCTCTAATGCTTTGCCAGAAAAACTGAAATAGTCTCAGCAGTATGCAGGCAATAGTGCTCAAGGGCTGAAAGAAAAGGTATCATTAGCATTTTGTTGGTGGGTCTAGAGTCAAAATCAAATTTCAGTCCAGTATATAAAACTGTTTTATAGTTTACTTGTTAAATATTGAGAAGGTGTAATAAAATATAATTGAGTAGAAGGGTTGAAATGTCACACTAAACTCAGTTTTTAAGAAGCAATTTGAAGAGATGTGTTTGTCAATGAGAGTGAGAAGTCTTTGGTCACTTTCTTCTCCCCTCTAACAAACAGATAGATAAAGATTTTATTTATTTTTTTTTATTTCAGAAAAAATATGCTCTAAAGCATATTCATTTAGTGTTTATAATTACAAATTTGTATAGTAACTAGAGCAGTCATATCCTTAGAAGGCTTGTTGTATGTTCCTTATGAATTTTTAAATTTGTTCCTTGTACCTCTTTATGAACTCTTGATGTAAGCCACCCTTTGGAAGACCAGGAATAGCAGAATGAACATTTTACATACCTGATGTACTTGCATCAGAATGTGCTCAGTGATAGACTTAGGTTTATTCCAGTCTTTTTTCTGCAAAGAACATGCAAAAGAAGGAAAAATATATTCAGTTTCTTTTTACTGACAGTTTATGTAATAATAAATAAACTTGTTTTGTAGTTTGATAAGTAGGGAGGGTGCACATCCAGTTGGGTACCTAAGCTAATCTCTGTAGTACAAGCCATAGGTTTTCTTGCATTTAGTTCTTTTTTGATTTGAGATTCACTTCCAGGAAAACATCTTGTTTTGGTTTAGAAGTTGCTAGTATGGGTAATGCATAGATTATTATATGGATTTGATTTAATGTAATTTTGTTGTGAAAGAAATTTGAACACTTAAGGCAGAGGTGTTTTTTCTATGGAAAAATATAATGTGCTGTGTCCACTTTTGAATATGACTAGGTAGAAAAGTGTACTGAGAAGTTATTAATCACAATTAATCACAATATTATTAATAATTATATTATTAATAACTAAGTTAATAATAACTTACTCTTACTAAGTGTTGTAGACTGTTGCAGGATAGTAATGACATAATGGCTAGTAATAGTTAATAATACTATCAGGTGGGGTTCTTCTGTTTTGTTTGTTTGTGTAGTATGGGGGAGAGTCTCCTTTCATTATTCTACTGAATAGCAGTTGGCCAAAATAACAAGCTCAAATGGTTCTTTTTCTTCAGGAGACATTAGAGATTCCTGTTTGAAAAATTCTGAATAGGAGGATTCTGTAGAAAGTCAATCTAGAAAGAGAGTAGAAAGAGAGCTGTAACTGGAAAATCTTTATCTGTGGTTATAGAAAAATGTATGGGTTTTTTTATATTTGAATTTTATCTGAAGAGTCTGGTTTGGGATTTGAAGGACTTATTTTGCTATTCATGTCGTTAAATGCTTCTGAGGGGAAACAAAGCATAATAATTTACCAAATGACAAAGCTTCTGTTTTCCTTGTATTCAAATCTGTGTTTGTATTGAGTGTATTTAAATACAAATGTTTTTCTGCAGTTGCTGACTTAATACGTGGGCACTATACAAGACTTAAAAAGCAATAGCGCTACAGTGAAATTAGAATTTTTTTGTCATCTGCTTTTTAATTGTCTACTAGTTCTTTTGCTGTGCATCCCATAGCCACCCTTGGCATGGTACACAGTTTTAAAAATGCCTTGGAATATTACATTACAAAGCAGAAACCCTGAGCAATTCAAAGGAGCAAGCTTGTGAGCTCAGATTCTTACAGTACTTTGAACAAATCTTGAGATTTATTGAAGTGACTTGATGTATGCAGATTTGTGCTCCACAATCAGCCACTGGACCTGTACCAGTATTTTGGTATTGCAGATTGGTGTGAAGTACGTAAATAGAGAAATTAGGTGATGCTTGAAAAATATAAGAGTGGAATAGTAGTAAATCAAACCTGAATATGAGTTTTGGGGGAAAATAGATAAGGGAGAGCTTATGAATCAAGTCTTATAATCTTGTGACTAAATCAAAACAGAATTTAGATAAAAACTGCATTTATAGAATTGATTTCATGAAACTCCTGTTCTTCTTCATGTTCCTTTGGCTTCAGTGAAAAACATTTAGAGCCTCTTAAACAGGTGAATAATTTGTGTTGAAGTGAGACAGAGGCCCTTAGGTAGAAAAGTTATGAAGAATGAGCACCTGCTGTGGAAACACAACTGAAGCAGCATTGTTTTAAGATGACTTGGAGCAAAACCAATGCCAGCTCATTGGTGAAGGGAACCAAAGGCTGCTCTGGGAATACACTATGCACAGCCCTGAGCAAAAGAAGATCCACAGCCCCAGACACCTGCTTTCCTTGTCACAGTCGCATGCAAAGGCTTCACAGGCATCCAGGTATACCCAGAACTGTGTGGTATCTGCATTTTAATCCCTGCTAGAAGGTAAAGTAGAAAGTAGTAGGTGTCAGGACCTACTTCTGCAATCACTTATGATTTAAATATAATTTTATGAAATTATTTGAAAGTGTATCATACATCTTAGGTAGTTTCTTCCTCATTGATAATAAGCTTTCTGCTGGGGCAGAAAGCATACTTACTTTTTGACATCCATTTAAAAAGCCGTGGCCATCTAACAGGTCAGTGATTGCCTATGCCAGACTCATGAGAACGGCTTAACCTTCAATCTGAGAAGCTTGGCTCATCTCATCTGGTATACAAAAAGGGGGGAAAAAAAAACCCAAAAGATGGTGCTTTTCATACTTTTGTTTAAAAAGAAAAACAAATAAAGAACAGTCCAAGGAAAGTTGGCCCTCATGCCAAATGGTGGTTTTTTAATGACAAGATAAATGCTTTGTTCCATGGGCTGTGAAGTGGTGTAGCAGAAAATCCTATTTTTCAATTTATTTTTTTTTTAATCTATCAAATTTTATTATTTATCTCATTTTTTCAAAGTAGTAAACTATGGAAGAATAAGGGTGTGTTACTTATAAGGAAATAGACACTACCAAATTTTACATTGTATTGAAATACCAACTGTAAAATCAAATGTTTTTAAATCTGCATTTTTAATATAGATGAAGAGAGCAGGAAAGTATTGATAACAATATATTATAGAAACATGAAAAGATTAAAAACTACATTGTGAAATATCTTCAGACTAAACAAAAAGAAAACCATAGTAAACAAGTTTATTTTTATGTATGAGAACTAATAACAATGGGCATTCCTGTAATTTTAATAATTGTAGAATAGAAGTAGTCCAAAGTTTATAAAAATAATACATAACATTTACATAGTATCCTCTCTGGGTGCCTCACTTAGTATGGCTACTCATGATTTGTCAAAAACTGAGATTTCATTGTGGGGAAAAGTATGCAAGAAATTCTTTGCATAAGTTCTTTTTAAAAACACCCAACTTTTTTAAGATAGAAAAATGAGACCATAACTGTAGAGTAGTAAGAAAAGAGTTTTTTCTTCTCTATACAAAACTTCGTAATGATGAAATTTGCGCAGCCAGTGTGCAGTAGGTGTGTCTTAAAGCATAGTTATTCAGTCAAAGATATTAATGTATTTTGTTTTTAAAATCAAGGGATTGCTCTGACTAGTTTATAAGTCTGAAAGGAAGCTGTTTAACCCTGTGCTCTACCTAGTTTGTTTAAGGTTTGATAATCCTTTATCAACCCACTCTCAGCTCTCAGGTCCTTCAAGGACTTCCTCAACTTGAGGAAGGCAGAGCCCTATCTTCCACTTAGCCATAAGTGGTTGTATTTATGCTTTAGCTGAATAAAAAGGATTCTGACGCATTCTGCACTCAAAAAGAATTATTTACTGTGTCAAGTACTTTCTCCATCTAATGTGCCTTGAAAAATTGGAATTGTGCTGCTTTTATATGTTGGTTCTTCTTTTTTCGGTGTTAATACTGTATTTCACTTTTGGAGATCAGACTTTGGCGGTTGTGCAACTGTCTCTTTGAGAAATCTGTTGGCATTTTACAAGCTTTCCAGAACAAACCTGATCTTTTTTGGGATTTAATCCAAAAATGGTTATTATGAAATGAAACCACATGAAAAGTTTGGTTTTTTTAAATTAAAAGTGGTATCTAAGTGGTTTATGCAAGTGAGATATTGTGAAATCTATCAATTTGACACTCAGAATATGTGTTTTTAATAATGGTTTACATTTCTGTTCTGTCTTGGAGACAGTCTGTCATTATTATTCCGCCATCAGAATCAAGAGTACAGAAACCTTGTAAATTTTGGCCTTTTTATTCACTCCTTCCATCCAGATCTTTTTATTTTGTCTGCCACTTTCTTGTTTTTCTCTGTTCTTGCAACTTTCCTTATCATACCTGGAAGACAGTCTGATGAATACTACTTCTTTATACCTGTTCCATGTTTTGTTTGCTTTTTTTTCAGCCTGCACTTCTGCACATGATTTTGTCCCCATTTCTCTTTAATCGAGACAGGAGAGAACAGCATCTGTTGAATGTGAAATTTCTTCTGAAGCCAAGTACAAAAGAGATCCCAAAAGATTTCCCCCAATAATACCCCCATTAAAAGGGGCACCAAATCTTCCTTTTTCACAGATGTTGTATTTGCTTGGGGTGAATGTAACCTTCAAAACCCATTTATTTTAAAAGGTTATTGAACCCCTGTTATTAAAAAAAAAAAGCAGTCTATGACATATGAAAGTACTGGTGGTGTTTCTGGAACTAGAATATGTTAATTACTTGGTGTAGACTACCACACCATGAAAATATATTGAGCAAATTGCAAAAACCTATGAGTACAAAACTGGTAAACGTGTACTTTTGTTGTGCCTGGATGACAATAATGTAAAAACAAAGTAGAGTTGCATCACTGGATTAGAATAGCAAGTCTTGTAAAAGGAAGTGTTGATGCACAGCAGTCCTCTTGAATAGTGTGTAACTATTGTATTGTATGTATACTTCAGTTTTGTCTTCTGCTTGGAAGTGATTCAGAAAGATTGCTGTCCTCTGTTTGCAGAAATACTGGTTTGTTGAAAGGTAGGGGTTTCTGGTGGTGGACCCAGAGGAAGTAAAAAAGAAAATGAAAAATCACTTTGTTGCATTGTTTAGAACAATGCATTAAATTTCTAGGGATTTTTGTATTATTTGTTTGGGATTTTTAATAGGACTTAATGATGGACTGTGTGTTAAATACTTGTTAATACTTGTTTGCATTGTGTTAGCTTTTGTTTATGGTTTGTTGTAACCTGATTTCTGATTTTTTTTTAATGTCTTTAAGGAAAATGTAGTGCTTTTTATACATATTTTAACAATATGTTTTGGGAACGATGGTTTCAGGGCTTTTTTTCTTTTGTATTTTGAATAGGTAATGTCTGTACATGAATTGCAAGCTGGTCTCTAGTGGGGACACCGTGGGAGGATGAACACGGAGGAGCTGGAGCTACTGACTGATTCCAAGTACAGAAACTATGTAGCAGCTGTTGACAAAGCACTGAAGAACTTCGAATATTCCAGTGAATGGGCAGATTTAATATCAGCACTTGGGAAGCTAAACAAGGTATGCCTGGAAAGTGCTCTTAAAAAGATTCAGGAATTGCAAAAGGTACTGTTTTAACAGTACAGAAGTGCAAGCTTCCATCCCTCTAATACTCTAGCAAATATTTCAACAGTCTGAGCCAAATGTTGGGTGTGTGCAAGGAGCAAACAAATCAACCAAACACCTTTCTAAGACCTAGAGTTTAACCCTTTGTAGTTGTAAATAAAGGGAGAAGTTATTTGCATTTCTAGTAAACATCTAAAGTAAAACATCTCTCTTATTAGTAACATTTACTTCTAATATCATTCAGTGTTACAGAAATAATGTAAAAAATAGTAAGTGTTATAAATATCAGCAGTATTTTTTTGAAGCATGAGTTCTAAAATGAGGCTCAAATCATTCATGAATTTCATGAATTCAAGAATGTTCTTGTTCTGATTAATTTTAACAGTAAAGTTTAATGGGCTATATCATTGTAATCTTTAATAGCAGTTTACAAATGAATACAGGTCCTGATATCCATAAAAATCTTATTTTAGTCAGTTGTATGTGTTTCTAAGCTGCCCCACCCAGGAAAATGATGCTATAGTTGCAAGTGGCATCCTTATTTTGTATAAACTCTTGTTTCTTTTTTTTTTTTGATTGTAGCAGTTCTTGCTGCTTGTTTGTGCAAAATGTGAAGGCTATGATATGGAGAAAAAAACAACCCAAATATGTAAAAGCAACTTTGTTTTCCAGTCCTGAAGTGATTATGTATTTTCAGACAGTGGTAACATTTTGTATGTGATCTCACTCTATGGCATTCTCTTAGAGCTATCCCAGATTCATGACCCACAGTTTAATAGTCCTCTTTGAACTAGTGATAATGGATTTTATCAAATGGCAATACCAATTTTTGTCCTTAAATGGATGAGTAAATGACAAATGGACAAGCTGTAGGCAAGAAGCCCCATTACAAGTGAAGTTTTAAATACCTTGTCCATTTCACCCTTTCATGAGTGCACAAGTGAAAGGGATGGCAAAGAAAAAGCTCCATGATAGATTTTAATAGCCTTGGGTTTTTTTACTTGAAACCTATGTTTGTGTGGTGACTTACTGAACATGTCCAGGAACTCCTTTATAAAATGTGCATTTGATGTTTAACTTCTTTTGTGCTGTTTTTCTTTATGTGCTGATTTACCAGGTGCTACAGAACAATGCCAAGTACCAAGTAGTACCTAAAAAGCTGACGATAGGCAAGCGCTTGGCGCAATGTCTGCATCCAGCTCTGCCGGGTGGGGTTCATCGGAAGGCACTTGAAACATATGAAATCATCTTTAAAATCATTGGACCCAAACGCTTGGCCAAAGATCTGTTCCTGTACAGGTACAATATTTAAAGCAATTCTCTTCCAAATGTGCAGTCCTTTTGTTTTCCTGCATTTTATATTCGTGGTATTACTTTGTTATATAGCAAGAATCAATCAAGAACCAATTTCTTTCCCTCATGTTATTGGTAGTTGTCTGGTAGTTTTCTTCTGAATATTGTATAATGGAAGATAAATGGATCACCTAAATTCTTGTTAGGAACTGTTTTTAGGGCAAGAAAACCTAGAATTTATTATTTTTTCATTCAAATAAAGTTTTCTTCCTGTATTTACAGTATATATAGTAATTGAAATGTTAACACCTCATATTAACATTACATTTTCCAATTTTAAGTATTGTTGGAAAAGAATTTGAGTATAGTTTGTTACAAGAGACTATATCATCAAATTAACAGCAGAAAGATTTTGTTTTGTTAGCATAAGGGGCAAGTACAAACTTTTTCTCAGTCTCTGGAACTGATGGTAATGAAAAGGAAGGATAACCTTGAAAAGTTAGGTTTAGTCAGCTTATACTGGTTCCTAAACCTCTATTACGAGGTGTACATTTTTGATTGGGTGAGATGGGCAAGAAATTAAGTTACTTATATAATTGAGGGTGTGTGCACACTGTCACATATGGTTCTTAATCTTGACCCATCCCTAGAGATTAAAATTTCATTGCTTTGAGAAATAAGGGGATAAAATAGAATTCTGTTTAGGTAGAAAAGGTGTGCACTAATGCTTGGTAAGAAATTGTATGCCTTAACATCAGCTCTTCTTTCTTGCATTGTCATGATGTTTATGTATAATTACATTGGGGGTGGGGGGGAGTGTTTAGGTTCTCTGTTTCCACATGTTTTAAAAGACACTGTGAACTCATAGCTCATGTTTTTTGCTTGTACAGTGATTCAGTAGCTGCAAGATCTCATTAACAGCAAGTTCTAGGGTAATGGAAAATGCTACCTTGTATAATCTAACTAAAAGCTATTGTTACTGCTGCTAGGGCAAAGACAGACATTCACATTAAGGCATTATCAAAGGTTCCAGTATTTGTCATGAAAGCAGAATGCCAGTGTCTGAACATCAAATCTTGAAGTGTGAGTAATAGCCTTACAAAGAGTGGCTGTGGGTTAGTGGGCTGCTTATTGAATAAAAAGACATTTTCTATAGAAAAAGAAGCCAATTGACAATGGTGAAAGACAAGTTCTTCTAGACAGATAAAGGCAAAAATAATTTTTACCATAAGTTTTATAATTTGGAATAAGTTTTGTAGGGTTTTTCCTCTATCATGGACAGCATTCTATCTATATAGATATTTCTTTTAATAGTAGATTTGTAGGTGTACATTTTAAGACCCTTTCCTTAAAATTACCTTTTTTACTGTTCTTTGATTTTCTTGATATGTCAGGGTCTTCTAACCTGAGTCCTGAAAGATTTTGAAAATTGAAGTTGTGTTCACATGCATTTGATTATTGGTACAGTTTGTAATAATTAATGATATTTAATAGCAATAGCAAATATTATTTTAGTATCTTCTCAGTAGGAGATGAACTTACACTTGCATTCAAGTAAATTCAGAACATACTTCCAGTGTTTTCAGTCCTTTACAGGCTGTGTTTTGAACAGCATTTTAAATAGGGTTTATTGTTAATTTTAGAATCTGTTTTCAGACTCAATTTCTGAAGTAAATATATATTTTGATGCCACTTAACAGTATAAATATCTTAAATTTTAAATTATTCTTATCCAGTCTTGTTTTATTTTGTATTAAATGAAAAGAAAGTGTGTTTTTACAAATACAATTTTCATTGTGATGTGGTTCAATGTGGGCAAAATCAACACTTTGTCATGCAGAGATGCTTCTTGTTTATCAAATTTGTTTTATTGGTGAAAGACAGTCATCTCTGGGTCTTCAGTGCTTGTTATCACAATAGGAATCAAGCTCATATTATTATCTTTGGGATACCGAGCTGGCCATCCAAAGGCAGTTATACTGTGTGGTGGTCTATGCCTATGCACAATTCTAAGATAAAAATCTGATGCTTATAATAACTACACTGGATGTGCCTGTAGCAGTCTTTAGAGAGAAATAAAATTGTCACATGAAAAGCTTCTTTAAAAAAGTTAAAATTTATTTTTCACAGTTCTGGGCTATTTCCGCTCCTTGCCAATGCTGCGATGTCTGTGAAGCCAACATTATTGAGTCTGTATGAGATTTATTACCTCCCTTTGGGGAAAACATTGAAACCAGGACTGCAAGGACTGTTAACTGGGATTCTGCCTGGGTTAGAGGAGGGATCAGAGTATTATGAAAGGTAAGGATACTTATGTTAATCAGGTGATAAGCTTGATGTGGGGGGGGTTGCTGTAACTTTTCACTCTCTACTTGTATATAGATTTTATTGTTTTCAAGGTGTTTGCTTTTTAATTTGATGCTGTCTTATTAATTGCAACAGAATGATATGGTAGGAGGTTCTTAGCATTAATTAGGGCAAATTAACTGTTAGTTGTTCCTGCTAGTAGTTATGGAAAGGGAATCAGCATTAAGCAGACTTAGTGTTATATGACAGTCTCTTCTCCCAGGTAGCAAGCAATAGAACAAGAGAAAATGGCTTCAGGTTGTTCCAGGAGAGACTTAGGTTGGATATTAGGGAAAATTACTTCACCTAAAAGGTTGTCAAGCATTGGAACAGGCTGCCTGGGCAAGTAGTGGAGTCACCATACCTGGAGGTATATAAAAGTCATGTAGATGTGGCAGTTTGGGACATGGTTTAATGGTTGATTTTGCAGTGCTGGGTTGGACTTAATGATCCTGAAGGTCTTTTCCAACTTAAACAATTCTATGACTCTTGTTACGGGTTGACATACGTAACTGCAACATCTGGGCTGCTGAGATAGCACCTTAACATATTAAAGGGTGAAATTACACTCCAACACTTAGAATTCTTGGAATTGTTCACATGCTTACATATTCTTGATATTTCCAACTTCAGAAACTTGAGTTTTCACAACTTATATGTGAAGAGCAATTCAACACTGTCTTTTTCTATTTCTGTGTAGGCAGACACACAGTGTAGTTGGCATCCCTACAGCAGGGAGCAAGGTCTATCCAGCTTGCCTCCTGGGGCCTGCCATAGGGTGTAGAGGCGCTGCCACATGAGGTGGAGGAAATGAGGACAGGAGAAGGGATTGCTTGTGCTCAAAGAATTGGGGTATTTTTATGCCCTGTTATTACCATAAGGATTCAGTGCATGGAATGAGAGGGCAAAAGCCATCTGCTTTGATTCTTTTCTTCAGTAGCTATGCTTTCCTGCTGTCTGTCTGAAACCTCTGTCTGTAGCAACACTTGGCTTTAAGTAGCAGATGAGGAGTAATTTGGCTCTTTGAACATAAGGAGTACATAAGGAATACATACAGAGAAGCTGTGGGCAGGCCAAAAGCATTTGCAAGCCAGATTGGCCCACAGGCTTGCTGGCTAGATTGCTCTGTTCAGGCTGCATTATAAGGTTCAGTGTATAGCTAGGCCTCTTTTGGCCTCTCAAAAGGAAGTTTTTACCTTCCTGTAGCAATTAATTTTAATACTTATTAAAACTGGGGGTAGGGTCAAGAGCTGTTATACATGATATCATGTTATACATGAATGTTATACATTCAGATAACTTGGTTTTACTGCAGAACAAACACACTGCTGGAGAAAGTTGCTTCAGCTGTGGATCAGTCAGCATTCTACAGTGCTCTCTGGGGGAGCCTCCTCACCAGCCCTGCAGTTCGCTTGCCTGGCATCACTTACGTCCTCTCCCATCTGAACAGGAAGCTTTCCATGGAGGATCAACTCTACATAATTGGCAGTGACATTGAATTAATGGTAATGTTTTAATGGAACAGTGAATTTACAATAAGTAACAACGCTGAAGTTACTTACTTATTATATAATGCATTTTGAGGGGATTGAGATGTATTCTCTATCTTTGAAGAGAAGCCTTTGAAGAGATAAAAATGCATGTTTATTATAGCTCCAGTTAAACTGATGTTTTGGTGCATGATAGTGTTTCAAAGCTGAATTAACATTTCAGAATTGCTTAGGTTTTGTGTGAAAATGCATTAATTACATGCTTCAGCTAAACGTGATTGAGTTTTGTTGCAATTTTTGGTTTTGTTTTTTTTGAGAAGTAGAGAATAATTTTGTCTTTTAAACCTAAGATATTGGTAATATAAAAAAGCAAAAGCTGTTTTATAGTTTAGGGAATCTGTTGATTCTATGTTTCTTCAGTGGTGAAACTTTTATTTTCCTGTTTTATCTTGTTTCGTTATTCAGAATTTAAAATAACTTTTTGTGCTTATCATTATTTATAAATAACTATTCTTATTTTTGAGTGCTGTCTTATATCTACCTTATTAAAATAATAAATAACTATTTTGGGGGGGGGGGTCTGCCATTACTTCAGGTGGAAGCTGTAAGCACTTCAGTGCAAGATACCAGTGTTTTGGTACAGAGGAGCACATTGGACCTTATCCTTTTTTGTTTTCCTTTCCACATGAGCCAGGTAGGTTATTAACATGAGAGATAGATTGACAAATTCCTAAATGTACTTCACTTCTTGAGTCAGTAGAACTATTTGGCTGGTTTTTGTTAATGATTTTCTCCAAGCTCCAACAAGAGTCACATGTAAGAGTTTCTCTGATAGGTTTGGCTACTCTCATGTCATGATCTCTGATTTTCTGCTTTTTAACTTGATGTGTTAACTTTGAAGTTAATTTCTGTGTATGTAAGCTCAAATTATGACGTTTAGTCTATGCAGAAGCTTTTAAATTGCTCCAATTTGATGAGGAAGCCAATTCATTCATTTGTTCATTTGCAAGTTTCCAATTCCCAGTGCTCAAAATCAGCAGAAGTTAATCCTCTTAGCACAACAGATTCAGAACACTAGAGAATTGAAAATGGTTTTTGGTTTTGGGTGAGTGGTTAGGACTAACAGTAGTGGGAGACAGTAGACCCTACAACTTCTGGATGATTTTCTTTTTTGGACTGCATTTATTGTTAGCTACTTCCTGTTTTTAAATGATCCATGAATTATTTAACTCCTGGAGGAAAACTTACACAAGATTGGTTCTCATCATGTTAGGAATTGGAGAAAACCTGCACTTTTATGTAAAAAAGAACTGTGTTCTTGCTTGTGGAAGTGCTTCATTCACATTTATCAGTTACTATAGGTGTATTTGGAGTTCCTCTGTTTAGGCACTGAAATGTTAAAATTATCAATACAGCATTTTTTCAATATAAAGACTTACACAAGCATTTAAAGTAAGAAACTGAAAAGGTATTTTAATTTTTTTTTAAACTGGATTTTAATTGGATTTTATTCCAAAGCTTTTGCTCCATAGTAAAATGAAATGCCTTGTAACAAAAAGTAGCTGTTAGTCAAATCTATTACTTTTGCTATCCTTAAAGGATGTGTGTTATTATATATAATCTGTTCCAAACAATAATCATTTTTTGGTTTCCTAAAAGCAAAATTGTTTTCTTGTACTATGCTGAATTCAGAAATGTCAAAACATGAAACTAGCTATGTTTCAATGAACATTAAGCTGCTAGCATAGGAAGAGCATTACTTTTCATAACTTCTTACTACTTTCTAACATGTTTCTAACTTCTTCAGGCAACACGTCCAGACATGATCAGAATTTTGTCAGCAGCCCTTCATGTAGTGCTGCGCAGGGATATGTCACTCAACCGAAGGCTTTATGCATGGCTTCTAGGTAGGTTTGTATTTCATTCCATGGGTCACTAAAGGTGGAGGAAGAATTGTGTTTTCCTTACCAGTGTTTGCACTACTATGTAGAAGGAATCTTGGAAAAATTAAATACTCAATTTCTTTTGTAAGAAAGAAAGGCATTTTCTCTCTCCATGGACATAGAAGATGAAGAATGTCGTCCTGGAACTTATTCCTGTCATATAAATTGTTGGTGCATTTTCCTCTAGTATCAATTATGGGCCACATTCACGGGCAGAGCCTGGTGTAGTAGGCTCATGGAAATAGGCACTCTGAAACTTTTTTCTCTAAAAAAGATATAATGGAGAAAACAGAGAATAGGCATTATAGACTGTAAATGTTAGAGCACAACAGTATAGAAGATATGAGAAGAAAAGAATGCTGAAGACTATTGATGTTACAATTTGAGTGTGCAAACTTTAAACTTAATTAGATCCTTGTGTGATTGAATTAACAGATCACGAGTCACTTTCCAACACCCTTCTGGAGTGAAAGTTGGGCGATTGGGAATACAGTTCTACCAAAGGACATCAAATCAATACAGTACAAATTTAAATTTTTATATGAAATCAACTTGTAATAAGAAGAGGGTAGCACAGAATTATAGCTATCAGAAGACTCTCAACTATTCAGGGAATAGTTAGAAGACCAGAAATTATAAAATTTTTTGAAAAAATTGCTCTTATTCAGCCTTGTTATTTTAAGGAAATGAAGCCTGTGGTCACATGAATCTGACCAGTTTCTCTTTGAACACATTTTGAAAGAAGTCAAAATCATGGAAGTTCCTATGTGTGTCCCCGGAATTGGAGACTGAATGGAGAGACATGAAGTGGCTTCTCTACTTGATGTGTTTTGCAGTCTGCTGTTACCTGCTTTGTTTGATTTCTCAGCTCACCAGTAAGCATGTATGTGCTTCTCAGGCTGCCCAGAACCCTTCCCAGCAGCTCTCGCACCTTTCCCAGTTGATAGTTAAGAGGTCAGAGGCAGGTAGCCTGTGGGCGACTGGGGAGAAAGGATGTGAGTAGCAAAGGGTCTTGAGAGAGAGCTAAAATTGTGAAGGGACGGAAGAAATCAGCAAGTGGTTTTGCATGAGGGGGTTGGTTGTGTTGCTGTAGGAGCTGCGGGGGTTTAGAAGTTAAATATATGAAATTCCTGGCTTCTTTGGTTAATCATTCCTCAAGACACTGACTTGCAAAGGATTAATCTTTTAAAGAAAGACCATGAATTGCAATGTTATGCTTCATACCTGCATTTTCACATTTGGGGAAGAAATAGTTTCAAGAGGAAACAGTGCACTCATGTTTCATCTAAATTTGATGGATTAGATATGTCTTTTGCTATTATTGAAAAAGGTATTTTGTGTATTTGAAATATCATGCTGCTTTTTTTTTAGTTGTGGAACTTTTTTTTACAGCTATTTCATGAACACAGAGTCCACTGAAAGTCATACAGCTTCAGAGAATATTTTTACAGTGACTTCCAGGTCCTGTGTTGTGAACAGCTACTTCCTCTGTTTGTTACATACTGGGACAAACTTTCTGACAATATAGGATTTTGGCATTATTTTTCTTTGAATGTCGTGCTGCTTTTCTATTATCATGATATCCTATTCCTAATGTAAGACATTGCAGATGGAGATCAGTTATGTTGAAAGACTCTGAATTTGGTTGTTCTGTATGACATTATTTAATTCTGGTGTTTGTTATTCCTTCCTGTTGTTTTACAGCTAGAGGTGACCTATTAACATTCACTATGAATAGAAATTTCATATATCTCCTTAAATCAGGTTATTATAATCATTGTTAACAAATTGACTTTTTTTTCTCTTCCTTAAGCCTATTATTTTGTGCAATTAAAAACTTACTGGGAAAAGAAACTTAAAATACAAAGGTCCATGTTTTTTATGTAATTTTGAATTTTAGATTTATTTTTGTTAGTGTGACTGATATTCTAAGTGCCTTAGTCATGTCAGTGTGTTTTGATGATCATCTCTATATATTTAAAACACTGAATTTTGTGTTCCCATTAATGTTGAAATATTTTTATGTGACAGCTTGCATTTTTTAAGGATTGTGGGTTTTGCAGCATTTGTGAACATTTTTCTTTTATACAAGAAGTAATTGGTTGATAATATTGCATAAAACTGAATTTTTTTGGTTTGTATACAAAGTGCTTGTGTGAAAGTAGAACTTAGTTTCCCATATTAAACTCTATAAAATCATCTTTTTCTTGCCAACATGACTTGGACTTCATATTGGTAAGTTATCAGTGTTACTGTGTTAATTTCTAGTTTAAAGACATTGGCAATATATTCTGTTAAACTAAAAATATTTATCTGCTTTGTCTTTTGTTTGCTTGAAGGTTTTGATAACAATGGTGCCCTTGTAGGACCCAGAAGTACAAGGCACAGCAATCCTGAGGAGCATGCCACTTATTATTTCAACACCTTCTCTAAGGAGATGTTAGTCCAGGTAGCTATAGAGTGTTTTATTGGGGCACATATTTTTATAAACAGATCCTGATCAAAGTTGCTGTAACTTTATCCTTTGACTTGCCAATGCAATGTGACAATGTAATCTTGTCTTTTTGTGATATTTGTGTCCTATTCTTTTAAAACTTTCTCCGTGGAAAAATGAAGTGTTTCTCTAAAGTAGCAGAATGAACAGGAAAAATATTAGATTTCTACCTCTCCTTTTCCACAATGAATGAAGCATATGTGGATGTTATTTGATAATGAACCCAGCACACTGGAGCCTGTTATTTCATGAAACTGAATTGGAGAATTCTCTTTTGTAGATATGGAAACTCCTCTGTGTCTTGGGAATCGGAAAAAAAAATTATCAGGTGGCACTCCAAATCTGTGTTAAAAGGGTCTTTCTTCTTGCTAGGAAAAGGGAGCATCTTCTGCTCTCCATTGGCAGCCAGGAATAGTTGAGAAAATTGGCAGTTAAACTAGTTTACCCTTAAAGCCTTGCTATGTGAGCTGAGATCATTGATTCTAAGAACTGTGCTGCTTTTCTCACAATAATTGAAATACAGATGTCTTTTAAACTTCTGTGAGTCTGATCTTGAAGTAGGGAAGACATTTTATCATTAAGGCAAATCGATAAGGTCAGGATTTTTCTGAGTCAAAGCTGTGATGCTGTGTGGGAATGAAAGTGGCAATTCTAACAGTAGTAGCTGACACAAGAATGTGCAGCTCATCCCAGTTCAAAGCTGACACCCAGCACAGATCTAGCACCTCCAGTTTTGTCTGAAAGTGGTGAGATCTGCATTTCTACTGATGAGGCGGAGACCTCAGAATTCCAGTATTCCAGTAGCAATGACCTCCTTGGCACTCTCACCCTTCTCTTATCATCCTTCCGCCTTCCTTAGAAGATGATTCAGAAATTATTCAAATGTAAAGGAGAGGCCTGAATGAGCTGTAGTTTCACCTGTACCTTATATTAAAAAGTGTGGTGTGCTTTCAGCAACATTTAGGCGTGGTTAATGGTTATGGCCTTTTTAAATCTGACCATCTTTCAAACTTTATCAGTGTCAATAAAGCCTTTGTCTGAAAAGAGTATGTACATTAGAATCAGTGCCTTGCCTTTGCATAATACAAATGACATATGGCTTCTAACACCTTTTGCAGCCTCTTAAAAACTTTAAAAGCATTGCTCCTTTCTGCCTTCTTCTTTAGCAGTCTGTATTTTGTTTTATCCAGTCAACTCATGTCTTATTCACAGATACAGTGTACTGAAAATTCTGGCCTTTTAAAGGCATATGAAAGTACAGAAGATTTTTCTTTTAAGATACTTACTGATAATACTTGGTTTGTAGCAGATAGCAAGGCCAAACTGGTTTTCATGGCTCTGTTCTTTCTTCTATCTTTTTTTTAATTTCCTTCTTTGTCTTTTTGTTTGAAACTGTAGAACAAACTAGCTCAGACAGTCAAGTCAGCCAGGCAGAAAACTAAGCAAAATCTGTGATCATCTATCGCATAGGGATTTTTTTAATTCTCCATCTCATTCCCTAACTTACTTTGGTATAGAAACTCAGTCTTCCCATTTATTTCAAAGTTGACATTGCTATTTAGTCAAGAAAGCTTTCATCCTGATAAGTGAATATATCATAGGATAGATGATGTTATCTTAATATCTACCTACTTTATCTTCTCAAATAGTTTGTTCATTAATACTTATGTCTTCTCTTTTATTCTTAAGAAATATTGAGTTATCTTCTTACAATACTTTATTTTGATTTTAAATAAATATACATTACCAAGTTCTGTTCCACAGAAATGTTCTCAAAGGCAAAGTTGTGAGAACTTAATCATGGGAGACTGAGCTGCAGTGAGATGAAATTGTGATCTCCACTACTGAGAATTTTTCCTTTATGTGCAGCTTTTATTGCTTTCTAGCTTTCTTTTTGTTTTCCTGATATGTTTTTTGCTTTTTATAGGCAATGGTTGGAATATTACAAGTTAATGGACAGGGAGAAGAAAGCACATTAATGCAAGACTTAAAGCCTTTTCGAATTCTTATCAGTTTGCTGGATAAGCCTGAACTAGGTAATTTTCATTTACTCTTTTTAATTTGTTTCATGTGATTTTTCTTTGAAAAATTTTCTCTCTTTTTTATCGAATTGAAAAAGTTATATGCTTAGTACTGGCAGATTAGCCAGATTTCTTAGATCTTCCAAGCTGTATCTGTGTCTTGTATTTAATTTACTGCATTCATCAGATTTACCTTTTGGTAAATGCTATTTCTTGTATTTTCGACACAGGAAATAGTCAGAGTCATAGAGAGAACCATTGTGTTGTGAAGAAATGCAGATTGGATTTTTTAATTCCTTTCATCAAATAATGACTTTTACTATTGTAAATCTCAGCTATTGCTTTTGGGAATAACCTGCTCTTTCTTCTATTATACATGCAGAGATGATAGATATTAACAAGAAAACAGTTAATTTTTTTCAGAAGAGCTTATGCAGAGGAAGCAAGTTTTTTTTTTGTTTTGTAGGTAATTTGTTGGGATTTCTTCATGGTGGTTTGTTTGTTGGTTTTTTTTAATTTTTCTTTCCCCTGTTTAAAGTGTTTAAATGCCCTCTTTAGCAGACAAGTGCTGAGGATATGGGACAGAAGTATTTACAATTAAGGCTTGGATACCTTGCCTTTTTCTTTGAAATACAGTTTTGAAGGTGACTGAAAAAAATAAAAATATTTTTTAAAATCTGTTATCAGATTTGAGGGTGGGATAATAAAACCATGAAAATACAATAATTAAAGAAAAGAATTGGTTAGGACAGAAGAACTGTAAGGAACGAAATGTTTGTTAGAAATTTGCCATCTTCCTTGTAATTTGTGATTTCTGGGGATCAGTCTAGATGTTCAGAGGCAAAGTGTATGTTAAGATTTCATGAAGTAGCAAAGCTTTGAGGATTCTTTCAGCAAAATGAGATGGAATACACTGAAAGGATTTTTTCTTAACTGCATGAGCTTTCTCTTACTGAAGGCAGCTCAGTGAGGCTAGGAAACACATAAAAAAGTAAATGATATCTCAAGCAGGATTACTTTTTAAATTATTTTCAAAATAATTTGGGTTTTTTTTCTTCAGAATTGAGATTTAGCTCAAATCCAAAGGAGCAGCTATTTTATAGAATCATAGAATGTTTTGCAGGATGATGTATAAGGGGCCTTACACATCATCCAATTCCAACACCCCTGCCACAGGCAGGGAAACCTCCCACTAAACCAGATTTACAAAGCCCCATCCCACCTGGTCTTGAACATTACCAGGGATGGGAAATCCATGGCTTGTCTAGGCAGCCTGTTCCAGTGCCTCATTACCCTCTGGGTAAAGTGTTTTTCCCTAGAATTCAATTGAAGCTCTCTTCTTTTAGTTTAAAACTGTTCCCCCTTGTCCTGTTACCATCTGCCTGTATAAAAAGTCTCTCTCCCTCTCTTTTCATAAGCCCCATCTAAGTACTGAAAGGCTGCAATGGGGTCTTTCTGAAGCCCTCTCTTCTCCAGGCTGAACAAGACCAATTATCTCAGCCTATCTTCATAGCAGAGATGTTCCAGCCCACTTTGTGGCCCTCCTCTGGACTTGCTCCAGCAGGTCCATGTCCCTGTGCTGGGCATCAAAAAGATGGATGCATTATTTCAGGTGGGGTTTCACATGAGCAGAAGAGAAGGTCAGAATCACCTCCCTTGGCCTGCTGGCCACACTTTTTCAGTGCAGCCCAGGCTGTAGTTGGTTTTATGGGCTCCTGTTGCACACTTTCAAAAATACTTTCAAAAAGTACCCTGCAGACCATATCCTGAGCTGAAAAAAACCTGCTTCAAGTTAAAAGAATGATGCTCAAAATATTTTATCTTGTATTTGCATTTAAATATTTAAGTGTGTTGTCCATATGGTAACAGCATGAGATAGCTTAGGGACTTTTTTCAAAGTGATTGACTGAAAGCCACCTCTGATCAAGAATCCATGAAGTCCCTTTGCACGTTGCTGAGCTGAGCTAATAAAAAGGGTGTGTTGGCTTGAACATGATCTGTACTACTGTGACTGAACCCAGCTGCTATTAAACATGGGGCTAAAGAGCCCTGCCTGTGCTTTGTGTACTACTAGGCACTACAGTTGTCTCAGTGTTTCTGGAGTGCAAGCAAATCAAACTTCGTGACATTCAGGTAGCTTATGAGATTGAACCAGAAGAAATTTTGTGGTTTCAGTGACCAAAGCTAGCTAATGATTTCAGTAGCTTTCAGTTGTGGACTGTTGGGCAGTGCTATAATGCAAGAGTGTGACTGCTGTTATTTCTCCCTAGGCCCTGCCATCCTAGAGGATGTATTGATTGAAGTGTTTCGGACATTATATACACAGTGCAAAGCAGAACTGGAGCTTCAGACAGAACCATCTTTCAACAAAGATCACACACAGCTAAGCAGGTAAATAATGAGTATAATGTATTTTGTATTAAATGATATATCTTTGTTGCTGGAACCATGAAGCCTGTGGGACTGTGACATATTTTCTTCATGATACAGGAGCTATGGGCATTAATTGCAACTTCTGTGTTCAGGACAAAGGTGTGAAAGTGTTGGCTGTATTATATCTATTTTTTTAATATTTAGCATATGTTATATTCTTTATCCATGACAAAAACGCTCGTTTGATTGATTGTGATATTCTTTATATATGTGTTCTTAAAAAAAAAAATAGACCGATGAGTTTTCTCATAGTAGAAATATGAAGACTGCTGCAAGAGAGCCAAGGAGTGGGATAGATACAGAGTTTCAATTATTGAATTTAATATTTTGAAAAGGTGAAGAGGTGAGGGGTGATCAAAGCTGAAGAGGGGAGCAAACAACAGTAGGAACAATTATGGTAAAAGCAGATCTTTTAAAAATGTGGTTAACTGACAAATATTAAAGAAAGGACAGAGGAGAAACCTAGCAACTGTGAAAAGACATTGGTATGAGCAGCCTGCCAATATCCTGAGCCCTTGAGCAACAGCTACTTGCAATGTTGAGAGGAGGACAATTTGTCAATGTTACTTGACAGTGGGTACATTCACAGTAATATAAGTTTACCTACTATCAAGTAGTTATATAACTTGAAAAATAAGTATAAAAATATAAAATGTTTTTTATTTTCTTTCAGCAAGCTGAGAGAAAACAAGAAAACAGCAGAACTGATTAAAACTGCCAATCTTCTTTTCAATTCCTTTGAGCCTTATTATATGTGGGATTATATTGCTCGTTGGTTTGAAGAGTGTTGTAGGTAGGTGATAATATTTAATCTCTCTATGTGTAAAGTTGAAGTTAATTTTTGTTTCATATGCTTCCTTCAAAGAAGTTAGTCTCATGACCTCATTTAGCCTGTAAGTATTTTTTTCCTCCCATTCCTATAAGTTCAATCTTTTGGTCAGTTTTCATCAGATATGATTGTGGGTCTTAGCAGTGTGACTTCTCACAAACTCAGTGTCTGGCTTAAATCAAGAGACAGAATTAGCCCCTCTACTGAAAGGGAGACTCCAGAGTGACCTTAAAGCTAGCTTTTGTTCTGTGTGGCCAGTACAGTATTACTCATTGTACAAATCACTTTTGGTAAAACTGACGGGTTTGCCAGACACTGATGTGTCGTCATTTGTCCTGCTCTTTTAGGGAAAATGAAGGGTGGGGATCCTGTGCATGACAAGGAGGGCTACAGGAGAAAATAGCAAACCATAAATGAAATTTAAAATTGAAAACATGAGCAGGAGGGAAGGGGGATAAAGGAAACACTAAAGGGTTTTCGCTGTGGCAAGGAGTAGATGATGTAGAGATGTCAAATGAAATTTGTAGAATTTTATTTTCATTGCTTGATAAAATATTAAGATACTTGGACATGAATTTGTCCAAGTATTTTAATGAGCCAACAGTGTGCTGTTAAAACTAAAGAAAACTGTGTCTTAGGCTACATTATGAGGACCATGGGCAGAGGGTGAAAGGAAGTTATTTTTCCTTTCACTTAGTGTTTCTAAGGACAGACGTGGAATATTGTGTCTAGCTTTGGACACGCCACCTGAGGAGAAGTGTTGAGAAGCTGAAGAAACTCTAGCAGACAAACTGCTAAGCTGGTCAGTTATAGGAAACTGAATTTAAGGTTGAGGTAGGTGAGTTTGGTTTAGCCTGGAAAGAGGGAAATTGAATGGCACCCTATGACTTCCTGAAGGGCATTTGTGAAGTTCATACAGCTATACTTTTTATAACAGCTGATGGAAAACAGGACAGCAACAAGTGCTCACTCAAGTGGTCAGGTTGGACTTTGAGAAAAGCTTTACTAAGAACATTGTGCAGCAGTGGAAGAGGTGGAGCAGTGGAAGCCAGGAAGGCTGTGGAGCTTTCTTTTGAGATTTCCAGAACTCTGCTAGACAAAACTGTGGACGAATTTATCTGGTGTTTTTAGCAGTCCTGCTCAGTGTGAGAGGTTGATCTAGATATCTGTGACTTGATTTTTGTGTGTTGGGCTGAATTGCTATCATAAGGAAAGTCATCTACAGCCAGCTAACATGCAGGTGAGTGTTTCACTACATATAAGTAATGTTACTGTCAGCATGAATACAAAATTGCCTTATAAAAAACTGAAATCTGGAAAATTGTTTTTGTTTGGTTTTCTTCAACATGAGCTTCTGTATTATCTAAGGTTTTTGTCTTCTATGCTCAATTTTCTGTAGCTTGAATTTCCTTATTTTACAGATGAAGACTGTTCTGCACCAAAAGGCTGGTTACTGCTTTTTCTGAAAGAGTGGCATGGGGCCAAATAAGCTACTTAACAGTAAAATGAGAAAATGCTTATTGGTTTATAGTGGTTATCCCCAAAATATACAGCTTTCCATTAAGTTACAGAAATATGGTCAATGTGAGGGGACAAGGAAAATACTGTGAAACTCTATTTGAATTTTACAGGAGGACTTTACATGCCAGACTTCAAACTGGGCCTGGAGGTGATAGTGAGCAATCTGAGTTACCTCTGACAAATTTCTGCTTGTTAGTGGATTTTTTGTTGGATATTGTTTCTTTGGTAAGAATTGCTTTATTCATTATTAACATTGGGATTCTATATATTTATATTTATGGGCTGCAGAAATACTATATATACTTTATTAATTGCTTTTCCTGAAAATATATTGACATAAATTGACATTAAAAGAAATTTTTGGTTTATTGTGTAATTCTTGATAGACTGGTTAGACATAACTGAAATGGGTTTTATGATGCTCATACCTGAAAATTTTAGTCTGTCTTCATTTTCTTTTCTGTGTATTCATTGCAAGTATAGTCTTTTGTAGTTTGATATGATAGTTTAGATGTGCAGCTTTCTTTTTAGGGTCTTTTAAATGTCATGATAAGATGTATCTTCTTTTTCTGTTGTCATTGCTTAATGTAGCAAAGACTGTTGGAACTGTTTTTTCTATAGCTGTCTTTCCTCAATTCTTTGCTTTCTCATTTCAAAGCCTACTAGAAGTATGAGAGTGCTGTGTCAGGTATGGCAATCAGCCTGTTCTTCCTTTAGTTCTTAAAAACTTATATTTCATTCTTAAACTTTTATCTTAAGATTAATAAAGTAATACTAGCATTCTTCAGCCTTCTTATGATGTTTCTAATGTATTTATTGTGTAATGAACAAGATGTACTAGTTGGAAAAAGAGCTAGATATATTTCTATTTGTTTGTTACCCATCTTTAAAGTTAATTTTGTAAATATTTTTAGTAAATTACGTAATACTTAATCTTGGATATTAAGATATTAATTTTCCTTTTTCAATGTTCTATATGTTTAGAACTCAGTTAAGCAAATGATAGGTAGCTCTGTTACAGAAAGTAAATTTCAGGGTAGAATATGATGTGACAATTAACAAGTTTTTATTATTACTTTACTACTCCTATTATTAGGAGACTTACATTGAAATACAGACAGAACACTTGCCTCAGCTGTTGCTCAGGATGATTTCTGCATTGACAAGCCATCTTCCTACCTTGCACTTGTCTGAGCTTACTGATTCTCTCAGACTCTGCTCAAAGATCCTTAGTAAGGTTCAGCCTCCATTGCTCTCTGCTGGTACAGATGGTATTCTGCAGCTTCCTACTGGACACAGCAACTCCATCAAAGAATGGGAAAATAAAAAGGTAACTTATTAGGTTTTGCAGCATCTTGGAAAATTATTTCTTATGAAGAAAAAGGAAATAGGCTTTCTAATCCTGTGTTGAACAGCCTTCAAGTCTTTAATCAAAGTCAGATACCACAATATATGTGAAGCTTGGGTAATCAAAATATCTTATAACTGTGGTAAAATTTCTTGATTCTTAAGGGTTTCTACCCAGATTTAATATTATACCTGTATAAATCACTTTGGAATCAGGGCCTAAGAAAGAACTAATTGACTAAACTTTGCAATGTTCTTCAAGAGTATGATGAAGTAAAGTAACTGGACTGAAGATAATTCACCATTTTGGTTAAGTATCAGGCATATGTAAATTCTTCTCTCACCCAATTTGTGTGCATTGGTTTTATACCCATCACGTATTTTACTGTCACTGTTAAATTTTTAGAATAATTTATTAAAGAAATAAAATAAACCAGCCAGACACTATTTCTCATTTAACTTTGTCCAGTTTGTTCTGTGCAGCCATGGCTCTGTGAGGTATGTTAAGTGACATGCCCTGAAATCTTTGTTTTCCAGCTGAAGAAACTGAAGGAACATCATAGAATAAATTAGGTTGGAAGTGACAGTTGCAGGGCACTGCTCAACGCAGGGCTGATTTCAAAGTTAGATTTTACTTTAAAGCTAGGTCATGTCACTCAGGATCATATTTGTCTTAACTTTAAATATTTCCAAGGATGAAGTTACCACAACTTCTCTGTACAGCTTGTTTGTTTGCACTGTTATTTAATCAGAATTTCCATTGTTGTAGTTTGTGTTGGTTGCCTTGTGTTCTTTCACTGTGGATTTCTGAGCATATCTCCATCTTTTCAACTGCCTAATGGGAGCTCACAGAGAGCAATAAAGCCATCTTCACCCCTTCCACAACTTCTAGCATTCTTTTAAACTGAGTAAATCCAACTCTCTGAATATTCCTTCTATGTCCAGGAGCACTTGTAGTGACTTTCCATTGGGCATACTCAGTACATCAGAGTTTATTTTGTACCAATGAGTATAAAATTGGATACAGTGTTCTGGTTCTGAACCTAAAACTGCTTCGCAGAAGGGACTAGTTTTTTCCCTTGATTTGGTGACAGTACCTTTTCTGATATGGTCCTAGATGTGGCTGGTCTGCTTCACCAAAGGAGTCCACTGCTGGCTCGTGTTCCCCTTGTCAATTAGGACTCCAGCATCCTTTATTCAGGATCCTATCCTTATTCATTCTAGCTAATTGATACCTGCCTTTTTTTGTTCTTTTGGGATTCTGAGGGGTTTTTTTGGTTGCTTTTTTTTTTTTTCGTAAGGCCTGTTTTAACTGAATGATTCTACCCTTTGAACCTTCAGTGGCCTTCTGCTTCCAATTGCAGCTGTCTCACATGTGGCCATGGTTTCTCTTAAGAGATAGTGAAATGATTTTCCATGCTTCTAATCACTTCTAGACTGTTTTATAAAATGAGGTCATCATTTATGTATCTTCAAGCTTTTTAGTACATAGCTCTCACTGTTTTCTGCTGTAATACCTCAAATTTCCATTCTTATTCCATCTCTGGGAAAAGAGGATGTTATTCACTCTTCTCATTTATTAATGAAAAAGTTTTTAATATTATTACATAATGCACAAGTTCTGAATTTAACACAGCTGGTGATTAGAGTCAAAACAACTTCTGGGCCTGTTAGATTTCAGGCAACATCTGCCATTGCCAGTAAAATGCAGGAGCAGAAGTGGACACCTGCATTTAGGGCCACTGATTGATGCATTTCTGTTTCAGTTGTTTCCCTACCTCATGTTCTCACCAGGAAACAGAGACTATGCTACCAGTTACTAAGACTGTAGAGGGCTAGAGCAGGGCAAAAACTGCTGTAGGTGCTTTCTGAGTAAAAGCTGTTCATCTATTTGTGCATATTCTGAACTGATAAGGAGTTAAAACATATAAAACATATTCATGAAGAACTGTTGTTATTGCAGCAACCTCTTTCTCATTTCGAGGCAATGATTTATTTTCTTTCTAGTTGCAAATGATTAGTAGTTTTTAAATGGAGTTTATATCTTTTTGTAATTATAACTTTGTATTTGACAGTTTATGATGCTGTATAAATTAATAATACCTCTGCCTACATATTTCAGCATTTTCAAAATAGATGTGGTTATGATATGAAGAAAATGTTAAAACCAATAATATTTAAATGTTTTTCTTGATAAACAATTTTCTTTTAATGTTAGCTTAGTCTGGTAGGCTTACAGAAACACCAAACAGCATTTTGCATAAAATGTATTTGTATGAATACATTTAAAACTCCGGAATAAAATTGTTGCTTTCAAATGAAGACACTAATAAATATTGTTTTGCTAAGACCTAAATAACGTATTTTGAACAGTCATTAAACTTTTATTTTACTCAGGTGCCATCAGTGTCACTTGAAAATCCTAATGATGTGTTTGAAGATGGTGAAAACCCTCCAAGCAGTCGATCATCAGAAAGTGGATTCACTGAGTTTGTACAATACCAGGCAGATACAAGTGATGACATTGACAGAGCACTGAATGAAGGTCACGGTGCACCTGGCATCCCTATTGTTGGTAGCACATCCTCAGAGACTGAGACAGCATCAACTGTGGGTTCTGAGGAGACCATTGTACAGCCTCCTTCCATAATGACACAAGGGACAACAACTCGTAGTGGGAAAACGATCCAAAAGACTGCAATGCAGTGCTGTTTGGAATATGTCCAACAGTTTTTAACCAGATTTATCAACCTGTATATCATTCAGAATAATTCCTTGTCTCAGCCCTTAGGGGCAGAGCTTCCAGTAGACCCCACTAGAGCACAAGGACAGAGCACAAAATGGGACAGAGAATCACAAGATGATGCTAATGTTAAGAAAACAAACAAGAAGAAAACACCTAAAGAATACCTTCCTGCCTTTATTGCTGCTTGTCAGCTCTATCTTGAATGTTCGAGCTTTCCCGTTTACATTGCTGAAGGAAACCGCACTTCAGAATTACATCCTGGGAAGCCTGAAATTGGTAAGCTGCACTATCCTTTGTTCGTTGTTTTTAAAATAATTATTTCTCTGCCAAAAAAATTTGAAGTTAATAGTATCATGCTTTATGTGTGTTGCTGTTTGCTGTTCCTCTCAGAAATCTTAGTTTTCTTCTGTGTCAATTGGTTTACATTTGGAAACTAAAGTATTTTCTTGTAGATTGTTAAGAATATTGCTGGTGTGGAATTTGGCAGTAACTAATACTGGGGTGAAAAATATAAATTATGCTAACTGAAGCCTGAGAGTAGAATCTAGATTGTTGAATCTTCCTCTTTACTGTATGGATCCACAATGGTTTTTTTGTCATATTTTGCAATAGCCACAGCTCACATCAAATTTGTTTTTAGCTTCCTTTTATCAGTTTTGGTTTGATGTGCACATTGATCACTTTGGCAATACATGGACATTGTAAGCTATTGTCCAATAAAAATCATACCAGCTAAGAAATTTAATTAATTCTAGTTTGCACCTATTAAAGGAACTGTTCTTGCAAAATATTCTTCTAGCTATAATTGCGTTAAGAAACAAAATAAAAATGGTGATTTTTGTAAGGTATGCATGTGTTTACAGATAGATGAAACTATTCAGATACAGACATGATTAAAACAGTTATGGATTACTGTAAATTGTGACATTTTAGGATGAACAATCCTTTTTACAGTTTGTAAAGTCTTCAGTTTACAGTTACAATTTTGGATCCACTTCTGATCTGCAGTCTGAGAGTCGCTCCTTAAAATGTTTTCATGGTGGATATGCTTGGAGCATGCAAGAAATAGTAACACTAATTTTGGCTACTGTCACAGTCATCTCTGGTTTTATTTTTTTCTAGGAAATGTCCTAGTTGCAGCTTTTTGTTCTTATTTACAATTTTCAAATCAAGGCTAAGTGGTGGGTGGTGCTTGGAGATGAGTAGGTTTTTTTTGTTTTAGAAGCAAGCATGCCAACTTAACGTGACTGCTTTTGTTTCTGTGGTTTTTCAGATATGTTGTTTATGACTTCATTATAGCCACGAGCAGACCATATATTTGACTTTGTAACATCCAGACATATAAAATACTTGTCAGTTGATGGCAATTTGGTTATAGCTGTTTATTAGTTCTGAGTATGACAACACCAAAGATCTGCTACCTTTTATGAAAGGTCTATCTCAGAACATTTGTGCTTTTATAGCATGACCCTGAAAATGCTAGGTGTTTGTTTATTTCTCCCAAATAGCCTACAAATGAGTGTTGTGTCCAAAGACTAAAATGTCAGCTGTTTGCTTATTACTTTTTGGGACACATAGCACTTGATTATCAATGCCTTGTGCATTGTAGAGCAGAGAGCCTGTAGAGCTTGAGTAGTAGGTGCCTTGTATGAGGGCAGTGCTTCTAGGAATCCTTTTCACTTTTGTTAAATGTCTTGGATTTGTGTTTCTTGTTCATCACCTGAACATTCCTATTTGTGAGATATCATTTGCAGTCTATTAAACAGTGTAACTTTGAGGAATAAGCATAAATTGTAGGTGGGTAAAACCAACAGGAAGGATTTTGTTCCAAATGTGAACATCTGTTGTATAGAATGTCAGGGCAGATGAGAATAGTGCTGGGCCTACTTCCCATAACAGAGAATTGCACTGGAACAGAAAATGGAAGAAGGTAGTTATAATTCTCACGCTACCCTATCTATTGTTGGAGGATTTTGTAGTGCAGAAGAGGCTGTGTTTGAAGGGTTCCTAAATTTGGAACATGTTTTTGAAGGGTTACTTTAATGATATGGCTCAATAGCTCTTAATTACTGGTCAGTCTGTTTATTTGAAGGAGACAAGTTAATCTGACATTTATGGAACATAATTGTACTTTTATTCAGCTATATGCCTAATTTCATAGCTATCTTTAATTGAAGAAATTAAAATGGGAACTGAGTGAAGCTGAAAACAATGGTTATATCTGTAAACTCTAGAACACGATATGGAATTCTTAGGTATATTTAGACTCCAGTGGAGCTGTGGATATAAATTAGAAATTGTATCATTCTTCTCTTGATTCTAAAAGGGTGCTATATTTGCACCTATTAAATAACACTTCTTCACTTGTGTCTGGTTCTAGACGCATTTGCCTTTTTACCTATGTGATCAGTAGAGTCAGTTTGAAGTTCTAAGAGAAGTTACTTTGATATCTCTAAAATAAAAGGGTACAATATTCACTTCAAGAGTTGAGTGTGAACTTTGGAGAAGGACATTTCCATTATCAACCCAGAGTATGGTTTGATAAAGTGAAAAGGGAGAAAACAACCACCTACAGTGAAAACAGAGTATGGTCTAATGGATCATAGTTCTGCACCCAAACCATCAATTTTCACAGAGTTCTAGTTTTGAAGAATTGCCAGGCAAAGCTATTTTTGTCAATTGAAAATTAGTCTGCATATATATTATTTTATATAATCTAATATATCATACTAGGTGGTATAAAATATATTACAGAATTATTCCACACTCCTCTCTAGAGTGTTAAGATTTGATTGCTGGTGAAGAATTTTGTGAAGAGGAAAAGCAGATGAAAGGATGTGCTAACTACTAAAAGTTCCATTTTGCCTAAAGCAGAAAATCATCTGAATGCATTTCCATAAGATTTTTCTCTTCCTTGTTAAAATTTTTCTATTCCTTTTTGGTTACTAATTGTTTGAAGTGAGACAGTATTGCATTCTTAATTGGATTATTTTAAAGATACATCAGGAAGTATCTTTGTCTCGCATACATTTTCCTAAACCCGTACAATGGGAAGATTGAAATATGAAGGGACAATTGCGCCTATAATTATGGAATACAAGAGGAAAATTCCATAATATTTAGATTGTTAAATAAATGTATAATCTGTGATTTGTATTTCAGACTGTGAACAAGTACAGCCTCCACTGTGGCTACAGACTTTAATGAATGCTTGCAGGCAGGCAAGCGATTTCAGTGTTCAGGGTGTTACTATTTCCCTTGTGATGGACTTGGTTGGATTGACTCAATCTGTTGCTCTTGTCACTGGAGAAAATCTGAACAGTGTGGAAACTGCTCAGCCTCTTAGTCCTAACCAGGGAAGAGTGGCCGTCGTCATCAGACCTCCTCTTACGCAAGGCAATCTGAGATACATGGCTGAAAAGACAGATTTCTTCAAGGTTAGATGCAGTATCTCATTGCTGTTTTCTTTAGGCTTCTTTCTGTCTGGTGAAGAATAAGTCTTGGCCCTTTTACCATGCTTGATATGGTAAACCGAATTTTCTTGCTGAATATTTTGATAACAGTTGTAACCTGTGTTAGAATCTAAATAAAATACACAGTAAGATTTCCTGCTGTCATTCTCATACTGACCACTTGTTTGAAAATACTTGTTTAAATTAATATTTTAAAGATATAAACAGAATCTGATTAAATTACAGCATTAATCAGCAAAGGTATAAAACTTAGACGTGTATAATGCAGTACTCTGGTAAACAATCTTTGCATTTATGTAATTTATGTAAGAAATCTTTTGCAGAAGATAATCAGCAGCAGGGTATATTATGTAGTAAATTACATTTCAGTGAAAATTTTTTTCTGTTCTGACTCCTTAAGAGGAGTTAACAGGAATTTTTTAGTAAGTTATTTGTAATGTTTCAAACAGTTCCTTCTATTAATACGAAAGGAACCATTTTAGCTATTGCCTCTTGGTCATAGGGTGTCATCAGATGTGTTGTCTCCCATTGTTGCATAGAGCAAAACAAGGTGTGATAGTCATTCACTTGTCTATTGCAACTTTTCTTTTCATGTACAAAGCATATAGCTTTAACCCTTTGGGACCAGCTGGGTGATGGAACTCCTCAGCATCATCAGAAGAGTGTGGAGCTCTTCTACCAGCTGCACAACCTCGTCCCATCTTCCAGCATTTGTGAAGATGTTATTAGTCAGCAGCTGACTCACAGAGACAAGGCAAGTTGTTCATGTATTTACTTAAAGATGAGTAAAGAATATACAGAAATATATTTAGAAAAAGGACTGGGTCCCTCAGAGGAGGGTACAAATAACTTCAATATTGAAAAAAGCATTGCCTTTCATTGTTTCAAATGTTATTTTAGGTCTGTAATGAGCCTCTAGTTTCATGCCAGAAGTCAGTCAAAGGAGGGTTCAACGGACTTATGCAGGAGACTTTATCTCTTATCAAAGTCATGTGATGCTTCCCAATACTTAAGCATGTGCTTAGTGTTTGTTGTTGTTAGTAGGAGTTCTTGTCATGACAGGTACTTTTCTTATTATTTTTCACCTAGAAATTTATTTCACATAGAGGCTGTCAATTTGACATTCGAGTTGAGGCCTTTGTAATGCCTTAAATTTTAGGCATATGATATTTTCACAGCCCCAACAGTATGAATGTAGGGAATTACTTGTTTACACACTCTAGCAACTCATGGGTGTGTCTTCAGGAGCACTTACCTTTTTGCCATTCTACCAGAGTTACCAGGTCAACGAGAGTAATGTGAGTCAGTCTGTCAGTCAGTGCAGTTCAGAGTTTGCCATATTGCTAAAATTGGTGAGGATTTTTAGTGTCACTTAGGTTGGTCTGTAAACTGCTGTGACTGTGGATGTAGAACATGTTCATTTCTGCCTACCTTTCTCAGAAAACAGTAATTTCTTACATCTTCACACCGTGGATTGCAAGGACTTACATGGAGTCATATCACTGTGTTTGGGAACTGGTATTTTCACTCTATTCAGTAACTGTCAGTGAATTATTTTGTGTAACTGCATACATTTTGCAGCAGCATTGTGGATTATTTTTCTGTGAAAATGATTTTTTTCATAAATACAAGTGATGTTTGCTTTACTTTCTAGAATGCTGCTGTCTCTTTTGGGTTTTGTTTTTGGCATGGAGAGGTTGTCTGTTTTATTTGTAGTTTGTTTAACATGAACAGTTTGGCTTTTATGGAATTTTCATAGCTTTTACTTAAAATTTTCATTATTGTGGCAGATATTGGATAAATAAGCTGTTGCAAAGCTTCTTAAGTTGTAAAGTAAGTCTGTTAGATTTTCAGTGGTTTTAACAGTTTTTAGTTTTGTCTCACTTTGATTAAAGGTAAATATACCTGCCATTCATTTCCTATAAAACCGTATCTTCTGAGAACAAATAAGTGAAAATATTTTTCTTCTTGTCTTTGCTTATAATCTGGTAATTTAGTTTATAATACTTTAAGTAATTTTGATGATATATTTGGTGTAATTGTCCTGATTGCTGTGCTTTGTTCACTCCTACAAATCCTTACTAGCTTCCTTGTCTTTTGGGTGAAGCTGTTTCTATAAATATGTTCAAATCATATGACATTTATTGTTGTTTGCAGCCTTGCTGCCTGGATCAGCCTCAGTAAAGAGAGAAACAGAACAATTGTTACTTTACACCATTTTTACCATTAAATATCCTGAGCTGGAATCCAGTGATCCTTATGAGTCCCTCCCAACTCAGGATATTCTATGATTCCCTGCTATTCTGCATATCATTGCCAGTCATTACAAATCCTTTGGGCGGTAAGCATGTCCTATTTGTCCAATTTGTTCCAGAGCTAAATTTTACATGTTAGTGAAGAACTCCATCTACATGTCTAGCTAGAAAATTATTGTTTCTTTGTAGTATGGCAATAAAGGAATGAAAATAAGTTGAGTAGAAGGAGGCAGGCTAAACTTTAAGGCAAGATAAAATAGGAGGGAATCATTTCATGGTACTGAATTTCTCACAGATACCTATTGTTTGCTACTACTGCTTTTAAGATTAAAAAATAGTACTTAAATGCCTAATTAAAGAAGTTAATTTCCTTATATCATTTAGGGCGCTGTGTGACTTGCTTTTTCCAGTTCTTATCAGAAGTTGTTACATTCTGACAGATGTAACTTATGATTTGGTCCACAGAAAGTAAGAATGGAAGCTCATGCCAAGTTTGCAGTGCTATGGCATCTCACACGAGATCTTCATATTAACAAATCATCTTCCTTTGGCCGCACCTTTGACAGGTTGGTGATTGCAAGTCTGATTCAGTTGAAATAATTTTACTTCAAAATCTTTAACGGTATTATACTGGCAGCATAGGGCATTTAAAAATTGAACAACTATAGTGTAGCTGTGAGAGGAAGGAGGAAGGACAAGAAATTAATTTGCGGACAAGAATTTGTGTTAGACAAAATTGTTTTCACAGTGATGATTATGTAAGCTATAAAATTTTTCCTGGAAGCTATAAGGAGTAAGGAAGGCATGGTCACAATATTCATTGACCATCACTCTGGTAAAAACCACCGTGGTGTATATTGAGCTTAGTATCTGAGTTCTTGCTGTGTTTTCATAAAAACAGAAGCAGGAGAGAGAAATCAACCCAGAATTGAATTATATGAAGTAGAAAGTAACAGTAAAACTTAAAAAAATGTAAAAACCAAATTGCAAGCAAGTGCTAAAATATGAGTTCTTTTGTTTAATCCGTATTTTGTATAAGAGGTCATTTATGGCAAGCAGAAGAGGATTTCTGTTTTGTGTTCTGGTATTGGACTATCTTCTTAGAAAAGACTGAAGATCTGGATGCTGAACTACTCTTGTCTTCCTCACTTAGCACAAATGTTGCAGAAAAGTTTTTATTTAGATTTTGTATTGCATACTTAGCTGTGAGGAGTAGAGTAAAAAGGTTATTTCTTTGTCTTATGCTGTCACTCATTGCATAAATGGTGATAAATTCTGTGCATGCAGCTAAAAGCTTATGAACATGTACTACTGGAGAATGTAAAATATATATATTGTTTTTCCATAAGTCTGAAAAAGATTCTCAAGGCTAAAACTGTTAAAAGAAGAAAATAACAATGGTAGGAATTGCTGTATTGTCAAGTATATATCTCCTTTCTGTTCTTGAAGACATGATCTTTGAATGTTTTCCATATATCCTTGTGAACTGGGTTTTGAAGTTTTATAATTTTTAATGGTATACCACTTAAAAGGCAACCAAGGCTTATTTAATAAGCTGTACAAATACTTAATCTTGCTACTATTAGAGCAACTTTTATAACTGACTTCATTAGTAGCTCTTCCTGCCCACTCCTTCATTAGACTAGACTAAAATATAAAGATCAGGTTCAAAGTCTTGTTTCCAAAGAAAATACTGTTTTGTATGAAGAAGACACAGGAGTATGTACTGACATTAAAGTTGTCATAGATTAAAAAATTAATTAAAAAAAATTAAAATCAAAATGGGATTACTCTGTGAATAGTGTACAATAGCCACTAGATAGTTTCTTCTTTCCATTCTAGATCATTGTTTATCATGCTGGACAGCCTCAATAGCTTGGATGGTTCTACTTGGTCAGTGGGACAAGCCTGGTTAAATCAAGTGCTTCAAAGACATGATATTGCAAGGGTTCTTGAACCTTTGCTCCTACTGCTTCTGCATCCAAAAACTCAGCGGGTTTCTGTTCAGCGAGTACAGGCTGAATGTTACTGGACGAAATCTCCCAGTCACCATGAGGAAGAAAATGAGAAGCAGTTCATGCAGAAGTTCAGCTGTGCTGATGGTATGTATACAAGAAGACTGTAGAAAGTTCCCTAATTTCTTTGCTTGCCGTTTACATGCAATATTAAAAACATAGTAGAAATTTTTGAGGGTAACTGAAAAATGTGTCGGAAAAGCTACGGCTTATATTTGTGTTTGTGTATTTTTTCCTAATTCAAGTTTGTTTGTCCCAAGTACTGTTTAAAGTTTTATTGTTTTTTCATTAAAATGATATGCAAGTATTTTAATGCAGATAATTTTTTTACATCTTACTGAGCCTTGATAGAACATAAGAATATTGCTTGAAGCTTAACCAAGAAATTAAACGTTTTTATGAACAATGTGGGTCTGTCTACATAGCAATAAGTTTTGAAGGTGTTTGCATGTATTGTGTAATTTTAGTTTAGAATTCACTACTTCAGTTTTTTGTGAAAACAGAAGCAGATAAGACTGCATAATGCTGCATGGGGATTTACATTGTTTTGCTAAGGTGTACTGCTAAAGCAATTTTGCTTTGTTTTTGTGAACATGTCATTTGCTTGAAGTCTCAATAATAGTTTAAATTCTAAATTTTAATTCTGAATTCTTATTCTGAAGAACAGAATCTTATATTTATACATTTTTTTGCATTCTTTTTCAAGCATTCTCCCACATGACTGTAAGCCCAGGACAACTTATTATACCTAAAGAAGTCAATGATAAACAACTTGGTGTGGATGAAATGGAGAACTTCAGCCTGACTGTCAACCCTCTGAGTGACAGGCTTTCCCTGTTAAGTACCAGCAGTGAGACCATACCAATGGTTGTGTCTGATTTTGACCTTCCTGATCATCAGGCTGAAATACTGCAGAGTTCTGACTCTGGCTGTTCTCAGTCATCTACTGGAGACAACATCAGTTATGAAGTGGAAACAGAAAGCCTGAGTGCTCAAGATAGCTCTCAGACTCTGAAAGAAGACTCACCTGATGAAATTGTGCAACAAGTGGTTACAGATCTTATATGCAAAGTTTTAAGTGGTCTCGGAGAAGAAGTTGAACCAGTTAAAGACAGTCTGCACTCTGAGGATGCTTCATGTAAATTCAGTTCTTTGGATAATTCTGTGGAGGCTACAAAAAGTGATGATCAAAATATTCAAAGTAGCCAGAGTAGTTTACTTAGTAATGACAGTTCACAGTTACTCTCAGCCTCAACTGAGACTGGACTTGAGAGCTTAGGAGATGAAATGTCAAGAAATAACTCTTCACCTTGTATTGCAGAAAGCCAGCAATCCTTCTCTGATCTTACTCTTTCTTCCACTGAATCAAAGTCTAGAAAATGTAGTCACAGTAGTATTCAGTTCAGCTTTAAAGGAAAGCAACCAGAAAAAATGTCAGAAAAAGAAACCATTGTTAAAGAGACTGGTAAGCAACCAGGTGCAAAACCTAAGGTAAAAATAGCTAAAAAGAAAGATGAAGAGAAGAAGAAAGTACAAACAGAAAAGCTTAAGCAAACAAATGTCTTTTTCAGTGATGGTCTTGATTTAGAAAATTGGTACAGTTGTGGAGAAGGAGAAATTTCAGAAATAGAAAGTGATGTTGGATCCCCAGGAATGCGAAAATCTCCTAACTTCAATATCCATCCACTGTATCAACATGTGCTGCTTTATCTCCAGTTGTATGATTCTTCAAGGACATTGTATGCTTTTTCTGCAATTAAGGCAATTCTGAAAACAAATCCTTCAGCTTTTGTAAGTGCCATCTCCACTACCAGTGTCAACAATGCATACACTCCTCAGCTTTCATTGCTCCAAAATCTTCTAGCCAGGCATCGAATATCTGTTATGGGCAAGGATTTCTATAGTCACATCCCAGTTGATTCTAACCATAACTTTCGGAGCTCTATGTACATAGAGATTCTTATCTCCTTGTGTTTATACTACATGCGGAGCCATTATCCAACTCATGTTAAAGTAACCTCACAAGACCTCATAGGAAACCGCAACATGCAAATGATGAGTATAGAAATTCTGACACTCCTCTTTTCTGAGTTGGCAAAAGTGATAGAAAGCTCTGCCAAGGGCTTTCCTAGTTTTATTTCAGACATGTTGTCCAAGTGCAAGGTTCAGAAAGTGATCCTGCATTGTCTGCTGTCTTCTATCTTCAGTGCCCAGAAATGGCACAGTGAAAAGACAGCTGGAAAAAACATAGTGGCTGTAGAAGAAGGCTTCTCTGAAGACAGCCTTATAAATTTTTCTGAGGATGAATTTGACAATGGTAGTACTCTGCAGTCACAACTTTTGAAAGTACTTCAGCGGCTGATTGTGCTGGAACACAGTGTAATGACTGTGCCTGAGGAAAATGACACGGTGTTTGACTTTGTCATAACAGACCTGGAGCACATTGGTCCTCAGCAGCCGATGACATCCCTGCAGTATTTACATTCCCAGCCAATAACCTGCCAAGGCATGTTTCTGTGTGCAGTGATACGAGCTTTGCACCAGCACTGTGCCTGTAAAATGCATCCCCAGTGGATTGGCCTTATTACTTCTACATTGCCTTACATGGGAAAAGTTCTTCAAAGGGTCGTTGTTTCAGTGACTCTTCAGCTCTGCAGGAACTTGGATAATTTAATTCAGCAGTATAAATATGAAACGGGATTATCTGATAATAGGTAAGTGTATGTAGAGGTATAATCTTCTTAACTACATTTGATTGTGTTGAATTACTTCGCTATCAGATGAACTAATTTTTAAAAAATTACTCTTCTTTTAGGCCTCTCTGGATGGCATCAGTCACTCCCCCAGATATGGTTCTCACTTTATTAGAAGGGATCACAACAATAATTCATTACTGCCTCTTGGATCCATCTACGCAGTATCACCAGGTAAACTTATCTGGGTGTTTGAGAGATTCCTATGCAGTACATGTCAAATCATGCACTGATTATATTAGCAGCTATGAAGAGCTGAGTGACAAAAATAACATATTGTCTTAGCTCTAAATATGGGGGATTTATAGAATACAAACATTTCAAACTTTGGATGATACTTTAAAGAGAATACCCTTATATTTGTTTGCTTCTTTTGGTTGGTTGGTTTTTTGATGCCCTGAAATAATTAAAGTATGAATTCCTTAACTTTAAGACCTTTAAAATTCCACTTTAGAGCTGTCTTTGTTGTGTTCATGTTGTGATGTGTCTAAACATTATCCTTCTGTTCCTTCTGTATATTCACAATTTTTCTTTTTAGTCAAGCAGTATTTTTAGATCTGATATTCTGAGCATAGTGTCTCAGTTTGAATTTGTGGACAAGAATTGTTAAGAATTGGTCCAGATTCCATAAGAAGCTTTTGCCCTGTTTTCTCAGTAATCTTGTTTTTGTACTTTTTTTGCCATTCTTCCACCTCTTTGCTTTCCATCCATTTAAAAGTGACTGAGAAATGGGTTTTGTTTATGTAAATAGTTTTGCCTAGAGTTATTAGCTAGACTTGAAATTCCGATATAATTGTTTTGCAAAGGTATAGGCAGAAGATACAAAATTGATTGCTTTAGACATGAGACCTCACATGCTCAGTGTGCATTTGATATTGGACAACTCAATCACAAGTTTCTCTATTATTTTAAAAGTCTCACATCTGTACATATTGTGAGAACTAATGAAAAACTTCTGAAAAAGAGTTAAGGTTGAAAGCTCCCATGTTAGGTAAGTCTAAATTACTCTATTTTAAATATGCTGTTTATGTAGATATTTAATATTTCTCTCCTCTCCCACTAGCTTTTGGTTAATGTAGATCAGAAGCATCTGGTTGAAGCACGCAACGGGATCCTCTCTATCTTGCATATGATCATGTCTTCTGTGACTTTACTGTGGAGCATCCTGCACCTTGCAGATTCTTCAGAGAAAACTACTGCTGCTGCTGCTGCATCCATTACCACTATTAATCTTGGGTCAACTAAGGTCAGAACATCAGGGATAACATCATTTAAGTTGTTCATTAAGACCTTTGTCAAAATAATTTCAATTCCCTTCCATTAAATCTAAATTGAATTTTTATACTTTTGTCCTCATCTACTAAATCATCACAAAAACCAGGCTTTTATAAATGAGTATTGAATATGCTTTTAAGCTAAAATGTGTCAGTTGTATGCAACGTGTCACCTTTTTCCTTTCTGCAGAGAAAATGTTTTGGACATAATGCTGCGGTGCTTATAGCTCTGGTTTCATTTTGCAGAATTTGAGGCAACAGATTCTAGAACTTTTGGGTCCAATTTCAATGAATCATGGTGTTCACTTCATGGCTGCTATTGCATTTGTATGGAATGAAAGGAGACAAAACAAAAATACTTCAAGGACAAAGGTATGTTTATATTATAGTGGTCACTTCAAATAGTGGTAATACTTCTAAGTGATTTGGTGTTAAGAAGAAGAAAATTCAGACATTCCAGTGAAAAAAATACAATGAAGTATGGACAATATTTGTATTTCTCATTAGCAACTGTACTGTCAGGGAGGTACCACTTTAGAATGGGATCATCTTCCTGAATTCTTCAGGGGAAGGGGAGGTGATACTAAGTCTCTAGATGAACTGTTAGTTGATAAAATTTCAATCCCATGAGGACAACTGCCTTAGTTTTGTTATAACCATTGTCTGTGGTGATAATCTGTGTCATACATCCAATTTTTTTAGGTTATTCCCACAGCAGGTGAAGAACAACTTTTGCTGGTCGAGCTGGTTCGCTCTATCAGTGTTATGAGGACAGAGACTGTCATTCAGACTGTGAAAGAAGTTCTAAAGCAGCCTCCAGCCATAGCAAAAGACAAGGTATGGAAACTGTAGAGATCCTATTGATCTGTATGATGTTCTCTTGAAGAAGCTTAGAATACTGATGATATGACATTGACAAAAGCTGAGCAGCACAATGTGAGAATTTTCACTGTATCTAAGAGATAAATGAAGAGAAGCATAATTTTACAGAGGGATTTCTGGAAGGATGTTTTTAATATTCTGTTAAATTAAGTTATATGTTTAGACATTGCAGTGACATTATAGCATTGTCAGTTTTACCCTGGTGAGGGGAAAAAAAAAGGCACTTCTTTCTGATGATACAGGTTTCATATCTTTTTCTAGAAACATCTTTCACTGGAAGTCTGCATGTTGCAATTTTTCTATGCTTATACTCAAAGGTAAGAAAAGAAGCTAAATTTTATTTCTGTCATCAGGAAGCACATGATCAATTTGTATATTTTACATCTTTTTCTCATAGGATGATGAATAGTCTGTGTAATATAAATAGTAAAGAAAGAATGGGTTTGAACTGTAGGTTTGTTAAAAAAAGATGGTTTATTTTGTGAGTTCCATAGTATTGCATCACCTTTCTTCTCCTACCTAAAAATGCTGCAGATAATCTGCCCCTTACCCAAAGAAAGTTGATATTAATTGTGCTGTAACTCATTTGTGTCACTTCAGCTTTGTAATGAAAAGCATAATCTTTTGAGAATGCTCTTCTGCCTTCATCTGTTTCTTAATAACTTGATGTAGCAACTTAGTAAAAGAACCTATAAGGGTGTTGATTACCAATATCTGATAGGAGAGTTAAGGTAAAAAGAAACTGGGGGAATACCTGAGGGCGATGATGTTCTCATCATTGACATTACTGCTCTTTCTCCCATAGGATTCCAGTGACCAGCTTAGTAGACAGCTGGGCAGCACTGCTGCTTTTGTTAAAAGATTCCATACAGGTTGGTCTTCCAGCCCCAGGACAGTTTCTTATACTTGGGTAAGTGCTCCTGATATTTGCCATTTTCAAATATGCTCAAATGTAGGTGTATAAAATTATTCTGAAGTGTTAGTGTTTTTAAATCTGTCTCTTACTTTTGACTGGTAGAGTTATTGCCTGACTTATGTGCATCTTATCAAATTAGTTTCTTCTCTGAGGAATATATTAACTTTTATATTATATTATGATATAAGCCACAACCTTACCTTAATGATTATTTCAGTGATTCAGGCTCTTTGAGCAACAAATGTAAGTTTATGTTTTTTCATAAAAAATGACAATTACAGTTCATCAGGTATTTGAAGCCCACAGAGTGGGCTGAATTCTCAGGATGGAAACAGTTTGTGGACTTTTAGAAATATAATTTTGAATATGATTTTCTGTACAATGCTTCAAGGACAATTTTCTTCAATATTTTATCTTCCCTAGTAAACTGTCTTTAAAGATACTTTTGTATATAATCAAGTAAAACCTGTTCTTGGTAAACTCTTATGATCAAAATTAAATTAAGGAACTTGAGAAGATGTTTCCTGGAATACTGGTAAGTAGCAATCCTTGAGGGTTTAGTGAATAAATATTGTGCAAATAAATGTCTTCAGATTTGTCCTAATGCTGAAATCTGCTGAATAATGTATTAAGAAAATCCATATTTAACTTCTATATTTTTTTCAGTGTTCTTAATGAGTTCATCATGAAGAACCCAAGTCTGGAGAATAAGAAAGATCAAAGAGATCTACAGGTAAGAAATTCGTTGTATGTGTCTTTTGAAAATTTTGAACAAAAAATCATAGAATCATAGAATGGCCTGGGTTGGAAAGGGCCTTAAAGATCATCGACTTCCCAGCACAGGAAGGATATTGACCTCTTGGAGGAAGTCCAGAGGAGGGCCACCAAGTTGATTAGAGCAATGGAGCACCTGTCTTAAGAGAAAAGGCTGAAAGAATTTTGTTTGTTCTGCCTGGAAAAGGGAAGGCTTCCAGTACCTGGAGGGAAGCCACAAGATGGAGAGGGACTGTTTACGAGACCATGCAGTGACAGGACAAGGGGGAATGGCTTCAAAATGAGAGTATATTTAGATTAGATATTAAGAAAAAAATCTGTACTATGAAGGTGGTGAGGGCACTGGTTACCCACAGAAGCTGTGGATGCCTTGTCACTAGAATTGTTTAAGACCACGTGGATGAGGTTCTGAACAACCTGGTTTAGTGTAAGGTGTCCATGTCCATGGCAGTGGGGTTGGAATTAGATGCTTGAATGCACTAGAAATTTTTGATATCTGCTCTGTAGTACAAAACTACTCTTTAATATCTTCTCCTTATATTTATAATTTGTTGAAAAAGCTCTAATTTTCTGTGAAGTTCTTAATCATTGATTATATAGAAATGATTTGAAAGCAATTCTATATGTGGTTATATGGATTTTCTGCATGTTAGGGCTATGAATACAGACCTTCTGCACAAAGTTCTTAAAATGCTTGGGTTTTGTTTCCTACCAGGATGTAACACACAAGATAGTGGATGCCATTGGGGCAATTGCTGGTTCTTCCTTGGAACAGACCACTTGGCTAAGACGAAACTTAGAGGTTAAGCCTTCCCCCAAGATTATGGTTGATGGAAACAACTTAGAATCAGATGTTGAAGGTAGGTTAGTTTTCTTCTTTATTTAAAACAAAACATTAATTTTCAGGCTAAAATTAATTAAGAGAATAGCTTTGCTATATTTGAATGTATGTAAAATTCTTCACTACTGTTCCAGCACTAGTGTCTGGCAAAGCTTGTGAATCTTCAAAATATATGTTTTTAAAATATACTGTAAGGTAAATAATGGCTTGAGAAGACTAACTTTGGACATTTTTTTTATCTACTTTTAGATATGCTGTCTCCAGCAATGGAAACTTCAAACATAACTCCATCTGTTTATAGTGTCCATGCATTGACCTTACTTTCTGAGGTAAATGTTTCCTTGGAGATAATTAATAGTGTCCAATAATAAGCTTCTTTATTGTGAAAAGCTTTGAACTAGAAGCTTGGAAAAGGAGATTTAATGGGAAACACTGATGTGAACAGATTCTGGGTCTTGTCATGTAAAAGTATAAAAAACTTTGTTACTAACCCATTGAGATGGATGAGGTATAAAGCATGACCTTTCAGATGTATAGTATAGCAAACTTCTTTGATTCTAAACTTTGTGTGTTTATCTTTGTGGTACATCTTATTTACTGCTGGTAATTGCAGTCAGTCTTTGATTATTTTCTTTGTCTGTAGTTTATTCTCTAGACTGCTTTCATCAGGAGCTTGTGCTTCTGTGCTTTTACCTTAAGGCATTATAAAAATGATGGAATCGTTATACTCTGGATTTTTCATGGTACCTGAAATGGGATCATTTCTATCATAAACTTGAATGTTCAGTAAAGATCATTACACCAAAAAATTGTTAAATGGTAGGTAAGATGCAATTTAAGAATGTATTATAACACATCTTCCTCTCGTTTTATAGGTTTTGGCTCATCTCCTTGACATGGTTTTCTACAGTGATGAAAAAGAGAGAGTTATTCCTTTGCTTGTAAATATTATGCACTATGTTGTGCCCTACCTCCGTAATCACAGGTACCTTTGGTGTATTGAACTGATGTAGATGTCTACAGCCAGTAGAAATTTGGATGGTGGCACTTAAGTTGAAGCAGGCATAATAATGATTAGATGTCTGACAAACTTTCTATAGAGCAACAGTCCAAAATTGGTTTATGACTTTTTATTTGTTTAGTGCTCACAATGCATCCAGCTATCGAGCTTGTGTCCAGTTATTAAGCAGTCTTAGTGGATATCAGTATACAAGGAGAGCATGGAAAAAGGAAGCCTTTGACCTCTTTATGGATTCCAGTTTCTTCCAGATGGATGCTTCATGTGTTAACCAGTAAGATTTTATTCTTCTTGTTTATGTCAATGGCCCTTATAAATTTTGTGTATTCTATTAACATATGGGCCAAAATTTCCCAATTAATCTTTACTGAGAGAAATAAAGATTTACTGTGGTTTAGGTTACCACATGAAATATGAAACTTAAATAAGGTATATTTCTATGCGCATATCTGTTTTTAAAATTAATGTTCTTAAAATTAAAAAAAAAAAAAGTTCTGTGAGGAAACTTTTCTGTGAGGAAACTATGTTTTTGTAGAAACATAGAATGATTTGCATTGCAAGAGACCTTAAAGATCATCTAGCTCTAATCCACCTGCCATGGATAGTGACACCTTCCACTAGACGAGGTTGCTCAGAGCCCCATCCAAGCTGGCCTTGAACACTTCCAGGGATGGGGCATCCACATCTTCACCAGGCAACCTCTGCCAAGGCATCACCACCCTCACAATAAAGAATTTCTTCCTGGTATCTAAATCTGCCCTCTTTAAAAGTAGCATTACTTTACTTTAAAAGTAATTCCTCTTGTCTTTTCACTCCATGCCCTTGTAAAAAGTTGCTCTTCAGCTTTCAGAGGCTCTTTAGGTACTGGAAAGCTGCTACAAGATCTCCCTGAAGTCTGCTCTTTACCATTCTGAACAGCCCCAGTTCTCAGCCTGTCTTCATTGGAGAGGTGCTCCAGCCCTCTGATCATCTTTGTGCTCCCTTCAAATGAGTCCACATCCTTCTTATACTGGTGGTCCCAGAGCTGGATGCAATACTCCAAGTGAGGTCTTACCAGAGCAGAGTAGAGAGGCAGAATCATCTCCCTTCTGGTGCAGCCATGCTTCTGGTGCAGCCCTGGATGCAGTTGGCCTTCTGGGCTGTGAGCACACATTGACAGATAAAATTCAGTTTTTCATCTTCATCCACCATCAGCTCCAAGTCCTTCTCTTCAAAGCTGCTCTCAGTATTCATTTTGGGCCCAGCTGGTATTTGTGCTTAAAATTCCTCTGACCATTCTGCAGCACCTTGCACTTGGTTTCATACTTCATAAGGTTTTCATAGGCCCGCTCCTTAGAACTGTCAGGGTCCCTCTGAATGGCATCCCCTTTTTTTCTTGGAGAAGGGGGTCCAAGAAACACAGTTTCAGATCAAATAACACAAAGTAAATTATACCTTATGAAGCAGAAAGCTTGGATTGGAAGGCTTAGCCTAACTGAAGGAGCAGAAAGTTTTGTAAGTGTTCCTGAAAATTCTTGCTTTCTTCATGCTTTTCTGATTTGTGTACAATTTTCCTCTTTTAGTTGGAGAGCTATTATGGATAATTTGATGACACATGACAAAACCACATTCAGAGATTTGATGAGTAAGTATTGATATAGTAGTGACTTCTCTCCAGTATAAACATTAAATAAATAAAAAATAAGTACCTTAAAGAAAACACTTGTTCAACATGTATTCCAATTTGTTTTATTAAGTATTTTTCGTGTTTTCTTTGACTGTTTCTGGAGACCCATAAATAACACGAAGTGAGAGAATTTGATACCATTCTGGTACACAGTGAATTTTGCCTATATGGCAAAGTTGATTAAGTAGAGTGGGTGGGGATGGTTTTTGGTTGGTTTGGGTTTGAAGATCTGACACTGACTGCTTAAAAAAAAATTTGATTATACACATTTGATTTTTCTGAGCATCAATACATGCAAGTTTTATTTAAACAAAAAAAAGCTAAACTCTTTCTGAAAAGCCCCTAAATCCAGCCACTATTGTGTATACTTACAGGCTTTCTTTCAGCTTTTATTTTGAATTTGTGGTTACAGATTCAAATTGCAAACCATACATCATCTTAACATTTGCTTTCAAACCCCATTGTTTAAAGAAAGCATTATTTGTGCCTTGAAGTGAAGCAGAAGGGAAATTCCTAAGCTCTTGGCTTCACTTTCCCTTTTCTCTTTCAGCAAGAGTGGCTGTGGCCCAGAGCAGCTCCCTCAATCTGTTTGCTAACCGAGATGTGGAGCTGGAGCAGCGTGCAATGCTCCTCAAGAGACTCGCCTTCGCCATTTTCAGCAGTGAGATAGACCAATACCAGAAATACCTGCCAGACATACAAGGTCAGTAAATAGGTATCATTTAAGCAGACTTCTTCCAGTTAACTATGGAATGCTTATATGACAGAGTAACAGCAGGTTAAATTTTTATCCTGCAATATCAGTATGTGATAGTGTTTCCATAGCTGAAACAAAGTTTCTGCAAATTTTGGTTAAAATGTTTTCAGTGTTAAATGACTAGGAGGCAGATTTTGTAGTTGCCAGTTGACTTTAATCCAGGTAATTTCACTGATCTGTCGTTTTATCCCTTGATCAGTATCCTTGGATAGCTGCACAATATGTTTTGACAGGAACATCTGAGGTACAAAAACCTCAGTTAGGGATAAACAGAAAAACTGACCTTGACATTTTGAATTATTGACTTCTTTTGCTGGTGTTTTTTTGTGTGTCAAGTTTTTCTGTCCTATCTATCACTGAGGTTGATTTCTTACAATGACCCTTTACTTTAAGTGACTGGGAATGGGAACTGCTTGGATCTTTTTTGTTTAAGATGATACTAATAGTTACAGCAGCAGCTTTTAGATGTATCATCTTTTCATGCCACCAAAGGGACACTTTGGTCTCTTCCTCTATATGGAAAATCAGTTGCATCAACTTTTTTGTTTAATTTGTTTTGTGATCTATTTTTCATATAATTATTTGGTTTGTTGGTTGGTTGTGTTTTTGGGGGGGGGGGGGTTTCAAAATTTTTTTTATTTCCAGTCAAGTCAGTAGCTGAGATTACTATGTTCATGGAATCAGGTGGCTTTACTGGTGTGAACTGCTACATGCATGTGTGTTGGTTTGACTGAAAAATTTCTTTGTGTCTGCTTCTATATATATTGAATGCCTAGAGATGATCATAATTCAATAAAACTGTATCATCCCTTTTTAATTTCTCAGGTACTATGATGGTGCATTGTTTTAATAACAATAATACATCTGAGCTGTCCAGGCTGTTTTTGTATTTTTTGTCATCTGCTAACTCCTCCTGTTGTAATGGGTAAAACTCTGCATAAGATAAGCCAAGTTCCCAGATTGTGTTTATGTAGAGAACTTAACCAAAGCAGTCAACTGCGCTCTTTAGAGGTTTCTCTCTTTTGTTCCTTCTTTGGTGGAGTGGTTATTTCTTTATGTTGACAGACTAAAACTAGTAAAGTACTGGAACAGTAACACGGCAGATACTTAAAGTTAACATTGAAAGTACATGAGGGAAGGAGAAAATTCTCACTGTAATTATTTGGAACTGAGGGACCCTTCTTGGCTTTTTGTTTCAGAAAGGCTGGTAGAAAGTCTCCGGTTGCCACAGGTGCCCACCCTTCATTCCCAAGTGTTCCTGTTTTTCAGAGTATTGCTTTTAAGAATGTCTCCACAGCACCTTACCTCACTTTGGCCAACCATGATCACTGAACTGGTGAGTTGTAGGTGTCATTCATTATTTAGAAGACTGATGCACATCTGTGACACAGCCTCATTCCTCCTCAAGATTTTTAAGAAAATCTCTTTTAGAGATTGTACAAATAAATGTGCAATGGCCACAAATTGAAAGCTGACTTATTTTCATAGTCCTGATGTCTGTTTTTTGTGATGAAATTGAGTATCTGTTGGCTTACACTGTTTCAACTGTTCAGCTGTTTCCTGAATTAAATTTGCTTTTGCCTTCATTGTTCCCTACTGAATCCTAGTTCGATTTCTGCTTATATATTTGTACCTTCTCCACCATTCCCACTTCTGCTCTTCTTTTTCAGTGTTCCCTGTTTTATTTTTCTGATCATTCTTCTTCCAGCAATGGGGATGAGAATCCATGTATAGGAGTCAGAATCCGTTCTATTGGCAGTTGATGGTCATTCAGGTCACATTGTGGCTAAATTTTGTGACTAGATTTATACATGGCTTGGCTCAGATTTCTTCTTTCTCATTTTATTCTTCATAACAAAACAGTAAAAATATTTGTTTCATGAGCTTCTACCTGCAGAATCTCCTGTGTTGGCTGTTTAACACACTCTTTTGGGTTTCAGCTTTGGCAGTGGGAATGGAAGAGCATGCATGGTTGGTGCATGCTGTGATCCGTTCAGCCTGTTATTCAAGGTGTTCCCAAGGGACTGAATTACAGAGGGAGAAAACCAGAATCATTGCTGTGATTGTCTTCAATCTGCAGGCACCTAACCTAGCCCTTGAATAACCACAGATCCAAGAAAAAGAAGGAGAAAAGCTATATAAAAAAACCTTAAAGTGTGTTGTTTTAACAATAGATTTAAAATTTTATTTTAAGCCTGTCAGTAGTATAAATACTAGAAAATCCATTCTATTCAGTGTGGTCTTCTGATTCCTGTGCTGTCCTCTAGCCTTTACACAAGTTTACCACAGTTCTGGAACTACTTTCAGTTAGCAGGACTGTGATGCTTCTGGGAATTCACACCTGAGCCTGGCTGTTCCATTAAATGATTCTTTATTCTCTTTTTGTTTAGGTCTTGCTTTCTTTCTAGGCAGTGGAGGGGATTAGCCGTTGAGAGCTTTCCTGATCTTAAAAGAGACAGTTCCTTGTGGCCTTGGTGTTATTCTGGTTATATATAAGGAATGAAAGAGCTTTAGGGTGCCAGTGTCCACTCATACAGGAGAGGAAATAAAGCTCTGTACTATTTGTCTAAGGCTTATTACTCAGGCTTTCCTATAGTGTTTTCCCAAGTCACAGTCCATTAAAAATGGTATTAAAATGTAACATTTGATCTTCAGGTGCAAGTGTTTTTACTGATGGAACAGGAGCTCACTGCTGATGAAGACATTTCCAGGTAAACGTATGAATTTCCTGCTTGTTTAACTTTATAAAAATCCCTTGGTATGCTGATGGGGAGTTGTGTCGTTCTTTAAAATAATTTGTCTTTGAACAAATTAAATCCTTCTTTAAGAGAAGGACAAGTAAAGGGTAGTTCAGTCTGACTGCAGTACCAGGGACAGACTGTTCAGGACAAAACAAAAGAATTCCTGCTGTCAGATTGCTCATAAATCACTAAGGGAAATTACACAATACAAGTGTCCAGGTTCTTACAGTGTCCATTTGAATAAAACGCACTGCTGCTGCAATTAAATTATGCATGCCATGACTTACACCTTTTCTGTGTCATACACTTACTCTAAATAAGACTGATGCATTTTTTTTTTGTCTAAATAAAACCATAGCTTCTTCTTGCATTAGAAAAGTGAGGTAGATAATTTTTCTTGTTTTGTTATCCATTTTTATCTCATCTCTTTTCTGTACAGTGTGATACAATTTCAGTCAATGCTAGCAGCAGAGGCAGATTTCTCAAAAGAGCCAGAGTTACTTGCCCAGATTTTGCTCATTTTTTTCCTAGGTTCTCTTTGGTTTTTTTGGAGAGTTTTTCCCTCAAATAAAGTAATATCAACATGACTGACAATTTAAAACTTCCTCATAACTGGAATATCTGGGAATAAGATACAGGAATGCTACACATTCTTTTTATATTGATGTTTTATCATATATATATATATATATATATACACATACAGAACTGCATTCATGGCACAGACTTGTGCTGGGATTTGATTTATGGATTCAGAATTATGCTGGTATATAAAGAGTTCTGTGTTTGTAGAAGCAAGTAAGAAAAATAAAATTTTCATTGTGGCAGAAGGTTGTTATGACTCACCTACCTTCTGTAATATATTTTAGAACTTCTGGCCCATCTGTTGCTGGTTTGGAGACAACTTACACAGGTGGCAATGGTTTTTCCACATCCTACAACAGCCAGAGGTGGTTGAACCTGTATTTATCTGCTTGCAAATTTCTGGACTTGGCTCTAGCTTTACCATCTGAAAACCTGCCTCAATTTCAGATGTGAGTAGGAAACATTGTCATTTAAGTTTTTGGATGTTTTTCCATGCCTCTTGGTAAAATTCTTGTGTATAAAAGTCTTTGCTTTTCCATTTCCTTTCTTCCTTTGGACTTCAGCGCCAGGGCAGCCCCTAGTTCATTCCCTCACAGTATCTGAGTGGCTCCCAGGGAAAAAGATGCTGCATTATCAAATTAGTTCAAGCTGGTTTGATTTAGCTTGCAGCGAGAGTCAAAATTGAGAGATGATCAATAGCAGTTATTTATTCAAGCATTTTATTTTTAAAGTACTTAGTTGCAGTAATGCCTAAGAACTCAAAATACACCCACCCATCTCAGTGAGTAATGCATGAGATCAGAGGACTGCATGTCATCTCAGCATGACTCGCTTAATTTACTCTAGCACACTGTCTGGAAGATGTGGCAACAAACCTTCTAAAGGAGATCCCATAGGCTTTTATTGGTCAGTAGTAGGCATGTGTACAAACTGCTTCCTCAGTGCCTCTGCAATCCCATTCCATTGGAAAAAAATGAATGCAAAAAAATTGGCATTTGCTGGAGATCCTGGGAATGAGAGGCCACAAAGGACAAAAGAAAGTATCATGCTTCTTCCTTTACACTGCACACTGGTGACCGTGTGAGGGCTGCTTCCCTGGCACAGTTCTCACGTGGGTTAGAGGCTAGAAGTGCACACACTGTGTTAGGCTGTGCCCTGTAGTGTTTCTAAATCTAATGTTGAAGGTTTTTTTCATTTATTTCTTCTTGTGAAGATTGGCTTGGGTTTCTCTTTTCCTCCTTCCTTCTCTGATACTTCATCAGATTTCCTCATCCATTTATATTTTTGATTGGTCAGAAAGCATGTTCAGTACAGGTAATGTCTGCTTATGTTATCCCATGGCAGGTATCGTTGGGCTTTTATTCCAGAAGCATCAGATGATTCAGGCTTGGAAGTACGAAGACAAGGAACACATCAGAGGGAATTCAAACCCTATGTGGTGCGTCTGGCAAAGCTGCTGCGAAAAAAAGCAAAGGTATCTTGCCTTTTTCTTTTGCTTTTCACTGAAAAGTTTCATGTACAGTAACTCACAGCAGTGTTTGGGTTTGGATACTTCAATTATTTTAACAATGAAGAATGGAAAAGATTTTGTCTGGTGTAGGAGATTCCAGCTGGAGTAATCTCAAGTCAACATCAGGCAAAAAGCACATGTAAGTATAGAAAACAAACAAATCAAACAAACAAAAAAACCAAAGCCAAAACCAAACAAAAAAATCCCAAAATTAATCAAACAGACAACATAAAAATTCATAACCTGCTATGATCAACATGGTTATGATCAGATTTTGGATTTCTAAATGAAAAGTATTATTTAATTAAAAAGTAAAATATGCTACATTATCTAATATATTTTAACATAAAATCTCTTTCAGGTAGCCAGTCATATATGTAGATACTAGTCTTACTACTTACTTTTTGAACTAGAAAACCAGTTTTGTTAATAATAATCAAATATTTTAAAATGTGTTATATTCCTAAACAGAACTGAGTGTTGAGACTGAGCAGAGGCTGTGATGAATGAAAGAAAGCAGAGATCAGTAGAAACAGTTCTGGGGAAATCTTGGCTGCACAATTTGTAGAGTGGGAGCGGGATTAGGATTGTCATAATGCTGGTGAATGGGATGTATTAAACCCCCAGTTTTGGGGTTGGAGGCCTGATCTGCAGATGAAGCTGAAGGAAGCTGGCAAAGCCCTGTCCTACATCTGCCACAAAGTAAGAACATTGCTGTCAGATATTTTGCTGCTCCTGCTGTGAGGACAGAGCCCTCTTGGACAAGCAGTTCACTGGGAAATGTCGATGGGTGAGCCAGGGAAGCAGTGAGGAAGTGCAAACCCATATGGGAGAAAGTTTTGAAGCTTTATTCTCAGGTTTCTTTCTGTATAGATGTCTTTGTCAGGGCTGTTAACACTGGCAGCTTGCTATAGCTACTGCATTTACAGTCTCAAATGTCTTCAGTGAGTAAAGGAACTACTGTTGAGATACAAGTGGCTACATTAAATTTAGGAATAACTTAGTTGCAGGCAAATCTGAACTATTGAAGCAAGGCCCACAATTATGGGGAATAAAAGTCGTATCTGAAGCATATCTGCATTTTGCGTTTTATCATTTTTGAACCGTGAAGATGAGACTAAATTTCTCTTCTTGCATGTATAAAGGAGTAATGAGTTTTAACTGCTTGCTCCTCAGGCATAGCCTCTAACCCTGGTGTTCAGTGTAGTATCTGTTAGAAAGTTTTCACACTCCAAGTAATCTCTGTGCATGAATTTATACATTATGTGTGATTTATAAATATACATGCTGCTGGTAAGTACTGTATGCTGAGATAGATGCCTGAAGTCAGGACTCCCACAGTCTGCTTCAAGAATTCAGAAAACTTCCTGGAATTTCTGGAACCTCTTAGTCACGGCAGCAGTTGCACACTGAACCATAGGCAGGTGTATGATGATGAGATAAACATGAGATAATGAATATTGACTTCAGCCTATTTTTTCTTTATGCAGAGGAGAATACTATTGCATATAGCTGTGGGTTTTTCTTGGAAAATAATTGAGAAAAATGGAGTAGATCCTTATTTTCCTTCAGGGCACTCTGACTCGTGTTTAGATTCATGTAGTATGGTGTTGCTCAAGCTCTGTTATCTGAAGGAAACGTGCTTAAAAACCTCCTTCGGCAGTGCTGGAAATAAACAGAGGCACTAAATGGCAGTGCTGGTTTTGTCTAGTAGTGTCTTGGCCATACTAGCTGGAGTCTGCCATTTCTGGATCACGGACTTCTCGGGGCGGGTGATTTTTCTAGCTGAAGCACAGCGCCCAGCCAAGCAACTGCACGGCCTTCACGGCAGAGTATTCTCTCAATATATGAAATGCAGTCTGAAAGTTCTCCTCTTTCCTTCCACAGGACAAACAGGAGGACTTTAAGACGGTGGTTTTGGAGGGAATGGAGATGGCCAAGCATCAGGTGAGGGTGGCCTTTGATGCTTGAGTTGTGAGACAAGCTTGCCATAATAATACCATCACCTCAAGGCCCCAAGCACTATTTAGCATTCATTAAGAACTAAGAGATCAGATTTGTTATAGAACAAAACTGAGAGAATTTCGAGGTATAAGAACCCTTATTTTTGTAGAGAACTTAATTTTTTTTAAAAAGGGAGTTTTTAAGTTAGTTTCCTGTACAAAATAGATTACAAAAAGCTGATGTTAGTTCTAAGAAGAATTATGATTTCAAATCATTATAAAATTAAATTGTAAAATAATTTTTCTCAGGTGCAAAACACACAGTCTGTGATTGGTCTCCGTCAAATTAACTGTCATTTTAAGCATCTATGGAATTCATGGTGTTTACTCAGCCAATGCTGCCATGAGGAAATGGTTGGATGGGTTGTATTTCATTGCTCAGAGTTGGAATTTGCACATGCAGCCCATCTGGTTGGCTGCTTTGCTGGGGGCACATCCTGCTCACCACTGGGTAATGCTAAGCATGGTACAGAAACAGTATGGAGAAACTTCTCTGTGAATACAGTGAGAAGTTTTTTAACTAGCTAGAGCTTAGCTAGAGCTAGTAGAGTTTCTCTAGTAGTTTCATTTAAAGAAGGAGGCATCAACAACTCCTTTTGTGTTGGAAATTCAGTCTTCCCTTTGCTGTGGTTCAATGTGAGCCTTTCTTTTCAGAAGACTTGTAAAGCTAAAATAGTGATCTTCTGTGGCAGGGAGCCAAGCCACCAGATAGATTCATACTGAATTTAAACCTAATTGAGTGCCCTGTAGGCTTCTCAATTGCAGGACAGTTGCTTCATTTAAAGGGCAAAACCTGTATTTGTTTTGACAAGTGTCATGTCTTGCAAAAATCTGTTTGTTCAAAGGCTGTGCAATCAGTGATCCTTACCTTATGCTCTGTTCCCACTGCTCTCCTTTCCCCTTCATTCTTCTCTCATAAACAAAGTGGCCCCCCTGCCTCAGCCACAGGCACTACCAGGGCAGTGGGACACAGGTGGGACAGGGTGGATCCACAGGTGGCTCTTTTTGGTGAGGCCTTTGTGCTTCTTCTTTCCATCTTTGCAGAATAAAATCCAGTACTACTGGAATTCTACTTCGTGGTAGAAGCTCTCTGAAGTGGTTTGTCAGTAACAATACAAACAAGGTGTTTCTAGCGGTGATAGTACCTTACTGTCTAGATTTGAGTGTGGTTTTTGACTCAAGAGGTAAAGGAAATGGCAAAGAACTGTATAAGAACCTGGATGTTGGTGCTCAGGTATTTCAGTCTGCAGATATTTAAGGCAGCTCTAAGCAGGGTTACAGCAGTGTGCTGCTGCTGGTGAGCATCTGGTGTGTGACTGCTGCCTTTGCTTGTGGGGTTCCTGAAATTCTTTCCTTTGACATTCCCCCATGAAAGGGAAGGAACGTAATAACTGAGTTCTTCTGAGAATACACAAAGAATAGCTGAGACATTTTCCTTTGAGAACAACTTCAAGTGTTTCTTGGAATGTCCATGTGTGTTATTTGTGATACTAAAAATACTGCTTTTTACTCTTCTCAAGAACTCTGAACTCGAGCTGCAAAGTGAAAATGCTTTGTATCTATTTTAACCTTCTCTGGGGTTTATTGTCACTGATGCTGGCAGTATCAGCTGGTGAAGTGTGTGTGTGTCACCAGAGAGAAGCTGAAGTAGCTCACAACTTCTAGCTATCATCAACTTGGGCCATTTGTGTTGCCCTCAGGGTGCTGCCTGGGAGCAGCTCAACAGGGCTGCATGGTGGGGGCTGCCTTGCTTTGGGATAGCCCTGGGCTTGAGGTGTTGAACTCGAATGCCCACTGCAACTCTTCCATTAGCATCAGCTGACTGCCATTTGTCCACTCCCAGCCACTGCCTCTGCAGGGCATGGTGAGGGAGAGAAGAGGAACTACTTTGGAAGCTACACTTCAGCATTGGTGTGTTTTGTGGATAGAACAAATCTTTCTGGACTTTAAAAAAGTATTATATTATACATTAGTCTTCCATTTTCACCTGTTTTTCCTGTTTTGTCCTGTATTATTTCCTATGTCTCTGTATTTGCAGAAAAACCCGGAGGAGGATGGCTCAGGTAAAACACTAAACTGGGAACCAGGTCACTTGCTTTTAACCATCTACACTGTTCGCAGCATTGAGCAGCTCTTGCCTTTCTTCAATGTACTCAGCCAAGTTTTTAACAGCAAAGTCACAAGCAGATGTGTTGGACACTCAGGGAGCCCTGTCCTTTACCCCAACTGTTTTCCAAGTAAGGACATAAAAATGGAGAACCTCAAGACCTTCTCCAGCAAAGCAAGACAGAAGATAGAAGAAATGGTTGAGAAGGATTTTCTTGAAGGCGTCATAAAATCATGAACCAAACTGGTACTACTCAGCCTATATGTAGTGTAACTATCTAAATGAAATACTCTATCTTTCCCAGTTGTATAGTATTCTTTTCTTATTTTGTATGTAATGAAATACTTAATGTTGTATTTAAGTTAAATATTTGTAAATAAGAGAAGTTCTGGATGTGGCCTGAATCAAGTTTAAATATTGGTGGCTCATATTGATTATAGTGCCTACTATTTACAGTAAATGTTTTGTTGTCTTGAGTTCTGTCTTTAAAAAAAAAAAAAGAAAAAAAAATACAAGGTGCACATTTTTTCAATTTGTTTCCAGTTTATTTTTGTCTTTTTTTTTTTTTTTTTTTTTTTTTTTTTGTAAGATCTATTGGAACTTGTGCTTATTTAATAACCTGTAAAATGCTATTATGGCAGGAGGTAATACAGGACTACAATGAACTGTTTGTCAGAGGTAGACACCCTGAACCAAAGTATGCCAAAGAGGATACTTGGTGTGTTTAAAACATTGCATCCTGTTGGCCCAGCCCCTTCATGGTGCTGGGGAGCAGTTAAGGCCACAGAAGACAAACCTGTCTCTGTCCCTTCCCTCTCAAGTGTGATTTTAAATATTATTACTGCAAATCACTTTCTTAATAATGTCATAAAGTTTCTAATGAAGATAATATTGCAATAATAGTTTATTATTTGCAAATATTCTTTCTCATTATATTGTTTCCCCCTCAAAATGAGGTGAACTGAATCTGAAGACCTAGTGACAGCCTCTGTCTTACACTGTTTGCCCACAGATGATTGGGCTACTGGGGGATGATGGGGATGATGATTCTGCAGCAGCCACTGTGAGCAGTCACAGCAGAGCTCCAGTCATGCAGCCATGGCCAATGCTCTGAGGGTATGGGTGTTGGATTTCAGGCACAATGTGACAGTGAACTAAGCTGGGGCAGGGAGGGGCAGAATTCCTTCTGGACATGGCCATGGCTTGTCAGGAAGTTAGATAAACTTGAGGAGGGGAATACTCAACAGCAAGAGCATCTCATTAAGAGGTAAGTTGCTTAAGGAGGTTAAGAATAAGCAGAGTAATATTCCACTCAGTTCTGATCAATCCTTGCTACTCCCAGGAGAAAGGTTGATTCTGTGCACAGCAGCATATGGTAAAAAAAGTAATATTAAAAGATAAGGGAAGTTGTGTGCTTTAACTGCCATTCATTATATAGGTTGGGGTGGTGCTCCTTTTCCACCAGCGAGATGGAAAACAGCCAGGCTCACTTCATGGGCGAGTGCATCTGCATTCTCCTGTGGAATGTTGCAAAAGTTAGTTATGCTGCTGTCAGCACAAGAAGAATAGAGCAAATATGTGATATAAAGGCAAGCATTTTCCTGCAAATGCTGTGTTCCCTATATTGCTCCATAAGCCACTGCCATCATGCTGATAGGAGCATGTGAAGTGGGGAGAGCAAGACCACTGCTTTTGCTGTCACCTTTAAGTTCAGATCTGGACTAACTTAACAGCAGCCAGAATTTTTTTTTTCTGTCTTGCCTCTTATGAAATTGTGTAGTTAAAGGCTGCTTTGATAACTTTCTTCTTAACCCTGAGCTCGCAGAAGGCTGGTTGTCTTTTCAAAATCATCTGGTGTTAAATCTGCCTTTATAAACATTTATATTTTCCTTTTGAAGATGAACATTGAGAACATTAAACATTACTTTTCTAAATAAAAGAAAATCCAAAGTGACTTTTTGTGATCAGTCTTTTTTCGAAACTTAGCATTTGTTAAGCGTGATTAAATGACAAGTATGGAAGCAGATTTCTTTCATCACCCCCTGCTGGGCAGATTGTTTTATGTGAAGAAGCCCACTCATAAATGAGTCAAGCTCTGACCTGTGTGTCTGCCTCAGCATAGATTCTGACGACGTCCTCTGTTCCTGATGGGCGGACAAACGCCCGGGACAGTCTGTACTTCTTTACAAGGGCATCGATTTTCTCCTGCAGCCCTGGGGGTGTCAGCGCTCGCCTTTCTGCATCCGTTGTGTCAATAACACGTCTGTCTGCAACCTGTGGCATCAGAAACAGGATAAGACAGAAATTCAGGGTTGGATATGTTGTGCTGTCTGGAGAAGAGTTCAGTTTGGGAGCCAATAAAGGGCTGCTGGAACACTTGGGGTCCCTGGGCTCCTTGCAGCATCTGTTAACCAAGTCTTGAGAAGTTTCAGCTGCTCAGTTCAAAAAGGTCAGTTCTGAACATGCCTTGGTGAGCTTGAAGTGAAGCCTACAGCTTTTTCCCAGTAGATCAGACACTTGTTTCCTCCAGTGCCTTTAGAGCCCAGAGCTTCCTTACTGTGTCTAAGAGAATGCTGCCACACGGCACCTTCTGCTGAAGCTCTTTGTGTGAATATTGTAAAGGATACAGAAGCAAGAGCTTGAACATTTTCAAGATAGACAAAGTGGCACAGCAAGAAAAATCCAGCTGCCCAGCAGGCAGATGCCTTAGAAAACCAGGATTTTTCTAATTGGAAAGTTAAAATTTCTTCTTAAGTTAATATTTAAAGAGATTTGTTCAGGTTTTTCCATTTAACATAGTTGGCTATTAGTTCATCTTTTTTAAAGTTGTATTTCTATTTTAGTCCAAGTCCCTCCTCTGGGGTTTTCCCCCAGCTTCTTTGGCCTATTTCTGCCCCATCATGGTCTGTTTCAGCTTTAAAATAAAGCTTTATCAAAATCTATGCAGGCGAAAGATGCCGTGAGCAGGGTCCCCAGAGGCTGCTGTAGCCTGAGCCAGCGTGGCTGGTGACTCACCTGGACCTTGAGCAGCCGATTGGGAAGGTCGGCATAGAGGGCGTCCCACTGCTGCACAGTCAGACCCTTCAGAGCCAGGATTGCTTCAATAACCAGCATGTCTGAGACAGCATCGCCAACAGTCTGCCAACAGGGAGGGAAAAACACTGCAGCAGTGAAGACAGGGAGGCAGGATTTCATCAGGAACCTTCCAGCAATCTCCAGCCTGCCAGGAGCTCACAAACTTGGCTAACCCTGCCAACACTGTGGTTAAGTTCTCTCAGTTTTTACCTGATTAATCAGGTCAATCATGTTTTCAAGCATCATTGCTGCTTCTCTTTTTTCATCATCTTTCTCCTCTTTTACCAGTTGTCGTATTTTGGTTTCAGCAGCTTTACTAAACAGCACCTAGAAGAAAAAGGTAAGAACTTGTCAAGATGAAGCCAGCATATATGCAGTAGTGAGGACAAAACTTTTACCATCTAACTCAAATAGCCATCATTAATGTTTGCTACCATGAATTTCCATCCCTCCATAAAGCACAGAGGAGCTGGTAGCAACGCTGTGATAAAGAGAGAAGGAGTAAACAAGTCTATTTTCAAACAAGGAGAAAAAGTCTCATTTATAAAACTAAGCAGAGAGTGAAAAGACTTCCTTCTCCAGGTAGTTTAGCTGAAATTTTGTACATAGGGGCTGATCATATGGATTACATGCTCATACTTACTGTGCCATGTCCATTTGCCTCAAAATAAACACCCACATCAAACTCCTGGGCCTTGTGGTGCAAGTGTTTCACTCCTGTTTTCACACAGTGCACAGGTACCTGCAGCCCAAGGGTGTGCAGAGAATGACAGCAAGGTTACAGACTCTCCTCAGCTGCCTGGAACTGGGCACCAACCTGCAAGGACTGTTGCAATCTAACCTATGTTTTGTGGCCACTGAGGCCCCAGAGCCAAAATGCCCCACTATTTCTGCTGACCCAAGTAAAGATTTCATTTATTCCTGTGTAAATAAAGGCTAATTAAAGAAATAAAAAAATAAACTCCAAACCTGGAAAAATTCAATTTAGTTTATAGCTTCAGGGAACACACTAGATTCACATACAAACAGAAATACCTTCTCTGAATTCCCGAACATTTAGCTTGCTGCAGGAAATGAAACAATCGGTGTCAAAGTATCAAGGAGCCTTTACTGACACTCACTTGGTTGCAAAGCTATAAAAGTCCTCATTTTGTTTAAGTACCAAGGGATGTCATTAAACATTTTTAAAATTAAGAAATATTAAAAATATTAATGTATTTTAAAAATATTAAAATACTTTAAATATTAAAAGCTGACTAGAACTTTTTAAGCTCTGCTCTCTTGCATCTCTCCTTTGCCACCAAGAATTTAGTCATTACTGGAGGTTTGAAAGAGTAATTTATTTTTGCTTAATTTTAATTTTCCTAGTAATCATAATACAGTAGAATTTAGTTTAAAATAAAAAATGGAAACTACCCAGAAAAAAAACACGGAGAATACCTTCAGTGTTTCCTGGAGGTAGCGTGTTGAATTCCCATTGGCATAAGCTGTTTGTACCACTGCCATCTTGAAGTTCTGTTTCACCTAAGCAAACCAATAAGCCAAGTTTTACTGTCCAATAAGCACATAGCCAAACAAAAAGGATAAATGGAAAGGTAATTGAACTATTAAATGTACAATTAAAACTACCAGAGGGAGGCACCAGCTCACTGAGAACTTCTGTATGTTTAAAACAACATGAATTCTGTTCAAGTAAGGTACAGGACTGATCTGTTTTTAAAGCTGGTCCACTTTAGGTAGATGTAGAGAGACCACATACCAAGCAACACACCTTCCTTAGGATATTTTATACTTTACAAATGAAAATACCAGCATTCAATTCATATGTTAGTTACCTTGGCAAGAAGTTCTTTTAGGAAGATACTAATTAAAGTTGCTATTTTATCTCCATCAATCAGGTGAAAATGGCCAGCTGTGTCCTTATAATAATAAACAATTCTATCTGCATCACCATCAAATGAGCAGCATCTCTCATTGGGCTTCATGTCCAGCCCTAGTGCACAGTTACAAATGCAAGTTAAAGACAGGAAAAGAAACAAAATCAGGTCATTTGTTTCAGTGAGTGATTAGGAAAACACATCTTCTTTTCAGAGCACAGTTTTGCATACAAATGACTCAGGCACAGTTAAGGCAGGATCCAGACACAAGGCACAAGCATCCACCCCCAGCAGGTACTGCCACTGTGCTGCTCCCAGCACTGCACTTCTCCAGGATACAACCAGCGTGGGAAGGGGAAGCAACACCATAACTTGGTGTTCAGATTTGGCCAGCAGCTGCAGTGAGAGGACAGCTGTCCAATGGAGAGCTCAGTTTAGCCTCAAATAATCTCATATCCAAACCAGCCTGCTCTCCCAGTTCTGGGGTTTTCTTTTATACAATTCTCAGAAAACTGACTGAAATAATTTCCTCCCTGGTTTATGTCAACGAGTCAGCCTGCTGGCACCAAGCTGTTAATTAACTCAGCCCTTCTGCAGGAACCCGGAAAAGTGTTTCTTCATAATACAAAGTGGTGTAAAATAAATAACACTAAGCCAGTCCTGACTGATCTTTGAACTCTGCCAGCTTAACATTCAGAAGAAACTGTCAAACATATTTCAGCCAGTACTGTGCTCCTCCGAGCAGTTCAGACTAACACAGAGATGTGCCAAACCTGGCCATGCTATTCCCTCTTTCTGTTGCACAAGGAGAACCATTCATGCAGTCCCTTAGCAGGAAACAGGGAGCTTCACTTACCCAACAGTGTGAACCCTTGCCAGACCCTGCAGAGGAGGGAAAGCAATATGAAATTACTGACTACATACCTCCAGGTGGTTTCTGGTGAACTTTCACAAAATCTGCGCCACATAAGTGATTGAGTTTCTCCTTGGTTCCATCATTATATATGTGAATTAGGACCTCTTGTGGAAAGTAAGGCTTCATTTCTGATAGTTTCAGAGCTCCTATTCCATTGGCACAGTCAATCTTCAGGTGCCTTTGACTCTCTCCAGAGCAGTGAGACTTAGTGCAAGGGAAAAAGGGGCAAAATGAACTGTTTACCCTAGAGAAACCACACCTAGAGCATGCTGAATTAGAAACTTCAGAGCACAGTTTTGCATACAAATGACTCAGGCACAGTTAAGCCAGGATCCAGACACCAGGCACAAGCATCCATCCCCAGCAGGTTAACAAACAGGCTAACAAACAGAAGAGATTAATTTTGTACATTTGCATGAAGAAGACAACACCTGCTATTCACCTGTTTTATCAGTTCCATAAAAGCTTTTGACAGTTTTTCATAATAACCTTCCAGTGTTGCTTTTCCATACTGCCCTTGGGTGTTTTGACAGCAGACCATGTAATGGAGCTGTGGTGTTGTCACCAGACCATAATCTAAGTGTGAAAAAAAAAAGAACAATATTCAAAATAGAATCGCAAAGTAATTGTTGCTTAAAAGGTGTACAGAAAACAGACAAATGCAGCACAGGAAACACATAAGAAATTTTTCAAGTTGTCTCATGAAAACACAACCTTCCCCTGCCCTGCCTTGCATTAAAGCCATACAACCACCCTGAAACAAGATTGTTACAAGCAAGGATGGAAAAGTGCTGGGCTGTTGCTTTAGGGCTGTATAAAGGAGTCACATTTACATAAAAAAAAAACCAAAACCAAACTTGAAATGAGATCAGAATTGCAGAAGTGTAACCTACCATGGTACTGACCACCTAGAACCTGGATACCATCTATAACTGACTGGGACAGCTTCTCGCTGCTTGGCCTGGAAAACAACAAGTACAGCTGATAATCTTGGCAAAGGCATTTATCTATGGACTTGGGAAGGAAGCATATGTGGAAGGCTCTACAAGCTCCCTGTCAGAAGATTTAGACTCACTGTGAAGACATCCAAACCTTTTTGTGTTGTAGGCAATTCCCAATAAAAGCCAGTTTGAAAGCAAACACCCCCAGGGATTGCAAACACATGTAAAGTGCTGGACACAGGTGGACATCACACAGTACCCACACAATTCCCCCAAAGGCAGCCCTGGTATTTCCATAAGAGCAGAATATATCTATAGCCTTTTGTCATTACCTGGTGTCTCTACCAATAAAAACTGATGCATCTTTGTGGAGGTTCACTGCTGCTTTTTGGCAGATTTCCATTATCACTTTCTGTAATTCTCGCTCCTCTGCATTTGCTAGTTGTGTGGCATACTCTTCCCAGGAAGGGTGCAGCATTTCTCCAAGAGGATCCACCAGCTTTACACCATTGTCTTCCTTAGCAGAAAAACAAAAGAACAAAAAATAGTAACTCTAAAAGTGGGGAATTAATAAAACTTCTTTGAAGAGACAACACATGGTTCAGTCACATTGTTTCTTTAAGAGTTGAGAACTTCAGGGATGCAATAGCTTAGATGTTTATTTAAACCTCCAACAAGCTCCCAAAGAAGCATATAACATATAACATATATACATATGTAACAAACAGATTGAATAACCAACTCTTTCTCCCTTATAATTTTGGTATGAAATTCATTTGACATCAAAATTACATAAGGGGAGATTCTAAAAACCTTCAGTGCTCCGCAGCAGCAGTCTAAAGTCTAAATGCCTGATTTGTAATAGCTGCATTTGCACGTTTTATTTTTAAAACGTACGGATTTTACTCAAAGGTTCTTCTCAAGGTTACTCCTGACTTCCCAACATTAGGAAGTTACATTGCAACATTAAATGTTTCCTATGTTACACCATTTCCAGGTGAGAAAAAGTCCTGCTTCTGTGTAGAGGGGAAAAATAACTTCAGATAGACCAGAGATCATATTTTCAGGGAGCAGGCTGAATCTTTAAGCAGGTCCGAGTGTCCTCAGGATCTGGTCCTTCAGTGCTGCGATGAGCTTTGATTCCAACAACTCGATCACATCTTTCCACCCTTCTACCAGAACACATCATTCCACCGAACTGGTCACAGGCTCAAGGAAAGGGCAGCTCTTACTTCAGGGTTGTGAGACGCTGTAACCATGATGCCAATGGTCGCTGTCACTGCTTTGGACCTGAGGATCGCCAGGAGGCCCATGCGGAACACGATGTGATCCAGCTGCTCGGCCTTGGAGCGGAATCCAGCGGTGCCATACTGCAGGGTCAGCCCGGCAGGCTTGGGGTGCAATGCCGAGTACTTCCTGAGGGCTTCAGCATCCATTTCTAGAGAGGGAAGGAACACAGATGGCAGTGAGAGAAGACGAGCCGCTGGAACCGGCTTCACCTTCTGAAGGCTGCGGGTGCCTTAAAGCGCTGCCATCAATCCCTATGGGGGACCGGGACCGGGGAGGGAGTCTCTGCACTCCCTGGGGAGCACCGGATAAACAGAGCGTGAGCAGATGTAAGCACATCCCGCAGGGACGAGGCGAGGGGAGCCACGGTTCCCAGGCGGCTGGATCCAGGGATCCTGACAGGTTCGGGCAGCGGAGCTTCCCGTTTCTCACCGTGACATCAGCCGCGGCTCCATGCACTGATTTCCGAGCCCGAAAGCAGCGTGTCCTGCCTCCCCAGGCGCTGGCAGGGAAGCCCCCAGCGCTGTCCCCGGGATGCTGCCCCCGGGCGGCGGCTCCGAGCGGACCGGCAGACGGACACAGGCCGGGCGGGCGGGGCCAGCCGGACACGCGGCCCCCGGCACAGCTGCTTCCCTCGGGAGCCCGCGGCGATGGGGCCGGACACACGGGCTGGGGCGGGACGGGGCGGGATGGCGGGATGGGATGGGATGGCGGTACGGGATGGGTGGGACGTGATCCCACCGGAGCCGCCGGCGCGCGCCCCGCACGGAGCCGGCGCGGCCCCGCCCACTCGCGGCGGAACTGACCAATGGCTGGTCTGTGGGCGGGGCATCACCCGCCGCGTGGCGCCCGGGCCACGCCCCCGCCCGGAGCCGCCGCCGCGCAGGCGCCGCCCCGCCCATGCCGGGAGCGCGTGGCGGAACATCCGGGAATGGCGGCCGGCGGGTGCGGTGGGCTGGGTGTGACAGCCGGCCTCACACGGCTTCACCGACACCGCGCCTGCATTACACAGCTGTCCCCACAGCGCGCTGCTTTTGGCTGGGGCGGGGTTAATTTTCTTCCAGTGGCTGGTACGGGGCTGTGTTTTGGATTTGTGCTGAACACAGGGTTGATAATGTGGAGATGTTTCTGTTATTGCTGGGCAGGGCTTACACAGAGCCAAGGCCTTTTCTGCTTCTCGTACTGCCAGGCTGGTGGGGGGCTGGGGGAACCTGGGGGGAGACACAGCCAGGACAGGCGACCCCAGCTGACCAAAGGGACATTCCAGACCATGGAACATCACACTCAGTGCATAAAGCTGGGGAAGAAGGAGGAATGGGGGAATGTTTGCAGTGATGGCGTTTGTGTTCCCAAATCACCGTGAGGTGTGATGGGGCCCCGCTCTCCTGGGGATGGCTGAACACCCACCTGCCCACGGGAAGCTGTGAATTCATTCCTTGCTTTGCTTGTGTGAGCAGCCTTTGCTTTCCCTATGGTACTGTCTTTATCTCAAACAGTGAGTTTCCTGCCTTTACCCTTCCGATTCTCCTCCCGGTCCTGCGGGTGGGGGAGCGGCTGTGTGGGGCTTGGCTGCCGGCTGGGGTTGAGCCACGACACCCAGACAACACCGGGTGTATCTGCTGATAAATAACACAAATGATGTGTCACTGCCCACGCACATCCACGCGGGACTCCATTCCGTGCTCCTTCGCATCGCTGAGCCCGGCAGGGAGCCCGCAGGGCTTCGCCCGACCACCCCTGCCCGCTGCGGGGCTGTGAGGGCCCGGCTGCTGAGCGCTCGGTCCAGCCGTGGTTAACCAAATTCTGCCCTTAAAGAATCGTGGGGCTTCCTTGTGGTGCTGAACATGCTCAGCATGAGCTAAACCCCAGGGTTTGACTCCAGCCCTCTCGTTCCAGGCGTGCGTGGAGGGCAGTGCGATGGCTGCCACGGTAAAAGAATGCCTGGAGCTCCAGCTGCTGGAAGTGGAAATGCTCCTTTCGATGTTTCCCAAAAGAGGAGAATTCAGTCTGGATGCGGATGCCGTGCCCAGCATCCAGCGCTACCTGAGGAATGCTGACGGAGCCCTGCCCCCGCAGCTGGAATATCGAATCGCTCTAGACGTAGGGGAGGCGAAGGTGAGAGCTGCCAAGGAGACTTGTTCATGGGTGCTGGTGTCTTTACTCCTGCACACACTTGAAAACTCTGCCCGAAAAAAAAGGGGGTAAAAAAGCCACCACATGTTTGTTTGCTGTTTGAAAAATCAAGAGTAACAGAAAATCTTGGCTGCTCCTAACATCTGCATTAGAAATACAATAATGTAAAAATAGCCCCAAATGGCAGAATGCAATTAGAAGGAGTCAAAAGAACACAGAAACAAAACCAGCCTATGAGCAGAGAAACCAAACTTGCAGTATAAGGAGTTATAACAGTTTAACTGACTGAAGAAAGGGATTTAACTAATTGATGTAAATACTTGCACAGAGAACACAGGTCTGAGTGCACGCTAATGCAGTGACTAGAAACTGAGAACAAACAAACTCAGCCTAAAAGCCATTTTCCATGGAATGAAGGTAAACAAACATTAGAACAACTTACTGGGTAATGAGATGGCCTCATGGTGTTTTTTTTGTAATTTTAGGTACAAGCTAAGGTATTTTTCTAAAATGTACCCTTTCACCAACCTTCAGAGAGAAATTTTAGGAACCATGTAGGGAGGGCTTGTGTAGGAATAGTGGGCTTTTTCCATGGCAGTTTGTCAAGGATCTTGGAAAGATAATTAGTCATTTCATGATTCACTTCTCTCTGCAGGACTAATCATATGATTGCACACTGTAGTGAGTACCCCCTAGTAGTCTACAGGAGCTTGAAGCAATGAGGACACATAAATCCTTTCCTGCTCTTGGACTAGAAACAGGGTTCAGCTGCCAAAGAACTGTGGTGCTCTATTTGAAGGCACTGTGGGAATAATCAAGAGAAATTCAACAGTCCAATGTTCATAAGAGATCAGAAAAGATAATCTAGAGGTCTCCCTGACCTGAAACATACATATATTTTTTTTCATCCCCTATAATCCTGATTCCTCTTTATGGAGGACTTGCTTAATACTTGCTTAAAATAATGGTAATGCACAGAATCACAGAATGGTTTGGGTTGGGAGCAACATTAAAGATCAAGTATTTCCAACACTCCTGCCACTGTGTCTCTATATAGTAGGTGCAATCACAAACACCATTTCATGTAACTCTTGGCCTTTTTTCCCAGCAGCTGGGCTGAGTTCATTAGTTATGTGCATTTGGTAAGGGGTGAGATTCTTGAGGATAACTGTGTACCTTCTCCCAGGCCATAGCATTAGTTCTGTAAAAAGCAAAATAGCTGCCTGGATAACATGGGAAGTATGATGCAACAGAAGAAAAGGAACAGACAAAAGAACGGGTTATTGGGACAAAAGGGAAGTGGAAATAATTCCAGTCAATAGGATGCTGCAATCTTAATTACATCTCCTCATAATCTGCCACTGACAGGGAAGAAGAATCTAGAGTGTCTTCAGTAGCTGCAGAATTAATTTGCTCTGTGTGTGTTCTGTTTTAAAGGTGGAATTGCAGGTTCTCCTTCCTCATATGTACCCTCAGGTGGCTCCTCAGCTCTTTGCCAGATCAGATGCTCTGCACAGACAGCAACAGTTGCAGCTCAATACTGGTCTGGAGTCTCACATCAGCTCTCTGGATTCAGGAGATCTGTGTGTGTGTGAGGCTGTGCAGTGGGTGAAGGACAACAGCCTGCCTTTCTTGGAAAACAGTAATGCCTCGTCTGAGTGTGCTTCTAAAGAAGTCAGGGTTAAGGAAACGCTGCATCGCATGTGGATCTACAGCCATCACATCTACAGGCAAGAACTGAGGAAAAAGATTTTTGACTGTGCAAAGAAATTAAATCTGACTGGCTTCTGCCTAACTGGTAAACCTGGTGTCATCTGTGTGGAGGGACTCCGAGAAAACTGTGAAGAGTTCTGGCGTGTTATTAGATATCCCAACTGGAAGCATATTTCATGCAAGCATGTGGAGAATATAGAAACGGAGGGAAGCATTGATAATCTTCGTCTCTTTCACAGTTTTGAAGACCTACAGTTTCAGGCACATGGTGATTATGGCCTGAGGAATGACTATCACATGGATCTTGGCCAGTCTCTAGAATTCCTGAAACAGCATCAAAGTGGACACATTTTTCAGATTTTATTTGGTGTTGAAGGAAAACTTTCAGACAATTAGAGAAACTAAGGAGCTCTAATTCTGGAGAGCAAGAGGTGTTGCTAACACTGAAATATTTTGCCTTACAGCTACTGTGAAAAGGGAAGCTTTAACATCTGAGATGAATGGTTCAAGTAGTTAATCTCAGCTTTTGTGCTGAACTGACACGTATTTCTGAGACATGTTCACTGATTTTCTAAGACTAAAACTGATACTTGTCTCTGTGAGCCATGCCTCAAAGCACCTGCAAGGTGATAAACATTCCACAATGTGTTAGGAATTATATACTTCTGACTCCTCTACTGTACTGTATAAATTCCTTCCCATCTCATATAAAACTACTCTCTTTCAGTTTAAAACATTCTCCACCTTGTCCTGTCACTACATGCACTTGTAAAAAAGTGCCTTTCCAGCCAGATCCTTGTAGGCTCCCTTCAGGTACTGCAAAGTACTATAAGGTCTTGCCAAAGCCTTCTCTTCTCCAGGCTGAACAATTCCAGTTCTCTCAGCCAGCTGTCATAGGAGAGATGCTCCAGCCCTCTGATCCTTTTTTCTGGCCCTCCTCTGGACTTGCTCCAGCAGGTCCATGTTCCTTTTATGTTCGCGTCCCAGAGCTGGAAGCGATGGTCTGAGGTCTCACAGAAGTGGAGTAGAGGATGAGAATCACCTCCCTCAGCCTGCTGGTCATGCTGCTTTTGATGCAGCCTAGGATACAGTTGGCTTTCTTGGCTTCAAGTGCACATCACTGGCTCATGCTCAGCCTCTTGTCTACCAGTACAAAGTCCCTCTCCTCAGGCCTCTCAATCCGTTCTCCACCCAGTCTGTGTTAGTGCTTGGGATTGCCACGACCCAAGGGCAGGACCACGAACACCATGAGGCTTGCACAGACCCACCTCTCCTATCCCTCTGGATAACATCCCTTCCCTCCAGTGTGTTGACTGCTCTACGTAGCTTGGTGCCATCAGCAAACCTGCTGAGGGTGCAGCCGGTCCCACTGCCCATGTCACTGCCAACAATGCTAATAGCAACCCCTGAGGAACATCACTCCCACTGGTCTCCACTTGGACATTGAGCCATTGACTGCAACTCTGCAACCAACCATCCTTACCCAGCGAGTGCTTCATCCATCACATCCATGTCTCTCTGATTTAGAGACAAGGATGTCATGTGGCAAAGTGTCTGTCTGGGTATGGTAATAACAATTTCTCATCTGTTCAAATCATGGCATTTTATGTTTACACTGTTAGCACCTTGGAAATCAAAATGGGTCAGATGAGACAAAGTTTAGTCTTTCCCACTACGTTACATAAGGAAATACATGTAAAACACAGAAAATAGGAAAAATCTCCTACATATATACATATATAAATATATGTATTTTTAATATTACATAAAAATACAAGTAACTTAAAGAATCTTTCTCTATGTCAAATCAGTATGGAGAGAATGTTCCAGCAGCTTGTAAGAGGCAATGCTGTTAATGGTTCATTAGGCAGCGTTTTCCTGAGGGGAAGCATGCTGACTTCAGATGTGAATAGTGAGTGTTGCAGTTTGTAATGCACAATCATATTTAAAGGTCATTCATATAACATGTAGTTGGAGAACACTACTGGAAAGTCCCCAGCAGCTGTGCCTTGAAGGACCACCAGCCCACCACCTCCCACTCTGTGCCCGAGTGCTTAATGTGAAAATGGGTACCAAGCAATAAAAGCAGACTCGCTGCAGAGGTCTGGCTGACCAACTCCAACACCCAGGCACAACACAGCTGTTCAAAGACTGTGTTTCAGCACACTCAGCTGATGACAACATAAATAACAGAGATTATTTTATTTCAAATGAAACACAAGAAGTGCTTTAATACCCTTCTCACAATAGCAGTACATTGAAATGCAGAGGATGGCATTGAAATGCAGAGTGTTTCTGGTTGCTCAGAATATGATTCATGTATTTTCCTTCACTGTGGTATGTGTTCTGTTTGTGTGATCATAACTTCTGCCAAAAGCACAGTGAGGCAAAAATGCTGGCACGGTCCCATTAGGCAGCGAGGGAGAAAGTACCTCTCTGAATTTGGGCTGTAATCTGCAGCTGTGACAGACCTGAGGGGCTAGACAAATAAAATTAATATTTGGTTTTCTAGAGATAATCTCTCTAGTAAAGATTAGAGAGAAACAGTAGAAAAAATGTTCAAGTAATCTTTGTTTCCAGAACCATCCAGAAAATATATTACATTTTTCTTGGAGTGGTAATAGTTTAACAGCTAGTAATTCTTCAAAGCCTATTCCTGGCATTTTGATACTCCCTTTTTGTCAAGAACATGGAGTTCAAAAAATTAGGGCAAACATTTGTAATGGATCTGAACAGTGGTTATCTTGGTGGGGGAATGAAATCCTTGATCTTATACAGGACATTATGCTTAGCTAATGTTAAATGTTAGTAACATTAAATGTTACTGTTAGTAATGTTAAAATGTTCTAATTAGATGTGAACAAAAGATTCTACAGGTTTGGTTCTTTTAGAAAATTTTCTAAATTTCCATACAAGAGTGACCAGTAAGGATTTTCTCTGGAATAAAATAGTCTAACCTTATGATTGTTTAAAGTTTGAGGTCTTTTTTAAATAATAAGTTCACAAATTATGCAAATTATACCATGACTGTAATGGATAAAACACCAAATGCATTTTTTAAGTGCCTATTTATCTGCTTAAGTTCCCACTGATGTTTGTGACAAAAGTCTTGACTCAAGATACAACCACTTTTTTCAAAAAGATCAAACTGTAGTGTAGGATATCTCAGTTAAAATAACAATCAAAATAGCCAAACACAAATATACTTCTCAGATTAATTTTTATTTTCTGATGTATAGTTGTTGATTTCTTGATGTGAGTTTCTAACCAACTACTATGAATTAGAAAAAGTTTTCTGCATCTTAAAAAATTAGCTATTCTTAGGCTTTCTAGGCAGAAACAACCTTAATATTTTAATGCTTTTTAACTGCAGCTGGTTTGTTCATTCTTCATTAAATATTTACAGTTTCACTTTCATGGCCTCCTCGGGCCAGGTGTAGGAGTCAGCCACAAAGCTGTTGTAATCAGTACTGTACACCTGAGAGCGGATGAAGGCTTCGAGGTCCTTGGGCTGAGGATAGATGGAGGCAGTGTTATTCCTGTAGGCTTCTTCTGCGATCTGGAAAGATGCATTAAAATCCTAATTAGTGCTGATGAACTATCTGAGTACACTTAACAGGATTTAAAAGTAGGACTTAGTTCAAAATCAAGGTAAGACTTCACCCTCTCTGGTGCTGGCACTCACCTGTGTTCGCACTAGATCCAGGTTAGTACCCCGTGCATAAGACTATGACAGGATGATGTTTGTGTTTAAGTGGGTCTGATTTGGGCTACTTTTGAACAGGATTACATGTTCAGACTGTTACAAATACAGTGCTCCTCTTTGCACAGTAGTGTCTTAGCTTTTACTGTGCAGTGGTGGATAAAATATTCCACAAGCCCCAAGCACTGAGATACTACTACTGCTTTTCTTCCATCACTTTATCCTGGTTTACCATCTCCCCAAAGCACTGTAAGAAAAGTGTAATTTCTTCAAAGCTTCCATGCTCCTTGCATATTAGAGAAGTTTAGTATTTGCCATAGCTTGATAATATACTTCAAAAACAGCAAACTGATGGGAAAACAGTAGTCCTACACAGTGCACAGGATAGCTGGGGGAAATACAAATATTTGCTTGCTCTTTTCTCACCCAGACCATACCTAACTGAATCAATTATGCATCACAAATACAGCTGCAACCAAAGTTAAGTTTAGAAGGGGTTGGAGCTCTCTCAACACATCAAAGTAGCCTCTGACATCTGAAGATCACCTACTTGAGAAACAAATGTCTTCAGACTGGACATTCATCTGTGAAACAAAGGAAGTCTGGCAGACAGGTTTTATGCATCAGCACTGTGAAATCTGCTTGAAACTAATTGGCAAACACTCTAATCCTCCTCCTTTGAATAAAAGGAAGACACTCTTCTTCCTGCTTTCCTTATCTCTCTATAAAACATAAATGTTCTAGTTTGGTGAGAAGCTGAGATCTCAAGTCACCTTATTAAAACTTCTTTTCTAGGATTAATCTGAACCCCAACTCAGTTTGATTGAGAAACACTTTGGGTGTTTATGTAAGGATATGTTCAGGTCTGTGCACATAATTATTGTGGTTAGGTAAGGTCTGAATTCATACCCAATGCTTGGTATTCCAAAATATTTTGATAGTGTTATTCTCCTGGAAAAGGCAGAGGCCATTGCTAAACCTCTTGGGTTGGGTTGTATGAGCCAGAAAAAGTATTTGCAGGAATAAAGTTTCAACAGAGAACAGGCAGAAAGAATCACTTGGTAACATTTTCCTTCTTTTGTATTTTCTACATCATGCACAAATAGAAGAGGAATTTATATCCCTGTGTTTCTGCCAAACACAAAGCCAGTTTGATTTCACCTGAGGAATTTAAGTAACATTTTCACATGTACAGAACAGAGTTACTACTTGCCTAAGAAGACATGAACTTTGAGAAGGATTTTTCTTTTCTTAAACATACAGAATGAATGAAGCTATAGAAACTGTTTTAAGTATGAGGGCTCCTTGTTATTCTTTCAAAAGCATATGGAGCAGAATTACTCACAGTAAAGTGACAAAGAGAGAAAACAGTAATTGTAGATAAAAAAGGTCACAGAAGACAAGCAAAAAGTTGAAACTGAAAACCATGAAGGGCCAAAAGCTGTGCAGCTGGCATGACTGTGGTAGACAGCAGAACCTCTGCTCTACAGACATACACACTTGCTACAGTTCCACAGCTCTCCTTGTATTTGGATTACATTTATGAATTTAATATTTAATTTTGAAACTGCTACGTGTCAAATATCGATTGACATAAACCAGCTTGTGTGAAGGTGTGTTAAGTGTAAAATCAAACCATGTAGAGTTGGTGGGAAGACAAAAAGCCACAAAAGGCTGAAATGACTTACCCTCACAGCGATTTTCAGTGACACGTCCTGAATGGTGACTAATGGAGGGTAGAGGCGACCTTCCTGCAAATTCTCTTCTGTAACTTGCTGCGCTATAACCTGAAATAACACAGGCATGTTTAACTTGACATGCAGATGCAGCTGTAGCTTGATTAGACAGTGATATTGTCTTTAGCAAAGAAATGTTTGGCAAATCACACAGATACTGCTTAATCCACCTAGACAGCATTTTTTAGAACCACCTTTGTCATCAGGAGAAGCTACACAAGAATTAGAAATGTAGGGAGTTACACCTTTTTCTCATTCAGACAATAAAAGTTAATTAAATAAGTCCATGACACACATAAACTAGCAAACAGTTCATTGTGAGATATAAATTCCAGATAACAACTGCAGCTGGGTCAAAGACTTCTAAAATATAAAGAAGCACCTGTCATTCTGACAGTTGTCACATTAACTTGTGTAGGGAACAGAACAGAAACCCTTAAGTGTAAAATGCTCTGAATGAAATAACTGGCAGTTGGCATTTCTGCTATCATTAGCTACAATTTCTTTGTCTTTGGGGACTTGAATTAGCCTTTCAGGGTGACCCAGACGTGGATAGAAGGAAAACTCTCCTCTGCATAACATCTGATGAAGACATGACACACCAAGAGGTTCTGAAAACACCAGGCAAGTCCAGAAAACACTGAGACTTGCAACTGGTAAAAAAGCCCAAAGAGAAAACAAGAAGTGTACTTTTAAATGAATATGCTAGGAAAATACTTTCAACAAATCACAAAAAAACCTTCCGCAGTTTCTGCAGCATGTGGGTAACAGGACCCTGCACATACGCTTGTCAACATCTAGGACTGCATCAGAACAGGTGTCTGGATGCATCCCTTCCAGCAGAAGTAGGTAAATAATTTGAACTTAAGTAACTCCAGGTGCAAAAGAGCTCAATGTTCTCTTGTGCAGTCTATCCAGAATGTTGGTAGTTGTCCTAAGCTTTTCCATTTGGAGTTAAAATACTGACAAGAGCAACAGTTCTCAAGTATAACAGATGAAGAAAAAGTATTTGTTTGCCTTTAAACCTGATCTTGATAAATACAGCAGAGAAAACCCCTCTAGGGGGAGCTAAGAGAATATGAAATCAAGTTACTGCTCTCCATAACCAGGTTATTTCAAAATGACACACAGCCCTTTGATATGCACCTGAACCTAAGGAGACGCTTACAACATGAGGTCCCTGATGTTAACAGCTTAAGAGAGCTCTGCAGGAAAGATGAAAGCTGAAGAAATAAACAGCAAGTTGCTCTTACTACATCACTGAAAATTAAAGGTTCAGGAGTGGAGTACTTCTCTTTTGTGATTGTGTTTTTCGATAGAGGACAAGCCACAAAATATTTGGGCAGTGCTGATAGTGGGAGAGGTAGCAAGATCAACTGTATAGATGCCATGCTGTTCCTGCAGACATACTCCTGTAACAGCATTGAAAACTATGCAAAAACACAAACTCCAGCATTTCCAAAGAGAATGACACCCTCTTCATGTGGTGCTTCAAAAACACTCATTGAGAACATCAGATCAGTGGCAGGGGAAAAAATGAGGAATCAACTTTTGGGATTACTGAGAAAATAAGAGGTGTCACAGAAAACATTGTACCAATGTATAAATCCAGAATGTAACACCATTTTGAGCAGGGTGTGGTTTTTCTCCACATACTTCAAACAAATATGGGGTAGAATCATGAAGTGGGTATAGAGAAAAATGATCAAAAATTATTTTTTGATCAAGGAGACAAAGAGAAGACTGAAAGGAAATGCAAAAGACAACTGAAGGTGAACATTTCTTATGGCACTGTAGGGAAACCAAATCATCAAACAGCAGAAAATTGTGAGTTTCTTTTTCCACAGCACTCATAATTAAATTGTGACACTAACTGCCAAAAGATGTTCAAATGTATAAACATGTTTAAAAAGCCACTAGGCTCATTTATGAAGAAAAAAATCCATACAGAGATAAAACATCCAGCACAGGAAGGCCATACAGTAAATGTTGCCAGAATCTGAGAAGCCACTTCAGCAGATGGATCACTGTGTATTTCTCTTATTTATCCTCTTTCCCTTTACTTCTGTTACTGATTGCTTTCACAGGAAGATACCAAGCTGTATAGACCCCAGCTGCAACCCAGTATGGTTATTTTCATGTTTTAAATATTAATTAATTCAAGTTTTTAATAGAAAAATTAGCGAAGCATTATTGCAGAACCTAAATGAAAGGCAACCAAGACAAAATGGCATAAAGCAAGTGGGGGCATCTTGGTTTTTGGAGGACATATTCTCCATAATAAAAAGATTTTGTGGGATTATTTCTGAATTAAACTTGGGATCAAACATGCAAGAATATTTCATTAGTTCATAATTCTCTGCCTCTTTTGTTGTGTTTGGTAGGAGTTAAAAGAATAGGACATCCCTTATCATCACAGAACAACAGCCCACAGTTAAGAGGTATTACAGCTTAAGTACCTTAGATTTATCATCCAAAATCAAAATTACACTCTATTTTACTTGTCAGGAAGAAAACAACATTGAATGAAAAATCTGTTCTAGTTATAACTACTACTTACTTGTGACTTCAATCAGATTTAATTGGAGAGGTCACAAAGCAAGGAGGAGGAGGAGGAGGTGCAAGCATGCAGTTTGGGTTGCTTACTTTTTTTAATTTCTTTTTTTTCAGGTAAGCTACCTTGGCAATCTAAGAAGGTCCCTCTACTCAAAATGCATGGGTTTGGTTCTCTAAATTTTGCAGCATCTTGTATGCTTCCATTTCAAATGAAGAATACTAAGCACTATTCTAAAACCCCCATGAAACTATTCTGATTTTATCCTTCCATTAAAAAAGCCAAGAAAATGAAATAAAAAGAACACTTTTGCTTTTGCTTTGCAGTGCAATTATTCAGCTAAGGGCCTACACAGCCCTGCCAGCCTTCACACCCCTGACACCTCTTCTGGCAGACTCCTCTGGCACCCATCAGCTCAGCTCACCCAAGCCTTACAGCCCCTCACATGTAAGGAGACCAGATATGAAAGGCCTGAGCTGGGAGCAGTAAGGGGAGCAGATACACAGGGATCCTGCCACCAACAGAACCTTCTATGCAAGACAAAACCCACATTTTTATATGTCAAACTTTTCTAGAGATTTTACTAAGGGAAGGGAACTGTACAGCAAAACCTGTACCAAAGAGTCAGGGAAGAACCTCTACCTCAAGTGGGAATTTAAATGCGTCCTCACAATTTCTGAAAATATTTCACTTCCCTGACTGTTCCATGTCTTTGTTCAGAGCTGATTTTTTTTCTGACTTCATAGATTGTCACATGAAACACAGTTCAATCCACACATGTGCCACCTTTTGTCATCAGCTCTCGCTATATAGGAACCATTTCACACAAACCAAAATGAAGCAACTTCTACAATGAAGTAAGGCAACTCTAACACAGCAGCTTAGACCACGAAGTGAGTATCACTGTATCCAACTGAAATTACAGGGGAGGATTTAAAGGGAAGATATAATTATCCAAAGGCTTAAGAGATGGATCATTGCCCTTCTATGATGGTTAAAGCCAGTGGAGACAGGCTGGACTTTTTACTAATTTTAAAGATGGAAATTGTGAATGTCTTTCTTACAGAGGGCAGGTTGTTAGCAAACCTCTTTAGACATGCCACAGCATGCACCTTCAAAAACCTGTGAAAGTCAAACAAGGACAGCATGCAAGTGCCTACCCCTTAAGAAAGTTTTGTGTGACATACTGCCTGTCATAGGACCACACTGCCTATTAGCTGTCCTTGAGTGATAGCCAAGGACCACTTTCTTCCCTTTAAACCATGAAGAGCACAGAAGGAGCAAGAATCTGGAGTGAAATATTCCTTAGAGAAGCTGCAGGAGCTGAATAGTGCATTCACACATCTGCTAATTGGTGCAGCTTTTCTTCCCCTTTTTTTATTGTTCCAAACTTCTAATGTTCCAATTTATTGCTTGGTAGCCTCCTTGGTGCACTACCTACATTACCAATGTACACACTGCACTTTGATGAAGTGCTGTGGATTGTAACTGGTATGAACTGGACTGGGCAGAAATTCCCCCTGAAGTGAGCCTGGGTCAGTTGGAGTTAATGTGGTAAACTGAGGACAGCCTTCTTCCTTATTTCCATACCCTTTAAAAACCCCCAGAATATCAGGCTTTCAATTACTTTGCATGGACATGGCCAGACCAACATGCATTACCCAGGGCTTTCTAAGTCCAATTCCAACACTTTTTGTAAGCAAAACACACACACGAGTCACCCCAAAGCTACTAACAGCAGTAATACTAATTCCCTTCAATCTAAAATCAAACCTTTGTGCCTGTGCATGCAAACTGTACACATGTGTATTTACCTGTGGTAACACAGTACTGAAATCTTTCTTTTTTTCCTTCCCAACAGAAGGTAAAGTTTAAGTCAGGTGACCCTAGGCCAATTATTAACTCTTTTAAAATTACTTGTTCAAATACAATTTATAAAGAACAATACACTGCAAATAAAGGCCTTACACAGAAAGCAGTATTTTTCCTGTTTTAAAGTTTAGCTCTTCCTGCTTAATTGCTCATTAATACTAAGTCACTAAATGTAAATAATTTTGAATACAGTACCTCAGCAGTAGTGAGGAATACATCCTCATCAATATGTCTCATTCCACATGAAATAACACCAAGGGCAACTCCTGGGAACACATAGGAATTGTTACCCTGGCCAGGATAGAGAGTTTGTCCACTTGGAAGAGTGACAGGATCAAAAGGACTTCCACTAGCAAAAATCCCACGTCCCTAAATTGTAAGAAGAAGAAGAAAGCACATTAATTGAGAGATTTCTGTTGAAATATTTCTCACATCCTTTTAAATATCCACAACTGTGGAAGCTGGGTTGCAGCTATTTAGCATCTCTTCTGAGAGGGTGTTAGAGCTATTTTCCTGAATATGTCTCAAGAACACAGAGTGCTGGAGATCACTGGTGATTCTCTGTGGCTGTCTAACCCTTTTGTAGAAGGAGGGAAACTGAAGGCAGCAGTCATTACTCACTTTGTGCATCCATGTCAGAAGAAGCTCCATGGGAAGTACAGAGTTGTAAAACCCAAAGTGGGCAATACTGCTATGGTAGCAACAGGTGATGCTACACTGGACTTTTTTCCCAATAGCAAAACACCCCAAAAAACAACACTAAGGCAACTAAATGTTGCACTTTTGGATGGGGTGATTTCTGAGGAGCTATGGGCAGGCAGAACTCTTTTCTCCCCAATCCCCCACTTCAGGCCTTTGAGCCCACTCCACAGCTCAACAGAATGACAGAGGTGCAAGCTCTGTCCCAGGAACATCGTCCCATAGGGCAGCAGCACAAGTCAGAGTGGAACCTCCTCCACCAGGACCTTAGGGGTCCCCTTTGTAACACAACGAGTAGGGTGAGGGCACCAACAGCTGCCTGATAAAACATCAGAATGTTTCCCAGCATGTTTTTGGGTAATGCCAGGTACAGCTGTGGCTGGCAGGGCCCAGATATCAGGCCCAGACTGGTGCAGGTCGGCAGCAGGGAAAAGCTAGCCTTTTGGGGGAATTAAGGGATTTAGCTACATGGGTACAAGTTATACTGTAACACTTGTCTTGAGGACAAGAGATCTGCCTCTCACTCAGTTTAGGTTGTAGTAGGATTGGCACTGCACAAGCTCAGTGTCTACAGCCCAAAGGCCCCTGGCTCCTGCCTCTCTGGGGACGGAGCACCCTTGAATTTAAGCAGCAAATTTAGGTGGGGAAGAAAAGCCAGCCTTTATTTATGCAAGCACTGCTAAAGTGATAAATATCACTGTTAAATACTTCAGAGGCACTTTGGATCAGAATATCTCTGCCTGTTTTAGAGAACTGGAAACTGAAATGCACTATAGTGCATTTTAAAATAGGCCACTGTTGCTATTCAGCTCTTCAGAAGAATATTCTGTTTTGTTTGGTGTAATGCACTGTAATTCTGGCCTGCTTATTATATGTTTTGGTGAAAGATCAAATACTTCAGAGTGTCTTTTGCTCTGTTTAATGCATGTGGTTACCCACTACAACCAACCCTTCATGTAGGTTGCTTCCCTGGCTCCTGCACTGTGCTGTAATTACATCCGTGCTGTGGAGAATGGACATGCTAAATTTGTCTTTTAAACACTAAAGAGAAATTGTCATTCAAAATGCCCTGTATTTGACAAGAAATCCAAATACATCCACTATGGAACACGTACAGTCAGGTATAAATAGATTTTAAATTCTGGCTGAATTACAGGATAATGTGTTTATCAGTACTTCTATAATAAATAAGCAAGCACAGTTCTCTTAATTTTTACCTACGTTTATGTAAAGAAAGCTTTGTAAGAAGAGTCAATTACCCCAGTTCTTAATACAGAATGATTTTAAAGATTCTGTTTCATGTATTGAAATATTTTCTTACCCTAAAGAGTATTTATGAAATCTCATATGAAAAGCATGCCTCTGTGTGTATATATTACACAAAATGGTATAGTTCAGAAAAAGACAATGCTTTAATGATTGATGGTGACTGATGCTTTGGTTTTAAGACTATGAGTGTTGCCTACACCAATGAAAGCTATGAAATGTTTTTATGAGAGCGCAAGCATGCAGCAAATTCAGTGAAATTGTCTTGACAAAATCTGAAAAATTGGTTACTTAAGTAATTTTATCTATGTACAGAGACATGATTAGTGCCTGCTACTCCACCCTCTGTCCTCCTCCCTTTTAAAATTTAATTTCAGATTTACTTTTCATGACTTATACAGAAAAATGTTACTCTTTGGTTACCTCTGTGTATTTGTAGCACTGCTCAGCAGTACATTCTGCTTTGCTGGTGGGATTGCTGAGAGCAAAAATTATAGGATGTTTATTTAGAGCAGCCATATCCTGAAGAATCTGTGTAGTAAAAGCACCACCAACTGCAGCAACTCCTGAAAAAAAAATACACATAACAAGTAGACAAATTAAATTAGTTCAAGGTAAGACACATGTCACTTGTAAAAGAACAGAGCTCCTTTTTCTGTCTCTCTCCCTCTTTAAAATGGAGTTCAACCTTTTTACTAATACATAGTTGAAATAAAGTTTTGTATAAAAGATTTTGCAATAGTGAAACTTCAGTATTATCCCTAGCATAAGGCAGAATCTATTCACTCCTGTACAATCTGGTGAATTTCTCCCTTCCCTTTTCTCAGGCCCTTTGTGTAAGATAAAAATGTTATTACCTAACCTGCAGCTAGGTCCAGTATGGACTAGCTCCAGATCCTGAAGTTTTGTGCTACAGACTGGATAGTTTTTCCCAAATCCAATGTGTCAGATTTCAATTTTTTATGACATGATGAGTAAAGTCTCTGCCTTCTACATCTGAGCTGACAAATAGTAATTTTGAGTCTAGGCCTTCCTTAATAGCAACAATTTTTAATACATCCCTCTTCACTGCACCAGAGATGCTTTTCTATTCCCTATACTGTCCACACTTATAAATGGATATTTATAGGATATAAATATTCACTCATAAGAACTGAATGCCACTGTTGAAGGATGAAATCATCTGACTTAGGTTGCATTCTGCTGCACTGTGGACTTGCAGCCAGTACTTAGATCTTGGACTTCAGACAATTCATGACTGAAGAGGGGTGTTTGATATTTTTGAGATGCCAAGTACACCCGTACGTCTGAATAATCTACAAGAGCTGGGAATTGAAGGATATCCACACCTTCAGTGAAAATAAACAGATAAACAGATCTTGGAGTAAAACTAAGGATCTTTATTCTACCAGAGGCCCATCTTCCCTAGCTTGGAGAGAAGGCAGCCTCCTTTGTCCACAGAGACCCCAGTGCCTGACACCCCATTCTGCTTTCCACACAGCATCTGAGTTTCAAAAGCAGGAAAAAGAGTTTGTTTTCCCTCTCTTGGGGAGTGGAAATGGATTAAAAGCCAGGCAGGGAGAGGAGAGCCTGGAACTTGGGCCCTTCTCAGGTCAGTACTATAACATCTTGTCACTGATGCTCAAACGAGCATCCTGACAGTGCCCAGTCTAAAAGGACAGCTTGGGATCTGCCTGATCACACAAGGTCCTTAGGGGAAGGTGAAAGCAGCCCTCACCACCCAGAGTTGGCTCAAAGGTTGTGCTTCAGGACTAACATTTCTTTAAGGCATCTCAGAGTATTTTCTGTCTGATTCCACATGGAACATGATATCACCTGTCACATGCTACTATTTTTTGCAACTCTGAGCTCTCACTACTTCCCCTTCTATAAATAGGCAAGGATGCTTAGATGCAAAAGCTCTGATAGACCAGCTGAACCACTCTGTGTTTGATGAACAGGTGTATAAGAGCCTGTTACACACCTCAGTTTCCATTTAAATCTTCAGTTGCCAAGTGTTGAATGTCTTCTAAAACAGCCTCTGGACAGCCAACAGTAAGAATGACAACTATCTTTAGATTTAAAGTAAAATTTGTTTTGCACTTACGGCTATTTTTTTTTTTTAATTACAGTTTTTTATGCTGCAGTTTTATCTAAATTAAGGCTTTTCCTTGAGCCGTTGCAGGCAATGAAATGTGTATAAGAATTTGCTCAGACAGAGCTAAGTAAAACAGTGGGAGGAGGACTACCAACATATTTCCCCCCATGACTCCTGGTACTCTGGGGAACATACTGAATGTCTAACTATGCAAACCAAAAATCCCCTATATTAGTTTCTATTACTGTTTCTGATGGAAGAAACTTCATTATACAGAACTGATAAGAAAAAATGACCTTGAGGGAGAGTTACATAGGTTTATACATAAAAACTGATACACAGTAAACCCCGTATTTCATAACAGAAAATCTTCCCTAAGCACCCACACATTTATCTGGATAAACATTCATTCTACTCTTCTGTCCCTCTAGCTTTTTCAGCCTTGTAGTATACTAAGTAAATTCTCTGGATCACTTGGTCTCCTCTTCCAATCATATCTTCTTGTAGTACAGGAAAAGAAACACTTCATTTACCTCACTGATGACCACTGGCAAAAGCAGATTTTACTGAACAAGGAAAATGGTGTAGGCACAGTGAAAAAGGTAGTTGTTAAAATGTAAGATAATTATCACTTAAATTATAGTTCAGTTTTCTAGCACCTGATGAATGACTTTACTGGCCAGACAGATTAATCTTCAAGTCTTACTTGTTGTTCATTCCTGAAACTGTCACTGAACTACAACAGCCAATCTATAGAGAGCTAAGAAATCCATTACTGAGATCACAGCCCTTCAGCTTTTACAAAAGAAAAAGCCCTTGTAAAATCTGCATTTGTTCTGCATAGAGGATTGCTGGCTAAGGACCTAAATGTGAGCAAAAAGAAGACTCAGATACAACACCCTCATATTTGCATAGCTCTACATGAACTTAGCTTGGTTTTCTCACTCTGAGTTTGAGGTTGTTTGTATTACACCTTCCAAATTATACCAACAGTAATTTAGGAAGGTGGTAAGGTCCTCCATCAGATGTTTAAACCCAGTCAGATTCTTCCCCTGTAAAATGGATGGCTCAGAATGAAAGCAGTGTTACATGCTTGTATAGTTACTATTTGTTCAATCGCTTAATAGAGTCCATTATGCACCCAGTATTTTCTGAAAACACACAAAGGTAAACTCTGTTCAGAGGAACTTGATCTTCTCTTCAGACAAAGCCATATCCCCATTTTTTTTTTCCAACAAAGAAAAAGGTCATTGCTTTAAAGTCAAAGAAATTACCTATTAGCACAGTCGGTTTTATATCTTTAACAATATCTTCTAGATTTTTCATTTCACCATGTTCGTGGGCAAAACGCTGTTTCTCATGTGTTAATGAGGCACGCCCCTGAGTACAGAACAACAAGAGAAATATATTTAAGTTTAATGGAACCTAATATCCTGGGATAATCAAAGTATCAGTATACAAAGTATCTGGTTTAACGAATCCTATTTTCATTTCTACTACTGCACCTATTGTATCAGCCAAAGTTACACTGTGTACAGCTAAATGCTTAGGATAATTTAGGACTAATCTATTTATCTAAGCAGTCAATAAATTCAGCAATCGTACTTTAAATCTAAAATAGCTGTAGGAGACCATGGTATTAACATCTATTTGAGCAATTATATGAGGTTTGTAACTAAGCAAAATAAAAATAGTTCCTCCTAGCTTTTTCAGTTTTGCTCTGTGTGAGTATTTAGACTTTTCTTCACATTTTTCATCTTTAAGTCATTCATTATTAAGGATGGAATAAAAATAATTCTAACCAGATGTCTGATGTACTGTTTCTGCATTAACAAAATTGACTCAGCTGTGAAAAAACTTTTGCCCTGATCTCTACTGGCAATTTCCACCGACTGCTGCCCAACAAGGTTTCCAAATGGAATATGATAGATGCAGGAGAAAGGGCCACAGAGTATCACTGACATTGACTTGGGCTGCACAGTGGGTTTGAGCTCAGTGTAACATGGAGTGCAGGGCGAGCATGGGACAGAGTTTGTCAAAATTCTGTTAGTTGTCTAAATATGCAGAGCTTTGTCTGTACAAAGACATCTGAACACTTCAGCAGGAAAGTTTAAAATGAGCACACTTCTGCCCCTCACTTTAGTCTCATGCCTGCAGAAAATATCACTGCAAAGGCACTTCTCAAACACAAGTCTAGAGGATGGTTCCAGCCCTTCAAACATCTTACCGTTTCAGACAGAAATACGCAGATTAAACAGACGTATAGGGACGTACATGAAGAAAATTGAATACTGAATGTAATTTTGACCAAATAGCCACAACAGATATGTATCGTCTCCCCAGCCACACCTTTTACAACTGATAAAATGAAAGTTTCTTTAATCTTAGTAAGATTATTAACGGTACAATTTAGTACTGGAACAGAATTCTTTCCATGATTCCATCAAAGTTCACAAATTTGAAAATTTGGGCTCAATTTAGGTCTGCATGCACCATCAGACATAAGCCACGATTAGTTTTTACAACAAAACCAGGAAAGCTGATGCTTCATTTCAGACCACAGTTCTGCAGTGTGGCAGCATGTGGCCGTGCCAGTCCCGTCACTGAAGCTCCTCTGCTGATCCTGGCTCAGCTACCACCAGTGGCTGTTTCTCATTTCCATCGGCAAGGAAAGAGCTTCCATCCCAAGGGTGCCACAGGAAGCTGTCCTGTGGTCAGGGCTGACTGAGCTGCTCTGCCCCACAGCATGCCAGCAGCGTCTTTTGGCCCACCCATGATTACAGGGCATTTTTATAGAGCTTTCTTTTCTACACATTTTTTTAACTGGATAGGCTTATGCAGGTCTTGAGTGTTCTCCTAGAGTGATCAGCACAGAAATACTGAGATAGGGGCACTTGATTTCCTTTGTGGATAAAATGTGGTATTGTCATCCCTGAGGAAATGCTGCAGTATTAATAATTTTTGGCATGTTCATGCCTGAATCTTTCCACCACCGTATGCATTTTGCAGTCTGTCATTTCCCAGCATCCCAGCAGATGTCCCCACAGTCTGCACACACACTTTAGGCCCATCTCATTTTAAAGCAGGAATTTTCCTTAATGTTTTCAAGGGAAAAGTATGAAGCTTTCTTTTTAGTCAGCAAAGAAAAAGAAACCTCAACATTTATGACTTCCAGACCAAAAGCTTGTTGCTAGGATTAACTCAAAATACTATAATAAAAGCCACTTCTCATTCTAATCTGCTGATTGGTTGGAATTAAAATGCTTGGTGGCAGGTTTGCTGAGGAGCCAGGAGTGAATGCCCTGGGCCACCATCCAGTCCAAGGCTGATTCTTTAGATGGTTCCTTAATGGCTCATCATGCTGCTGCTGGAGAGGCCAGTTTTCCATCTGACCTTAAGACACAACCTCTAGGAGACTGCCTTGAGCTACCAAGGAAAAAAAAAAAATCACCTCTTCAGGCTGTGGCAGGCTGGTAGTTCTGACCCCCTCCAGGATCTGCAGATCTGAACAGATTGCTCAGGAAAGGTGACCTTTGGCTTTTTTCCTCAGACGTAACAGCCAAGAGATCAGGGCTGACATCTTAGTGGATAAAAATGTTGCTATTCTTTCATTTTCAATTTCAGTCAAAACAAATAACCAAAATCCTTCATGAAGGAGACTTACTTTTTTTATACAGTTTTATACTTGACCAGCTTTTGAGTAGTTGTTAAAACAGTTACTGATGAAACACCAGGGATCCAAAGTCCTGACACTGACAATGATCTCTCATTTAATTGGCTACAAAGGAGTACTCAAAACAGTAAGGATGTGATCCACTGCATTATTCTTCAGGCTGCTAGGTAGTGAGACTAGTGCTAGCCAGAAGGGTCAGCTCAGGTCAGATTCATGTCTGCTTTACCCTAATTTCTATCTGCTCTTGATTTCACACATGATATTCTACCTTTCTAAAAAAAATACTCAAACAAAATCCCCAATGCAAGTCAAAACCCAAACAATTTAAAATTTACTTATTTATTCAGCTTTTGTCTGAATTGGTTTGATCCCATTAGTCATCACAAATCATGTCTCCAAGTAAATATTTTTCTAACATATTAACTAAGAATGAAATATTAAATTATGTGGCTTAGCAAAAATAACAACAGCTATGTGCATAGAGATTTTTTGCCTGGAAAATGCTTATAAAAGAAATTATATGGTTGGGTTGTTTGGGTTTTTTTTAGTATATATATATTTTAAAATAAATTAGAATCATAGAACGATTTGGGTTGGAAAAGACCTAAAAGATCATCTCCTTCCAGCCAGCCTGCCATGGGCACAGACACCTTCTACTAGATCAGGCTACTCAATGCCCCATCCAACCTGGCCTTGAACACTTCCAGGGATGGGGTAGACACTATTTCTCTGGGTAGCCTGACCACCTTCTCTGGAAAAAAAAAAATTCCCAATTTCTAATATGAATTGACTCTCTTTCAATTTAAAGATAAAATCCCTTATCCTATCATTCCATGCCCTTATAAAAAGTCCCTCTCCACCTTTCTTATAGGCCCCTTTAGGTACTGGAAGGCTGTAGAAGGTCTCCTGGGGCCCTCTGTTCTCCAGGCTGAACAGTCCCAATTCTCTCAGCCTTTCCTCATAGAAGAGGTGTCAGAAATGTATTTTAATTGTTAATTCAGTGATCCCAAAGGAGCTACATAATACCTCCCTAAACTCTACATCCAAGATTTCAAGACCAGCCAGTTGATTTGATTACAAAAGTTGAATAGTTTAGAGGCCACTCCGTTAGACAGTATTTTTTTTGTCCACAAACTGATAAATTCTGAAGTTCTGCTCTCCACCAAGTAGAAAGGCAGCAGCAAGAGCATGACTAGCTTTCCTCTGTGCCCTGCCAACAGGGCAAGCAAGGGCTTGCAGGAAGGAAGAAACAATTCAGTTTTGTGCATCTTCCTTAAAATAAGGGGTTGCCAGTCCATTTAGCATGAAGTTCCAGACATTCATCCCTGAATGCCTATAGATGGAATGAGAAATCACAGAGTTTTTGTCAGCCAGCAGAAAGGATGGAGCCAAAATGCAGAAGTCTCAGTTCTGGATTTGTGTGGTTTACTGTCTTGTCTCCTTCCTGACACTGGAGAGATGCAAAGTGGCTGGACCTGTCAGTGCTGAGCTGCTCTGACTAAAACATCTTCCAGAAGCACAGAGAATGTCTTCTGACATTTCCATTTCCAGCCCTGGCTCAGTCAGCTTTTGTACTGTGGCTGCTGGGAAATGAGCAGTAAAGGATCAACACAAAGCAGCACAGATCAGAAATTGCTCTGGTCTGCCTACATCTCCATAATCCTAATTACTAACAAATTAGGAAATACAGGAAAAATAACAACAAATACTAACATGGCACACAGCTCACCGGTAATTCCTTTCTTCTCCTAATTGGAAAAAGAAAAAATGTAAAATGCACAGTACTTTGAAGAGTTTGAATGAGCTCTGAAGTTCTGTTTATGAAGCTCTGAGTCTTTTAAGTAGAAACATCATCTTCAGTCACATTCAGATATGCCTTCTAAGTCTTGCTCTTTCAGTATCATTAAAAATCCATGCAGTCAATGAAAAAGACTCAGAAAAATCAGCACTTTAAAGACCTTTAAAGACCAAACCTCTGTAGAATCTCATTGTTTCACTGAAGCACCTCAGTGCTCACCACACAGGGGAGAGATTTTTTGGAGAGATTTTTTCCAGGAGCTCCTCTCAAAGGCTGTTATTGCACTGTTGTTCAAATAGCTGTATGAAGACTCTCTCTAGGCCAGCCATCAGCTGTCTTAAGGTGTAGTATGTTTTCTATCATGTAGATGCATATGTAGATGTACATAAAGATGTATGTCTCTCTCCTGCATCAAGGGACACTACCCAAATCCACATAGAAAGTCTTTCACACTGAAATCCACAGATGAACCAAGAGATTTAATGTGATACCTGTGCAGCTGTTTAGAGGGGAGGACACAAACTCACAAGCTCTTTCAATAGAAAGAGGGAGGCAAAGCGAGAAAAAGAAGCCATATATTCTTCTTGCTTCTACTTCCCAAATGTATTCATCACCCCAAGAAAGAAATAAAAAAGCACCAAGATTATTTCCTTATAATTTGAAATTCTATATAATCTTATATGTTTTTCTTATCTTTTATAGAATAAGTAATTTTCTGGGGGCATTATAATAAGTTTTCTTGAATTGAAAAAAAAAAAACCCCAAAAGAAAACAAACCAGAAAATAAAGACAGCCAACCAAAAAAACACTAAAAACTAACGTACCATAAAGAAAATCATAGTATCTTTAATGAATAATCAGGCTGCCTAAATAAACTATACAATATACTTTCTCTAGAATACTTAATGTTGAAAATATTAACAATACTCAAAAATATTAACAATCCTTAAGTCCAAAGACTCAAAATAAAAATGCCAGAAATTACTTTTTAGTGGAAAAGTATTGCTTCTATCACAGTATAATTCTGTACCAAAAAACATTTGGGTTATTTTGCATTTGAACAAAAGAGAACAAAGCAGCCTGAAAACAGATATATTAGAAGTCACTGTGGTATCTGAGATGGAAAGTAATATGAACTAAATTCTTTATTAGCAAATGAATTACAAAGGTGGACTGTGTTAAATCAGCAGATGAAGTACAGAGATAAAGAAACAATAGCAGCATTCTGTGTGACATTATGCATGGAAGATGTTGGCAATCCTAAAATGTCTCTACTCCTTAATGGGTCAGTCATTGGTATTATATTTTATTATTACAAAATACAGTCCCATGAACGCCAGGACCTTTCAATTCAAGGAGCAAAAGGAATTAACAGGACTCAGCAGTTAACAGTTCTATGAAAAAATTGCTTATATTTTGGACTTGAAATGAAAGCAGTTCATAGGGAACAGATTCTGGGAGGGTTCTGAAGTTTTTCGTTTCAGGGTCTGATCGGCAGGGGTCAGGTTTCAAGCAAATGCACATCACAGTTTTCACAGAAAGTTACTCTTATCGTCACATTATAGCCAAATTGAGGCTCAGATAACAAACAAAAATGACCTATCAATAAAACCCTGAGAATTTTCATGGAAAACAGCTGTAAAAACAGGAGACCAGACTGCACAGCGAACATCTATATGGGAAATTAGAAAATGGGAGGCAAACCTTACAAATACCACCAATGCACAGGCTAACGCCGTGCCCTGTTTGAGCTGGTTCTGCCGGGGCTGCCCCATGAAGCAGGAATGAAGAGCAGAGCAGCTCTGTGTCAGTGAGGCGAGAGGCAGGGCTGGAAGCTCTCCAAGAACTGCTCTTCCCATCAGCTGGGAGGCAGCTGTGAATCAGGCAGAGCAGCCTGATGACTGCACTGTCCCACATTCGAGGCAGTGCTGGCGCTCGTCCCGTCTCACAACCAGGGAGGCACAAATCTATTTATATAAACACTTGCCTGCATTTCACTGTGTCAACTGTGGCTTATTTAAACAAGAGCTCAGAGATCAGTAAACAGAAAAATTAATAAAATAATTTGAGGTTCTTAAATACTGAAGACATGAACTACATAAGACATGACAACTTTAGACCAGTGAGCAAAGTAGTCCATTAGTAAGTTGAGTGTTTTCAACTGCAAATGATTTGGTTTTACCTGCATTTTCCCTGTGAGTTCTCTACTGCAGAGTTAAGAGAAAAACAAACAAAAAAGCAATTGTGAAAAAAAATGTGGTTAAGAGTCATGGGAGAAGGTGGTGAGGCACCTCCCTTCTAGGAGATGGTCTCTACGTGGAGTTTTTTATCTGTTTCATCATAAATCCATGGTCTAAAGGTTGTTGAGAGCTCTAGGCAGGGACTCCCTGGGGAGGGACCTCCATGGGGTGGCTCCAGAATCATGAAAGGGATGGCATAGGAGGTGCACAGAGAGCGGGCTGGGACGGGACAGGCCAGGCTCCCCCCAGCCAGAACTCCAGGACAGCATCAGGTACAAGAAGTCACACAGTGCAAAATAAAAAAGGTGGAGATATGGATACAGACTCACTGGGCAGGGTTTGACTTAAGTCCCAGGGCCTGCAAGTGACAGAAACTCCCGTGCCACCTCATTTAGGAACCAAAGAGTAGAGACATAAGCCCTCCCAAAAACCCCATACTGAGATTCTAATTATAAAGTGACAGTGTCTCCTGATCAGACCCATCATCTAACATCTAAAGGTGAAGAAAATACATTAAAACCAAACCAGGCAACTTGGGCACACAATTAATAAACAGTTTGTTGCCAACTGTGTAAAAAAAAACATATTTTGAGGAGACAATGTCATAATAATTGGCAATAAAGTAAGAAATACAATTCTGGTGTTGACTCTAAAGCACATTGTTAGAAAAGTAGGGCTGTTTTAGTCTTGTAAAATTTATAAAGTACCCTTCCCATGTAAATAAGCACACATGGTTAATAAGTTAATAAGGTTAACAGGCAGGACAAAATTTATAAAGACAATTATTTCAGGAAGATAAGACCTGAGAAGCAGAGCAAATCACAAATCCACAGAACAGTAGAAAATGGAGCAAATCAATCATTAATTTCAGTAACAGAGCATGAGTGAAAGAAATAATAAACCAGCAAATTAGGTCCCCATATCGTCAGTACATCTACTGCACACACTGACAAAGAGTTACATGCCAACAAAGGCAATGGGTTTTGGTGGTGTCTCTTTTAGAGAAACACCCCAGCAATCACCCTTTTGGCTTGTCCTCGCTTGTTTTCATATATTACTCACTGAGAGTGAGTAATGCCACGAGCATTTGGAGACAAATTAATGTTTCCTTTTTGCAAAACTTGTACTTGATATAGAACATGATAAATATGAGATGAAAGTGCACAGATTAATTCCCCAGACATCAGAAAAACTGATGAAGCAAACAAGGATTGCTTTGCTAGAATGTTACATGAGTAAAATAAGGCAGAAACTGCTTTGAATGATTATGGCACCTTGGAGATACCCAAGGCATTGCATTTTTTCTAAAATGTAAATAATTTTTTTGGCTCTAAGAGTCCCAGCCAGTTGCAGTCAGCCATAAAAGAACTGATCAAGAATAGAAGTGTCAGATTAATTGGCTGTTGATAAAAAGAAAGCTAGAAATAATTAAAAGCTAGCAGAACTGGCAGACAGTGGTATATAAAAGTTAAAACCATTATCAAATTCATATCTAGTATGAAATTGAAACTTTTTAAAAGAGTGATTATTGATAAAAAATTTTAAAAAGTCAGTAACAGTCTGGATGGGATTCAGGTCGATATGATATTTCATTGTGAGCTTTGAAAATTCTTTCACTTGTTCTATGAGTCTGGCACTGAAAATCTGGTATCATTCCCAAATGTCCTCCATCATTCTTCTCTAAGCAAGGACTGAACAAAGTATGTACCCAACTTTGACCAAACCACAAACTTTAATTAGGGTCATATCTTATGCCAGTTAATTGGTTGTGAGAATCTTTAGCAAATAAGATTGCCAGGGATAATGAAATGGGGGAAAAAGGATGAAAAATGAAACCCTTTTATGTGATTATCTACAGGTTTACCTGGTTACTTCCATTATAATCAATCAGGACCACAGAAATTGTTAAATTTTTGGGATCTATTTCAGTCTTCCTCTGATACTAAAAGATCAATATTCTGAGGCCTTCAGCCATCAGAACTCAGTGAATATTCTTGTGCTTGTCAGATAGGGTTTAAGATCACAAATTGAATGGATATTTAAAATAGAAATCACTCAACTAGCCACAAGTATTACTGTGCTGAACTAGAAAGAACAGAGTGCAAAACTGTCAAAAGAGACATCCATGGTGACTTAATCTTTAAAATTAAGGATGACATTCATCCCTCTGCAAAGGAACAACTTCTGTGCACTAGAGATTATGTGGTGTACAAAATGTAATGCTGCCTTGCAAATTACAGAAAAGCTTCACTGCAAGAGAAGCATGTTTGGCAGCCCAGGAACATTCCCTGTCCATCCTCAGCACAGGAGCAGCCATCTTTAGCAGAGGGTGGGGGGAAGTTTCTGCTAAGTCTATTTAAATACTAAAAAAGCCTTATTAACTGTATCACATTCGTAAGAATTTCCAAGAATCCTCTTGCTACCACCCTACCCTGCTCTTGGTATTGCATTAGAAAACAAAACAAAATGCAATAAAAGCCTTTGCAGCACACTACTGAAATGCTCAGACAATGGTGAACCTTGTGAACATCCTCACATTCTGCCTCTTCTCAACTAGTTGACACGAAAGAATTGACTGTCTTTAAAGTTCATGGACTAAGGCTTGGCTACTAATACAGCTAAACATGACACTATGGCAGCTTTAAAGAAGACACAAAATGTGTTCACCACACATCACATTTATGCAATATGTGGGATAAACAGAAAAAAGATATGGGAACACTGAGAATAAAGGAATGGAACGTGGGAGACATTACCCACCAACATGTTTATATAGGTAAATTCATCAGACAGATTGTGATTGTGTGATATTTCAGAACTAAAGATGAGGCCAACTGATTATATATAATCCTCAAGTACACAAGAGTGCAAAACCAACTTTAAAGTGTCTCTTAATTAAGCATTAACATTTCCATTTAAATACACATGGGATACTTAAGACATTAAGTTTCAAAAAGTCACACTGTTTAAGCAGCAAAATTCTAATGATATTATGATGTGCAAAACTTCCTCACCCACCTTTGGAAAACAGTTTCAAAAGGTAAAAACATTCTGAAGAAACTTTAAAAGACCAAACAACAACCCCAAACTGGTATCTACAACACTGTAAATTCTCAATTAGAAAATACAGAACACAACTATGGGCAGTGTAACAAACACAGCCTCCATCACCATCTCTTTCACCACAACATAGCAGGAAAGTTGGTCATCAGGTTTGGTTTAATGAAAACAGATGGTTCCCATGGGGGGAAAATAAAATTAACAGGAGAATGAAAACACAGCTGCACTTGAACTAAAATTAAAAAGCCACAAAGGAAAAATTCAGCAACAAAAACCTGGTAAGTGACTTCGTGGCAGCTTTTGAGGGTGGGAGAAGAAGAAAAAGGTGGAAACTGCAGCCAGGTCAACAACAGTTCCCAGGTTATTTTTCTTTGGATAGAACTGGTTGAAATTCTAAGGAATGCAGATGAAAGGAGAAACAATGTTTAAATCTATAGTAACATATTCAAAATTAATGATCAAAGGCCTGCATAGAATATAAATGATGTAAAAATTAGTTTTGTTGGACAAAGTAACTGCTGAGTCTTCAGCAATATTGTTATTTCTCATACTGCTTAAACAACCGATCAGAATATTTCTAGTACTAAAATGGTCTCCCTGCTTCACATAAAATTCTTTTGATCATGCAGGTTTTGGTGAGGCAAATTTTAAGGGACATTTATTGATCAGGTTTCCACTGATACATGTCCTTAGTAGGAAGAAATAAGTGTCAGTTCAGTTTATGCAAAAATTGATTAACTGGTGATCTATGCTCTGATTTTGGTAATTCTTACCTCTGCAATAATGAAAGGAATTTTAATAATAAAGTTCTTCTGATTTTACCTTGATCTCATAAATCTTCCTCATTTTACTTCTCTTATCTCATTTGTAAGAGTTTGGAAAGTTCTTCAAGCCTTGCAGCATTTTTCTGCAATCAGCTAAAGCCAAAATAATTTCCTAAGTGACCCTAAATCACAGCATTCTCTATCAGGCCAGAAAAAGGAATCAGGAATAGTTTAATTATTTACTCATTGTATATATAACTTCCCAGTAATTAAATCTCAAGCCTCTTGAGGCTTACCTTGAATTTACTTTCTTTGGAGGGAGGGTATTTTGCCCTTTTTTTTCCCCCTTAACTATTCAGGGGGGAACATTTTGCTACAGAAGAAAGCCAAGAGAGGACTCCTAGACCAAGGACACGTTTCCTTATGTGCAGCCCAGGCCTTGCACTGATAGATGTCCCTCAAACACAACACAGCAGCAAGTACCCACCCATTCTCAAGCCCCTTAGGACAGACAGATGGGAAAACTGGTGCTGCCAGGTCTTCCAGGAACACAAGTAAGGACCTGAAATACGCACTGTCAGTTCCTGCTGCTTGCATCAACATCTGGCCACAAATTCAGCCCTAATCTACCTCAGACAGCTGTTATGTCTGGTGATCACAAACAGTTCACAAATACACTCCAAGCAGGACACGAAATTCAGTGGACTGCTTTTTTGGACAAAACCCAAATTAAAGTTCCACCAAGAAGAATAAGCAGAGGAAAGGAACATTGAGGCTGTGTGAGACACTGATTGGTTTTGGCACTGCTTGAGAGCGCAGAAGTTCAAAAGTGGTGAGGAAAGAGTGCAGTCACTGAGTCACTAAAAATTTAGAACCTATTAAAGGAATGAGTCTCTGAGCACCAAGAGCAACAACAGGGATTCTCAGCTGACTGACAAATTAGCAGTGAGAGGTGCAAAGAGACTGGGACAAGAAACCAGGGAGCAAGAAGAAAGGCTGGTTAACCATCTTGGCTGGATGGCCATGCAGCAGAGACCACTTCTACTGCTTCCGGGCTGTGAAATTCCTACACTTCTGCCCCTGTTAGTTTGTTTCCTTAATCACCAGGAGGTAATTTTAATTCAATTGTATAATTTGATATGCCCAGTTTCCATGGTGAAAGAAATGGTGCAACCCGATTCCTCTCAGGCAACCTCAAGGTTTCAGCAATACACAGTCAATACACAGGCCTTCAGTCATTTGTGATTGGACATAATATCACTTAAAAATTATTAGATGAAAACCAAAAGAATTAAAAATACTCATTAAACAAGAAAAAAAAAAAAAGCACCAGAGGAAAAAAAGATCTGTGTCCTAGATACCTGCATTCTTCTGTATGTGATCAGGCTACTTTTGTGCCTTCTAGCAAGGGATGACCGAGATGACCTTGGTAATATTTGCCCATCTCAATGTCTATGATTGGACTATTTTCCCTTTGACAGTATGAGTGAAATGTGCTGTGATGCTGTTCAATAAGCCAGCAGACACTGCCTGCAGAATGCATCCTCCTGATGCACAGTTGTGTGAAACACAAAAGACCTTTAATATCAGGCAGCTAAAGAACACTGTGAAATGTGGTACCAACAAAGATGACCACAAATACTGCAAACTGACCATCAAGGTAAAAAGGCAAAGGCAACTGGCCTCTCATCCATTTCATTTAAGTAGCTCACAAACTATTAAATATATAACCACCTTTTAAAACATACCAGTTTCTTTATTCTGGCACATGGAATTCATATGTTTCTTTATTTTGGCACATGGAAGGAATGAGGTAAGGGTGACTGATGAAGTCTCTCAGCAGCTTCAAATTCTGACCAGTGTTGATAGCACTGCAGACCACAACATCTGCAACATGAGCTATATCACTGTGCAGAGAAGCTTTTTGTTGCAATGCATCTCAGTTTTTGCAAAAGGATGACTTGCCTGCCATCCTAGTAATGTGTCTGTCTTTGTCCAAGACTGTGCTAACAAATAATAGTCACATTTAGATGGGAAATATTAAACCTCAAAGCTGAACATTTCTTTTCTTACACATTTCTTGAACTGCTGAAAAATCTTCATTATGTGCTCATCCCTAATAGAAACAGAACAGGAACTCCAAGCATAATCATGCCCCCACCAAGTAACATGGCAGTCTGTCATTAATTTAATAAAATTTAGAAAATAAAAACAACTCACTATGCCAAGACACATATTCTTGCAGTTGCTTTCACAAGGAATATGTTCTTGTCTTTATCTACAGAATGCAAGTAGTATCGTGATATTTAAATAATGACAAAATTATATTACCTTTACAACTAATCCCTTCGAGTCAACCAACCATATTCTTTTGGTAGCTGCATCTTTGGATAGCCCTTCTTTTTCCATAGCCATAATAACAAGGTTTGCTATCCCCAGTGCAGCCTGAAGGAAAAAGAAGAAAAGTAGAGTACAGAACAAGAAATGAAAGAAAACCCCTGCTCACATATTTTACTTACCCACTATTTTAGATAAGTTTTCTAATTTTGTAAACAATAAAATTGAATGATTATTTTATCATTAAATAAACCTAACAAACTGTTGCTACAATTTGGTAATTAAAAAACGTAACACAGAAGAATAGCATAGATAAATATCAAATAATATAGAAAATTCGTAGTATAGATAAATCTTCAGATGGCTCTTAGACGGTGGAGAGCACAATAAATGTTGAGGCTGGAAACTAGAAAATGCTAGAAGTAACATTTATATCACATAATGACACTTCCAGCCCTGGGAGTGTTCAAGGCCAGGTTGGGGCTCTCAGCAACCTGGTCTAATGGAAGGCTCCCTGCCCATGACAGCAGGGGTTGAGCTAGATGGTCTTTAAGGTTCCTTCCAGTCTAAACCATTTTACCATTCTATGATATTCATCTCAGAATGGAAATATTTTTTTGTCTTTGAAATTTTGTAATTTAAGCTAAAGGAAATAACAGTCTGCATGCCAGAAAGTAAAGCACAAGAGCTTTTGCTCTTATCTTTCTCTAAGATGTCCATCAGAAAGGTAAGCCTCCTTTTACCTACCATTCATGTGTTTTGTAACTCTAGACTTGGCTGTGCTCCCAGTCAAAGCAGGGGAAAGAAAAACTCATGTATCAATCTTTTGCTGAAATGTGTTTCATTCTGACTGGATTTTATAATATTTCATCAAACAGATTAAAGGTCATACAGGCAGAGATTGAAAACCAGGCAATAAAACAAGCCAACAAACTGCTCAGTATTTCTGATTACAGACCCATATATGTATTTTTTGGCGTTGGTTCTGTTTCTTGTTCTTTATCACCAACTTTCACTGAGAACCAAGGTTTTCCTTTTTTCTTTGTTAAGAAAGAAGTATTTTTTTTAGAAACAGCTCCTGCATCAGGGGTGATAGCTACTATTACCTCTTTGCAGCAACAGCCACACTAAAACTATTAACAAAAAAATAAACATTAGACCACAAATTCATCTGCTTGTTGAACATGGAACAAAACCAGGGGAAGCAACTCCAGAGAGATGGATAGTCTTGACACAGTAAGGTGGTGACATGGCAGATATGGATATAAGCCATTCTGAAAACTGCAGACATAGCACCAAATATTTAATGAAATTAAAGAAGCCAGCATGGGGTTGTAGGCTTTAGAAAAGAGATGACAAGCCACACTGTAGATAAGCACAGCCTGCACTTGTGTGTCAGCGGCTTAGAAATTAATACTGAAAAATTAGTATAAAAAAATAGTGAGCATAAAGATCTTCAGAAATGGATGACCTTAATATGTAGAATACTGAAAAAATATATTCAATGACAAAAAAAAAAAAAATCAAAGGGGCACGTCTTACTAAATAATGCTGACTTGGGTAAATATGCTATATTTACTTCCTCCACTGAATTTCCTCATCTTTCAAAAAATGTTTTTCTTGGTTATATTGAGAGCAGTTCAATAATTTACAGCAGAAGAGCTAAAACTTGAAGTTCTAGAAAGGGAACAGATCTCCAAAAAATGTCTTATGAAAAACAAGAGGCTTCACCAGTTGATCAGAGATTTTTCTGTGAATTTACATTTGAACTAAAAAACAACTTTCAGCAGGTGTCAGTAATCATTCTACCCATTTAGTCTTCCTGTTCATTTGATACATATAATTCAATTAAATATTAATAAAAGTCATCATAGTACAATTTTCCCCATGTAATAATAATAATAGTAATAATAGTAATAATAGTAATAATAGTAATAATAGTAATAATAGTAATAATAATAATAATAATAATAATAATAATAATAATAATAATAATAACAATAATAATAGTAATGTAATAATACCTACCTCTCCAGCCCCCTGGAACAACACTGTGTGATCTGATAATTTGTTCTTGGTGATGCGCAGAGCTGCAAGAAGACCTGCAACAGCAACAGATGCAGTCCCTGAAAAAAAAAATTTAAAAAAAAAAATATTTGGTTATTCTCAAAACAATTATAAAACTTTACATTTTAAATAATACCACAGCATCTTTTGGCTAAAAGATACAAGTAGTGAGGGTAGTTACAAATAGTTGAGTGGAGTTGGAGTTTGCTCTACTTTAGTCTTACAAAAGTTAAACATAAGTGAGAATATCATTAGAGTAACATTAAATAAAATACAACAGATTGATTCTATGGATGGGTATAATGGCTAGGCCATTCAAACTCTTGTAAAATATTCTAGTCATCATCTTTTTTAGAACAAAGGGTGTGAGAATCCAAAGAGAAGTATTTTGAAGAAATACAGATACTGAAAATTAAGTTACTGGTTTCATTCTTTAAATAGATACACTTCAAGTACAGTAAAATACAAGGCTAAGATAAAACTTCATTTCTCATGGGGAGGTTGTCAGAGTATAATATCAAACTGAACATTTACAGAGAAGCTAAACTAGCTGAAAGAATAAAGCCAGCTTATTTAAGACTTCAGTCCTCTGTGACAGGGGTTTCAGTTTAGTATCTTCTAAAACATTGGAGGTACCTTTTAAATCTATCTTTGAGTTATGCCACACAGGAAAAAAGGCTAACATTTAGTTTTATGATTCTTTCTTCTCCAAAGCAGAACCCAGAGAACAAGATACCTTTCTCTCTTTGAATGGAGAAATTTTGGTCCTCAGTGTGAGAAACAGCTATTAATAAAAAGTAGAGCTAAAAAGAATTCAAGCAGGCATCTAACTCAAACTTGTTCACAGTGTCAGGATAAATCTAACCTCTGTGATTGCTGACATATTTTCCTCTAACTTGTCTTTAAGGTCTTCTTTCAAATACTCTTGTATCTCCCCAGCAAGCCATTCCAGTGCTTAACTACACTTTAGGTTGAAAATTTCAAATCTAAATGTTTCTTTTCTTCTTCTCCTTCTATTTTGGCCTCTTACTTACTACTGGAAAGCCTGTTATTTTGCAAAAATAATTTATTACATTTGAAGACTAATGGTGTTCCAATCAGCTTTTCTTATCTGGAACAAACCCAATTCATCCACTCTTTCAGAAGGCTAAGTTTTCTTAACTTGAACTGCTGCACCCAAATCGATACACTGCACTGCAGGTGAACTGTCAGCACTGCTGAGTCAAGCCATCACCCTCTGTCATGTTCAAGAAGATTTTATTTAGTCACCAGGACCTCATATCTGGCTCTTTTGACCCAAAGACTGAAGGTGACTCTATCTCCTCAACAAAGCCTACTGGAAGGGGAAGACTTTTCTTTCATGTGTTTGTGACTTCATGCAACAAGTTTGTATTTTTCACAAATTATTATCATCACTAAAGCAGAAGGTAAGCCAAATTAAAAAAAACCAAGCAGACTCTATTCCTGCAAGGAACTTGGACCCAATAAAGACATCCCATGGATGGGAATGTAGCAGTGAGGTAGATAATACCTCCAGCAAAGTTAAGTTTTTAGAGGAGATTCTGAAGAACCAACTGCAGATAGCATTGATTTCTCCAGGACTGAAAAAGCTGTCCAGATATGAACAACTAGGTACTGAAAGTCAAAACATGGGTTTCAACAGTCTTTGAAGATTTTTAATGGCTATCTGATTCAGAGAGAGCTGGACCACAGGGAGATGAATACAGGCCCTGCAATATCCAGTTCCAGGAACAAAAACTGAATTCTTCCCTCTCCGGGCAGCAGCTGTCACTGACTGACTCAAGGAAATCAAAGATGAGGACATAAATTATTTTGAGAAGCCTGCAATAAATTGCAAGGAGAAGGTCTGCTGTCTCCTACAAGTCTGTTCCTGATCACCACTGCCATATCTGCAACTGCCTGCAAGCCACACAGCTGTGGGCAGAATCACATTGCTACTGATTTTTCCTTCATAAAAAAGAGTGAAATGGGTATGACCAGCCTGACAAAAGCACTTGGCTCAGAATCTGAGTATCGGACAGTTGCCCTCAACACGCAGGTCCCCTAAATTTGCTATTCACAAGTCTATTTTCTCAGAAACAAGGTTTATTTTAAAGCTGAGACAGCAGTAATTCCCACATTAAACTCTATGAGATGCTCAAAACAGGCATTCATACTGCAGGCACACAGACTGTTGATTTTCAAGTGTATGTAGCTAAAACTACAGCACCTAAAAGAACAGAAGTAGTAAAAAGCCTGGTACTGGGTAAACCTTTTCTTCAATGATATCATTTGGGTGTTGAAGGCAGGGTTTGAATCTGTGGTTTGTAGGCAGGATCATCTGAGTTTCAAGGATGGTTACCTTTTCAAAAAGAAAAGGTAAAGCTTAATAAAATTTAAGAACACATTTTAAAGTTAGAAAGTCACTTTCTAAATCCACTTAAAATAACATGTGTCTTCAGAATTAAGTTTGTTTCATGCTCTTGATTATGACTTCTCACTTCAATCATCAGAAATACAGGACACCTTGTTCTCAGCCCACTTAATGTTTAGACCATAGAAATCTGGCATTTTTTACTTCTTTAGTCATTTTTATGACTTGTTCTGTCCCTGATTTCTAAATAAAAAAATCTTTAAAATGGTTCCTCTGAGGCATGGTTTTGGGAACAACAACCATCAGGCTGACACACTTCCACCCCACAGTCTCTAAAAACTAGCTGCTTGCTTTCCCAGATGAAATTAAGTCTTCCTCTGGCAAGTGCCAAGCCGGCAAAGACCAAAAACAGCAAAAAAGAGAAGTCAGAGTGTGCTCTCAGTTTCCCTTGGTACTCTACCAAACAATCCTCATAACCATCAAAAAAAAAAAAAAAAAAATCCCATGGTCTCGTTGGATGCCAAATTCTTTCTCCTATTTTATACTACACAGCTGTGCTTGCAGGGGAGGAGGAGGGAGCCTACATAACACAGCTTACTCCTAAGACCGTCAATCTGGTCTCCTGAAAAGAAAGCTGAGCTGGAGCACTGTAAGATCCCTGTTTTCCTTGAAGTTTTGGCCACCACAGCACCCTGCCCCCATCAGAGGAGCTCTCAGAGAGCCATGAAAGCTGCTCTTCAAGCTGCTTTGTGGTGACAGAGTCAAAATGAAACACCACAGATTTATAACGAATGGGAATGCTGGGATACTACTTATCTTCATGGCTGATGTACTGTTGCTAAGCTTGTTAGCTGGAAAATGGACTGTCATTAAGTATTACCTGTCATTACATGATTGTCTGCTTTAAGGAAAAATAGAGGATATATGAAACATAAATAAAATCCTGCACTAAATGTCAATGACATTTTGCATTAAATATTTGCATAGGATGTGAGTTAGTGTTACCTGTATGCTCATTATGAGGGTGATTCAGAACAAGGTTATAATAGCAATAGATAAAAGCTTAAAAATGACATTTCTCTGAGATCAGGATTTGCACAGAATTGCTCTAAAAAGAGTGTTTTAAAGTATTCCACACCTATTTTATTCAGCCTTTTGACTCTGAAAGAAATAATAACCCAGTTTATTAGATTATTGAACCCACTATCACTGCTGCTGGCAGCAGCTGTCATCACTCCTCGTCAGCAGCTTCCCCTATTCCTTCCCACTGAAAGGGGGGCACCACCAGCTGAATAGCAGATCTGTTTAACCGGAACTGCTCTGACTAACGCCATGACCTTAAATTTCACCCTGAATACTGGCTCCAGTTTTTGAAACAAATCAAAATGCAATCCACATCCATCTGCCAAGGCAGATGTGAACCACTTCTTGCGGACATCACAAGGGCACAAACAGAATTTTGTCACTTTTCTGACTATCATCGCTGTAGGAAGGATAGAATTGGCCAGAGCACAGGTTAAACCCCTTGTGTGCAGGATAAGACAGACATTGTTCAAGGATATGATTTTGAAAATCCATTCTATTATCCAAAGATTTCTAGAAGATTAATCAAAGCAAAATTAACAAACGGTATTTTCCTAAAGCAGTGTCAACTGCTGCAACACCAAACATTTAATTATAGTTTTATAGGAAGGTAAGTCATGTCTTGTATAAACACAATAGATGTGAAATTTCAAGGTACACTATTCTATACCAAGTCTTTGCTTTCCGTGCAAGATTCTTTAGCCTTGTTACAGTAAACTGCGAAACTGAGAATGAATGTGTTAAAGAAAATCTACAGCCCCTTGGGGTTGATGCACTATAAATGTTTGGGAGCACAGAATACTTTTTCAGCAGATAAAATTGAACAAAAAAAAAATGGGGGGAAAACCCCAAAATGTGAGGAATAAGACCTTAATTTACATTGGATGTCATTTGATTTAAACTAGTAAGAAATGGCTTATTGCACTGAAGCCTTTGTCTGTTATTTAAAGTTTCAAAAAATAAAACTTGTAATCAAGTGTTAGTAGTTCCTTTACGTAATTTTACCTATCTCATTTTAAAAAGCTAGCAAACAATAAGAGGGGAGAACATTTTGCAGCACATCCAAAAACCTGAGATATTCATTCTGGGCTAAAAGATTAGGAAGTGGTAAAAGTAAAATTCGTATTTCTCAATACACAGCATAATAGAAATCACATGTTAACATTGCCAGCCATCCAAATAGCACTTCACAGCATGCCAGGGGAAAAAATCCATTCCCATCTCCTACACTTACAGGGAAAAAGGGGAGTAAAGATCCTATGGAAAAGATGAGATCTCAGCTGCTAGTGAGGCAAATACTACAGCTGTGGGTAGTTCAAAAGGCTCCTCTTTTAAGAGATGGGAGCTCCTTCTTCTTGCCATGAATGGGCTTCTCAAAGCTTCATGTGCACACTGCTCCGATCTGCAGTGGGCAGTGAAAAGAGAGGATAGGCAAGGAGAAATGTAGCCCTTCTAAAACAGCAATCATTTGACATGTTTGGAAGAGGATACAGAGTCCCAGCAGCACAGGATGGCTGAGGCTGGCAGGGCATTTGGTGTGAGTCCTTGCTCAAGCAAGCAGGGTCACCTGGAGCTGGCTGCCCTGGAACATGGCGAGAATGGATTTATTTTTTAAACCCATAATGAACAAAAAATGAAACAGAGGAATACTTGTACATACACATGCTTGTACATGCACATGGAAAATTATACAAAAGCTACAGTAGGGGATTTAGTTGAAAGCATACTGATTTCAATATAAATTTACCGCTGTATGACAAAGAGGTGATATTGTGAGTATACCATAAGAAAAATACACTTCACATAACCCTACAGAATCTGTCTTTATAGGATTTTTTCAAAACTATTTTATTTTTAAAATTATTTCATTTAAAAAATCTCAGCATGTTTCACTTGAAAGCCAGTGTCTCTGAAAGTAAAGCACATATCTATGAAAGTTTTCTAGTTTGCATATCTTACCAGAATTTGAGATTTATGGTATAAATATCTGAGCTATTATGTCATTCCACTGTGCATTTTTCAAAATCTTGGTCAGAGAAAGAACTGGAAGCCCCCAAGCCCATCACAGCCATAACAACAAACCCAAAATCTTCCCTACAATTTCATTTCAAGAACAGAAACTTCCACGTACCAAACGTATCAATTTTTATATTAACGTTAAAAGAACTGAATCTTAAAAAGGACAATGTTTGTGACACAGAAATTCTGATTTCTGAGAAGGGCACTGACTTAACATTGAATTGGTTACAGCATAATTTCCAGGTATAATTTTCCTAGTTAATCAAATTGCAGTCTGCTGAAGACTTAATATATATTTTAAATAAAATCAAAATGTAAAATTAAATAATTATATTAAGTTATCTGTGGTCTACATTTCTTATTTTAGGTCTCTTTCTTTTCATAAAATGTTGTTGCAATCAAACAGCACAGCTGTTAAAAACTAATGACATCTAAGGTCATGACGGATACCGAAGTTAATTCCAATCCAGTGCAATCCCTCCATGTAAATATTTTTATTGGCATAAAATACAGGCCCTGTGTTCATCATGGGGGAAAGCATTGCAACTGTAGGCACAGTGAAGTAACAAGAACTGTAACTCCAGTAATACAGAGCAGAGAAACACTTATTTTATGTAATTGTCTTACACTACAGAAGGACCCACAGAAAACAAATGCACAAGACATGCAAACACTTAAGCCAATGACTGTGCTCAAGTAGCAGAAACTCTTTCAACAGACTGACCAAAGTCAGAATGGGTGTGGAAAGGGAGCACTTTCAGCTGGGTTTGTGAGGGGCAGGAAGGTGTGGCCCAAACCAAACTCACCCATAAGCAGGATTTCAGCACTGCCCTGTACATCAGACTTCTGCTTTATCTTAGAGACTTGTTCAAGCTCCCTGCAGCCCAGAAGGGAACTGGTTCGTTTCTTTAAGGAAATTTTCAAACTGAATCCCAAGCCGCTTCCTTTGAGGGCGGTCAGGCAGAGAACATATCTTGCCCCAAGAAACAGCTTTGTTCAGCAACACAAGCCCCACATGGGTCCATTCCCAGGCAGGTATTGGAAAGAAAAAAAAGGTATCATATCTTCCAGAAAATTCCACTCTTTCCTTATGATACCTCCTTTCTAAATATATTGGAGATGAGCAAACTTGGCCCAATTCAGGAATTTCTAAATGTTGTGAAGCTGGACATCACAAAACTAATTCATATTTCTCCCATATGGGAAATTATGAACAAACTCCCCTCAGTTTTGGAAAAGGTTCTCTAAGAGTTAGAACCAGATAAAAGTATTTGTTTTAAACCAAAGGCTTTCTCTGATTTTCTTTTCCAATAATCTGTCTCTATTTCAGAGAGAGAAAAAAACAAATATCAAGCTGATTTGTGATCAAAAAAAAACCAGACAGGAATCCAAAGGAAAAAATGAGCATTTTCTCCCTAAGGAAACATTGCTATTGTGTTTGTAAGAAGATATTTTGAAAATACGACTATGGAGAGATTATTATAATTTCAGAGAGAAGAAATTCACCACCTATCCAAAAACAAAGATGCTTTTTAAAATGCTAAAGTACAAATAATTTTATTATTCCAATACAGATTTATACCATTTGGTCAGAATCCCATTCACTTTTGTTGTCAATTCCTTGTGTACAGACAGGTAATGTAGAAAAAGTTAATAAGCTTTCTCCAAAGCAAAGGATGTGAGACCATACTGTAGCATTATTCTCTGAATAATATAGAGAAAAAAATCCTCAAGCCTTTCTAGGAAAGATATTAAACATTTCTTTCGATCTTAAAGTAACTTTCTTTTGAAAAATATTATTACTAGAAGAAATTGTGTTTAAAATACCATGTAAGCAATATCTTCAGAAATTATGGCAAATTAGATACAGTGTTATTTTTCTTTGCTTTTATTGGCCTGGCACTCTTGTCAGCTTCACTGCTGTAGAAAATACAATTTGCATACAGAGCAAGCCACTCTTTCAAGTAGCCTGGAAAAAAAGCCATGCTATTTAAAAACTGAAAATCTCTAAGGATTTATAAAGAAGTTAGTACTATCCATTGTCATTATAGTTGCTAGGTGAAAGATCCTTCGGGTTCATAAAACTGGAATACGAAGAGGGATAAAAGATCAATGGGCTGATATTCTACTTCATTTTATTTCAATTAGGGAGAAGATGACATGCTATGAAAAAAAAAAATGTTAAAGTTGAAGGTAACTACAGGGATATGATGACAAATGACAGAGACCAAAAATAAATGTATCCACTTTCACCTCTTGGAAGCTACACAAATATTAAGGATGGAGATCACCCAAAAGTCACAGGCATTGTTTGTGAAAATATCAAAGGCCTCACAAGCACAAATTAGATTGCAGAAAAATAAATTAAAAGACTGCACATGGCTGCACTTTTAAGGAAGGCTGATAGCTGCTGCAACAGTTCAGACAAGATCCAAAGGGATACCTTCCAACACTTCTGAACTTCAAGACACCTCCTTCCAAGGTGGATGAAAGAGAATGAAGTAGGTTGAAAATGCAAATACATAAAAGGCCTTGTCAAGTAAGTTTACCCATAGTTGGTACACTTTTGCTGAAAAACTTCCATTTCTCTGAAACTGCATTCTACTTGAGCCTCTTTCTGATTTGGATTAAGGACCTTCATCTGCAAGGAAAGGGAATTCCCTGTAGGAGCTGGGCCTCTAAACAACCAGGGAAACTTCCAGATGCTCTTTGGCTTGCTATAATGAAGTGCTGTAGCCATGGCTACACTCAGACCCTTCAGGGTAGGAAGCACCATGCTTCTTACAAAGGGAAATGACATCTTATAATTAGTTTATTTCCCATCTGGGACGTTGTCCTCCATAATCTGTTTCAGATGCAGAAACAGAACTCAGCCAGGCTCCTAACAGGAACATGGTTCATAGCCAAATCCCTAACACCAGAAAGACAAGGGCTATTTGAATCCACTGCCATGCACCGAAATATGACCTAGGTCCCAAGCATGATCCACTCAGTAAGAACTTCTAGAAAACTCCAGCTCCTAATAGTTGGCTTCAAGTGTCACTGAAAACCATGAGAAATGAAGACAGATTAACTTCCATTTTTGACCTATCACTGCTGAGACCCTCATATACCCAAGGAAACATGAGGGATAAGAGGCAGCTGGATACAGAGGGCTCTCTCTGGGTATCTCTCCAGCAGCTCAGCTGACTTCAGCCTCCTCTCAAGGATGGGAGCCAGTGCCCTAGAGGACGTTATACACTTACTGCCCTAGAGAAAGTTATTTTCCAGTGCTCTTTTCCTGACTGGATATAAGTAGTAGCATACACTCCTTCAGCCCTACTTGTCTGTCTTCTTGTGAGGGAGGAACAAGATGCCTGTTTAGATTAGTGCTGGGGAACCCTTCTTGTTGACATTTCCCATCCTATATATATTTTCCTTTTTCCAGATGCCAGAAATTATTCAGATGGGAAAAAGAGAGTCAAGGGGATCATTTCCCTCTAAAACTGAATGAGACTGAGGAAAAATTACATGAATATTTAACAGAGTTGTCAGCTTAAAAACTGAAATACAGTTTGACATTTATCAATCCAGTAGCATGGAAGAACAGTGGAGCAGTTGTCCCTGGAGTGGCAAAAAACCAAGAAAGTACAGTCCTGGTCTGAGCTTTGACATTTGCTCAAAGAAGTCAGTAATTTATATGGGGAAAGCCATTCATATACTAAACTATTAAACAAAAACTCCAACAAAACAACCCAAAGAGCAACCATCTAAATAAAGCATGAGGTGTAAATGAGAGGTGAAAGGTTAAGAGCAAGTGCAGCTCACCAAAAATCCACGCTGAGGAAACCCAAGGTAAAATGTGACCTGTACGTCTACAAGTATCACAATAAAGCTGATAGATTTTTTTTCCCCTCTGGAAATTAGGTCTTAATTTTCTGGCTTGTGGGAACAAAAGTGAAGAGAAGAGAAAAAGTTTCTTACCTTGAATGTCATCATTGAAAGTGCAATACTTGTTACGGTACTTATGCAGGAGGCGGAATGCATTGGCATTAGCAAAATCCTCAAACTGAATGAGGCAGTTCATGCCATATCTAGAAAAACAAGAAATCATGAATTATGTTAAAAAAGTTTCAAAATTATACATTAAAAAGCTAGTAACATTTGTGGTCAGATTTTGAATACAAGTATAATACGAATCATACAACTCTCAACATATTTCTGTTATATTCATTACCTTTATGTTAATACAGATTATTTAGAAGACATAATCATACCATTAATAGTATTTACTCAGTTCTAAGTTATGAATAGAAGATCAGTGGAAAATACCTTCGCCCTCTGCAGACATCTCAACAGAAGTCTCCACTGAGCAATTAACTAGTGAACAAAAAAACATCCCTCCCAACACAAACCACTCTACAATTCCATGGCTGTATTTTTATTTTATTTTTTTTTTGCATACGGAAACACAAGACTCCTAGCACTAGATTTGTATGTCAATACCTAACAATTAAACAATTGCTCTGCTGTGCCAGTAAGGTTAGTCTTAAAATGAAAGTTAGTAAGAAGTTAAATGAAATTAATATTACCACTATAGACCATGGAATGTTTTAGGTTGGGAAGGACCTTAGCGATCTTCTCATTCCAAATCCCTGCCATGGGCAGGGCCACTTCCACTACACCAGGTTGCTGAGAGCTTCATCCAACCTTGGCTTGAACACTTTCAGGGACAGAGCATCCACAGCTTCTCTGGGCGACCTGTTCCAGTGCCTCACCACCCTCAGAGTAAAGAATTTCTTCCCAGTATCCAACCTAATCATAATCTCAGTCTGAAGCTGCTCCCCCTTCCCCTTCTCCTGTCACTAAGTGCTCTTGTAAATATTGCCCAGTCCTTATATGCATTTTTAGTAGTACTGTCTCTGGATTCTTTGCATGCCAGTCACATATGGCATTTTCAGCTACTTTCTTACAACAGAAGCAAAAAGAACCAAAGCAATGAAAATATATCTATATGTATCTGAACTACAAAAAGACTGAATTCAAGCTCACAGACATTTGCAAGAGGGCAAGATCTCAACAGCACACATCTTCATTGAGCCAAAGGAGGCTTTCCTTATTTGCTAACAGCACAAATCCATGAGAGACAGTCAAGCTGTCAATTCATGCTTCATCCAGAAAAACAATACATACATATAGTGAGCAGTTCAGTGTAAATACATTAACTACGTTCTTCTTTAAACCATATATGTGTTTGGCAACCATATTAAGCAAAGCCATCAGTATTTTAAAAAAAGACAAAAATTCCTATGACTAAACTCATTTCCACAGAAAACACATATTTACAGCTATATTACAACTAGCCAAATCTATGGAGATTCTACTGGCAGGAATGGTAAACTTTGCTGAAAATAAATACATCTTCAGGTTTGATGGAAAAACCTGGACTTCTTCAGCAGCATAATGACAGGCAACTGTTTAAAAGAAAATTTGGCAAGTCCAGTACTGTAAATCACAACGGAGTTCAAATAAAACACTAGAGCTAATTTCAATAATTAATTTAAATTTATAACCTGATTCAGTTTCTGACATAAATTTCTGTGATTCCATAAGGGTCCAGGAGCTGACAGTTGCATAATAATATGAAACTAATGAGATTATCACTCTGGAATCCTGGAGCTTGGTTATATGTGTTTCTTGGATGTCATTAGGCTGATCTGTTTCTTTATTTTACCATATATAACATTCCATTTTCTCATCTCCGTTTTATTTTCTCTGTTTTCTTATCCATTACCTTTGTAGACAAAGACCGAAACTCCCTGTGAGTTATAATAAAAGAATGCCCCTGTAGAAAACAATCATCCTATACTGGGCAGACTATCCATATTAATTCTCTGAGCCAGATATCGTGGCTGTTTAATTAAAATGGAAAAAATGTAGGCAGTCTAGATCTGGCCCTCTGAGATTTTGGAGTCATAGCAGAAAAATTTCTAAGCATCATTCTTATGCATTGCACATGTAACACCTGACATCCAGGTAAAAACCTGAGACTTCAGTGCTGCACACAACCAGCAGTACCTCATAAGACTTGTGAATTTTGAGGTCTATGTTCTTAAAAAAGTCTAATCAAATCCCATGAGAGGGTACCCATGAGAGACAAGAAAATTCTGCACTGTTTCTCTGCTTGGAGTATTCTTGTTCTCAAAACCACTAACAGATGAGACATACAAATAAGTTAATACAAAATAGTTAATATCAGGCATTCCAGAAAATCCCTTAGCAATAATGAATTTGCTACAAAGGTGCCACACAGCTCTGGAAGCAATGACCATACCAAAAGAGCTATCAGTTCTTCTATGACCTCCACATCTTACTATTTTAATAACATAAAGCAGAAAGTTGAGCTAAAACCTAAACCAGTATCTTCTTTCCTGTATCACTGCAATAACCTTCCACCCTTCTCACACTCTGATGAACAGTTTCAGTTTCAGTGGCTTCTGCACTATAAAAGGTAAGTGCTTGAATCTACCCTCGTGGAAGCAGAACATGTCCTCTCTGTCTGCACCTCATACCCTGCTGTCATTGCAAATTTTTGGCTTGGAACTGTACCTCTTCACAGGTGAGTAGGGAACACAAACGACTGTGAGATGAGAAGGGAACCAAGCACTTTGGTGCTTGTTCACGTGCAGTCATCAAACTCTGCTGTGCCTTTCAAATCACTCAAATTCCAGCAACTGTGGGCCACTACAGTTCTGTGAGTCATATTATGCAGACATACAGATCTCCAATATAAATGAAAAACCTTTCATTTTGAGTATGTCACCAACAGCAGAGCTCCTGAAGCAAGCAGGCATTTTATTCAGTTACAATGCTGCACAAATGGGGGTGGGAGTGTTGATCTGCAGAAAGGCTCTGCAGAGGGATCTGGATAGGTTGAATCCACAGGCAACATTGATATGGTGGTGTTTAGTCATGGCTTGGACTTGATGATCTCAGAGCTCTTTGTCAGCGTAACTGATTCTGTGATATGAGTCACATAAAACATATCATGTCTTATGGCTTGCTCAAAACAGAGCCAACAGTTCTTCTGCTATCACTGCTTTTGACCCAGAGCTACACAGGGCATTACTGGGGAAATGGAGGAATATGTAACTAACATGAATGTTCATACTGAAAAGTGGTAAAAATAAATGGAAGGAAGTGGGCACCAACTGTCTTAACCAGTAGAAATTATGAGATCTTGTCCTATGCTGTCAAAGCTAAAAAATCTGGTAGACATTCCTCCTCCATGTGCAACCAGAATAAATGCACTAATGAATTCTTGAGTGTTTTTGTACTCTGGAAAACACTTCTGATAGCAATAGCTTGGCTTGAATCCTGCCTAGGACTGATGGATTTTTGTAGGCAAGTGTTTTGTAGCTGTGAATTCCTCTCTTCTGCCTGTTAAGGATGTGTCACTGCAGTAGCTGATTAAACAAATATAAATTGTCCCTAGAAAGTGATAATCCAGATCACTGTTTCCTCTTGTAAATCCTGTTTTGTCACCCATGCCTTTCTGTGTACTTGGATTTTAGGTTCCTGCTCCAAGTCACACAGGCAGTCTGAATCAGGATCCAACTGGAAAGAAGTTCAAAGCCGTATTTCCATTGTTTTGTTATGAAGAAAAAATGCAGACCAGAGGTGGCAAGCATGCAACATTATATTTGTCATCAAGTATGGGAGGTAAATGCTGGACAATGGATTAAAATGAACCATCCCACTGAATAACATGTGGTTGCCAAAAAACAATGTCTCCAATACTTCTCCCAATTTACAGCATATTTTTGTGACAGTTTTAGCTAAGTTTTCACCATTTATAAGTAAATTCATATTCAGTTGTCCATGACAACAATGTTAGTGTTCCAAATAATTCTACGGAGTATATCCTTATGCAACAGGCAGGAGAAAAATGTCCACAGCTCTATAACCATCCCAAATATACAGTACAAGTATTTTAGCAACTAAATGCTCTTAAGACCTCAACAGAGAAAACCCTCAAGAATCTGGCTTTTGGTGACAGTGGGAACTATAAAAGTTTGGGCACCATTTTGAATTCAAACCATATGATCAGTAAAATCCATGCTTATTTCTACAGCTAAGAAGCTTTTCTAGATGTATATTTGGATCATTTGTTCTTAATGCCAACCATTGTTTTGGAAACCTTCCTAAAGAACAAGTGCTTTTTAGGTTTTCAGACCTTCTAAACTCCTATTTGACTTTTTTTTTTTTTTTTTTTTTTTCCTGTTCATACAAGCCTGGAACTGAAAAACCTTTAGAAACCATCAGAATTGGTTGCTGCCACCCATTCCTAAGCAGGAACAAACCAAAATGATAGCAACACTGGCGCTGTGTTCCTTGCCTTGTGCGTCATGCAGCTGCCCTGCCAGCCAGAACCATTTATAGTGCACCAGGACAATGTGGAAATTATCTCCTTCCTCCCTGCCCCAAATGCTGTAAGCTTGCTCATTACCATATATCCCACTGTTCAAAACAGATTTAAAGCATAAAGAACACTGCTACAAACTCCTCTTTGTGCCAGGACTTTGTCTGGATGCCTTCCCGCCCTCCCTCCCAACAGCTCTTAGGACCTGGGTGCCTTCTCCTCCTCCTCCTCTCCTCTGAGCGATCTTTAACTTCATTTCACAAGGCAATTAAACTGCTGCAATGAGGTCATGCATCCATCCCAGCACCTCTTCCACTGCAATTGTAACCCACTGCTCAAATTCAGCACAATTTGAATGAGGGGGTTAGAGTCTTGCACAATAAATGCTACATAAATATTCTGTGGAAAAGGTGGGCCAGATGAGATTCCCTCCAGCAAGCACCCCAGCCCCTCTGCAGTAGATGGTACTACTCATGCTGCCTCTCCAACAGCCTGATGTGCTACAGCTGCATGGACAAAAATCTGTTCAAGGTGCACTGAGCTCTAGCCAGTTCTACAATGCAAATACCTTCTCAGAAGAGGTATCATTAAATGAAAAATAACTTTCTCTGTCCTGAATTGGACCAGCAAGTCAGACAGGACATTCTTCACAGGAAGAGATTTTCTAAAGAACTTAATAGAAACTGTCAGCATCTCTGCTTTCCACATGAAGGACTGCTTAAAATTCCTTTTTTATTCCCCTGTAGGCAACCACTGGTTTTATTTTAGCTACAGAAAACACGTACTTTCATAGGACTGTTTTTCATAGCCATTTTCTGTTTCCAAACCAATCCTTTCCTCAATGAGCTCAGTCCATATCCAAAGTAGGCATGGAGATGTGGGAGATGGAAGCATTTAGCACCCACCCTATTACCAGCAACATACCCTTTCTGCATTCACGTTCTCTTAATGAAATAAAATTCTACAAAAGGTTTCCATATTACTGTTCACTGGCATTAGCACAGTGCTCTGGCACTGTACCAGTGCTTCTAACACTCTTCTGCTTACTCTTTCCCTGTCCTGAACAGATTTTGTATTCATTTCCATGGCCTTTCGATCCCAGGAGTAGTGAGGAGAATGGGCTGGAGATGACTCAATCTTCTCCCTTTTCTCCCCCAGCCAACAGCACTGCTACAGGTCTGGACTTCACAGCCTTGGGAATAGAAAGGCTTAGGAACAGAGCAGTGCTCATTAAGGAAGGTCTTGAGGGTGGTGGTCCTAGCCTTTGTTGTTCATAAGCAGAGAAGCAAAACCAGATCCTCTGCCCACATTCAGGCCCTATATACATAAAGGGCTTCTCTTAAGACAAAAGGTAATTAAATCATAAGTTTTTGTGGTATGCTAACAGAAACACTTGCTACAAGAAAAGGATGGTTGCTGTTTTTAACCTAATTTACCATCAGCCACTTGTGTGGCTGCCTCACAATGCAGCAGGGACTACTTACTCTTTAAATTTAAGTCTTTCCAAGACCATCCTACTGAGACAACAAGTTGACAACAGTTCTAAACACACCCACTCTAAGTTTTTGTGCATTTTCAAAGTGCTGTTAAAGGATTGATATGGATGCTCACTAGTGAACCTGAGCTAGATTTCTTCTACTTCAATACCTGACTAAATTAACTCCCAAATGTCTTAGGACTGTAATATATAAAGGCTGCAAAAGAGGTTACTGCATTGAAATATTTTATTTCTTCTTGTTGAAAAATTATTTGCTTTTTATTTTTGATTTTGATATTTATTGTAAAGTATAGCACACAACAATACTGTCAGGAACTGGGCTTGATCGTAACTTAAGACTTTTCCAGTTCACACGTATAGACTTTTGCATCAGAATTAGGGAGGGCAGTGTGAATGAAGTATGAATGGAAATGTGTGCACTACTGGAAGCAGCAGCAAAACAGAACTGAAAACAGTGGCACACACAGATAACAAAGCTGACTGAAGGAAAATTTACAATGTCTCATTTACATCAAGATGAACAGGCCTGCGCTCTGGTAAGGCCACAGCAAAGACACATCTGGGACCAGGACCCTGAACCTTGAAAACAGCAACAATCCCTATCACAGCACTTCACCTATGCTACTTTATCCTACAGGCACAGCAGGAAGTCTGAAGAAACTGAACATGAGGACATACAGACACAAAAAATTTATGGAGTCTGAAGTAAGAAATAACCTGAGGCAAAATAAGCATGCCAGCACAGCTGCTGGATCTTAAAGGCATAGAAGACTTGTATAAAATCAAATCTATCACCACTTATCAACAGAACCCAGAGGAAGCATTGAGGACTTGACAGCCATGACCCTTCTGCCTTCAGTGTCACACTTGAGCAACCCTGGTCAGACCATATCAACACAAACATGTTGATGCTTTGAATATGAAGGTGTGAGAATGAATAATAAAAATCAACTGTTTTGAACACCCTTACATAAATCCACCCCTCTGTTCCATAAGAACTTTCACTGAGTGCTGTCAAATCAATTTCCTATGGTGGATTGTGTCAAGTTGCCTCCCCTCTGCTGTGAAACAGGCCTCTCAGCAGGAAGGTAGATGGAGGGCCCAGTACTGAGATACAGCATAACACACATTATACAAATAAATTACACTTTTGAAACTTCCACAAATGCAGAGGTATGAGGGCTGGCCTAACACTTCAGGTTAAATCTGAAGAGAAAGAAAACTATTGTAAATTTTGATAGATTTCCTCCTTAGGGAAAAAAATGGTTCCATGTGAATTTGAAGTAAACAGCAAATTGAATTACTGTGATGGTTTCTCATGAATTCATACTGGTTCACTTATTACCTGATCCTGACCCCACCTAAGTCAAAAGTAAAACGCCAGGAGCCTGAAAATGTAATTCTACTTGTCTCCTAGCTATTCTACTGCTTTTTCCAGTGTTACCACTTAGCTGATTTAACTGTGACTTAGACCAAAGAACGATCTCAAATTACCTTCAGTTTTACATTCACTTAAAAGAGATGAGTGTAGATTTGAAACAGATGACCTGAGATTTTTTTTTTTCTTTTCAGCCTCTTCAATTCTTCTTTAGAGACTTGGCACTGTGATACTTTTGGCTGAGGGAAGGAATGGTACTGAACAGATGGATTGGGCAAGTGTCTGAACAGACTAAATCAGAAAAACAGATAATCAAGAAAGAAATCCATCTCAGCTGGAAATAGTAAGCAGTTTTATTCTTCATGAATCTTTCACCGTAGCTAAAGGTGTGTATCACCTCTTGCCCTCCCAAAAGACTGAGTGGTCTTTGTTAAACCCTTCAAGCTTACTTTTTAAATTTTAATTAAATGGCTTTACGCTATACCAAAAGAGAGCTGTTGTAATATATAAAAAAAGAGCATGTAAAATGCATTACACTGTTTGATAAGTCATCCCACACAAATTAAAATCATTTGAACCTGGTTTCAAATGGGTGTTTCCTGGCTACTTCATGACTGCAATTTTTAAAAGTTACTGATTATCACTGTCTGGTTCAGATTGTCAGCAATTTTACTTTGCAAGAAAAATACCATAAAGCCACAGTTCTGAGGTTTGCCCTAGTGTTGGTATGCACCTGCACACCCTACAAATTAGATTTTTTAACACTCTAAATTTTGCAAAAGTCATCAAAAAAGAAGTAAGTACAGCAGCACTTGAACAGTGGTCATCAATTGCACAGGGCTGCTACAGGGAAATCCTCTGCAGATCCTTTAGTATGAAAAATACTGTGTTACATGTATTACTATTCATAATTACTGTGATTAGTGGAATCATCTATTCCAAGAAGCCTGGATTCCTAAATCCAGACAAGAGGTGTTTCTCTGGACGCATTCTCAGATTTCTGTATGAAAATGAGAGCTGCCCTTGGAAAAAGCAAAGGTTTCAATTTGGCTGGAAAAATTAGATTTGCACTGATTGAGCGTGGCATTTTGCTTATACAAGATGCATTTTATTTTCTTGAGAATTAACCTTTATAGATTCACTGCCCAGACAGTAACTTTTCCAACTTTCCAATAAGGGAGAAGGGTCTGGATTATAGCAAAAAAAAAAAAAATAAAAAAAATCCGTGGCTGACGGATTCTACACCAGAAAGTTTTCTAATAATTTTTAGCTGTATTTATTTAACTGAACCAAATAGTATTTAAAGATACTACCCTAATAAAGTCGAATATATTAAGGTATTTGCTTAAACATATGAAAATTCCAGCTTGGGTCAAGAAGACTACTCCTTTGCTTTAACTTAAGTGCCTGTTTTGATGCCTCAGTGAATTAGGCCTGAGTGATTTATAGCAAATGCAATGCCTTTTTGGAAAAGGTATTGTATCTTTTGCCAGAATATAAAGATTGCTAACTAGTCTTAGGATGGTGAACCAAGAAGACTGCACTTCCTTACATATTTGATTATATATGTATGAGATTATAGATATTTTTCCCAAAATAAAAGAGGCAGCTGGATAGCCAAATTAGTAGAAAGCCTGGGGCAGCACATCTGCTCTTTCTCTCTGCTACTTAAGGTATAATGAACAGATGGGAATTTCAATTCCACCACTGACAACCTTCATCTTGACTGTTAAAATGCAAAGAAATAATGAGCTTTCAGAAACGTCAAAAGAGGGTTGTAACTGGAATATTTAAAGCATTTCTGATAGAAGAAATACACTCCAAATATTTGTACTGTTTATGTGTACATTTATGAAACACATCTCTCCATTTCCAAGTTCTTCATGGTGTTTTTAAGGCACTAAAATATCTTATGTACCCGCAACACAAATTACACTTGAGAGGAAAGAAGCATATTGGAGGCTAGACTGAAGAAACGGAGAACGTAGAATTTTAAGAAAAAGGGAGCTTACTGTTTCAAAACATTATTTAGACAGTATATTGTTTGACTTGAGGAACTGTGATTATTGCAGGGGAATTACAACAGAATCACAGAATGGCTGAGGCTGGCAGACACCTCTGAAGATCATCTGGCCACCCACTGACTCAAGCAGGGTCGGCAAAATCAGGCTGGGCAGGACCTCATCCAGACAGCTTCTGGACTACCTTTAGGGCCAGAGACTTCATAACTTCTCTGGGAAACCTGTGCCAATTCTCAGTCACCCTGACAGGAAAATGGTTTTGTTCATCGCTGAAATTTCTCTTACATGTAAGCAAAATGTTTGTTGTCTTATTTTCTCTTGTCTTGTCATTGGGCACCACTTATAAGCAGCTTGGCTCAGTCTACTTTAAACCCTGCCTTCCAATATTTGTACACACTTATGAGCTGCTGCTTCACTGGAACACACAGCTCCAGCTCCCAGTCTCTTTTCACAAATGTAAATTTATAAACCAAAGATCAAAAGTGAAGGATGCTACTCTGGATTAAAAAAAAAATAAATTATAAAGACATAGCTAATGGACATATGCTATTGCTCAGGAACTATGATGGCCAAAAAGGTTAATGTAAATTAGGGCTGAACAGATAAGGCATTATCAAGTATGGATAGAGTGATCTCACCTTTATATTTTTTATAGCATAAGTAGCACTATAATGACCAATCCTCATGTCTGTAATTAAAGATTTAAATATCAAAACAAATTGATTCTAACCAAATGCCTCATATTATGTAGAAGGCCAAACTAGTTTACAAAAATGCTTTCTGTCTTTATAAACTTGTAATACACGGAACATGGCTAAAAAAAAGCTTAAATAACACAGAACTCCAAACATTTAATTAAATAGACATGTTCAGCACTTTGTGGGATGACTAAAAGGGCTTACAAAAGGTAGGTTTTGAATGTCTATCTGAAAGAAAAGAAGGAAAGTTGCACTGCAGATGTGACATGGGAAGGTGTTCTCCACATTAATGGAGAAAAAACCCAAACCCTAAGCAAAACATGAAAAAATAAAAGGCAACAGAGCAGCATAACTAAAGCAGAGATGAGGTAGAGGTAGCAATAAAGCTGTGTAGATCCACAAAAGCACAAAACTATTCTTGGCATAGGAAAGCAAATAAAGATATTTTCTCCAGAGGAAGTGTGAACACAGCGCATCAGAGGAAGAAGAGTTTGGCTGCAACATTTGGACCACCTGGAAGGAAACCCAGTTTGTATCACAAAGGCCAGAAAGTGCTGTAATCCACAAGGGAGAATATCCAAGACTATAAATGTTTTGGAATCCATTCCAATAAAACATAAACACAGAGAAGAACTATGCCCAGGGAAGGAGATCAGAGACATCCTACACATCCTAGCGAGATGAAGAGCACTGTTACTTCCTTGGAGAAGATGGGTGGGTTCTGTTTGAGTAGCACTGCTGGTGCATTTAATTTTCCAGCTCAGTGCTACTCAGCAGAAATTAAATATCAATAAAAATAGGTAACATTTCTAGTGCACAGCACACATAAGATACCCCAAAGCAGATAACATTATAAAATGAATGTAAGCAAGTGTTCAGCCAAACTCTTTAGGTCCTGGGAATGGTGATCTGCCATTCCTCAGCAGCATTCTTGCTTCTTTCTGCCTTTCCCTGAGCAGATACATAAAATGGTGAAAACCTGGATTATAGCTTCCATACCTTGCATGACTGTAGGAGTATTAGACACTCTCTAAAGATAAAAGCACCAGGCACTTTTGGGCCACAAGGTTACCACCCTGCCTTAAAAGCTTTTCCAATCAGCTCTGCAAGTGAAATTGCAACCCAAGTTAATAAATAGATATTTAATCTGCAGCAGTTGGCATCAGCAAGGTAATCATTATCTTTCCGAAGAAAACAAAATTTAATAGAAGTTCAGAAGGGCTTCACAGGCTTTTACACAGTTGCCTTTAAGCACTCTTCTCCTAGACTTGTGATGATTGGCCTAAAACTGGAGCACTTCCCACTCAATTATAGCACATTTTGCATCTCAGTTACCACACATGGTTTTCTTACCAGTCACATCAGTATTACAAAACCAAGTTGTGACTGCTTGGTTGCTCTCTGATTTCATGTGTGATGATTGATTCAAGTTACTCTGGACAAGGAAAGGAAGGGTTCACACATTAAAAATGCCCCCAAACTTTCTCAGATCAATGACCACATAAAATTAGAACTAATCAGAAATTTTTAAACGAAAATTTGTCCTTAAGAAATTTTGTGTTGTGTAAAGCTAAGAAAGAAAACAAAGAGAGAATATTTTTCTTAAGTACTCAAGTAATTACATCTTTTGAAAATATTAACCAAAATTCAAGGGAAAATCACATTTTATTACTGCAAGTGAAACACATTTTTCTACTTTAGTGATATGGTTGACATAAGTCACAATGTTCAATACTCCACACAAAGAATAAAGCTTCAAAGATTAAGCAAAACTCTTTTAATGGCTCTTCAATACTCCAAAAGTTGCCAGCACTATTAACATTTAAATGAAGTCAAGACTTCATGTATTAACTTCAAAATCACTCCTAATTGGATTTTTACCGGGGAAAATTTGGAGGAATGTTTATGAACTTTGCCACAGAAGTGGAATACTCAAGCTCAATAAAATGGTATATTTATAAGGGTAATGTTTTTTCCAGAAGTCATCATAAAGAAGTAACAGCCGCTCTTGCTTTCATTGCAGAAACAGAAGCGTTCTGGAATCCCGAGAGAAAGGGAAAGTATGAACATTGTATTTTACATTGAAAAACTGGCAACACTTCCAGCTCACCTACACTGGACAGATTATTACCGCCTGTGCTAGTGGCTACAGTTACTCCTTACCATCGTGAATTTAGCTTTCTTAAAAACTGCCTTTGAAGTAAGTTCAAACTTTTCAGTCCAAACTATCTCACTGGTAAATTTATATTCAAATATTTATTAAAAATGACTGGAAAAAAGGTTAATTGGAGACTAAATTAAGGTCCCAGAAGCGTTCTAAATATATTTTAACATTTAAAACAGGTGTTTAGAAGTTCTAAATGGCTCCTCCTCATTGTCTCCTCAAATGTTAAAGATACTGGGGATTTTATCAGTGATCTCAAAAGAGTACTGTATAAAATTACAGCTCTTATACTCAGGGACTAAGTGAGAAAAGGAAGTGGCTGCATGCTCATCAGAATTGTTTATAGTCCTCTGCTAAGACAGACATTACCTATTCTTTTCACACTATTATTCACACTTTCCCTAGGGAACATGAGACATGAACCAAATGGTCCCCCCACGTCTGTCACAGGGTGGAGGAAGAAATTCATATTTAAGATATTATTTTGCATTATAGGGGCAGCACAATGAAATGCACTTTTTTTCTGATTTTATTTCAGGATGTTTAGAATGTAACACTACATCTAAACCAGAATCCTTGGATAAGGCTGTAGCATATTGACTTTGAGAATATAAAGGCATTTCAAATTATCTGTCTCAGATACCACCTATAGTGGACTGCAAAACTAGGATGTACCAAATAGTTCAAATGAATATTTTTTGTGTTTTTTCTAAATTCTATTTCTAACTGTATTATTTGCTTTTTGCATATAACTCACCTACACCTTGGATTTGTCAATATTATTTCAACAAAGAATTCTTTGTATATATTTTTAGTGGACTTGTTAAATTGCTTTTTTGAGAACTGCTGGAATTCTTTTTGGATTCAAGCACCATTGGAGATACACTGAAACTAGACCCAGGTCATACCTTTTTAAAAGGACTGGGGGGAATCATGAAGCAAAGTTTTATACTCGTTCTAGATTATCTTTTGGTGTTTGACACAAAAACTTTCTGTTAATTGCAATTACTGGTAAATTCTATTACTTCTATGGTCCAAAGTCATTAATACATGTATGTATTCCAATGACTTCAGAGAATTGATAGGTATGTTCAAGTGATCTGACCAATAAATATCTATCTTGGTTACGTCAGTAAGTCCTTTGCTCATGATTTATTGATGAGAGATCCATCTGCCTTTTAAGATTAGTTAATATTCCTTTTCATTAGCCAATAATCTGACTATCAGTTGTCAGTCACTTGTTGTCCAGTGAATATTGAAATGTTCACATCCATAGTTAGAATTACTTGGTCTACTTAAGTACTCATTATTTGAGTGTATTATATGGAGAATAGAGTAGTACCTACTGAGAGGAGTTTAAGAGTGCCAGTTAATGCAATTTTACTGTTTTCTGGGGTTACTCATTCAAAAAAAACCATAGAGTTGAATTCTCCAGCTTCCTAGGATTAGTCTGCATCCAAAAAAACCCAGAACCTTAAATCACAGAAGAAATCAAAGAACTTTGCTTGCAGAGATGAATCATCCTGTCACTTCATGCCAGCCAGAAACTTAACTTCTGAGTAAGGAAAGAGTATTTCATAGTTTTGCAGAAAAAACATGTGCATGTGGGAAAAAAAGGGCAAAGTATTCTACTTCTGTGCAATGTCTACACTATGCAATTAACTGCATAACAAAGAATATCAGGGTGGGGTTTTTTTTCTTTCTGTAATGTTCTCTTGAGAAAAAACAAGCTCAGCTTGACCTCCCTTAGCATGGCAATTATTATTACATATCATAAAGCAGAGCTTTTGATTTGTCTTTGCACTTTGTACTTCCTATGACTGTGAGTTTTCTGAAAAGATTAGATAATGTATTTATAGTAATAGATTATGTAGTCTAAAAAGTGTAAAAGGATAATTGTTTTATGTTAATAATATTACCTATTTCTTTCAACACCTCTCTGAAGGCTATTTTCCCTAATACACATGACCTTTTTAAAGGCTATGTTCAGATGATGCCAAGCACAGAATATCCACAAAAGCCCTGCATGACCCAACACTCTCAAAATGTTTTTTGTTTTTTTGTAGAAATGTGAGGAGGAAGCAGAAGGAAGATAGTACAACCATTTTTCTTCCAGTCATTCAGAAGCAAATACACGTATGCACAATCACCCTTCTAGGAAGAAATGCTTGCATGGGGAGAAGTTTTATGAAGAAATGTGAGTTAACAGATTGAATGATGCTTCCAAGTTGTACAGTATCAGACAAATACCTAAATGTGCATGTTCACGTTCACTGTGGCATCTGAGGAGGCTCCAAAAGTCCATTCCTCACTTGCTAGTTGTAGCTCAGTGGATACATACAATCCATAACATATTGAATATAATCAGAATTATGCTGTCAAAGGATGTAAACTGTCATGTACTATCAAAGAATCTCATCTGGGTCCCCTTAATGAAAAAGCTCTTGCTGATATTTTTTCCTGTTACACAAGACAGCTTAGAGCATGGCATCTATATTTCCCCTTAGTTCTCAGTCTCCAAATTCCACCTTTGTGGGACAGATTTAGATCTTGGTTTGAATAACATTTTTATTTGCTGGTAGGCTTTAGTAGCTAAAAATATAAATAGGGTCAGAATGATTATATCATAAGATTTGTTCATACTGACAGGATCATCTGTATATTAAAATAAAAATAAATAAAATAGAAAGTAAAGAGCAAATGTCTCTTCTCACTGCCAATAGACAAAAACCAAGATCTGTTTCCTAACCCTGTATCATATTGAATCATGTGCTCAAGCAATGCAAAATGTAATGAAAAAAACATTGCTTCCACTTCAAGAAGCTATGAAAGGCTGACAAAAAATAAGAGTGGCACAAAGGAGAATAAGTGTTATACTTTGAAACTGCTTATTTACTTAATTGTGCATTCATTGCAACATTCCATTTAATAGATTAAAAGGGTAAGCTACTATAGTAGCACACATATCTCAATGTTCATCTATCCTGCAATTAGAGTACTTTGTATTTTTATAATTAATTTTTGTAAGCTGTAATAATCAGCAAAAATAAAAATGTATGTGATTTATATTAATGAAAATGATGAATTATACAATGTATTTTTCACATGCTTTAGGAGAGCTGCCATCTGACCCCAATCACTTAATGAAAGGATGACCAATTCAACATGAAGAGTTCTGGCAGTAGGGTATTGCACCACTACTGAACATCCTCCTTCAGGGTTCTGCAAGAAACTCTTCCAGGATTCAGGAAAATGTTTTCTTACACAGAAACCCAGCCAATTTCTTTTTGTTTTCATTTATCTCAGAGCTCTGACAGGCAATGATAAACTGAATTCGGACAAAAATTAGGATCAGATGGTGAACTGAGATCACTTCTGCAAACTTCTCTCAATCTGACAATGATAGAAAAAAGTCTCCCCTCATTCTACATCTCTCCCCTATATGATTTAGGAAGCTAGATCATCTGGACCAAGACATTAGCTACTGTAGTCAGGGGATACTTTTTTGCTGTTGTTGAATTTATTCAGTTTCTCATTCAAATGCTCACAGGACATTGACACAGAGATGGATTTTCGGTCAGGAAACACATGTCCATTACACTGCTTCCCTCCTCCACTTCCCTCCAAAAAGCCAGGAATGATGTACAATAACTGTAGCTGTCTGCAAAGTCTCTTCCCTAGAGATGGGAATAATGAGCTCTTGGAAATGTTTAAAGCCTACTAAATAAGAAAAGCATCTAGCAATGATCTGGTAAAACAGTTTTAAAGCCATGAGAATTCACTCAGTATCTCCAGCACTATTATTTTTAACTGAAAAACAAGGACCACAGCCAATTTTATACTTCTGGAATTATTATTTTTTTGATAAATTTATATATATATACACACATATGCATCTTTTAAAATGTCTACATTTCCTGGCATTCCATGTAGACAACTGGGGCTTTAAATCTTCACAAAATTCAGCTAAATAATCAAATTCCCATCCATCTCTAAATATTTTAAGTATAGATGTGTCCAAAATGCTTTTAGATCCTTTCTTTGCTTGAGCCATTAAAAAAAAAAAAAAAAAACAAACAAGGAACATTACAATTTTGCAAATTCATGGATATTATATAATTTCTGGGATAACAACTCAGAAGAGTGATAAGAGACTCTCTCTTGGGATTGCTGCATGAACCTCCTGGCTAGGAGCATGGATAGTGCTGTGAAAATAGTTAAAACATTTAAATACAGTGAAGGAAACTCAGTTTATGTACAATGGCTATGACATACAAGCTACTCTACAGCATAAAGACAGATAATCCCCGACAGACAAACATCACAAATAACAGCCCTGGATGTCTATTTGGCAACTTCCAGATGCTGTTTCTTTTCCTTCCATCACCAACAAAGGCTAGAAGCATCACAACAGCTATCCTGCACTAGCCACATGACCAGAGGTGGGCTCTTAGATGTAGCACTCAGCAGCTAAACTTTTCCAAGGCTTGACTTGAGTGTCCAGCAAAAATTCTTGAATGCTTTGGAATCCATGAGCAATAAATGTCATGACCTGAGCTCCAAATGAATCTCTTCAGTGCGAAGATGAGTGACACTGTGGCTTTCACTCTCTCCTACAAAAATCTCCTCATCAGCTCTCAGCTTTCTGATCTAGTCCAAAAAAAATCTCTATTGCCCTTTTTTGTAGCTTCAAAGTACTTTAAAGAAAGACTTTCTTAATGCACCAAAGTGGCTTTAGATGCTGGAATCTCTCATTTTTCATGATCTTCTTGTAGTGTTTGCTTGATAGAATTTGAACACAGATTTAGTAAGTTTTGCTGTACAGGACAGCCTCATCTTTATGCCAAGAGACAAACAATTTGTTCTTCTACAAGTACAGTGTATGTCCTAAGCAGGACTATCTGGAACATATCAGATCTCCAAAAAAGCCAAGTTTTCGAACTGCAAAACCACAAACAAATCATAGAATCCATATTTACTTCACCATTGAGGTCTCCTCAGCAAATTGTACAGTCCAAAGTGAAAAATATGTACTTCTTCCAACAGAGCCAAAGCTCAGAGAAAATAGCACAGTTCCAGTTGAAAGGGATCTATAGGAATCATCAATTCTAAGTAATCATCTATTCTGTGATTACGTCAGGGCTGACCATAAGTCAAGGCATATTATTAAGGCCATTGCCCAAAAGCCTCTTAAACACTGACATAATGTGCTTCCCTTTCCTCCAAGAGACAGCTAGGAAATACAAAAAAAAAGCTTGTTGGTGCAGAAGGTTGTGCAAAATTTAATGTTTATCTGGATCCCTCTAAACAGATCAGCTCTGCGTGCCACTACTTGACCAGAGCAGATCTAACTGGAAGAGACTGAGCAAAGCTGTGAAAAAGGGGGCTGCATCTCCAGCATTAAGACCAGATGGTTGTTACATGGAAAACAGGTGTGATCTATCACTGGAAAGGAACAGATCCACATGCAAAAAAGGAAAAAAGGCATGCAGAGCAAACCTGACTTTCTCAAATACATTTCCAAAACTCACTCATAATGACAATATAATTTTGACTGTAATTTTATGTTGCAGGATTAATCAAGTAATACATACCATCTACAAAAATAGTCCCCAGGCTTTCACTTTTTATTTTTGTTTAGTAATAGGGTATGTGACTGTAAATATTTTGAAAGTCTATATAACAGATTTGGAATTATACCAACAAAATGAATAGTAGTATAGGAGCAGTCCTTGAGACAGTAGGATACGTGGCGAAAGTTCTAAGTCTGTATTCACCACACAGCCTTTTTTTGGATATTTTGCAGAATTCAAATCATAAACAGATGTTTGTGGAAAGAAACTGTCTCCTCTTTCTTACATACAATGTATTAATCACTCTAAAATAAGACTATAAAGATAGTATCTTGCTGAGTCTTTTGTACTTCGCAATGTTACTAAATACTTAATTTACATCCCATTTGGGACAAAGCTTAAGAAGCAAAATTTGAGATGCTCCAGTGATCTACAAAAACAGTTATAAAAACTATTTAAATATTTCTTATTTTTGGTGGAGACAGTGATAGCAGGGAAGTATTAAAGAAGCTGAAAAGCAGCAGTTGTTGCTTATCAACTGTTTATCCCTTAATAAAAGAAGGGTGGGAACTGTGGTGCGCTATGACAGAACCAAGCAAGGAACCACGGACGTGGGACATAGAGCAGCTGACCAGAGCATGACAGAGACAGCAGAAATTAGGAGATCATGAAAGTGATTAAACAGCCAAACCAATGTATTTAGAAAACCTGACTTGGAACTGCAAATCAGCAATCCAGGAGAATATAAAGGAGAGAAAAGCTGTGACATAGAAGGATTACAGACAATTATAGGTGGGAACAAAAATGGCTAAGAACACAGGTAGGATTAGGATTGAACAAACCTATCCAGAGAGAATTGGAATTCATTTTCTCATTTACCAGTGAGGTAGGGTGCTGCCATGTTAAGCAAAAAACATCCAAGACACATCACACCAGACAAGGTTATTGTCTTTAAAAGCTTCTACCACTCCCCCACCAAGGAAGGAAAAAAAATTCAAGCAAACCACAAATAGTTGCGTCATGGCATTCAAAACCCAACTATAGTCTATACCATATTAGGGGGGGAAAAAGTCATTCTGACATCAGCTGGTCTATCAGAGCTGCTTGAATCCACAAAATCTGGCAAATTACTTTTTTACTCTAGTTGTGGTTTGGGGGCATTTTTTAGATGCCTTCACTATTCTTAACCCACATCATCACTGGGATAGAAGTTGCAGTACTTGAGGGTGGTGTAGTTCCCTCATTCATCATGGTCCTTGCTGCCAGGAACCTGAGTTTAGAGCAGAAAAGATATAACCCACTGGTGGTCTCAGCACATCCAAGAGGAAAGCATACAAAAAGAAAATACCAGATTTTTCCCAGCAGAGGACCATTTACTATTATATCCTCTTTCTGAGGATACAGCAGTCATGCCTTCATTAAGAGTTTCAAGCTGACATCTCTGAGCAGCAGAACACTGGATTTTATTGACTAATAACTAACTAAGAAAAGCAGATGTTAACCTTATTAAAAATTAAGGAACTCAGTTTCCTGTAAATGTGTCATTTAAGCAAAGTCTTCAACCACAGGCACATTCTGAGTCCCAGTGTCAGGTACTGCAAGTGAAGAGTGTCCCTAGCACAGAGGGTAATTAAGTCTGTAATTACTATAAACTGCATAACATTTCACAATGATAAAAGTAATCTAAGCCAGGTCTATTATGGTAACATCAGGGCTGCTCAGAATTTCAAAATTATTTCATAGCACCCTCTTGCTTTATGACTGATAGGTGAGTAGCACACCAGCAATTCTTTTCCTGCATCCTACTTCTGACAAAAGTTAGTCCCTTCTATTTTAAAAGCATTATACTACCAAAAATGGAGAAAAGTATTTTCTTTTCTAATGGAAATAACTATGATCAAAACAGAAATGCTTTCCATTCTAGCCATTCTTATCTAAAGGAGATATTTACTATAGTTTGTACTATACGTCCACATTTGACTTCTAAAACTGAACACAGGAGTGGAGTTTGATGCCTTTTTTTAAAAGAAACATTCTTTTCCTTGTGAAAAAGCAGAAGATAGCCTTGGCCATTTCTCTTAGAGTGATTCAACTACTTCAAAGTCACTTCTGTAACCCAGGAGAAGAAATGCAATGAAAAAAAAAAGCTCAACTTTCTGAGAAGTTTAGTTAACATTCATTTTTCACTTTTACGTTTTACATTATAGAACTGAGCATTTGTTTAAAAGTGTCTTCCAACTCTGATTTCATATTTATCTCCTTGCTTAGTTTATGTCAGTGCAGTTCAATTACATACCTGAAACCCCACTAAAACATCTACATGCACAACAATAATTTAAAATACTCAGGCACAGAACATTACCTAAAATCTCCATCAGCAATACTGCTATATTTATCAGTGAAAAAAGTTACTTTGGTGAATTTTCCCATTTTTTCCAATCATAGCAAGATTTCTAACACAGAAAGAAGGCAAGGCAACAAAAATGAGATGAAATTTGAAAACTGTGACAGTATTTATTCAAGCTAAAACTAGTTTAGTGGTTTTCTTTGGAGCACAGACTATGCTCTTTGTCAAAAATCTGTTTTGTCCCATGTTCTATTAAGTGGTTCTTTGACATTACCTCTGCTCTGTGAGCCAAAACTGCTGCCAACAAGCCTCAACTGTGAAAACACTATAGCTCTGTTGACCTCTTCAACTGTTTATATTCATATTAATTCCTTATTTTTGACCATCTGACCTGCTGCTCCCAAACACAGAGCAAAAAAACTTGGTTTAAGCACCTTATTCTGTCCTGCACACCTACAGTTGTATAAAACAGCCACTTGCTTGTCTTCTGCTTAAAAGTTTTCTCCATAACATGATTGTATACCATTAGGTACAGTTACAAAATATCAAAATTATGGAGTTTTAAATACGACCAAAACCCAGAGAAGCAGAATGATGGCTACCAGACATCATTAAAGCAGCTCTGCCTGTAGAGCTCTAAGAAGAAGACATCTGGGACAAACACACAGCAGTGCCAGCTCTTATTATTGGTCCAGAGACCAATTCTTAGGAGCTGCCTGCCCAGCTGGAGGTGTCTGTTAATGCAATAGAGCAGCACAGCTGCAAGAGGCTGAGTAATTCAGGTAGAATGCTGGTTAAAAATGCACAGTGGATTCTATACACCACAATCTCACTGATTCTGAATTTTTTGCCAACAAGTCACTTAAGTGTCTTTAGGCTATGGGCCCGCAGCATCTGAAGGTGGTGCTGCAATTAAGTGAGGATGTGCAGCTGAACTTGACATCAGGATCATACCCAGTACTCCTCACATATATTATCTCAAAAATGGCCACCGTGCATTTTACTTAACAGCTACAGATGAGCAGCTGGTTCCCATTTTGAAATCTGATTTGGAAAATACACAAAACCAGCTGCACTCAGTTCTCTTATCCTGAAAATACCATTCCTTAAAAATATTTTCCATATATAATTTACAGCTTCTATACTTTTCTGGCAAAGAAAAGAAAACAAGTCCTTAGACTGTGTAGTCTGGCTTAAACTGAAAAATCACTTCTTTTAAACAAATTTAGAATAATTAACAAATTTAACAAAGCATTTCTCTGTATCTGTTGTGGCATTCTTAAATCAGCTGGTATAAACGAAGGATGAATTATTAAACTGTTTGCTGAGTATAAATTCAGCAGAATCACAGTTGTCCCACAGCCAAAGAAATGTAGTATTCCAGGAGTCTAACATGTGCTCACATTATAATTAATTTTTCAGAAGACTGCAATCAAAGATTTTAATAAAAACTTTATAATGTAAAAAGATCTCTTAATGTCTGGATCATGATATCCTGATAGAGAAATGGACTCCATAGGTTTTCAGATGACTCCAAGACTGACAAATGCAAAACCTCTCATAAGAAGACTTTCTATTCTATAGCTACTGAAAAGGAATAAATAAATAAATAAATTTTAACAGTGCAGAACCAAAGTATATGTTAAAAAGTTAAATACTTCAATATTATTGCTAAATTTGGAGATTCTCATAGCTGGTTGAAGCACATGAGATATGAGATTACTGTGTGAACTGCAGGATTGCAGAAATTGCACAAATGGCTTCTGTTCTTACATATGGGGCCACAAACAGAGATGACATCTAGGCAAAAAATAAGCTGATTAAACTTTTTCAAAGCATATACACTTCCTGAAATTAGCTAAATTTTTTGTGGCAGATTATGGCTTATTAAAAGAATAGGTTTTTTTTCCTGCATTTTTTCCCTTCAGATTTGAAGACTCTTCTATTACTTGTAACTATCACAACATTTCTGTTTATCTAACAGGCACAAATATGCTTGCTCCTATTCATATGCTCTGTTGGAGGAAAAATACCTCCTGTATGAGGTATATGAGCTCTATCCCAAGAAAGAGCAAAGATCCCAAATATCTATTCCACAAATGTCTGTTAAAATAGGGAGACAGAATAAAAAAGAATAAAGAAATTTACTTACAGCAGTAGAAATTAATCACAACGCAATTATAATCAAATTAATTTTTCGCATTCTTTAACTAAGTATTTCAGAAATAATATCTTCTATGGTTCTGTGATTCTAGAAAGGTGGTTTTACTTTTTCTAGCAGTATTTAACTCCATTTTTATTAAATTATGCATAGTTCATTTTGAACAATCCCTGCTAGCAATCTCTTTCCAGTAGCCATTTAGGCTTACTACAGATCAGCAAGTACATGAACAATTAACTTTGCTGAAAAAAATCCACCAAATTCTGAAATGTCATTCTCCAATTATTTTCTCACTGTTTCAAAAGTATAATGTTTGAAATGGACAGCTTTCTGGTTTTGTACAGTCAGATCCCATTTTTAAAAGGAGAAATATCAGTGACATGGTGCCACAGAGAAATCACTTAAGACTTTTCTTCTGCAGGAGCCAATGCAGGGAGAGCAGTAGAAATTCTTCCCACCATGTTATTAGGAAGATGTAAAAAATAAGGGACTAAGAAAAAAGGATCTTCAAATCACTCATACCCCAGTCTAGTTTTAAAAATGTCTTCCTTTTTTTCTCTCATATAAACCCCCAGTTATATAAAGATGACCTATGAGATCACAATTATCTGTTTCTGGGGATACAATCAGCATCCTTTGGAATTCCAAAGATCTAGTTATTAAAATAAATTCACTTACAGAATTGCAAAGAATTTTTATGATTTTGCAATTAAACAAACACATTAACTACACAGATAACATGATTTATTCAGAAGTTGTTAACACTGGCAGCATTGTTGAGTGTCTGTGAAGCGTCAGTTAACTGCACTTACGTATGGTAGTAGGACTGAAGTGTTATATTGCATTTCTCAGCCATGGGTAATATTTTTTACAGTGGTTTATAAACACCAGTGATGGCTAATGCAAAAATAAGACGTGCATCTGGAGCTTCCAAAAAGGGCAAAAAATTCTGAAGATACCAAATACTGTCTCCTTACCTCTAGATTAAAAAAACAACGATGAGTCAGTGAAATTAATCAATTGTATGATCTTGCAATTAAGAGCATCAGTCTTTAGCTCCCTTCAATCAAGCAAGCTCAGTTTGTACAGGGAGACTGCAGGGATAGAAGGAGAGAGGCAGTTCCCAGCATTCAACCAATAACGTACACAACTCCAGAATTCAGTTCTGGAATGCTTTTAAATCCCAGTCCCAAAACCCTGGCAAAGTGTTCATATGACAAGGCTTGCACAGCTGAAAGACTTACACGGCCATAACCTCAGTATATAATTAAATACTTGCATTTAACAAGTCAGCACTTAAATCCACACTTAAGCACCAAAAGAGAAGTATCCTGATTTCCAGAAGTGCTGTTTGTCCACACTTCAGTACACTGTGTGGCTAGGCAAGGACATATGGATTACCGCTAGGATTGTAGGATGGCCACAGAAGCCACTGAAATTTCCATTGCAATTTTCCTAGGAAGACTGAAAAAAAAAAGTTGTTGAGTTTAGCAAGTGCCCTGTCTTGCAAAAATCTCAAGGGGCATGGATAATTAAATTCTGAGGATATGCTCATTTGTCTAGTCTGGGACTAGCTCTTCAGCTAATGTCACTGTCAATTTTTAATACAGTGACAACAACACTTAAAAAAAAAAATGATACTTGGGTATGAAAAGATCTAAACTTCAGTTCTAGGATATCCACTGAAAATCCATGGCAATGTATCTATTCTCTCATGCTGGATTTTATTTAAAAAGGATACAACTACCATGAAAAACAGTATAAAAATGCAGTTATACAACAATTTGCAAGTACCTGACATACAAAACAGTGAGCCATGATGGCTTATTGCTAAATCAGCCAGTGGCAAAACAAGTCAGTAACAACCAAATGATGAATAGGTTATATCAGTAATATTTAATAATGGCTTACTATTCGTAGGCAACCAGACAGCAGAGGCGCCCATGGGGATGGGCTGATCCACTGCCATAGATAGGAATCTCAGCAGCAACAGTTTGGGTGGGATACTCTGAATAAAGTACAGCAGTGTTGCTCTCTGGTAGAGGTAAAGGACCAAAGAGAGATGAAGCACTGACGTACTCAAATCCAATTAGCCAGATTGGACTGAAAGTGACTGGAAGTTTTCCTGAGAACTGAAATATAGGCAGAAATACTTCTTGACTTCTAGTGGTAAAGAGAGAGAGCTGGAATAAAAGGGACAGATAAATTACTGCATTCTGATGTGAACTAAAGCCAAACTTTTGATATTTTACTTTACTAGAGTTTCCAAAGTAAAACTAGAAAAAAAACCCCAAAAACCCTAAAAAAAATTAAAACACAAAAAAACCCCACCAAAAAAACCCTACAAAAATTTTAAATAAAAAGAAAAAAAACACCAGAAACTGCTGCTTTTGACAGCCTGGAAAACTACAGTACTTCCATAACAACAATATAAACGTTGTTAAAATATTACACTCACACAAATTATTCAAATAAATCAACATTCACTCCATTTACAATACAGTGCACCAGCTAACTTCTGTTGGGAATGCTGCCCACCATTTGCTGGAGCTATAAAAGATGAAGGAAAGTAACTGAGATTATCCAGGCCTTTTCCATTTGAAAAATCCCTTTCTAAAATAGTTTGGAGAAGAAAAGACTAGGAACAGCATGTTCTTCACTTCTTGAGTTTTGAATGGCTGCAGCAAGTCTGTGACATAATTAAGCATTATTAGAACATGAATACATCCAATTTGAGCTCCAGATTCAGTTTTGGTACAAGAGGCATATTAAAAATACTAAAATATTCCCCCACTTTCTCTATCTTATCTCAAAATGCAAGGCAATAACCTTCCCTCTCAGTACCATGTTTGAATGGTTTATTTCTTCAAGGCTCCTCTGATGATATTTGCTAAGAATTTCTCTAAGGTCTTGCATCACGAACAATAATAGATCTCTCCCTGAAAATGAACTTCATGTGATTAGGTTCTGTCTATCCTGCCATGATTTTCCTTCACTGACAGACTCACTTTTCCTTGCACTACTTACTGCATCCAAAAAGTCTGCAGAGCATATATTTGTAACATTTCCAGCAATCAGATATGATTTAAGCACCAAATGAACCAACAGGAAAGGGAAGGATACAAGGCACTAAATAACAAAACCAAACTGACAAAAAATTTCTTCCCTACATTCTTCTTTCCGTGATGTATTTATAAGGATACTCATACTAGGAGTGAATTAATTAACCTACTCCCCCTTACGTAACAGAACAGATGTCTTCTTTCCTCCACGTCAGAGTTCCCTGGATCTGGCAACTGAAAGAGTGCCAAATGTGCACATAAGCATCCCACCTCAAGAAATACAGTACGGTCAGCTTACTTCTCTTTTTTCCTTACACAGGCAAGCAAGGAGAATTCCAGGCAGGGTACCACACTAAGCACCATGGCTTGGGGAAGGGCTCAGGGTTCCTTAACAGCCTTCCTAGAGATGGCATCATCTGTTGACAATTTAAATGTTGCAAGTGGAATGAGTTACAAGTCATCATAGTTAATCACAAAATTTGAAGATTCTCCTCAAGCAAACCATCATAGTCGCCTGAACTATTAGAACAAAATAAACCCTGATTATGAAACTGTTTGAGTTTTCCACAGCACTGTCCATTACCCAAAGAAACAGTTCCTTATTTAAAACCACAGTGTGGGGTTTCTTGAGTCCAAGAGCCTCTTTTAATAATCAAACAAGCTAAGGAGCCTTCTGAATGGTCTTATATCACGAGTACAAAAAAGTCCAGCTGGGAGTCAACGTGGGCAAGGAAGTTGCCAGGTAGTTTCAGGAAGAATGTAAACCCATGAACAACTGGAAATGAATCCCAGATGTAAGCATGGGAAGGAGGTGAGGGTAGGTTCAAAGCTCAATTGTAGCTGTAGTCAAGGCAGCCTATGGGCTTCTGCTGAAGGACCCATCTTTCTCATCTCCAGCTGTCCCCAGTGATCCTCATTAGGAAGTCAATATTCACTGCATGGCAGAAGGAGCAGGTAGTCATAGACCTGAAAATTTGCTACAAAGGGCCTAAGTCCCTTAGTAGGGAAAAAATCTCTATACAGAAAGATCTTCACTAAGTCTGCCATTGGAGGGAGTTGTTGCAGCAGCGTTTTTCCTGCACACTTTCTGACAGCCACTTTAGCTCGATCAATATGGGAAACATATAGGCATGATATTAAGTCTTGGTCTTGCACCACTACAGTGCAAAAGAGGACAGAGGCACCAATGCTCTCACAACCTGTGCTTGGACATACTGTCAGAATGACTGTGTGGTCCAACCACTCCTTAATGATGCACAGATATATGCACCTTTTAAGTTGACTTCCTGCCAGTACGCTCTCTTGCCAAAAGTAAGGGCTGTATGAATTAATTAGTCACAAATTGAACTATATTCTAATGTAATCTACTAAATGAAAACAGCTATTAAAATATTTTTCTATTTTGATTTTATGGATATATTGCTTTTACAGTTGTTCTCAAAGTTAGCTAAACCATATTTACCATAAAACACTGCTTTAAAGTAGTACATGAAGAGAAATGAAATACTGCTACCATCTGTGAATAAGCAAATGAGGAATAATGACTACATCATGGTAATTTAGGATGGAACACAGTGAATTACAATTGTCAGCAGCTTGGTTTATAGCTCACAAACTTGAGAAAAACACAGCATATAGAAAGAGTGGGGAAGGATTTAATCAAAATATCATTACAGAAGAGAATGTAAACGACACATGGCATTACTTTTCAAGGGTCCACCACTATTATTTGTATCCTGTAGTGTAACTGAAAACTTACCATCACACATACACAGAAAGAGAATTTCAGTGATACAGGGCTGCTCATATGCATCACAAATCCACAGGGTTTAGCTCATAACAGAGTAATAATTCCATCCAACTCTTTGAGATTGTGGTAGGTAGGCAAGGAAATAATCTATGGAAATTCCACCAGATTCTTTCCATTTTCTAAGTTTTCCTATCTGTTCATAGGCCACAGGTGCAAGTTAGTATTTTCCCTGCCCAGTATAATGACTTCCATTGGGGATGATCTGTAGCAGAAAGCAAGCTGGTAGGATGCTGTTCTTCCCTACTCTGACATTCTTTAGAGAAGTTCAGGGTGGTGTTATCTTTACCAGATTTGTGAAAATGAAATATCCTTTGAAATAGGGAAAAAGTTTCCGTCCTCTTTAAATCTACTTCTTGCATTAGACAAGGAAATACAAGTCCCTGTTATTGAAAATATGCTTTTTTCCTCTCCTTTCATTTCTTGTTCCACCTCTATTCTACATATTTTCCTCTCAGCTTCATTTCCATAATCCTGTCACTATTGTATATGAATACCTTTTGGCCACTGATATATTTCTCTTTGCATCATCACAGTCAAGCAGAGAAGAAACAGGAACCGGAATAAAAACAGAGTTATTTTCTCTGGTTACACAGGAAGCTTTGGTGGATCAATCCCAGCTACCAAAAGTGTTGTTTAGCAGTCCCTCCTCTCAAAGTTTCCTCTGTAAACATAGATATTTAAGAACAACTTGTCATTTGGAAAAATGTACTTGTGTCTATAAAATGTTTTATGACCCATTTCTCCACAGGGCAGAAACTTAACAAATGTTTCTGAATTCCACTTGGTATTAGGTTCCTCACTGATGAAGACAACGGTCCATTTTTTACTCCTGTCATAAAATATTCTTTCCACTCAGAATATTCCTGTTCCTCTAAATTATTGCACTGACACAAAAGCAAGAATCACTTGGTAATGCTCAGAGAAATTATTTAATCTGCCCTCAGAGAGGTAGCTGCTGGCATTGGTAATAAATAAATAAACAGATATATGTATACATATGTAAATAAATAAAAGCTGTTCACTGGATATTTATCACCAGAAATTCAGATACTTTCCACATGTTCCTGCCTTCTCTCATCTGGGAAAAATCATAATGTACTAGTTCCATTCTGCATGAGAGCACACTGGTACTGTACCAAAATCTTTTAGTAATGATTAGCTTAAGTTTTGGTTTTGTCAGTTTGGTTTGGCTTTGTTTTTTTTTAATATTAATCCTGACTCTTTCATAAATAATTTTGTTCCATAAGAACTTTTTTGGGGTAAATATCAGTGGAGGCTGGGAAGAGGAAAGTATTACAGTTGATGAAAATGTACCTTTTTATAAAGAATTTTCTATGTTATCATGCCACTCACTGTATAAAGGTGACATTTCAACATGAAACACTATAAATTATGATGCATCAGCTTATAAAAATCTAGATTTTCAAGATTTAACAACCAATCAAGATGACATCTAGGAAAATTCCCTGGAAGTCAATAAAAAGCCTGTACAGAGTGCACCGCCCTATATTGCTGCCCACTCTGTCTTGCTCCCAGGCAATGCTGCTATAACCTGGCTCTCACTTCTGCTAGCATTTGGCCTCACTGGAGAATTATGAAGGTGAAAAATATCTAAAACAGGTATTTCACATAGGTATTTCTAACTTAAGACTATCTGTCATCATCCTGTCTTTAATTTAGACTTACTAAAAATACATGACAGCCTCATACTTTACAATGTTCATGATTATGTATGTCTTGGGGATGTACTGAAAACACCACGACAGCAGATTTCACCAGAATTTATCCCATTCCCAGAACTGTTTAGGCAGTGCTAAATAAGAAAGCTTCTTTTGGAGCACCATGGCAATAACTACAATAAATATGAGTAACACAAAATTTAACAGACCAAACGTGCATCTAAGATTAGCAATGCAAATACTTGCTCAGTGAAACAGCCACCAGAAGGCCAAGAAAAGTGAAAAAAAGAAAAATATAATAGAAACTTTTGTAAGGAAAAAACAACTATCATGTAAGCAAAGTATACAATTGCCTAGATCACCATAATGATTGTAAAGGGAATCATGTCCTGCATGTTTAACAGTTAGACCTGCTATGGAAGAATCAGCTGTAAATGCTGAGTGGCACATTAAACACAAATCTGAATTTAGGGAAATGTCAAATTATTGAGCAATTGAACTTGATTTTGATTTGACTACATCACTTTTCACTTCACCTTAGTAATCAGGTATCATAATGAATGTAGGTGTCACACTACGGACAAAACAATTCACAAGTAAACTATGCAAAGCTGGAATTAAAATTTTTAAGTGATCCACTTAAAACATGAACTTCAACCACTGCTGACCATGATAGATTTAGCTGAGAACAAAGTGATCTTTCAGAAGGTCAAGCAAACACAAATTGCTCAAAATTGCTCAAAATTACAGAGCTTTAAAGTAAAAAGTAAAATTGCTCAAAATTACAGAGCTTTAAGTAAAAAGTGCATGTCAACCAGACCTTCAAACATTACTGAGATAATCTGCTTGACTCTGATTATTTCCTTTAGTATGAAGAACAGTGGTTCATTTTAAAGAAAGGGTGAATTAGAGAATGCATTATGTTAGAGATTCTCAAAACACAGACCACAGAGCAATTTCTAATTCTCTGAACATTCTTTTAGAGAGGTGACTCTATTAGGAAGGTTCACCAATGTTATCTGCAAGGGAATATTCAGCAGAGTAGCAAACCTACAGAACAGGATAGAGCCAAACCAGCAACTTCCATAAGAAGCTGATGATTATGAACAAGGCAGTGGCAGTGGGGATGATGGAGAAGAGTATAGTAGTACATGAAGGAATATGCATTTCAGGCGCAGAAATTAATACCACCTGCTTGGCCAAGTTTCTTTTGCACAGCAACCAACGCAGAAAGAAGAGAAGTTGTGTATGTCCAGATAAGGTCTCAAGTGCAGATGGGACAAAAGGCAAGACTGAGGAGCTGGAAAGTATTTCCAGGTTCCACAGCTCAGCCTCACCTTTGGGAGTAAGATGCAGCAAACACATTCCTCTAAGGAACCTGGAAGTTGAGCTCTTTTAGATATACACACTAAATGCAAACTGGAACTCCAAATATTTTAACAAACAAGGAAAATATGAGTAAACGTGTTATTTGACATGCAAGGAGAATTATTTTATGCATCACAGTCTAATAATAAATTTAACTACTTTCTGTATTGGAGAAGAGAAGCAGCAAAACAGCTGACTTGGTGCAGGTCCATACCATGACATTTAAAATTAAAGCACTGAAAGCTTTGTCCTGTCATGGGTTTGGTGGGGGCAGAGGCAGGGGTTGCAAAGTATGATAGCTTCTTTAAGGCTGCTGACATTTCATGTATGAAATCACAGAGACAGAGAAGATCATGTAGGCACAGCACTAGGCACAGTCAGTGTAGTTGGTAGTAGGCAAATATTCAACAATCTAAATCTTGAAAAAGAAATTTGAAAAATTAGTTATATTCAGATTAATTTTACTGCTCATGTAAGTCATAAGAATGAAATATTGAAGGTAAATAGTTAAGGTACTTGTAAACTCATAAAATACTATGCTCAAAATAAAAATTATCTGGAACCTAACAACTCTGTTGTCTTTTCATAAGCTACTGACCTTTATTTCTCTCAAGATGAAGTTCACAGTGGAATTCATCAATAAGTAGCACAGATATATCGCTTACCTTGCAGTCACAGCTTCCATGAATTCATCAAGAAGATCATCATAGTCTTGACCTCTAATTCTCTTGTGTCTCAGCCCAATATACAAAGGATCTTTCAGCAATGTCTGTTGAAAAAAAAATGTTCGAACTATTACATGAACAAGTTACAATACTACGCTCTTAGTTAATAAGAACGGGACAAAAATACAGTGTTTGAGGATTAACCCAAGCATATGAAGTACATATCAATTTATCCACCTCTACATTAAAACCAAAGAAACATAAAAAGATTAAAGAAATGCCCTTTTGTATCAAGGAAAAGGGATACTCTAGTCTCAAAGCAAGTGTATAGTTTCCAAGCAAAAAAGTAAAGTTTACTCTGGAATGTCAGGTTTCAAAAGTATCTTTTAAGGCTTTAGTTAGTAATTTTCTATTTTTTTTTTTTAGATCCTGAAAGTGCTCTGACATTTAAAAAAAGCCATTTTCCTTAACTTTATCATGTTCCACTAATCTCCCCCAGAGTCCATCCTTCCATCTATGTTTATGAGCTGATACTCAGAAAATGTCCTGCTTTCTAAAATTTAGTATGCCAAAATATACCCAACCCTTTTCCCTTTTCTTTCCAAATTTATTAGATTATCAGTTTATATTCTAGAATTCTTCATTTCAGCTATCCAGGTTCCATCAGTTGGGTATTATTTCTGAATTTGTCTATGCCTAAATTTTGTACTTCTTTCTTTAGCTTTATGATCCATACTTCCCGTAAAAACACTGAGACTGTATCATTCCATGTCTTCACTACTAGAAGGTCTAATATTTCCAAATTAAACTTACAAATTACTAAATATTTACTTCCCCACAGCAATTCTCACGCTTCCACTGGCTCTCCCAGGAACTCAGGTATAAAGACACTTTTTGTTATTATTTCTCACATGCCTCTGAAAACAAATAAGCTAATTTCCCCATTGTATATAGTATGCAATCCTCCCACACATGCCTAAACAGCTTGCAGAATAGGTCAGAAGCTTGACTAAACATTTTTAATCCAAAAACAATTTGAAAACTCAAAAAGGTGGCAGAAATTTTTCTTCAACTATAAAAACGTTGTAAAGAAAAATACAGACCAACTTGCCTTTCCAAGAGAGTCTTCAGAATACAAAATGAAGCAAAAAGTCTGGAAAGCTTTCTCTGCCTGACCCAGGCTGGGAAACAGAAATCTGATTTCTGAATTTTAGAGAAGTGCCTGAATTCCCATCCCAGCTTTTTTTACATTGTAAAACTGAAAAAATTCCCCTGGTCACAAGCCCCTGTTAAAGAATTGTTTGAATCAGTATGAAACTTAAAATCTTTGGTGATATTCTGCATCCCTGGGAGTATCCTGATGCAGACCTATTGATGGAGATGTTTGTCTTTCCCTCTCTTTTCTCTCCACTTCCACAAAGATGTAAAGAAATAAGATTAGAGTGTTTTAAAAATCAAGCAGGTTTAAAAGCTGAATTTTCTTGCTAAATAAAAACTTGCTAAATTAATCACCAATTCAGAACAATTTGTAATACATTACTTACAGCCAAAGTTTTTAGTTCAGCTTTTTGAAGTGAAATACGAATAAAGCTCAAAATTAAAATTACTTTGTAAATGAAGGTGACGTCATTTTATTTATTCCCTTCACCAACACACTGTAGCATTCGTGTCTAAGTAGCATATTTTTTTCAGAAATAATTTTGCCTGTGTATTCACTTTATCCTAAATACTCCAGCAGAAAAATCAAAATAATAATTCTGTACCTATCCTAGATACTGCCAGAAAAACTGGCAAGAGTTTGATCAGGTATCTGTCAAAGTTATTGTCCCTTTTGTATCATCTTCTTGTTTTGATATAATCACTTCAAACTTTGAAGTCAAAAACTATGTCCGAAATTATTTCTTCATTTCCATTTTGAGTTTGTCTAGTTACTAAAAATTACCTCGAGAAAACCTGAAGAATCAAGGATAAATTTATATGTCTGGGAGATGAATTCACAGGAAGTGCAAATTAACTTTTTAACAACAGGAAATCTTCAAGCAATTTTGGAGAGCCCATATGAGTTGCCTCATGCTTCCCGCCAGATTGAGCACACAGTGTTGGAAAGAAGAACTTCCAAGCCTCAGGATTTGCTGTCAGGAGCATCACAGTAGGACTCAGAAACAGCAGTCTCATTTCTAAAATCCCACTGCTGCAATTTTCCAGTAGGCTTTTGCTGTTCCATGTCCTGCGCATGGATACCGCATGTTCCATTGTCCAATTCAGAGTAAGTAACTTAATCGCTTTCCAACTCCCCTAATTTTTCTTCCTAAATTGATTTTCTCTTTTCAAAGACCTTCCACAAGCTTTTTATTAAGCAATGTCTGTTTTTACATTTTATAAAACAATGCTCAAAATGAAAAAACCTACATCTTTGGTCCCTTTATTTTTTAAATTCTGAAGACATGTTTCTAAACTACTTTGCAGCCAGATTGAATCAATCTGATTCCTTCAAGAAGGCAATTTAGATGGGCAGTGATTTTGTGAAAGCTCAAGAGAAACAGGCATCACGTTACTCTGTTGAAAAAGTGCTAAACCAGCCAAGGGTCTGTCTTGAAACACACATAGGCTCTCTCTTACACTCCTTTTGCTACTTCTGCATTTTTCAAGTCTGTGAGCATTTAAATCTATAGTCAACACAAAAACTCAGAACTCCAAAGCAGCTCCATTAATAGGACCCCTGCTTGAGTTTGTTCACCGAACTTTGATGCTGAAATTTAATGCTAAATATTTAAAACTATTATTATAGTGTTATTATAGTTATGCATAAATCTCTAGCCTGGGAAGTCTCACAAGCAGAGACAATTAATTCAGCAACACATCTCTGATGAAAAGCTTGCCCAGCTATATACTCAGAGTTCAGAATTCCTTTACAGCTCAGTGCATTCTGCTTAACAAACGTTACAGTTTGACATGAAATAGCCCCAAAAAGTTCCTTTATGGTCCTGTTTGGAACAAGTATGAAGAAACCCGTGGCGGACACAAAAGAATGAAACATTCAGCAAGTGAAAAGAACAGTGGTCACGTCTGCACCCTGAGTGGCAAACCTTTGTGGAGCCGATCCCTTTCCAAAGGCCACTGAAGAATGAATAAGCTGCTTAAGCACATTATCCCCTTATTCAGGTCAACACCATGCAAACCAGGACTGTGGTGCTTGTTTTTTTTTTTAGAGAGTTCACACATCTTGAGAGATTAACATTTGCTACCAACTATTTCATGGCTTTCAAAACAGATTACCAAAAAACAAGTTCCTTCATACAATCCAGTATGTCAAACTGACATGATGATAAGGTACTTTTCCTCAATGACTTGGGTTTCTTTTGTTACCCAGCTTGTTGTCAAAGCTTAAACTCTGTTTTGTTCTTTTGGAAATTAAATCTCCCTCAAAACATAACTCTCCTTATTCCATGTTAGTGGGTTTGTTATGCATATCACGTGATACTGAAAAAGTTGATGTTTTTAGACATGTTATTTTAAGACTAAAAAAAAAAAAAAAGTTCTGAAACATTTAGGTTTACCAATGCAGTACATTCAAGCTTTAAAAGAAATAGTGTTTTCTAAGAATAAAGGGCTTATTTGAAGTTCTGGTAGTGAAAATCTCATGTAGATCAATTTAGAATTAGCTGTGCAAAATAACTAATTCTTTGAAGCACCACCTGAGCACATTAAAACTATAATGACCTTTGGGGGTTTTAAGAAAAAGGCAAACCGTTTATACCATCTTACTTAAAGAGATCAGCAAACCATCAGAGTTCAAACAAGGCTGAGCTGTGCACCTGGCTCTAATTTAGCTACAAAAGCCAGACCAGTGAAAAACAGAAAACTGCACACTTAAATATTTCATCAGTTGAGCACAAACACACTGAAATGTCATTTATTCCCAAACTTGGCACTGAGATGTTTCTTTGCAACAAATACATACTTTAGTGAACAGCTTAATGGAAAATTGTAGGGGAACATCTGCAAGACCCCCAGCCTTTCCACTGACAAAGATGGAGCAGAGATAGTTCAGAACCAATCAGTGCCACCTAGACAGTGTTTGGTGTACAGTAATGCTTCAGAGTAGCAACTAATTCCACACCATTAAAATGCCAAAACCCTCCAGCAGTTCTATAATGGGAAATGATTTTCACTAGAGCCACAGTTATAGAGGTAAAAGAGAACTGTATTTGTATGAGACATCTGAAGCTTTGGGACAAAGACATGCCACGTGCCAGAAATTAAACACATTTCAGAGCATGACTCGTCTAACAGGACACACAATTACCAAGAACACCAGGGGGAGACCGCTGCTTTTTCAAGTCTTAATATTTTCTAATATTAATACACTCTAAATTATTTTTGTAATTTTCTTGTCTCAGTTCTAACAGGCTGGGGAGGGGCTAGTGAGCACAGGAGGGTTTCTGTTCTCAAGGAAAGCTGCATATTCTAAACTTTTATTTTTGCTCCACAAGACTGAAATTTCACTTCACGTGAAACATCTTCCAATAAAAACAGTTAGCCGGTTAGGAACATGCAAATATTTTTGACTTCAGCTTCAATCAATACTCATTACCCAGTAATCAACCTGCATTCATTTAAACTTTCAGTTTTGTAAGCACTAACATGCTGAATCACAATTTTCTGTCCTTCTAGAACTGCTTACAGCTGCAAAATGTTTTTCATGGCATTAGAAAGTGCATACAAGATTTCAATTTATATTAGACTAGAAAGCCTTTCTTTTCTTTGAGTAAGCTTGTTTCAAAAGTCTGAAATGCAGTATGATGCCCTTAAAATGTGTAACAAATTCTGCATTTCCAAATGGTAAGTGAATTTTGGATAAGTTGAATGCTACTAATTGAGTTTGAGGGTGTAGAATACTTTGCAAAAATAAGTTGCATAATCAAAGAACTAAAGATTTCTTCTGAAGTTTTGTTTTCTTTGAATTACACCAGCCATATGACATACTCACTAAGAAGAGATCATGGCCCCTCCTATCTAAACACCAGACCTTTGTCAACACATTTGCAAATGTTAGCAAGGGGCCTCTTGCACAAGAAAAAAAAGGAGCCTTATTTTCTGTTTCTCCTTAAAAGAAGGAGATCTCATCTTTGGGAGTCTCAGCTAACACTTCATTTAGACATCTCCAAGACAGCTACTGGCATACAGAGCACTAGCTCGCCTTGTGCCTCAGTTTCCTCCACAGGCTCCTCCATAGAACGGAATATCACGAAAGATTCCAAAATAGGAGGCCAAAAATGGATATCACAACAGGTCATTCTAGCTATAAAAAAAGGAGGAAAACCCCACACACTGGACATTAGTTCCAACAGTTGAGGCCAGCTGTGTTCACCTTGCCAAAATCCACTGGCTGTCAGTTCTTTAGAGACAAAAATACAGCCTAATTACTATATTTTAATAGTAATTAGTAATAGTAGTAGTAATTTATAGTAATATATATATATATATTACTATAATTACTATTTTCCCACTGTAACCCTAAAAACATCACTGAAAATTGTCCCTTCTGTTCAGACAAAATTCTAGACCTTCAATTTTCAAGAGTTGAAAAGACAATATATTCTTAGTGCTCCTTTGTCATCAATCTTGAATGCAGCACTTGAAGGGAACTACTTCTGTGGAATAAAATTATTAGCAAAGAGTATTTATGAATTTTTGAGACAGTTCAAAATATATAAATTTATTTAAACTCTGGTGAAGCAATATCCTAATGTAACAGAAAAGTAGTTATGGTGCTTAAAAATTCTGCTTAAAAGAATTTAAGGTTGTGGTAAAAAATATAGAGAATATATTCTCTTTCATATATGTATAATGATACTATAGATTTGCACACCCAGACCAGACTTTTTAAATTATTTCTCCTTAAAGACAGGCTTCATTTATTCAACCCAACTTGATCTTTAATTTCAAAAGGCTATTAAAATATCAATGTGACCTTTACATCCTGTGCTTGCTTCTGCTCAGGGAGATTACTCGTTTCTTAACCTGAAGAGGAATTACCAGCTGTAGCTTTGAATGCTCACTGATCCGTGTTGCTCATATTCTAGTGATTTCCCACGCATACAGACAGCCTTGCCCAGCTGAAAATCTGTCAGCTCCAGCAAACTTTAACAACAAAATAAAAATCCCTCTAATGGCTGGAAAGAATGCCTCATGCAGGAATCTTGTAACACGCTATGAAATTACCACAGCCCATCCCCAAGCAGGAGTGCACAAAGCCAGGCTGTGCCAAGGACATTCTGTGGGATGTTTCCGGCGCATGTATGTGGCACTGAATAAAGGCCCCAGTGTGCGAGTGCTGTGGGCAGACAGTGGCTGTGTGCCCAGGGGCACGAGCCTCCAGCCCCCTCGCACGGCACCATCTGCCCGCATCCCTCCAGCCGGTGCCACAGCTACCACAAGGGCTCTTCCAGCAAAACAAACACGCTCCTGTGAGTGAGCACGAAAAGCTAAAGAGCACCCAGTCCCCTGAGGGTAACATTTACAAACATACCTGAGACACACAAACGTGTGGTTATGTCAGCCCTCATTTGCCCCAAGTGCAAAATCCTAAAACAGCAGCAAGGAGCAAGACACACTTGATTTTTCAGATTTTTCAAGGGGCTGCTGTCTCTTCCAAGTCAGATGATGAGTTTGTGTTTGGGACATGACTCACTTGTGTCCACGAGTCTGTCTGTGATGAAGAGCTCAATGATTGCTGACGGTGCAGGGGCAGAGAGCAGTGTTGCCTTCTAGTGTGAGTCTCTAGATACACCTGAGGCACTCTCATAACTGAACTCCAAAATGATGGGAATTATAAAATATTTTATAGAAATTATACTTCTATAGAAACTTTATCTTATGATTTTTAGGTGTAATTCAAGATTTCAGAGCGCTTGAAACACACAATACCAGTTACAGTCAGGGGTCCATTAATGATGCATATGTCCAAGTTCCTTTCAAAACAATCTGGAATTCACAATGACACTTAAACCTCTTTACTTGGTGAGCTCTGAAAACTACAAGTAATACACACTACAGCTAGGTTAAGCATATATTGCAATACTTGATATTGAATACCAAAAAGTAAAAAATTTTAAAGCAGTGATACATCTGACATCAGATGAATTATTTTTTCAGAGCAACTTGGCTTTTGTTCCACCTGCTCACCTTTCCAGTACACAGTATAAGAGATTCACACAACAATAACAAAGCTTTTTCAGTAAGTTACCACTGATTAAAAAAAAATTCTTGCAGTAAACTTCCTTGGACAATCTGGCAAAAATTCTATGTACCTTTATCTTTATGGCAGTTTCCAATCAGGAAAGACCTGGGAACAGCTGAGTAGTTCAACATACCTCAAGTACAATTTTGCTAGCCAGCAGATAATGCAAAAAAGTAATGGTATTATTTCCCTGAAATTGAAATGCCATTGGAACCATTTTTCAGGTCAAATAGCTTACATTGATGATTTTCAACCAATTTAACTTCTAAAAACTATTAGAAGCATATTTCAGAGAATGGCCATCACGAGTCATGCACTGTTCATAAGGAGAAAAGAAGGCATTTTCCTGAGGATTGGATTAGATGTTGTTTATAAAAGTACTGTAATGGAAAAAAAGATAAAACTGTCTTCAAAGCTAGCAAGTTAGCTTGATGGTTTTTCATACTAGAAAATGAAAAACTAGAAAGTTTTTCAATTCTAAACATACAATTGTGCCGACATCTTCTGTTACAAAAAGTTATCTTCAAAACTGAGATAATAAATTCCCTGCTAGACTCATCTTTAAAGCACCAGAGTTCTCCAGTACCATGTTTGTGTATCACCACCACAGGGACTCATCAGGTCCTTCTTTTAAATCTTCATTTGCTTACACACCAAGTAGCAGCTATCACAAGCAGCTCATAACTAAGACACGTGATTACCAGGATGAAGGGGAAAGAATTTTTCATCTTGGAAAAATATTGAGGAAAAGTATAGAAACATTTTCTGTGTTACTTGTGTCAATCTGAAAATAATGGAATGCTTTGTATGAACAGGGCACTGTCACCATGGATGGAATACACAGGCTTCTTTAGAGAACAGGTTCTCAAGCATTAGAACAAAAGCTGCCCAGGGAAGTGGTTGAGTTCCCATCCCTGGAGGTATTTAAAAGTACATGTGGTACTCCAGGACAAGGCTTAGTGGTGGACCTGGCAGTGCTGGGACCCAATGATCTTATAGGTCTTTTCAAACCTAAATGATTCTATGATTCAACCTGCTACAAGAACCCTATCTAGCAGAGTTAGTAAGGAGAACCAGGGAGAGTAATTCATTGTGTATTTTAAGAAAACGAAACAAAACAGCAATATAAATACTCTGCATTATGTTTAACAATCTGAGAGAACTCTCCTGATGTTAACATCTGTCTGCAGGGATAGGGACAATGCCAATTCCACAAATGCCTGTAATTTGAGTTGGAACTTGGAAGACACTCAGAACCACGGTTTTGGAGGAACATTTCAGCAGACAGAATTTTAGCATGCATAACTTTTTTACACAGTAAAACTGAAAACAAATGGTTGTCTGCATGCCAGTGGCATTTCTTGAAAAACTTCATCATTTGCCTACTAGAAAACAATAGTCCTGAAGAATCCAACATCATTTAGAACTTCAGCACATTGTGCTGCTTGTAATCACTAATATTTTAACATATAAACAATAGTCAGGAAGAAATCTGAGAAATCTCACATATTTTATTCATATAATTTTCAGAAGAAATCTCACATGAAAGCTCCTAAACCTCCTGATACCTACTTTCTATAAAAGCTTTTACTGAATCACAGGAAAGGCTCAGATGAACCATTAAGCTCCCTACACAACTGACCTTCCACAAGCACCACAGAGTTAATGAGTCCAACTTATTCATGAACCCCAGCTGATACATGACTAAAATCTCAGTTACATGTCCTGTCAAGAAACATGTTACAATACCCTACACTTTGAATAGGAACTGGAAGCTATAGAAAACAGAAATAGATTACCGCAACCAAACTTTCAAGAGTTTCTTGCTCTTAAAAAATATGAGGGATGATGCGTTAAAACCTACTTGAAGGTCCAGCCATAAGTGCTTATAATAACTCACAGAAGGTGGCCAAACAGTAATCTTTAAGAAGAGTCCAAACAGTACTCATGGCAGCCTATACAGTACCCTAAATAACAAGTCTAGCCTCAGTGAAACGCTTTAGGGAAGTTGGAGATACTTATCTTTTTTCCTGTAAAGTTAGTAAAAGTGCAGCTATGTTGGTACATTACATTTTTTAGCTTAAGAAAGTGACATGATACAGCTTCTTGGGGTGGTTCAAACACTTTTATTACATCTAACTTTTCTATATCATTTTTGCAAAGCAACAAACACACATCATTCCCTTTATGTTCATGCACATACATTTACAAATACTGTCTAGGATAGGGAGCTGGAATGTCTAATTATAAGGACTCATTGAGCTTTCAAAATCAGATAAAAAAAACCAAAAAACAAAAAACCAAAACCAAACCCTAAACAAACCCAAAACCAAAAAGCAAATCACCAACAAAGTGCAAATCAGCAAAAGCCAGCAAAGAGCAAAGATTTATTGTTTTGAAGATTACACCAGTAAAGGCTTGTTATTAATTAGCAGTATTCAGAAAAATGCCAACTTAATAATTTTCTTTCATCTGAAAAAACTACAAAGATAAAATAACCCTTAAAAAAACTTTCAAAGACCTTTTCCATTCATATTTAACATTATACTAATAAAGAGGATTTTGCGAATATTGTATCTGCTTGCACATTATGACAGCAGCGTCTCAAGTCCATCAGATAAGTAATTGAACAGAATTTTAACATATCAACAGATACCATTTACAGAACTAAAAATCTTATTCTAAGTTACCAGTATATCTCATTTCTACACCAACAGTTCTGATACTTTGGGGTTTTTTCCATTCACATGTAACTATGAATCTCCACCACTTGTGATCTCTCTTCAGTTTTATTTTAACTTATTTCATTTCATTTATTCATTATTCTATTTATTTCATTTACTTCCATAAGCTATTTCCACATAGTCCTTCCTTTGACCCTGACATCCCTGTCTCCTCTGCTGACATTCAGACATTTTCTTGACTAGAGCCAAATGCACTGGACCTCTTCCTACACCAACAAGTCACGCCAACAGAGTCCCCTGGACTGAAAAAAACTATGTTTATATTATTTTGGTGCTGGCATCTCAACTATATATCTGTCACTAGTAGGAAAAAAAAAAAAAAAAGAAAAAGAGAAAGTCATTCTGTGCACAAAGTAACTTTCTAGTGCAAGGCCAACATTCATAAGAACACCTTTACAATTCAAGTGTCACAAGCTTTGTCCCAGATGCTCAGCTATCTTATGTGGACTATAAATAATACATATTTTCCCATCTTTTGTGTTAATAGCTGTATTTATGCCCATTCCTTCTCTTGTCTTCCCCATTGCCTGTGAAATTGCTGAGGAGGTTGACAGCAGTTACTGTGAAAGCCAACAAAAACAAACACTATCTGTTGCTGTCTTCTGAGCATGAAGAATTGGAAATGTCCAATGTATCTTCAAAGTCTGCCATCAATTTAGTCTATGGATATTCATACATGCTATCCAAAATAAGCATTTCCAGATATTCATTTCTGCCTTCTTTCATAGACCCCCCTTGCTCTGAAAAGTGAAGTAAGAAGAAATTAAATGGACTGACAGAATTGCTTGTAACATTAGTACACAGCTCATTCTTTCTAGTGTCAGCTGAAACTGAGACTTAAATCCTGTGCCACCATCTATATTCTTTCTTCTAAAACCCTTCCCTCTTCAACTTCTCAGGTCTTAAAAATCACTACCAACACATTGTTTGGTAAACATGAAAATCTGAGGCACCACCTAGTTTTATCACATTTTCCATGGTCTAACAAAATAAAACATTTCACAAGAGAAATAATCATAAATAGCAAATTTCACAATAACAAATTAAAAGTCTCAGAAAAAGAATACCATATATTCTTAGCCAAAATGACAAAGTTTAAAGGATGACAATGGATCAAAAATAGCAGACAATTCCTGAGGTCTTCTCACGCACTAAGCAGTGGAATGGCATTTCTCAAAGAGCAGTATAATGACACTTCTCAAAGATAATGACACTTCTCAGCGAAAGAGTTCGTTTAATAAGAGGTGGACATAAGTTCAAAAATAAGTTTCAAGTCCCCTGAGTAACACAGTAACCAAGTATCAGATACAGAGAGGCAAGTGAAGTACAAACTGAGTATGAATTCATGTTAGCTAACTTAAGAATCTATACTGGACACTTCTACATCTAAACTAGTTTAGGCTCTTTTTATAGTCAACAAGTAAAAAAAATATTAAAAACCATTTTAAAATATAATTCATCAGACCAGTTTGAGACAGTTCCTCTGCACGAAGCAGCACCTGCTCCCCTTGCAAAATTAGCCAAGGATGATGAGCTTAAGTTGATTGTCAAGCTCTGCATCTCTTTTTAAGTCTTTCTGAGCTTACCTGGTTTGGCCCCAGACTCTCAAGACTAATAATTCAAACACAAGATTATGACTGTCCATTCCACTGAATCTTAAGTATGGGAAAGAAAGAGGCACAAACATTTCTGCCTAAGTGGGCATACCAGAATGGGAAGGCTGGATGGTTACAAGAAGACTGCAAACACATCTTCAGTATTTTATGAAAGCATAAAATTTTAGGAAAGTCAATTAAGAATGATGGTGGATGTAAGTCTGGCACTGAAATATGTAACAGTATTTTATACAACATGCATCTTAGAAAGGTAATATGTATTTGAAAGTCTCCTTTAATTTAATTCTATTAGAACAACTGGATGAATTTTTTAAAATGCAGTAACCTTTTACTGCACAGTAACAACAGTAAGTCCTTGGTGAAAAATAAATCTTGCCCCATTGTTTTTTTAAAATTTATTTAGAAAAGACAAAAAGTATTTTTGTTACTGACAGGAAATGAGGATCAAGGTATTTTTCACCCCTCTATTAGGAGAAAATAAGATGAGCACTATAACAGCCAGCAGTAATGTAAACATTAGTGGAATGCCTTTCTACTTCAATAATAAAGAACAGAGGCCATTAAAAGTGACTGTAACATTAAAGAAAATGCTGACAGTGCACATATTCTGGAACAAGGAAAAATATTTAAAGAGAATAAATGTTTAAAATCCATGCCCATTTATATCTGAGTTTTATTGGTAGAAGTGCTGGTACTCACAACTGCTGATGTATGCCTAAAAAAATATGAGAAAAGCAGCTAAAGGAAAACAAGAGAGGACATGCAATATGTTCCCCTGGGAACACCATGGTAAAGCACAGCAAATGATCTACATTTGCAAATAAGTCAAAACTCTTAACAGCTCTAAATACTGTGGGAAATGCTGTTCCCCTCTGGGCACAATTACTTAATAAAAGGGGTAGGCAGTGTTTTGTGTTTCAGCTCTCTTAATATATCATTAGTAGAATGCATCCCCTAGGAGACAGAAGACATTTGTACACAGTTTTCTCGAAGGCTTAATATAGCCAAGGAAATACGCAGTAAGACAGAAGATACAGAGGAAACAGTGACTAAAAAACTGCAGCAGGCTAGGGACAAAATAGAAGACAAACTCAAAGGGGATGTCTTCAGAAGACTGAAACACACTGGAAATCTCAGTATCTTCAGTAAATCTAGAATTACTACTACACTTACAAGTTCTCAACCCATCTGAGTTAAAACACTGAGTAAAAGTAAGTTATTAAATTTTCAAGTTGTGAATGTATTACCAGACATATTGTAACTATTCAGTAAGAGCATTAAAGAGCATGAAAAGGAAAATTCTCAAAAATCACTGAAGAACATCAGATACTTGTGATCCACTCAAACATGTCACCCACCAGTCCCAGCACTAAGGGAAAATGAATGGCGGGTCTTGTAAGTGCCATACTTTCTCCAGAGCATCTTTTAAGTCTGCAAGTGTAACATGGATGACAGCACAATTCCATGCATTCCTGCTATTTAAATAAAGCAAGTTTATGAGAGATTGATGATACCATATTTATTTTAGACATGGACCTTTTGATATACACTGGAAAGCTAAAACTAAACCACTCAATTTTAGAACATGCATCTATAAAATCAGATGTGTCTGTTCCCTCTATTAACATACTCAGTCCACTTCAAATAACTAAACAGACTTAAAAGTCTGACAAAGTCTTACTGATTCTGACAAAATAAAACTGTGGGGTTTTTTCTCCTTCACAATGAATTTGCACCTCAGCTTTTCTGGACTGCATATTCCAGCACAGACACCCGTCATTCCTCCAGAGGAGTTGGAACTGCCAGCCCAGGCATGCTCATTGACCTATTTAGGGCAACTGTGAGAACCATCACATTCCTGTACTTCAATATTTAGTAAGTTAAGAGAAAAAAATATTCCCAAGCAAGCATGCAGGAAAATACTTGAAATAGCAACCCACAAGTCCCTGAACTGTCGCAGATGAAGAAGTAGCTGCCCTGGCAGCTGCCCTGCATATTTCTCTCTCTTGTGCACTTTTCAGTGCTTAAATCATAGAATCACAGAATTACTTAGGCTGGAAAAATCCTTTAAGATCAATGAGCCCAGCTGTTAACCCAGCACTGCCAAGTCCAGCACCAAACCATGTCTCTAAGCACCACAGCTACACAGCTTTTAAATACCTCCAGGGATGGGGACTCTACCACTTCCCTGGGCAGTCAGGTCCAATGTTTAACAACCCTTTCTGTGAAAAAATTGTTCCTAATATTCCATCTGAAACTCACCTGATGCAGCTTGAGGCCATTTTCTCTCATCCTATCTCTTATTACTTTGGAGAAAAGACCAACAGTTATATGAATAAGAAGCAATTCAGATACACATCTTTTTAAAAGTAAACTGGCCATCGTTATTCATCTGCACATTAAGGGCATATATGTATGTGAGCAATCAGCTTTTAAGCTATGCCTGCACAGGGCAAGAGAACATTTGTGTGTCCAGTTTCCTTGCAGCTGTTGCAGCTGGAATGACTTCTGACCCCTGAGCAATCCACAGAGCACTGTGCTGGAGCTCAGAGCATCACAATGTCTTCTACTAGAAACTGCCTGCATAAGAAGTCCTTTCAATATGAGCTGTCCTGGCTCTTCCACATAGTGTGAAGGTACTGTTTAAAAGAGTTGAATGCTTTCTACCTAAACTGAAATTTATGGTAAATAGTTTAAATTAAAGCCAACTCAGTCTTTCCAAAACTCCCACAATTGGCCATTGCCAGTATAAAATTTACATATGTGATCAGTTTAGAATTGGTCTGGCAGCCATGAACTTGTCAAAGCCTCTTTTCTAAGGTATCAAATAAACACAGTTTTCATTCCTCTGCTAAGCATCCAGTATTAGATTAAAATTTTTATGGTCAAAAGAAACTGTTTCACCATTGGTTTGACTTCTATATAACAGAAGGCATCAGTCTTGCTAGATTTCATTACTCGGCTGTCTGGATAATAGTACTTTAACTAAAGCATGTCTCTTTTGTGACCCGTGAACAATAAAATACTGCCTCCAAGTTACTGATAAAGATATTAAACATTGCAGAGCTGAAAAAAATCCCCTGAGATACCATAAACCCACAAGTATTTTATTATTCCTCACAGAAATGCATATTTTAAATTATATTTTCTCCAGTAACACAGGAGGCCTGCTTTGCTTTTGCATTAGTCTAGTTCCTTAAAAGAAACGGTAAGAATTCAAATGTCTTTCAAAGGTAAAAATTAAGTCAACCAAAAATCTGTAAATGCTCATTAGACCAGGATCATTTTCAGTAAGAGCATTACCTTTGACCCAATCTTCCTGATTTTTTCAATTCATCCCAGATACACCTAAGAAAAAACTACTATTTCCTCCACACCCAGTTCAGCATGGTACAGAGAATGCTTTTTTTTTTTTTTAAAGAACTGACAAAGTATTATTTGGACATTCTGATTTAAGGATCTTGCCAAACTTTCAAAGCTTTTTCAACCTATTCATTTGCTGTTAAGGGAAATAGGACTTCTTTCCAAGATAGATAAAACTTACTTTTAAGAAGTATCTACCATATTTATAGGGACAATCACATATATCCATATGTACTATCACTGAGGAAAAACATTAGGAAAAACAGAAAACCTAATTCTTACTATCCATAATTATTTTCATGAAGTTACTTTTCTTTAGTGTCTTTTTCTTTTTTACTGCCTATAGTTTTTGATCTTGGTTTCTACTACTAGGCTTTACTATTTGTTACATTTTATTAAACTGCCAGTAATTTTTAACCAACAAGGCTTGTCTCAACATTGTTTATTTTGTGAGAGTTTATTCATAACCTTTAATTAGAAAACAACCATCACTCAAATCTTGATGTTTGAATGTTTTAATCCTTAAATCCCTTTGATCCAGCTTGATCTTTTCCATCATCCTTAAACTATCCCTCTTCCAGTGCTGAACATGTGTTTCTGGTAGATGTCCACTAAATTGAAGCTGTGTGTACCTTGACAATTACTCATTCTTTTTCTACAGTCTCTTTCTTTAACTATTGCAAGGTGATTTAACATATACCTCTGCAATATTAGATGAACACTCAGGATCCAGAGATCATACCACATCAGGATTTCCAGCAACACTTTCATATCAGCACTCCGACTAATGCCTAAGTATGTTTTAAGTGTACTGAAATCCCACCTAAGATGCACCATCATCACACCTAAAATATACATGGCTACTGGTGAAGCATAACTTTTAGTGAGATTGCCACTGTAGAAAATAACTAGCAGCATTTTAAATATTTTAAATGCTTTGAATAAAAATGTTCCTCAGTAATTCCTCGCCTTGTCAATACCTTAAGAAACAAGCTTGTTATTTTTGGCAGCAGTCAACAATGCTTCTTTTGGACACTGAGTACATGGAACCATTTACTGGCTTGGTCACATGGAACTTTCTATGAGGCCAATTTTTTACCCATAAATAAGCAGTTTCCATTTCTCTTGCTTATTATCTAGGCAATTGTATAAAAATGCTCTACTTGCTCCTCTTTTCTTTCCTTGATTTTATGAGTAACAGGATAATACTGTACCTAAAAATACCTCTGCTAAAACTAACAGTAACAAAGACTTTAATAACCATCTCAAACTGAGTGAGTTGCTCCTCAAAGTTAGTGTTATGAGTTCTGTACACAACAAAACAATATGGAAGGAGGACTTGTGAAGTTGGATTTTTTTGCAATCTGCTTTAGCGTAAGACTTAATCTTTCTGGAGAATTTGCAGGTTGTGCACCTCCGTATTATAGTTGCCAAAAGAACATTTTTACGGCTTCCTTTGAAGCAGGGAGGCCCCCACAGAACAGGAGAAGGAACTAATCTAAATGGAAAACAACTGCACATTTAAAACAAAATGTTCAGCATAATTATTATTTATATGCACACAAATTGTGAGAATTATTTCTGTTGTGTCTTACCATGGAAAATCCTGACTAGACTAAGAAAATACAGTCTAAAAATATACTTATTTTTTCAAGAAGTTTAGCTTTTAAGAAAATGAATTGCAATGCAATTCCATGCCAGTTTGGCCTAATATAATCAGCTTAGCCAGCAAAATGTGGATGGTTTTTGGTCATTTCAGTTCTCTATAGTGACTCATCAATGGGTTACATGAATAAGTGTTGAGGGAGCAGGGATATGCTGCTGGGTGAGAGGAAAGGTGCTGACAGAAGAAATTAGGAGAGATTGTGCCCCAGGATACCTGTCTTTGACTAAAGAAGCCTGGGAGCTATATCCAAGCTCCAATTAATGAATACCATCAGGCCGATGTCATGTAATCAAGTTAAAGGGTACAGCAATCTTATCTCAAAAACAGAATTCAGAGGCCTCATTCCCTATGGTCCTAATATAAGAAGCCACATCCCAAAGTGAAAAAAACCCAAAAGGCATCCTCCTGATCAAAAGATATTTCAGAGCATCAACAAATTTTAGGTGACACAAATTTTATGCACATTGTTATACTTTGTGTGCCACTCCTTCATACACACTGAACTCAATGCTGAGTCACAAGAACAGTGAAATGAAAGTTGGGCTATTAGCATGGATAAGCTCCTTTTGCTGTCATGGTGTGTATATGTAGACATTTGATATCTTTCAAGCAAATAACATACTACAAAAAATTTTAAATTACAATGAAACACAAGCATAAAAGCAAAATGAAAAGCCTAATGAATTATCAGAAGTAGCCAATGCAATTAACTGCCTAGAAACATTCATTATTAGATTACAAAACTGTCCCAACTGCTCAAACCAAAAATAAAAATGTTTTGTAACTAATGAGACTTGTATGTGATTTGATATGGCTACTTGCTATAGCGCTCAGATACATCCCACAAGAAAAGCTGTCTGCTTTTAGGAGGAGGCTCTGGTGGGACAAAGAGAGAGGGGAGCAGACATTTCTTGTTCAGTAATACTTTCATCATGCATTGTCTAAATGACCCCACTGGGGCAAGGGTGAGGGTGTGTGTATAAAGCTGAAGATGCACACACCCAACCCAATAATCCAGAAGCCCCAGCTAAATTTACTGCTGCAGGAATGCTTTTTTATAGCTATAACACACATAAATCTCTGATACATTTATCACACTTGTATAATTTATAATACAACATCTTTACTTCTACAAAAATGTAAACACATTACAGGTGGATTTCTTTTTAATTTGACATCATTCAGAATCTTCAAGTATTCAAATATTCTTTCAGAAAAAAAAAAAAAAAGATCAAGGCCAAGTAATTAACCAGTAATCCCAAGAGTACTGGAAAGAAGAGAGCCAATTTTTAACAAGTTTAAATCTTGGAATTTCACACAAATTGGAAGCCAAATTAGAGGGTAAGGTTCACCTACCTGAAGCACTAGAACATCACTTGGGGAAAATTTATAGCACTACAGTGCTTTTTATAACAAACGGAACATAAAACTGAAGTACATAGACACACCTTGCCAGCACAGATAAGACTACAGCCTCAAGCTCCTCAAAATGAGGAGCAGTTATTCTGAATATGAATTCAGAATTCAAGACAGAAATCACTGCAGAGAAATTCTGTGACTGAAGAGAAATAATGCTGCCTTAAATTATATTTTTAACTCTATCATCCTCCTCTTCTTGAGACCAAATTTCCTACATTGCATGTTAACATGTACTGTGTATGCAGCACATTTTTATAGACAGCAGTGTCCTTAATTACTTAAACCTTACAAAACAGCCTACTCTGCACATTAGGATGATTACACTGTATATTAGGATGAGACATTTTCCTTACGACATTTTAGTTTGCCCAGAATCAAAGCTAGTATTGTAACAGAAACCCCTCACTACACCTCAGAAAAGGGTTTACCTCATTATCTGTTCCCACATCCAACATCACTGGTAGACACTCATGAGGTTTTACTCCTCCACATGCCGTATAAAGTGCCAGTTTACCAACAGGAATGCCCATTCCATAACAGCCAAGGTCTCCAAGCCCAAGAATACGTTCACCGTCAGTGACCACAATAGCCTGGAGGAAGAAATGAAGGCACTGTAAAAATCACTTCCTTGCTTGTATGTACTAAGTACTCCATTATTTTCTTACCATCAATTTTATTTTATATGTAAAAACTATAACAGGTGCAAACAAATCAATAGTACAACAAAAGGAAAAAAATTGTTTTATTATATTTTACTGTGGTTTTGATACACTATTTTAGACTCTTGCTTCACTGTAAATGGGACTTTCATTTAAAACTTTTAAGAATACACAAGAGAGGTATTTAGTATTACATTACAAGAGAACTGGCATTGTTCCCTCTCACATTTTTCTGTCAGCAGTATGAAAATAGAGTAGGAAGCAAAAGGAAGTTATCCACAAAAAAAGAAGAACCAGAAACTCCTGGGTTTTGTCATGTCTGTTTTCAGCAGAACCAGAGCCAGTCACTCCTACTGACCTTTGTCAGGGCTGTCTACAACCACCTGGCTCTTACCCTTCAAAGATATATGTCTTCTTCCCTTCAGTAAATAACACACTTCATCATACTTATACGTATCACACGTATATTATATGTATATTTATACATATATACGTTTAAGTGTACATGTATATACATATATATATACACACACACTTATAGATATCAGGAAGCACATGCTCTCATTGACAGAAATAATTTAATAAACCCCTGTCTAATAAGAAAAGCTTTTCATAAAAACTAAAGGAGAGAAGTGCCCAGAATGGTAAACAGCTGAAAACATAGTAATTCCCTCATCGGTAGCAAACCATTTTTAGCTGGAAATTTAGTATTTTTTTTAAGAGAGATCATGAAGCACCATAAGTGGAGAACTATTCAATCAAACCCCAGAATGGTTTGACTGACAAGAGATCATGTAGGGCCTCTACCCTTGGAGATATTAAAAACTCAAAGGCTGGACATAGCCCTGAGTAACCTGTCCCAGCTGAGCTTGTTAGAGCAGGAGGATGGCTCTGATGAGTGCCTTCCTGCCCCAACCATTCTTAGATTTCCTGAAATTCAGAAAAAGCATTCAGGGTTTGGTTTTTTTCCATACTATTCAATTGACCAATTAATCAGTAAAGGACGCCTATAGCTAAAAAAAGTAAGTGTTTAAATGCCTCAGACTTTGGCTGCAACAGCATTCTTTCTGTTGAAAAAATGAATTAAGAAATCACCAAAATCTAAACTGATAAAAAGCTCCTAAAAAATATCTTAACCAATTTATCCTGGGTACGAAACAGCATTAGCTCTGTTATGCAACTAAAACTATACTTACCTTGATGACACTTTCTGGCCAGGATTTAAGCATTGTAGCAATGTGACCCCGGTCATGGATAGAAATAAAAAGACCTCTGCAAATAAAAAAATACTTTTCATATAATCAGGTAATTAAATAATTATAAATCAGTGTAATATAAATAAATTAAGTATAATCAATTAATACATTAGATTTATGCAAGTGTGTTCCCAACATACAAAAATTCAGTTTGATAATAAGAGCTTAGTTTTGTATAAGTAAATTAATCATCTGCATTTAGAAGTCAGAGAACAAAGAACTCAGTAAAGATTTACTGAGCAGAGAGAACATTTAAGAGTCCTTTCTGAAACCAACTCACTCAGCATTTGATCTGTTGATTAGTTTTCCCTGACCACAAAATGAGTTCCTCTTATGGCAGTGATCACTACTGCCCCAGCAGTCCTAACATTTACAAACAATAGGCCAAAGCTTTAAGCTATGAACAAAACCTGAAATAAGCCAGATATTATCATTACACAAAATAAATCAAGAGCATTCAGTAATGTGTTTAGAAAAGTCGCCTGAATTCATTAGAATGCCATTTTGAGTTACAAAAGTGGGAAATTTTCATCTCGATAGTGCGAGAACATCCTCAGTACTGAACAGAACAACCTTTATTCCAAAGAGTGCTTGAAAATTGACCTTTAGTTCCACCAGTATGGAAGAGTTTAAAACAAAATAACAGAAAAGTGTAATTCTCAACTCATTTTCTGTTTATTACCTAAGCAAAATCAATATAGTATCTTATTCTCCTGTTCAGTATTTCATTTTTCATTTATTTTACTTGGCAGGTAGATTTACATTCAGGTCCTCTCAGAATTCATTTAATTTCACTTCTTATCCACTTTTCTCATGTGAGATAGTGGAAAAATGCCATCTCTCAAAACCCATGAACTCACTTAAATACAATCTCTCAAAATCTACAAAGAAAACTTCAATGATGAAGCGCATGACGAAGATGCATTCTTGTAATTACATTTTGCATTAGTAAATATAAGGCATTGACTTCTAGAATTACTCTAAAGCATTTTCCATTGTCTATTTTAAAAATTTTAAAGTAAAAATTAGAGAAAAATATTGAAAAAATAATTGGAATCAAAGTCTACCAGAATATGACCTCATAGTCATACAAGTGGATCTTATAGGTCTAAATTAAACTAATAAATGAGGAAAATGATTGTCAGATATGACTGCACCTATATCAAGTCAAGCAAAAAAAATCTCCTGCAGTGTTAAATGTATACTAATCAAGACAGAAAAATTAGTCCCAACTTATATTTAATTTCATGTTTAAATACTTCAAGCATATTAGATAATACATTTCTATATGTTATCATGTGATTTATATTTTATATTGATTTTTAAATTTAATATTTCAGTGTCTCCCCTCTTTGATGTCAAAAATATGCAACTGAAATTCTTTATTATTAAGGACAAAAAGCAATGTAAGCCATGCTGTGGTTAACCAAAGTATTTAATTTTATTTATTTTCCACTAGAACTAGAAATTATCTCATCCTGCCATTTCTTATTCATTCTCCTTCTGTGTCCATTTCCCATGCTCAGAACTAACACACCAGGATGGATATTAATGTATCTCAGTTGTTTCTTTATAAGTAGTATCTGTCAGCAAGTTAATTTCTCCCTCCCAGTGGAGCCAACAGGTCTTCAGGGACAGAAGGGTTAATTTTACACTTTTGAAAAGTTCTGGTATTTGCTGCTCACAAGTGTATCTATTTGTGAGCCAGCTACCTGAAAAAACATGTCCCTTAACAGTGAAATGCCATAAAACAGCAAAAGAAAAATAGCTTATGCTTCCTTTCTGATGCACTGTACCATGCATCATTTTATAAAACAGCCTGTAAACTGTAAAATCATGAAGTCCATCGTATCAAAATTGTCTCGTGACAGCTGTGACAGATGAGTGTGTGAAAGCAAGCAGAGTGCTGGAAGAAAGCGATCTTGTGGCATCACTCCTCTTCTTGTCTCCATTCTCCAATTTACACCAACCTAACAGATTTGTGTTAAATGAAGCAAGATTTTGCATTGATTTTCTAAAGAGTCAGAGCCCAGCCCAGCGTGCCTAAATGACCCCTTCCTTGCAAGCTAGGGAGAGAGGTCACCATGGAATAAATTCCCCAGCAGAGGAAAATAAAGGCAGGGTGGATGCTCCAGAAGGAATTTTGTTAGAACATTTGTAAGGACCTTTGAATAAGTATTGAGAGCGTATTTCAGAAATCTGTTCAAGCAGGATCAGATTCAAGCCACAATAGAAAATAGAAGCTGAAGTGCAAATAGTGATGTCAAAAGCATTCCATTCCTCTCTTTCTCCCTTTCCCTCCATTATTTCTATAGTTTAGTAAAACATTCCTGGACACACTGGCCAGACCAAGAAGATGCTCCTAAATTTAAGGAAACAGAATATGAGAGAAGATTTTTCTTCATCCTTAATTTCTTTAACACTTTTCTTCTAAAAGGTATTCTCTGCAAGTAGGTACATCAGGTTGGTAACACGATCCCTAACCTGCAAAGGTGTCAGCCACAAGAACACTCAGGCGGTATTACTGGGTCTGAATTCACTGACAATTCTACTTGCAGACAGCCATCAAAAGGTCACACTACATGTGGGTTTTTTTCTTTTCCATGAGGTCATGCTATAGCCAGGGAAAGTATCAACTGCATAAGGTTATTAGAAGTGGGATAGGTCTGAGAAGCTGAAAAGGTGGCCAGCAATTCGGCTACCTAGCAGATGTTATAGTTATTTTGGGGCTGTCATAGCACAGCTACAAGAAGAATGAAGCATGGGGCAAGATAGATGATCTAAACTGGATTCAGTTCTACATGGATTTCAATCCAGAAATATGACTGAATTATCTGTATGAGTATAATATTAGTGATAAGAACAAGCAGGGTCATGCCAGTGATGCACACCCTGTTCTGCTGGACGAGGAAAACACGGCCTGCAGGATGTGCACCTGTCTGACAAAGCACTTCAGGATGGGGCTGCTAAAGCAGGTGGACAAGTAATACATATAATCACATGGAGAAAGAAGCAAGATACAGGGAAAACATTATGGGGAAGAATATGCTGCTTGTTTTTCAGCATGCATGTATTCACATTTCTAAGAAGAAAAGCACCTTATGGGGAAGCAGGATTAAGTTCTCTTGCACACACTTTCAGAGCAGTCCAGGTCTACAACACAATGTGGTCCTTTCTATTTTAAATGGTATCTTGGTTATACATACGATCTTTTCTTGCAAGGCAAGAAGGCCAATCACCAAAACTGTGAGTTAAAAAAGTTCTGAAGCTTGCAGCCTCAGATCAATCTTCTAATTAATGAACACGGTGCAGTGCAGATGATCTTGCCTAAGCACACATGATAGAACTTGCCTAAGCACATATGCAGAAGTGCTCACCTAGAACCAGTTTGCCCCAGTGAGCCCTCAGCTCAGCACTGGTTGATACCAGCCCAGCCAAAGCAAGCACTGCTAGTGACACCCACTTCAGCTAGCCAGAAAATGTATGAAACTGCAGCAGAGGAATAATTAGGCTAAGTAACTATGCCGCCTTTCTTCTCGTCACACCAGCAATAAGAGTAAAGAGGGGACAGCCCACATGAGGACATCAAGATCCACTCAACAAAGGATGGATCTATTTTGGGTCACTGAGCTCACTTCACTGTAGCAAATTTTACCAGTTATGTGGAGGTCATTCTACAGCACATGATTTGGGTCTGTTTTATTAAAATTCTAATCTATGAGAACAAAGACAACAGAATGAAATGGAGCATTTGTTTATTATGTTTTGAGGAAGAAATGATCTCCCAGCAATGTATTTGTCTATTTTCTATTAAAGAACAGTTTAGAAAAATGTGTCATTGTAACAGAATAATCCTTTCTTTCCTCTTCTTATAACAACAGGAGGCAATCTTAACATGTCTCAGAAAATGCCAAACATGTATGATGAAAAAAAGTTCAGACTTTTCTCACAACCCTACAAATTCAAGACTGTTATTTGAATTATGAACTGTATACAGAGTTACAGTAGAGGTGACTTCACTTCCCCAGGCAGCCTAAAACAACAAGCTTAATAATAATAATAACAAAAAAAAAATAAATCTCAGGGGAAAGACACAGTTTATTTCTAAGCCTAGACTCTTCCAAACTGCACTTGGCAAGAAAGAGGTAAACTACTTCCCTGGTCCCTGCTGAAATTCCCTCCTATTTTTAAAATCATAAACAGCAATATAATAAAAGCTTTGTACTAGGAACTAAGAGTACCTATATCCTCCCCAAAGAATGTTCTGTACTTTTTTCTCCACGTTTCCCATTGTGACTGTTTAATCTGGTCTCATTTCTTCATATAAAACGTGCTCGAAGTTTTCATTACACCTTACTATAGCAGGTAAGATTCCTTTGCATTGCAAGACCACTGAGGCTTAATAAATACAAGAGATGGGCTGATTTAAGAAACGCAGCTGTTGACAGCTTTGCTCATTTTCTTTACCCTTCTTTTTGTACAGGGATGAATTTCATTACTTTGCAATACACAGGTATGTTTTTCAATATATAAAAGAGCTGATGCTGAAATAGCAGCTGCTACTGACTGTCAGCCTGAATTCCTCAGTGTTAAAGAAACTTGGGCTTTACATTTTCTAGATGTGACTCACTCAAACAATATTTAAACAGAAAAGTTTGTAAGCAGCAAAACAAAGACTAAATCAAAAACAAAGATCAAAAATAGGACAGGAGCATTAAGTGAACAGTAGGTACTGCTAAAACCTCTGAACATGTGGAGCTGTACATGACCAAGATGTAGTTCATAATAAAGGTAAATTCTAGCAGCATCTGAATGACAACAAGGATAAGATACTATACCTGAAAAGACATCAACGTTTATAAATATATGTTATTTTATGCTTAGGATTTGGTTTTGTAAATTATTGATTATAAAATTTATTTTGTAGAAGACATCAAATACTCTGACAGACAGGCTAACATCTGCCAACTCCACTTTGCTACACATAAAAGAATAATGAATGCCTCATATTTTTATAGCAACTCTAAAGCCCAATTTGGCACAAGAGTGAAGGGAAATTATTAAAATACAGGAAAATACAGTCTTCATAATCCCTGTAAATGAGAAACACTTATGTCAAGGGGTCTTAAGAGTTTATCCTCAGCTATAGGAGCAAACCAGCATTTAGTTTAATTTCAAGAATCTCTTTGAAAAACACCAGTTCCTGACAGTCTTTATCCAGTGTTGGCAGCCTCTGTAGCATTCTTTCACATGCCCAAGTCCATCAAAGCCGCTCATCAATCCCTGTTAGTAAGTGTCGTGCTCCAATAGTCACTACAGTTAAAAATAACATCTAGAGGGAAGAGAGAAGTACGTTTGGGCCACTTACAGAACAGTACAGTATTCTGTGTGAATTAGCCTTTAGAGAAGGAAAGTGATAAAGTTAACTTGAAAGACAGCAGCTGTAAGCCTGGCATTTGAAAATATGGCCTCAGGGGAATGAGGTTTCAGAAAAGAAAAGATAAGGTTTGGAGAAATAAAAGGTACGTAAGTCTAGTGACACAAAGATTCAAATGTTAGGAAAATCTTTTAGTACAGAAGTTAAAACATTATTTAAAAATAAATAATAATTATAGATTTTTTTTTTAAAAATTAAAAAATACAACTGGGGTAGATAGCTACTTAAGATTATAATTTTTCTGATGCAAGCCCCAGAAAGTTGCAGTGCTCACAATGCTGCCAGAAGTAAATAACAGTATCCACACTACACTCAAACCTGCCCAAGATGGAGTTCACGGCTCTGCCTTTTTTCTTTGACAGTGGACACTTGCGCTTCACAGAGACTCATCCAGGTGGCACTCAGTCAGAAGAGCTGGTTCAAATAACCCCACGGGTTCCAGCAACTTCCACATAAAACTCCTCCTGCCCACATCTTGGGTTTACTCAGAAAACTGACTTCAGGTCTCAGCACATGCTGTCTTCCGCCTCTTATGTGATTAGGGAAGCAGGGAACCAGGGGCTACTATTCCACAATTTGCAACCTAGTGAGTTATGTAACTTGCTGTAACAATCCTGATACACCATGGGGCGGGGGCCAGATCACACGCACATTGCCCCACCTGCCCTTCTGAAACTGGCTCCACAGCTTGCATACTGCACACATTTTCTAAATTGTAACAAAACAGAGCAGGTGACAAATACAAAAAAAATAAATAAATTACAAGCTGCCCATAGCATTACAGACTCAAGGCAAATGACAAAGGAACAGAGACAAAACCTGGATCAGTTCTGTCTTACTACTTTTCTCCAAAATGTCTGGACTTTTTCAGCGCCTTGAGATTCCTGCTACCAAAGCATGTAATCTCTACAGTATGAGTTTAAATGTACACAAATTTTTGCAAGAAGCATCTTTTTTTCTTCAAACATTTTACTTTTTCTCTGTAAAATGCCCATCAGATAAACTCAGGCTCCAGAAGTGGGCAAAGAAGTCAAGCCTTTTGAAAAATAAAAAGCAACCTAATGAAGTAATTCCTCAACTGCTCTCACTCAACCCAAAAAAATAACATTGTAAAAATAATCGGAGAAAAAACATTACAAGCCTCACACTGGAAAACTTTAAAACTAATTTTACATGGTACCAAGAGTAATTATAGCTTGACAACTAATAATCAAAAAAGTTTCTCGTTAATTTTGGAAACCATAACGTTCACCTCAAACTATACTAAATATACTTCATAAAAAACTCCATAAAAACTTCATGGACTCAGTCATTGCAGATGTTCTGCATCACTTGTATAAAATACTCTTTACTGTATATTTAGATATCTAACACTTTTTCATTTGGTGCCTCACCTCCTCTACTTGCAAAGCATTCTGTGGTCTGAATGTTCAAACTAATGACAATGCTTTTCATACAGAAAAACACTAAATCAAATAATATTTTTGTAGTCATTTCTTAAAACGTTAATTTGTTGATTTAACTATATTCTTAAAGCATCACTAATCTACACAATCAGCTTTTACATATTGTTGCTTAACCACACAGCAGCAATTCAATGGGATGTGCTTGTTTGCAAAGGAAAAGGCAGACTCTGCAAAATACTATGGTTTAAGCATCGAAGCTCATTTGCTCCAGAAGCTACTTAAATTCCTCTGACAGTTGCTCAGTAAATAACTTAATTACTTACGCTCTAATGGGCACAAATAGAACTATTTTAAGACTGTGAATGAGAGAATGGTCTACCAGAGCCAGACCCATTCACTTTTAAGACAAAAAATAACCTACTGTTGTAGCTATCATGTTTGTATTATTTTGCACTAATATTAACTGCCTAGAAAGCCATCAATAAACAACATCAACCATGTTATCTACTGGGAATCTTGAAATGCTAGTGATGTTTTTCTAAAAAAAACCCAACATTTAAATGCTATTCAAACTGTGAAATACTCAAACAAGTGAGACTGCTGTCCTTCTACTTACTTCAACAATTTCTGCTGCCTTGGCTCATTGCAACATGGAAAATTTCCCATATTTAGACAATGCTGTCCTTTAAGGCCCATTATTTGACCTTTAAATCACCATAATTTGCTCTCAGTAACTTTTAACCAAGATAAAAGTGAAGACTTATTAAAAAATGCTTCGTCTTATGGCATATCCTACCCAACTTCCATTTCAATGAAAAAGTCACTTCTGAAATGAGACACTATCTTCCGTTTGTAGAGCTGACTGCTGTAAAACGAACACTCTGACATGTCCATTTACCATTTTCACATTTTTAAAAATATAAGCAACCTGATGAGAAGCACTATTTCTGTACTTACTTTCTGTTAAATTTACAACATGAATCAATGTATGAGACAGACCAAATTTTTAGTACTATGTTCAATAACAGCAACTTTTAACATGGGGAAAAGACCTACAGGTCCGGCTCTATCTCAGATGGAGAAACTGAGAAGCAACATGATTACTCTAAGATTTATGTAATCTGATGTTAACAAAGCTCCAACATAACAGTTTTCTGAAATTTGCTCACAGAATAAATATTAACATTTTTCCAGAAAAACCCAGGATATGTGTATTACCTATAAAAAGTGTTTTTAATTACATGGAATTGAATATATTTAAGAACAAAAAAATTACTAGAAGTTTTTATCATAAAATTTGAGAAAATGATTACAATAGATGGAACCCCAAGGAAACATTTTGAGCATTAAACCTCTGCAATGTATCTGGCCACTGTGCTAAAAATCAACCTCATCCATCAGAGGCAAACAGTCTTATACTTCCCCTCCTGTTTACAAAAATTCAGTCAAGACCCCATGTATAGTTTTTCATTTTGTGAAGTCAGGATCAACATTTTGGGAAAAAACGCAGCTTGATCCCAGCTAACACAACCTAATATTGCTGGTCTTCACTACACAAATACATGAAACGAAGCACAGGGTAAGAAATGGATGTAGAGCAGAGCCAGCCCTATGGGGTGATGAAGAATTTAAATAGCATAATTTAGCAGTCAAAACAGAAATGCTTCTGAAACGTTATTGGGGAGATTCCAGCCTCTTCAAGGGAATCAAAGGCTCGAGTTCAATGTCAAAAAGCACACAAGTTTTTCTGAGGACACTGCCTTGGGAAGTCTACATGCCATATTTTACGTCATCTTTCAAAGATGACAGCTGTTTCACTGGAAGACTGAATGAACAAACCATTCATCAAGTGACTGACATTACAACAACCCTCAATAAGAATCCCATTTCCATGCATGAACTGGAGCATCACTACATTCTACGGTAAGTGTCAAAGTAAAAGTAAAAAGAGGCACATTGCCTGCAGCAAACAGAAATAAGGCAAAATGGAAATATTTTTAAATACACTATTTTCTTGAGAATTACAAGTTCCCCATGCTCATATACTGCTTACTAATGAAAAAAAAAACATTATTAATTGAACAGAAAGCAAACCATGTTCCATATTTTCACTGCCAGAGATAATATCTACATGTCATGTTTAAGAAGCTCCTTTTGGATGACGGGAAACTCTCAGACATACTGTTGCCTGAAACAGGCTGTATGAATAACCTACATACAGTGCAGCAAACCTGTACACATGTGTATATTCGTATATATAACCTGTGTATATGTGTATATTCTAAGCACAATATGTGCTTAGAATAAATCTACAGAACACTAAGACAAAAGTTAAAAGCAGCCAAAAATACCCTCTGATACAACAAAGTTGTCATAATACTGTGAACTTTTGAAATGGAAATGTGCTGCTGTGTCTCTGTAAGCTACATTACAGCTTCATCTCAGGAACAGGAAGCTCTTCCTTTAGATGGAAAATTGCACCAGAATCCCAAAAACAATAGTTAATTTCAGTATACTGGAGTACTAAAATGAAGTTGTGAGACTTCCTAAACTCCCTTCTTCCTTAAGACTAATCAAAATTCATGTTAAAAGTAGTCACTTTGGGAATGAAGAAGCAAAAATGAGAACTGGCTTTTCACCATCTTTGTGCCAAAGGCATGGGCTCTCATTCAGCACAAACTGAAGCTTTCTTTTATTTTTCTGTATTTCTCAGTAAATGTTTCCCTTATTTCTGCCAGTTGATTTAAGCCTTCCATACCACTGTCTGTCTTCAGCTGGAAATCCTTGCTTTTCTTACAAAAACAACTTGCTTTGTTTGGTTTATGCACATTAATCTATTTCATCTATGGTCCCAGCAGGCCCTTAGCCACCATTTTCTAAAAGATACTGGGTTTCTTGCATGTGGCTTAATTACCTAAAACTCATTAGCCAAAGAAGCAGAACTGACATTCAGTGCCACCACTTAAAGAGAAGTAGTCAGGATGTCAGATGTCTCACAAACCTTCCTCCACCCCGCTGCAAATGACATGATGTTACTGCTACTCTACAATAGATTGAGTAACGTTATTATGACCTAGTCTTTTTATTTTATTATAATTAATACTGCTGACATTTTTTACTGAGCTGGGACCATAAGAAAACAATTTTATGTGGCTGTAAAACTTTGCTAAAAGAGATGAAAGCACCTTGAAAGAAATAGAAGGGTCCACTTCTATCCCAAAACTTTTTTCTTGTCTTTTTCAGAAGAGTCCTATGCATATGGCTCACCCAAATGCAGTATGTGAAAAGCTCCTGGACCAAAAGACCTAGCCATGAATATAGAGAAACACAAGATACATTACAACACACAATCATCCCATTTGTTTTGCTCTTAAAGGCTGAAAATACTTATGCCTTGTCTTCACTTTTGATTTTTCATTTTAAGACTTGACTATCTATTTAGAAAGCTTGTAGACAGAGACAGAAAACTATGATGTTAGAACAGCCAAGCTACTGCAGAGTTGCAGTGATTTTGCTAGGGTTTTTCCTTCCTCTTTCAGACTTTACCAAATACAGTTACAGGAATTATTGTAGGTTTGTTTTTTTTTTTAAAGCTACGAAATATCTTGTATTAGAAATGCAACAATGAGACAATGTTGGACTGCTGAGTAATGAGAGTATTTTGAACAGAGAAGCTGCTGAATGTGTAAGCAGGGGATTTGGGTGATGCCAAAGGACGTGCAACAAATGTACAGAAAATGGGAGCTGGAGAAACTCCAGCGTAAGCACACCCCTAAAGGAAAACATCCTTTGGGCATGGGCTGGAATATAGACAGAATGAGTTAATAAAGCAGTGTAACGCTTCTAAATCACTGGCATCTCTTTTGCAGTATCAGATGATAACATCAGGAATTACTGGGGACATGGAAAACTCTTTGCATAGAAGGAGAGGATAGGATTCCTCTAAGATCTTAATATTAAAACAAAAACCTGCACTAGATGTTTATCAGTCGATTATTACAGTCGTCTGCTACAAACTCATGCTAGCAATGCATAAATCCCTACTGCTGGTGATACCTAACTGCAAACACAGCAGCAACACCATTTACTTTTTATGCCACTGATATTTGGAAGTAAGCACTTTCCCCTCCACAGCATAGCCCTCTCCATAGGGAGAAAGATATCCCCGCGTTTTTCTTAGTACCTCCGAAGCAATGAGTTGCAAGGTGTTTGTTGTCTGTTTCAGTTGTCTGCTTGTTCATGTGGCACAAGTCACTGTCTGGGTTGTCCTAAATGAGCACTAGAATGGTACAGAATCCCAGTCCATGGAAATGGATACAATATGCAAACTACTGTCAAGAGCAAGCTACAGCCTCAAGGCTGTCCCCAAGGCCACTCAAGACAGAAGGGAGGGAACTATACTTTATCATTCTTTACAAAAGAAAGGATGGAGTGACTTCATTTGCAGACACTACATGGGATTTGATAGGCCTTGAAAAGGTGTTGAACTAAGGAAAGTTAAAGTTCTCCTACGGAAAGGAAATTTACTCTTAAAAGGTTTGCTTTGGGGGTCAAATGATATTGACAGTTAGGAAGGAAACTAAAAATCTGTCAGGTTTACAGAGGCTGTTTCATGAGGGGAAAATTTTAGCAGATAAATATTGCTTGTATAGAGTTAGACAGAGCTAAGTAGACCTCTCCTGTACTGTATGACCTGATTCTTTAGTGCTGCCAGTTGGAATCTTTGGCCAAGCAGAGGTGTGAAATCTAAATAAAAATCTCTGCCCTTAAAGTACGTTTCATCAAGGAATATACTGCTTTGGGAAATCAAGGGGCTTATAACCAGAAGGTAGTATTTCAGGCTGGCAGAGAATCAAAATCTCCCTAAAACTTCAGGAAAATAGGAAGACATTGAAGAGTAACATGGTTTTATATTGATACAAGTCATAGTTATTGATATGAAATTGTAATGTAGCAAAATAATACATCTATTTTAAAATGCAGATACATAGTTTGTTTGTTGCAAAGGATATAGCCTACCTTTTATGTGGTATTGGCACTAGAAAGAAAAGATTAGTCAGAGTAACATTTCACTTGAGACCATGTACTTTTTGTCCAGTCTTCTGCACGTAGATTCACTAGATGACTGTTTCAGTAAAGGAAACAAGAAGGTTCTAATAAATACTGAGTTACTAACTGTCACACAAACTGTCTTTCCCATTTAGTGAAAATCATCTGTATGAAACTTCTTTGTTTCAGAGGACTGTCTCAGTAGTATATAATGAAATGAGAAGATAATCATATGCCAAAATCCACACAACTAAGTTCCCATTAGCTCAAAGTGCAGATGCTCTTGAAAAGTCCCCCAGATTTGTGGAGAAAGGAGAACATTCAGTTCTAACCTCACACAACAGATAGTAGGAATTATTAAAAAACAACAGTACAAGCCAAATGAGGAGAGGGATCCCCTGAAAATAGGCAGAACTCTGTGAAGGAAGGGAACAAGGGAACAGAAAGACATAGCCACTATTTTAATTTTGGCCCTCTTGCTCAGAAACCACCAAAGATGTAAAAGAGCACTAAATCTTGCTAGCAGTCTTCCTTAGAAGACTGTTAAGAATGACCAAACATTGACTGCTGCCAAACATTTCGAGAGTCATGTTTTGAGAAAGGATGGCCTCATTTCCTCCTGCTCACAGCCAAGATGTACTCCATCCAGAAAAAACAGAGCAATGCACCTACAAACTTAGGTCTGAAAGCCAGAAATTCCATGCTTGTGATGTGCTTTAGGATAAAGCTTTTATGAACGTGATCAAAACTCCCTGAAATATTACCTGCACAAGAAATCATGTGTGAAGTTTACGAGAGCAGGAAGAGGCTAATAATAGATAAAGCTCCAACTCAGACAAGACTAAATGGAAGAATAACTCCAAGTGCTACTTCTGTAAATACCACCCCCTCCAACTATGGTAGGTTATACCTACATTATGCCAGCACCAAGTACATACAAAAAACCCTGCCACAGGGAGGATGCTATATTTCATAATGCTAGGTCAGGACTACCTACTCTCAGTTTGCCACAGGCTGATCATTCATTATTTTATTCTCAGGTGAAAGTTTAATAAAAAGATAAAAATTTACACTGTACCTAAATGGTGAAACCTATTGCCAAAATATTATAAAAGCCATGAATTTAACAGTTTTAGAGAGACGAGATGATGACATGCATATAAATTGAAGAATATCATAGCATTTTCAAAAATCAAGACACAACTTCTTTTCCTTCAATAACTTCTTAAGTGAGAAATTGGCTTAATATTTGCAAAGCACTCTAAGACCAAAATGAGGCCCAATAACATCTGTGTAAGATCCTCACACCTTTCCCTGAAGCAGCACTACTGTCTGCTGACAGACCAAGTTAAATACAACTTCAGCACAATCCAATCTAAAAGACAGTCCAGGAGAAGAAAGAAGGTCAATATTCTGCTAATTCTTCTTTTCCAGTTTTTCAGAGAAGGGCAAATGTTTTGCTGGAAAGATGCTATAAGCCTTACCTTGAAGCCACAGAATGCTAAGCTAAGTTTTAGCTTGATAAAAGTAATCATCAAGATTCTGGCAGATCAGAATCATGCCAGAAAGTAAAATTACTGGATGCCACCAATTCAGTGGCAAGGCTATACACAGGGGAAAGAAAAAAAGAAAGAAAAAGGTTGCCTGGAGTATGTCAACAGTTGTCATCTCCACAAAAGACAAAAGTGAAAAATTCCAAAATTGTTTGGTGAGAGGTTGCAACTGCTATCATCACCAGGTTTTAGAAGCCATAGAGATAAACACTGTCTAAAATTAAAAGAAATGCTACAGCTATACTACTTCTCTGTTGAAATATTCCAAAATAACTTGCCAACCAAACCAGGTTTTTAATACACAACAGGTCCTTCAACAGAACAGAATTACAACAGTCTATTTTCAAAGATGCATTTTTTTGTTATGCCTTTATTGCAAAACATTTTGATTTCATATGCTGCTTTCACAGCCAAGACCTTACAAGAGATTGGTTAAAAAGCCTCCATATTTCCTTTTCTCTATTTAGAGACTAAAATTCTATATGGTTTTCAGAGAAGAAAATATCAGGAAAAATAACTGTGAAACCAGTGCTTTCTTCTGTCTTTTAATATAATTTTATATTACACAATAATAATTCCTAACTAAATGAAGATATTAAGATAATTATGTAGAGCAACAATTAGATTAATAAAGTCCCTAAACCAACATATGTATACATATACATGCTTTTGAGGGGATGAAAAAACATCTAGTTGTGCTGGAAAAAGTCTAAGGGAGCTGTTATGCTGGTGAAAAAGTTATGTGAAATAAATCCAGACATTCTAGTAGTCTCAATAAAGAAAACATCACACATCTGAAGGAGAGACAGTCTCAAAAAACTTCCAGGAAGTGAACTTTCTTGGCTCATGTGATCATGGAGTACTTGACAAGTTTCTGGCCTCCAGTAAACCAAATTTGGATTCTGAAGAGACTTGGATGTCACAGACATCCATTAGAATTAAGAAAAATAATTCCAATAAAAGCCTCATTAAAGACCACGAAAAGATTATTTAATGTACCACAGGATCAACCTTGTACTGGCAAGTAGACTGCAACTTCTGATGCCAAGGTCTAACAATTTGCATGTTCTGTCACAGGAAATACATATTTCCCCATTCTCTATTTCTTTTCTTTATTAAAAAGGGATGCTGTCTTGCAGTTGGCAATCTCAGCATTTGTCAACAAAAAAAAGAAACCATATTTGCAACATCTGCATTCAATACCATGCATCTGAATAATTGTAAAGCTGAATACAGAAAATAAATATAAATAAGTTTATTCTTTTTGAGAAATATAAGGAAAGGACTAAGTCTTAGATTTTTACGTGCTGAGTCAGCCACGCACTTCACTGAGGAGGATATCTGGTAAACAATTTCAAAGCCTTTGCCTCTGAAGAGACTGCATCAGACCCAATAGAGCTGCTTTAAAAATGGTTCCTAGTCAGCCTGACAGTCTGTTACTGCACTGGGACGTTATTTCAGAAAACTCTGCCGTGCCTGTGTAGTGCAATCATATTCTGATTGAAATGGCTTTTCCTTCTAGGAATGGCAATGTATAAACAATCACCTAACATTTTAACAATGTCCAAAGTTTTCAGCACAGCAGTACTTGGCAAGTATACCTCCTTTTTCTGAATGCTGTTATACACAAGAATCTTAAACTCCTGGATGTTCTCTATACAATGCAAAAAGTTAGTTTTGTATTCTTAGAGGAAATTTCCATTGAGCTTTCCCATATTTATTCTTGTTGGATGAAAGAACTGTTGTATTTCAGAAATAGAAATATTTCTTGGTAAGTAATCAAAATCTGTCATACGTATGTACATGCCTTATGCAACTGAAGAATTTTTTACTTTAGAAATTTAAATGATGGATAGAATCAAGAAGTGACCTAGTAGAGATTCTGAGAAAATGCTTTTAATGATAGTGTGAGCATTACAATAGAAGCAGAACCGCATTACATTCCCCCAAAGCTTCTTTCTATCTGTACAGGTCAAAATTCCTTCTCTGACCAAATCCCTAAAGGATCCTTTCTTCCCTCATCCTCCTCAGCAGTTAAGAAGACCAGAGAGACTGGTCTTCTAAATTATGTTTATGTTACAATGTGGTCTAGGTAGGTGCATGTTACAGATCTGCTATCAGATCTATACTGTTTACTTTTACAATACTACTCTTATCCATTAAACTGGCAGATTTAAAGCTAAATATTCAGAGTGAGTAATGCAATCTTGAGTTGAGTCTCAATATTAAAAACAAATGTCAGTTATACAGATGAGCTTCAAACCAGTGAATCAACTTAGTTTGCAGGCAGTTCTCTTGATAAATGATGCTTAATCAGACAGCTAAGCTGGTCAGCCATGAATGTTTATTCTAAAATTGCAAACTATTGCTTCAGGATGAAAACCTTTTCCTGAGCCACAGAGTCCTTCTGTGACTGTAAGCATATCCTGTGAGCCCATAAAGTCTTCTAAAAACATATACGGGAATCACAGAAGATGATCTCATTTAATGATTCCACGAGAAACCTGCTTTTTGGAGTCTGAATTAATTTTCTTATTCTTTGCCTCAAGAGATAACTTGTGAGCCAGGCTCTTCAAGCTCATTTCACAACACAAAGAAGTTTAACTGGATATTGAATATTGGAAAAAACCCTTATGGATGTAAACTAAATATGACACTGCCTTGCAAACTGCATTGGGATAAATATGATCTGCAGCAACTCAGTAATTATTAACTTACTGGCCTCCAAGTCTGTTTCTAATGGGATCTGTATTAAACTATGAAATAGCAAACATTTTCTGAGCTGTGGGGAGAGGCAGTATTAAAAATATTCTGAAATAAAAAAATCATTTTGAAAGAAAAATAGTCATTTATCTGTAAAGACTTATATATGAGTCAGCATAAAGCAGATACAGACAAGTCTCACAGATGACAATAACTTTTTTTTAAGGTATGATCAGATCATACCTTATTCCCTGACTGCAACTTCTTGAAAATAAAATCAATCAAAATGGTAAGACAATACAGCCCAGACTAAATCTTACCTCTTTTACTCCTTTTTGCCTTCTGAATATTAAATTTAATGTTTATATTTTCTTCTCCATCCATCTCATGAAGGATGTTATTTATGAGGTATGCTGGCATATATACGTTAACTGAGTCTAGAATGCAATTTCAAACTAACTTATATTGGTTGCTTTGCATAGCTGGTTCTGGAATAATATAGAAAAGGTTTTTCTGAGGAAAAAAAAACGTATCTCTGTAACAGCACAGTGGAAGATTGCATTGTAGATATTTTTCTTCAGTAGGAAAGAGTCTGTCAAAGATCACAGAACCACAGAATGATTTGGATTGCAAGGGACCTTAAAGATTATCTAATTCCAACCCTGCTGTGAAAGAGACATTGAGGTGCTGGAGCACCTGTCCAGAGAAGGGCCAAAGAACTGAAGGGTCTGGAGCACAAGTGGTGGGAGGAGTGGCTGAGGGAGCTGGGGTTGTTAAGCCCTGAGAAGACTCAGGGTGACCTTATTACTCTCTGCCTGAAAGGAGGTTGTAGCCAGGCAGGGGTTGGCCTCTTCTCACAGGCAGCTAAGATAAGAGGAAAATAAGGATATCCTTATATCCTTATAAGGATAAGAGGAAATAGTCTCAAGCTGTGCCAGGGAGTTATAGGTTAGACACCAGGAAGAACTTCTTCACTGAAAAGGTGGTTAAGCATTGGAACGGGCTGTCCAGGGAGGGACTGAAGTTGCCATCCCTGGAAAAGTTCAAGAAATGACTGGATGTGGCACTTAGTGCTATGGTTTAGTTAACATGGTGGTATACTGTCAAAAGTTGGACTCAATGACCTTGGAGGTCTTTCAAAAACTTAACAATTCCATGTCTCTAATTAAACCAGGTATTTTTCTCCACACATGCATCACTCTTCTAGGGAGAAAGGGAAAAGTATATGCATGGGCAGAGGTGCTCCTTGTGAAATATTTTATATGGCAATGAATATCAAAATATGGGGTAATGAGACCAGGGTAAGCAAAGACTTAATTTCCAGACACATTTAGCACTTCCTGGAAGGCAAATAAAATCACCATGGTGGTAAATACTGAGGTGGAAAAAGGAGATAACTTCTCTTAGTAAGGGAGGCACCTAAAAGCCACAGATCATTAAACAGGTTTAAATAAGGATTCTTGAGGTATTTTTGAACTTTTTAATGTGCACAGAAGAGGGAATTCTTGTTTTCTGCAGTTGACCAGATGGTCCTGACTCATTCTGTCAGCCACAAGGCCAAAATGATTTTCACATTAAGAACAAAACCTTGAAGCTCTCTCTCAAGTATCTCCTGTTGAAGAATTTTTAAGCAGTCATTTGTTCCCTTACATCTTGCAAGCTTCTTACTTTTGATCAATGCCTTCATTGTAAAAAATCTATTTCTGTTAACAGAGCTACGCACATGCAGCTCATTTCTCTCTTTCTTTGCCAGAAAAACTCTGCAGAAGGCTCCAAAGTGTTCCAGATTGCACGTGAAGTCAGTGATATACACAACGTTCTCAAACAGCAACCACCATAAATCTCAAACTCTGTGAGTTGATGTTCAAGAGGCAGACTGAAACAGGAATGTCTATCCTTCTTTTATACCACTTCCTCATCATTCTATTAATATAGATATTGTATACAGAATAAAAGCACTCCAGTAACCAACCTATGAAGCAAGAAATTATTAAGCAGTGAAACAGGTACTTTGATGATTTTTGATAATTTTTAAGATATCAGTAGGTACATATGTAATGCATCCTTAGTTTGTATACATACTGTTTTTACACACACACATATATATGTGTGTATGTATAAAATACAACATATTTATATAGTTTATATGAATTTGTAACAATAATAATAATAATAATTTATATATTTATAATATTTATATAGGCAAAAGTCTGTGCTTTTCAAGTTTCTAAGACAAATCTAAAACTAAAGTTCCATTCTTCTCCAGTGTTCTAGTATGCAGCTAGGATTCTAAAAGTATAATAGTTACACTATACAGTATAATACAGTACATATAGTATGCAATTTAATAGTTATAATCAGTTAATTAGATTAAAATATATTTATGTTTTATTGCAATTCAACCAACCACTTGCCTTCTTACTGATAAGAAATGCACAAATTATTGTTTAATGTATACCAAAGTGTAGCTTGAATTATCTCAATTATTGCAGTTTTGGCTTACATGCAGCTGTTAGAAAACCCCTGCAGAAATCTGCCAGGAGGAAAAAAGATACAATTACTTTTATTTGAAGTATAAACTTACATACCTTGGCCTCCGGAATGCTAAGCCATATTGTTGGCAAGCTAGTCCCACGGTGGGAGTATAAACAATAGGCATGAACCTCTCAATGTCAGAAGCCAGCACTTTATAGAAAAGCTTTTCATTTCGATCCTGGAGACTCATTAGCAGCATGTATCTGTGGAGAATTACATATAATTAGACAGAAATCAAGGGAACACAAAGTAGATTTAGAAATATACTGGTGTTTGGATAATTAAAATTATGTTTGTTCTATAACAGCCTCTCTCTTATTGACAATATTTAAATTATTCCTAGTCTTAATAGCACAAATGGTTCAGACACAAAGCATAACAAACTGGTTGAGACAAAGAACCTGAAACCATCACAAAGTTGTCAAGTGCTACATACTCAGGAAGCTAATCCCTCTCAGGTATAAAACACTGTGCTGCAACTGAGGATTTGGTCTGTCAGAACCTTATCTGTGTACATCAATTGTTCCACTTGAAATGAGACCAGCATTAAATGTAACCTAAACAAGCTTACTCACTTGCCCGAAGAAAACAGAACTAAAAATATTAAGCTTTGCATGCTCTTTCCTCAATAGATATTTATCTTAAATCCAGACCAATACTGCAAATAAATACTGAAAAACAAAGCTTTTGAAAACAAAGCATACACACATGGCCTTCCATCCATTAAGTCTGTTTGATATGAAATCTGCAATGTTATATCTCCTAATTAAAACAAATTTTGAGGAAGTTCAATATTTATTGAAAAAGAAAACCAATGAGAAAAAAAGAATCTTATAAATAAGAGTGAAAAAAATGTTTAGCTTGACCTACTTTTGACTGCCATCACTCTTACACTGAATAATTACAGTACTCTTTCAAGATACCAATCAGCAAGCCAAATTGCAGTGCTGAGCGTGACAAATGATACGAGTCTATGAGTGACTTCAAGTTATTCCAGTTCACATAACTCTGTCACTAAGCGTGAACACTTAAATTTTAGGAATTTAGTTGTCTTAAACCTTACCTGTCTTATTCACTAGTTTTAGCAATGTTAAGTATTGCTGTAAAAATTAAGTAGTCTTTCATATTAATAGGTATACACAAAATCGTTAACTTATGTATACAATTTATGTAGGTTGGTTTGTTTTTTTTAAATTTGCAACCGATTACTAATTACTCACACTCAAGAAGTTAAATATGCCCATCATTTTATTACACAAGACTCCAAAACTCTGGAGATTTGTGTACTTAAATATTATTCATGCAAACTTTCTTTCTGCATACTTAGGCATCACATGCCCCAATGAAATCAAACTCATTCTTTAGGAAGACACAAATATGGTCAGGTAACCACTGGACAAAGAACTTAGTAAATCTGAATGCATCCCGTTCAAGCTTAGCTCACCTATCCCTGTATATCAGGGAAGCATTTTTTGGGGATCTGTAATGTAAACCTTTAACGAGCACTATGAGCAAGGCAAGTGAAGCCAGTTTGGCAGTTGGTGACTGTAATGAGGTGACAGAAATGAGACAAAGCAATATCCCTGACCCTGTGTCATGAAGGGTGTTTTAAACCCTAAACAGATAAAGATCTAGAAAACAAAAAGTTGCATTTGTTCTCTAAATACCATAACCGTGAGGCAATCGGAACCACTTTCCATCTCACACATTGGTTTTGCATGTTCTCCAAGTTAAATTATATCCTGCCCTTGTAGTCCTCAGTGACAAATATAAATACATACATACTAATCTTCTTTCATATTATTACATTTCCCTATAGCTGTTCATTTTCCCAGTATTTCATTATGATATAGCATATATTTCAATGTCCTTGAATTCTCAGAGCACTTTCTTTATTAACAACTTTCTCCTGAGGATGACTACCCCAACACTTATCTTGAAATACAAGTTCTTGCTCATGTAGTTGTGAATAAACATGAAGACATTCCTTTTGTTTTCAGAGAACATTTAAAGCGATGTTAGAGAATATCATGCTTATTTTTGGCTCCCACTCTATATGGACACTGCAAGCACCATGTGAGCCACAGCATCATCCCAAAGCAGTCCCCAGTATTTTCTTTTTTTATCACTTTCTTTTAAAATGAGTTGCGGCTACTTAAAGAGCACGAAATACCTTTCTTATTAATCAGATCAAGCCTAGATTTTAAACAGGGTAAAGAAATCTTTTTTACAGAAGAAATGAAAAGCATAATGAAAAAAAAAAAAGGCTTCCTCAGGGGTTTTAAAGTGCAAACCTGTTTGTTAAAACTCTCCACTTAGTTTTTACTGTCCTATAGGATTAAACTGGGGTTTTACTTATTTATATTTATCATTCCACTTTTATATTTATGATATACTAAAGAACTTGCAAAAGGAGTAATTGCATTCTACTTATATTTTTAAATATTGCATACTTGATCATATCTACATCAGTATAAGAAATACTATTAAAAAGTAAAAAATATTTCTCAAGAAGTGTAATTTTTATCAGAAGGTTACTTTTTCAGTGGCAGGTATATGTCTTCTTTCTCAACATTGTAATTTGCTTAGTTAAGGGTATCAGATTTCTCAAAAATTCTTTCTAAATGAGAAAACCGAAAGTGCTTCATACTCAATGTGGGGCTGTTTATAATACATTAGACAACAAGTATGCATCTTTTAGTAATATCCAAGTATCTACACAACTAAAAGCATTAAGTGCTTTTCAGCATTGTATTAAAAAAATGTATTTAAAATTCAGTATTTAATGGAATATTTTACTGAAGCCCACACTTAACTGAAAACATAATGAAAACAAGCAATAAAACAGTGAAAACAACCATTTGTGCCATAAAAAGGGAGAAAAATATTATCTGTCCTCAGACAAGGAGTCATGAATGAAGATTTCAGGGAAGAGTTTCAGAGGGAAAAAATCCAAGGTCTGGCAAGTCATACAGAGGAGACTGCCAAGCATTCAAATTTCAGTGTGTCACTCTGCCACCCCTTGCCCTTACTTCACCTAAGAATGTTTCATACTAGTCTGCTATTATGAAGGTAATTAAATACAGTAGAAACAAAAGGATATAAACCACATATCATCCAAAACCAAAAAGAAAACTGATAGAACTAGCAGACAGTTACTAATAATTTCTTAGGATAACTGGCCCAACTATCACTGGCATACACTCTACATGGCAAAATGGATACGTGTAAACAGAACAAATGCCACACTTTTTTGCTCTGATCTTAAAAAATATTAGAGTAAATAAAGAAAGTGAGAAGAAAGGCTATAATTTTTAACCTGTGTAAGACACTTAGCTCTATTTCTCTGCATCACCAGTATCTATTTAAAAATTATTTAAAGACAGGGAACTTTTAAGAAAAAAAACAAAGTAAGATGGCCTTCTCTGGAAAAGCGATTTGATGGCCCCCTCCTAATGTTAACATATCCAGTGTAACATTTTACAGTGTGACTTTTTGAAGAAAGAGAAGCTCAGGCAGAAGATGTCACCGTGCCAGGAGCAACAATTTCAGTATCAATACAGAGCAAGAAGAAAGACAATTAAGAACATACAGGGGAGAAAAAAAAATAAATTACTTGCAGAATCCAACACAGCTTTTCCAAATTAAGTTAACGGAATAGAATTTTTTCCTCTTATTGGTGTCCCTTTTGCCAAGCGTACCAGGCAATTGATTTGCTGCTGTTCCACATTCATTTTGTGTATGAACTTCTGGTATTTCAGAATACAATTTCATGCCACAGGTTTGCAACGGCTTAGAGCAGTGCCAAAACATGTCATGCCATGGTACTAGCTATCAACTTGGCTTCATGAATTTACACACACCCACTTCCCAAGCAAAACCAGGCCAATCCTGCCAATGTAAGATGCTGTCGTACATAGCATTTATGTTCCATCAGATGATAGCCTTCTGTTTAAGGTATTAACAATGAAGGTAATTTAATTTAAAATTAAAATTTAAAAATTAAAAAATAAGGTAATTTCTGCAATATCTAAATGTCTGTACTTAAACCTTTGTATTTGGATGTAACACACACGTATACACCTACTGCCAAGCTGTAGAAGAAAAACAACAGCCTCCCTTCATCTCTTTTCAATCGCTGTTTCTATGGGAGCAAAGATTATGCCAGATGCATGCTGCAAGAAACATGGGGGTTTTCCTGGAATTAGGACATTTACAGTCAGTAGAAGACAATAACTGCATGCTCTTATACAAGATTGTCCCTGAGCACCTGCCTTTACATGGAGCACTTGAGATTTCAAGTTCCAGTTCAAAGTTTCTGACATTGTTCATGAGAGAAGAGATTCGAGGAGTAATTGTGGCAGGATCACATTCACTCTTTAAAATTCTTTGATACAAGTATAAATATAGGAAACCAGAGGGGGACTGAGCTCACCACATGTAATGCACATGTTCTCCAAGCAGGCTCTTTACTGACATACTCCAATTAAATTGTCAGACACTTGACTTATAAACACACCTGCAAATCACATTTTGCACATGCAAATTTCTGCACACTCAATTCAGAGAAGATTTTTATCTGCAAAGGAGCCCAAGATGTCAATGTTTACAGACTTAAAAACAAGTATCTTCTTCATGCAAATGTTACCAAGTCTTTCCATCAGTGCTCTTAAATGTAGACCTATGCATGTAACTAAGTTTTATTTTGCTAAAAAATAGAGAAAACATCACAGCTATATAAAGACCCAATAATACATGAGGAGAGTATTTTTTAATCAAAACATGCATGGCATGAATAGTCAATTGAAATCTGCTAGGTGTTCAGACAGAGTATAAATAAGATTTCTTAAAGAAAAAAATTCAGTTTAGGGGGTACTTGTGGATTTATATAATTTAATATTCCTAAGGGACAATCTGACTTAATTTACGCAATTTGCATTGATCCAACATTATGCCTGCAAACTTGTTTCTTAAGTACTATGGACTTGTGTTATGAAAGCATACACTAGCTCAGGTTGGAAAGGGACCTCTGGAGACTGCCTAATCTGATCCCCTGCTCAAAGCAGAGTCAGCTAGAGCAGTTTGCCCAGGCCCACGTTCAGTTAGATGAACTGAAAACAACTCCCATGGATGGAGACACCACAACAGAGTCTCTAGCATTACAAATGGGCCCATAGTATTTATTCACACTGTAAGGAAAGGAGAAGATTCAAATGCCTGGACCAAAAATTACAGCTGATAGATAGCACAGACACACTTACAGAATAAAACTGAGAAATAAACACAGCTATACACTTTTTTCCTGTGTTAATTACTAAGATCTTATTTGAAGTATTCTGACTAGTGGACACATTAGTGAGAAAAAACCCTAACTTGTAATAGTTGCAAGATTTTTCTGTGAATGGAAGACTTGCTAGTTTTCTCAGTTGAACTGTATAGCTAAAACTGAATTAACAAGAATAAATCTGTGCTGCAAAGCTGCACGATACAATATAACCTTTATACTAAAGCAGGCATTATAATAACTGACTTTATAGTATAAAATGGCAAGCTACAGTCTAGTGTTCCAGACACATGGGTGGAATAATTTAATGTTAGCGCTTCTGTTTTACAGATGTCTGGTCACAGGAGCAGGAAACAAATTTCTTTCTTACTCAGCTATGTATTTGAAAAAGAGAAAACGCCAAAGAAGACTCATGGGTGGGAAAGAAGGACATCAAGTTTTTGTTTAATTAAGTATTTACAGATCTTAATGTCAACAGGGGTAGTTTTGGAAAAAAATTATCTGAAGCAAATGGCTTCTGGAAAACCTTTTGTTTACATTTATTTTTAACCATATTATATTTCTTTATACTTTTGTATTATTTGTATCTATCATACATGGATAAGATATGCTTTAAAAAATTTCCTTCCCCACGCTCAAGACAGACAGATTTGTTTCCTTTTTTTTTTTTTGACATAATAAAGATAGCTGCAAAGTATTCCCACAATACTTGGAGACAGTAATTTTTATTTAATTATTCCCACTGCAATCAAAACTTCAGCATTCAGTGTTTTATTGCAGTTCAAAAGGCACATTAAAACTTTGAATGCAAAGTTTTAATACTCTGTCATTTAAAACTGATAGTTAATTCTTTCTTCCTTTCCTGAAGAAATTTTTCATTTTGGCAAAAAGCTGCTTGAATATCCACAATTTTTTCCTAAAAAAAAATAAAAACTTTATTTTAAGAAATAATTAAGAAATACAGTGTTTTAAGAAATTCTGCTAATCTCCTTTTGGCTGTTGAATCACTAGACCTGTGACATTCTATCTGTGATATTTTGAGAAGCAGGAGTGTTTTTATGCTATGACCTGAAGAAAGTGCAGAATTTTTTCGTAGTTAAAAAACACACACAACAATGGGGTAAAGACCTTTTTTCTTCTGGTTATCAAGTTATAGGTGAAGAGAAATTAAAGCAATCCAAGCTGAAACAAACAGTTGGAACTGACTCAAATGTCCTTAAACACATGAAACTAGGAGCTGTATCATGAAGGCACTACCTCATGGCAGAGTTAAGGAGGAGATGGGGACAGAAGGACAGAGAAAGTTTTCTCCTATGGTAATATCAATGGTTGAATCAGAGAGCTTAATGAAATTTTAAACTTTCCTATATGCAAGAACTCAGACTCATTCTAGCCTGGGAAGCTACTACTCTGTGATAATAACTGATAATGGCCTTCCTGAGAGCACTGGAGAACAGTTAACCTACAAAAGACAACACAATTGCAAGCTCTTCTGCAAGGAAGGCTGGCCTCATCCTATTCTGACTCCGTAAGAAACAAAGGTTGTGGCAACTTTAAATTATAAAAAAGCCTTGTCACCAACAGATGGGCACCTAGAAGCCATGTATTACATACTGATGGAAAGACATCCCACAACAGAGGAGAGCGTGGCAAAGGAGGAAGACATGAAGAGTGTTTTGTTCTAGAGCCTTTTAAATACAGTTATTTAAGGAAAAAAATTTAGTATTCGTAAATATTTAAAGCCCTTCCCAGATTTTTTTCCTTAAAAATACCCAAGTGCAGCAACACAATGTTACATATTAGTTGCATTAGTTACATTTTACAAATTTATTATGTTTTGATGGATATGTATCCATATGCATGTTAAGTCATTACTTTTAGTTTCACATGAATCATTTACTTCTGGCGACCTTTGTATCAAAGAAAATTCATGTGAACAGCTCTGGAAGACTGCAATTTTAAAGTAGGAATTGATTATTTAAAGAAAGCTTCCAGCAAAAATATGTATTTAGCTTAAGGATTCCCAATAATCAACAACCACAGAAAAACTACTGAAAAAATATTCATAAATTTCATCTGTACTACCATACAAAAAAAAAAAGTGACTTGGGAATTGGTGAGTAGGACAAAGTTTCATAGCCATACTTTACCTGTCTAGGTCACATGTCAGCCTTTCAAAATTCTTTAGGATTGTATAAACCTGAGCATCTTGACCAAGAAAGCAAGGTGGCAATAATCCATGAATATTCAATTGTTGCCTCTCCTCCAAGGTAAAAGCCATGCCCTGAAAAACAAAAATAAAAAACACATATAGATATATAAATGAGATAATTAATTTAAGAAAACTTCTGCAGTGTATCATAGCCTGGGTAAAATCAGCATCATAAAATCTATTTAAAATTAAACAGAACTTAGAATTGTGCAATTATTTTGGGAAAAGGTTTTATTGAGCCATAAGAAGACAGGCCTGCACAGACAAAATCACTCCATCCCAGCACAGAACAAGTTAACGCCTCCTGACACCACAAGAGCACCACCTGCAAAATTGCTAAGTTACAACTGAAGAAGAAAGCAGCCATATATTCACTCCACTCATTTTTCTGCTTTCTAATGAGGTCGATCTGCCTAAAACATCTTCAGAAATTACTCAAGCTATTGTAAGAAAGATGGTGCCTTTACAGCTGTGGGTTTAGCATACCAGCATCACACACTCTGGCTGCTGTAGTTTTATTCTGCTGTGGTAGCTACAGCCAGGCAGGACTGATGGACAGGATGAGACCTTCGACAGCTTTAGGGGATAAGAAGAAAAGTCAGAGGAGTTTCTTCTAGACAGGAAATGGATGCATTTGTTTCTCACTACAGCCCCTGGCCGCCAGCTCCACTGACAGGTTGCAGCTCTCCTTGAGCACCATTCCACCTGCACTTGTTCTGCTCCACAGCCAATCCTGGTTGATCTGCTCTTGTCTTTGAGGCCTCTCGTAGGTTAACACTAGAACTGTCTGTATCTCTGCAATATGCTTATGTAGCTTAAGCATAATCTAAAGCTCATGCAGTAGAGGTTAGGTAGCATGTATTACCCTACCAAGAAGATATCTGTGTGTGTATACACATGTAAAGAAGCTATTAGAAAGCTGCCCAATATTCAATATCAATGATACAACTACATAAAAAAATACTGTTCCTTATACAAAAAAAATACTTGAGAAAACACCTTGAGATCTAACAAAGAGAAAAACTAGTAACATAGTGTTTCTGCATTAATTCTTCTGTGAAGAATAAGTACTACTGAGGTATTTTTAATACCACTTCTATAAGCAGACTGTTAAAATGTCTTTGTTTAGCTGGGTCAACAAATGACAGGAAAAAAACAGGGAAAACAAGAGCATAAATACAAAACGCTTCCTTCAGTCTACATTTTCACTACTCTTGTCTTCTCAAGAGAACAAATTCAGTCTTTTGCACAAGGTCCTTACTGCCTTTCACAAAACACTTGGTGGGTGATACAATGTGATAAATTCATGCAGTTAGTTTGGTTAGTTAGACAGGTTTTTCTTTTTTGTTTCTGTTTTTGTTATTTTTTTCCTCAGAAATAGTCACCTCATAGGGCTTATTCTTACAGAACAAAAACATATTAAAATATCTTCCAGTATCTTGACAGTCTACACTTCTTACAACATTTTTAATCTAAATTTTGAAGTGGTTATGACACTGTGACTTAAAAAAAAGTAGGAAAAAAGCCCTAAAGCGACACCATCTGCTCTACAACATCGTTAATCAAGTTGTTACCTTAAGTGAAATGACGACTCAAAAAAAAAAAAGTATCTTATGATGAACACTTTACAAAACATCAAACATTTCCAAAATGTGCTTCTCCTTCCCTAGACAGGAAATTAAGGGAAATCAACTTTAATAAAGATCAGTAGCTGTTTTGCTGTAGTTCTCCATGCATGTGAGTTTTCAGAGGACCCCAAATGCATACACAAAGGCAATATTTTTTTTTCCCTAATGAACTTTCTGCGACCAGATATGTCATGAATGTCTTCAGCTGCTACCCCATCTTGAAAAACCACAGAAGAAGGAAGAGTCAACACATCCCACAAGTTCATTCAATGTTGATCCCTCTTATCTCCACTAGACTTTTTTGAGCTTAAAAAACCCATATGTGATCATGCACTCTTCAGAATCAGTTCCAAGTGACTGGACTTCAGGGAGCTGCATAGTTTTAACGGATCTTCTAGCGCTGGCAGTAAAGCGACAATCCAGTTATTCTCTGCAATTCTCCTTTTCTCTCTTTCCATTAGTCAAATGGAATGAAAAAATTTTCTGAATGTCTGTGTTTGGCTTTACGTTAGGGATAAAATATGTATGATAATTACTATAATAGGGTTTCCCCTCTTACTGGAAAATATATTTTATTTTAAAACAAACACATGTGTTACACCTTGCCAAATGCCTTTTTTTAGAAAGTACTTCATCTTGGAATAACGTATTTTCCATGTATTACAACAGCTTTATAGTAAGTGTTAATTTCTTTGGTTCATTACTACAAAAACACAGCACCCACCTACACCCCCTAGGATTTATATGGTTAGAAAATCCTTGACTTGAATATTCCTCTTTGGCACAGATATTATGAATTTTTTCAAATTTCTAAGATGAAACTAATTCTTTTCTTCTCCTCTCAGTCCCATATTCGCTCAGAAGGAAAGAATTATCATTAAAATATATCACCTGATAATTTAATAAGAGAATGCCATTTTATGAAATAAGTGTATCCTATTCCATCTTCTTATAATAGGGAAGACTTCAACTATGTAGGATTTATGGTTTATGTCTATATTTCTTGTACTAGCCTCAGATTTTCTTTACTACATAAAAATTCTTATTTTTTCCTGTTAGAAGTGTTGTTTCCCAGCCATCCAGCAGAGAGGGCTCTAGGTCCAGCTTGGTTTACACACTCCCTTCCAGAGAGTGTTTTCGCACACCTGGATGGGACAGACTTCCATCATCGAGCATCCAAACTATTATAAACTATGTAGATACTACTATTCTGTAGCTTGCATTACTAATAAGTTTTTAAAGAACAACAGAATGGCAATCTCAAAGCAGCATAAGGACAAGAGACCACAACCGTAAATATTAACCTCTGCCTTATTAGTTTTGATTTATTCACTCCTTTATGCATCATCTACATCATAGAGATGAAAAGTACTGTTATCAATCCTCTCAGCCTGCAATTCTTCAAGAGCTGTGTTTCATATGTTTCATTATGTGCCCTGGTTTGCTTTTGGCAAACCCATGTTGTTCTTCAGCCACCTCATTACCTTCCTTTCTCACAGACTTTTTTGTCAAATTTTTGGGTTGTTTGTTTTTAACTGCTCCTTAGGCATAAATATCCTTTCTGACTCTCAGTTGTACACAAAAAACTGTTTTCAAAACACTGAACTCATTGCAAATATGTATAATTCTGAATTTATCTCTCCATTTGTAATGTTGTGAAGTTTAGTAATTGAAGTAGTAATTTCTATTACTGCACATCATTCAGTACTCTTTCATAGTATCTATCGGCTTATCAACTCCACTCTTAACTAGAGTTACTTGTCCTCTGCTCATAACCTCTAATCCCCCAAATCCCCTCATCTACAATGTTGTTCCAGTGCAGTTACACATGTGTCAATACCCTTCTTCAGTTGCAGTACTGAAAAACCACTTAACAGAATCAACAGCACAGCATCATCTTGTATCAGACAGCTTTTTTGCACTGGTTTTCAATCAGATTTTCAAGCACTGCTTGAAAAGACAGAGGGCACATTCAAAACACTTCAAGACCTGTCTCAGCCTCTATTCACAGTCAGAGACAAGTTTTCTCTCTTAATACAAACTAGATTGCATTGACATAGTTTTTCTTCAGACAGAATATCTGAAGCTCACATAATTTCCAGGTTAATATAAATGTCTCTAGAAAAAGAGTGTACTAAAGCAATATGTGCATTCTGTCCATGCATTAACGAGATTTGGCTTCACTAAAGGTTGCCAGTATTCATTCGAGGGATTCTTCTCCAATTTCTCCCAACACCTAGCCATCTTTTGTTGTAATAGATCAAAACTTTCATTTTTAAAAAATTCCAACTCATTCAGAAGAATAGCTCACTTGCTCCTGTCGACCTCACCAGGTCAACATACAAAAGCATTAGCCTAACAGCACATAGAAGGAGGCTGGCTTAGAAGAGGAAACCATGTCCACATCCAAGGTCCTCTACCTCACTGACTCCTTCATCAGCCTCCGTAAGCAGATAACCAAGGCTCGTAAGATTTCAGGGGTTCAGGAGACAACCACCAACGGCAGTACTCAAGCTCAAGTACTCACATGTATATTTGAGCCTACTGGATCTGTGAAGGGGGAAGAAAGAAATGAGTAGGAAGGTAGAAAGATGTAGCAAGAATGTGTACCTAGAAGTATTATCTATCCTATGAGAAATAAATCTCTGAATTGCTGGTCTAACATACAGCTAGAGGAAAATTACAGTCTCTGGAGTATTTTGGGGGCAGGCAAGCAGGTTCATCACTATCTCAGAGTCCATCAAAAAGTGAAAAAACTCTGTTAAAAAACTCATTTTCTATACCTTAATCATAAAAGTATAGTTAACAAATTTCAACAATATTGTGTAAAAAGCACATAAATCTGAGGAACTCATATGTTCAACATCTGCTGCCATGACTGGAAAGAGGAGAGCTGGCACCTCACCACTCCTTAGAGCAGGCTCCTACCACAACAGTTGGTATCCCTGAGCAGAGGCCAGGGAACGCTTTGCCATACAGAGCTCAGAGAAAACCCCACAGCTGTCTGCAATACTTGTCTGCTCAAGATCTGAATCAATATTTTGACCAGACGGACTACAGAACATCACAATTCCTTTCTTAAAAACAAACAAAAAAAGGACACTCAAACAAGATGAATGCTTTTGGCCGAACGACCAAAAGCATTCTCCAATTATTAAGGAAGAGGGTTTTTTCTCAATACATCCCAAATGAAAAATCAGTGGCATCACTACTAGTTGCCAGTCACACATCATCCCACGCTGCTCACACCACTTCCTGGACAAGATTGTCTCCAGGAGAAATTCAACTGCAGAACTGGATGCAGTCCTTAGGAAACAATGATCTTTGGTATGCATGACTGTTTGCACGCAATTCTTTTTCTGGTCAAGCTTTTGCCTTCAGCAATTTTGACTTTTCATACTACATTAGTACTGTTAGGGAGGAATCCAAATCAAAATTATTTTCTTTTAAGGAAAACTCCTTTGGCTAAGGAAACAAAAAAATGTATGTATATAGTTCTGGTAGGTATGAGCTACATGCAAACAGTTTCAGCCACCTTATGTCATAGACCCCGTTAAGAATATTAAAAAAAATCTAACCAAATAAACACACCAAATACACAACTCTGCACAATTTTACGCAAAGAATTTTTTATAAAATCTCTATAAAAATATAGAGCATATGGGTTTTCAAGCTACATTTAAGAGTTTAATGATCTGCAAATCCCTTTGAGCTATTCTATATAATTTGTGTTTTTTAAAAAAGTCACCTTACGAAAAGGCAAAAAGCAAGTTTTACAAGCATTTCAATTTTATTCTCCAAACACGACTTCAGAGACACCAGATAAATACTTCCAATACTCCATGTCCAACACTCATTTCATGGCAGAATACACCAGGAAATACTTTGAATAACTAATGTGAGCACAAACTCCATAGTGAATTCATTCTGCTGAAAACAAACATGCTTCGTGACAAGAAATTGGTGTTGGAGCAGTACATATGGCCAAAGATGTTTCTTCTGTTTTCTCTACCCATATTTTTCATGACTGCCAAAAAATTTTACAAGCAAAGACAGCTAATGCAGCTATTTGAGTGAAAATCTCTTCTGCAACCAGTGCTTTAGGCCACAACAGTTGATGCCTTAAGTTTTAGCTTTCATATTTCCAGATTCTGTACTGCATTAGTATATAACTCTGAACTTCATATAAAGCGTTAGAAAGTTCTCTTCAGTTTAGTTAGACAAAACAATCCTTTTCCAGCATGAGAACCAAGGACACTGTTGCAGCTTCAGGCCCAAAAAGTATAAACAGCAAATTGAGGAGAGCAACCTGGGAGCATGTGACTTCATAACCTGAAGTTGTAATTGGACAATTAACCCCAATATGTAAATGGATTAAAACATAAAAGTGTGAAAATTCGTGACCCATTGTCCATCTTGGGTGTAGCCTCAGCTGGACTCTTGTACTGCCCAAGGTGTAACTCTGGAAGGCCATTTTAGTAAATCCCTACTTTATTCCTTTAACACTGTCTAGCCTCTGTTCCAGGTAGCCTCTCAAGGCACCGCAGTCACAGTAACTACCCCAGTAGGAAAGGGATTAATTTTTTTTTAATGGTGCAAATTCAGACACAGTTTTATGTTAAGGTGGTTTCTTTTGGACTTGATGAAAAAAAATATTTCTGCAAAATGTCAATTTGCATTAACTTAGAGATTCACATATCTTCTTAAGAATATTTCCTGTAAAGTCTACATATAAAAGAAGGGTTTATATAGCTGAATCTAGTCTCAATTTAAAAAAAACTGGGTTATTAAAATTTTGGAGAAAAAAAGAAATCCTTTCAAATGGTGTCTATGAAGGCTAGGCAGAAAGATAACAAACACAAATTGGCAAGAAGAAAAAATATGTTCAACAGCAGAAAGTTACTGCATTTCAAAGACGAAAAGCATAGAGTTAAGAAATGAAAACTGAATATGAAAATACAAATTTTCTGTTTCAATCCTCTGGCAACACATACAGATGACAGCTTTGCTTTCAGAAGCAAAGAACTTTGATAACCATTTATAATAAACACATTATTTAAAGTATTACTAGAAGGCAAGTAGAAAAGTCATTGCGTGATAAGACCTATCATCTACCAAAAAAGTTATTTTTCCCCAAAACTATGCTCAGATTCTCTACTGAGCATAGAGAATAGCATTTCATGAGGCATATTGGTTAGCTCTGGATTATGCATCTCAGATTAAGGTTTAAAAATCAGTATACTAACGAGTGATTAAGAGTCCATTAGGTTCTCTGGCAGAGAAACTAACACAAAGATCTTGTATAGGTCTTGGCAGACAGCTGAGATCCCTGAATTGGCAATGAATGCTGCTGATTAAATGCCCTCACTGGAGTTTGAAAAGCCAGCCACGGAGAGGCATCTACCCTGGTTAAGATGAGGAAGGAGAAAACCAGTGAAGGAGGACTGGTGAAGTGTAAACAGCAGAACCCAACTTAGATACAGCATTTGATAAACCCTCATGCACAGGCATCCGTCACAACTTGTGAGACTGAGGCATGCTCAAGGTAAATTTAAAAAAAATATACAAAAGGTGATGGGCACAGCTCTGAACATACAAAAAAGAAGAAACTGTACGAGTTTCAGCTAAAAAAATCCCAAAAGGCACAGGTTTTGCTGTATGCATTTTTCTTTAAACACAGCTTTTTAACAAGCACTTTAAGTTGAAAAACTATATTGTGACATTTGGCATTTATATTTCAAAGCTGTTTTTCTAGAGTTGTAGATCTGCTGCAGTGTGTTGAACACACAACTTTTTTCCCCAGAAACATCAAGTGACCTGAAGCCCACTCCTAGCTCAATTCTAAGTCCACGGGATTTTCAAAAGCAAACATGAAAAGTCAAGTCAACAGGGGAAACTAAAACGAAAGTCAAAAACAGCTTCCAACAAATAAAGCCCAGATAAATACAGTAGCTAATACACACACCCATGGACTTATGACTCAAAACAAATGCAGATGGCCAGAAGGAGACCAGACTTCTCTTGGCAAATTCATTATGAGAATGTGTGGGCAGCTTGGCAGCCATGCCGGGAGCTGGTACAGTAATTACACACAAGCATGATTCAGACCAGCACCTTAGAAATGACACATCACAGCTAAGGTAAACAATTATCTGAAAGTAAGCAAGCAAACCAATTTGAAAAAACTATTTCTGTATGTTTTATTATACACATACAGAGTAAAATCTTTTTGCATTGCATAATCTCCCCTCACCCTAATTTTGAGAAGACTGTTACACAAACAGCAGAGCACACAGTAACAAATAAACAATAAAAAGACAATAAAAAAACAAGATAATAATGTATAAAAATATATTGTATGCTGCGCTTTAATGTAGGATGATGGTTTGGGTCTAGTTAAGATTCTAAATTTAGTTATTCATATGCAATACAGGCACCTATCCATCCATGGTAATTAGAGGATAAAGTTAAAGCTCACTCTAGAATAAGTACCTTGCAGTCACTAATCCAAAATGCTCCAATTACTATATTGACTACAGACCGAATTCAGATTTGCACATATAAGCACTTATTGAGAACTGGGAAGCTTGAAGGTATTGTAACAACCAGCATTGCTCATTATGGCAATGGCATCATCTATAAATCCACTGCACAGCAGGCTCTCACAACAGCCAGGCACAACACTCCTCTGGGCACTAATTGCCCAAATGTGGCTGCTACATCAAGCCCCTACCACCCTTTTGACTCCTCAATCTACATATCCCATTGAAAAATCATACTAGTCTGACAGGGTACTCTGACAGGGATATTTAACCCCAAAGCAACCAGAAAAATTGCTAGAGCTGCATTTGTATGCTTTCAAATCAGAGCTGGCCATCTCAAAATCTGGCTGTCTCCCTATTGCCACTCCCACCTGGGAGCTACAACAAACATAGGCATGAGCAAACTGGGAGCTGGATCAATGGATGTGGTTTTTGTTCATTAACAGCAGCACCCAGATTCTGTTTGTAAGAGCAGCTAAATTAATAACAGGCTTGCTAACAAGTATCAGCTGTGGTCTGTGTGTCCCCTGACTCAGTTCCCTAGCAGAGGTATTCCACCAGTGGAGAGTGACCTGCCTCGGCTCTCTTAGTCGTTCCTAGCAGACAAGACCAAGCAGCAGCCTAAAACACAGTTTAAACTACAGAGTCAGAGAAACTGAACAAATATTCAAATGTAGGGATTTGGGATTTTTTTTGTCCCTGGATATTTCTGAGCCATTTTTATTCCTTTAAAAATCCTTTGGGATGTACTGACCCTTTACTTGGGAGAGCTTCAGCTGTGGGAACCAGAGACAAGAGCAGTTTACCACATCACTTACAAACTTGTTGAGCATGTTCTTATGACAGATTTTAATTTTCATCACAGTTCACCTATTACCTACAGATTAAAAACACTGGCTGTAGGTCACTTCAGAGCTCTAGCCCTCTGGATGAACCATGGTAATAAAAATCATTTTTTTAATTACCACCTTTGTCAATATTGTTTGTCTTCTAAAGATATATCAACATGCAAATAATATTTAATACCTAATTTTTAGGTATTAAATGTATATAATAATAGCATATTAAATTATCATTTGAATTATGGTTCTTTTTTAAAAATAAAGGTGTAAAAATAAAAAAAAGAGGTTTCACTAGACCATATCTGAAATTCTACTTAAAATAATCATTTACTTGTATAGTAGATGCTATGAGTCAGTACCCGCTATCTACCCAGTATCTCTAATAAGTGACTATAATCAAAGGATTATACTATGCTGTTAGTGAAATAACTGATGTGGTATCCCTATTTATGAAGGGAATTCAGATGAAAATAGTATCAGCTGACATAAAATATATTGTTAACCAGAATTATTCCAAACAAAAGGCCAAATAATAGCTCTCTAACTGTAACGATTTTACAAATAAAGCATAGTCTCCAGGCATGCAGTCTCCAATATATAATATTTACATTTCCAAAATCAGGTGTTATTTGAGAGTCAGGCATGATTTCCATGTAAGTAGGAGAGGAATTTCAGTAACTGCCAAAAATTCCATCTGTCTGAAATAAGTACTTAACCAAAGACAGGTTAGTAAGCCCTGAAATCCTGAGGGGATTTGATAAACCTGATATGCTTAACAGATTTTACTGTTGCCTTTCAGAGACTAAACAGATTACCAACTACTGTATTCTGGGCTTCTGATAGGACTAAGCAACTAATTTCATTTCACTGGCATGATAAACAATTAACAAAAATAAATATTTTAAATACTGTAACACAGAGTTGTGTAGGGCAGAGAACAATCTCAATGCCACGGTCTTTGCTTCTGCTACTCCAATGGTACACATTCTCTATACTGTCCCAAGGAGTGACAGGGGCACTGGCCAACCTGGTGAACTACAAAGGTGTGACCTGAGAACCAATGGCACTGTCGTGTTGAGTGACACCAGGCACAGAAATTATCAGGTTACTCATGGGTAGTGTGCTGTTTTACTGTGCCTCAAGTGACGTGTCCACTCAAAATTAGCCCTCTGGGCGCCCTCCACAGACTGAGGGAAGTCAGAGTGGGACCCTAGATGGTGCCCTTTTTGCTTTTTTAGGATTATCATGAACTATTTCAGACAAAACAAATGAGATGAATACTTTCCACTGTAATAGGTAATCCTATTGTTACAGTATTTCTATTACCACAGCCTGGTAATATGATCAGTAAGCCTTTCTGTCATACACACTTATTGCATATAGTGCATACATATCAAGCATTTCCCGTTCTACAGACACAAACTTACTTTCCTTTAATCTTCTCAGTCTAAGAGGTGATAGTACATGCATACATGAAAAAAGCCTACCCAAATCATTTGTTTCAGGACTTGTTTACACCCAATCTTGGCAACTTTTCTCAGAACTGGGCAATACTGTAAAAAAAGGTGTAAAGCAACATGCAAAACTTACACTCTGAATGTACCTGATCTACATGCACAGCCTTAACTGCTATCTAGCAGGTAGGTAGTAATTCAATTTTTGCTGTAACCATAAGCATCTTGCAATATTCTCTTGTAAATGAAAGTATTTTCCTTCTTGCTGAGAAGTCACTGAAAATTCATGTTCTCATGAACAAAGTGACAAGGAAAAATTTGCCAACCTAACACTTTGAGTAAGCTATTATTTTTTCCATTTTGAATTCTTAAACACCAAGAGTAGTCATCCATAGCCACAGTCATTACTAGAACCATAGGCTAAGACTATTACAGCATCTGAAATAGCAGCTATAGGATAGAAGAGTGAACGTTGTTATACATCATACACCTTTCCGAACATCTTACCTGAACTTTGCTACTTTTGTTCAGTTCTAACCCTTTAGATTGAGGCAGGAGGAAAATAAAATGAAGGGCCAGACAGACTGGGAAGGCAAACTCTTTAAAACTCAACAGGGGAAAAAAAAGATACAACCAGTCTAAAACTTTAGTGTGAGCTCTGATTTTGTAACCTAAAACTGCTACTGAGGCAGTTATACAGAGACAGCAAAGTCATGCGAAGCCTTCCAGAATATGCACAAAATTAGTTGATTGAAGGAAGATATCTGCTAATGGCAGAACAATTCCATTTAAAATTGCTGTACCAGCTGCATCCATACACCTCTGCTCTTGCCCAGATACAACCTGCATATCAATAGTATCTGCTTGCGTAGAACAGATTAGACTGAAAAAAAATCACAGAAAAAGCTATGACAAAATTGGGCATATCACTTTTCTTTTTATTTGACTGCTTTCCAAAAGAGCTTGACTCATCAAAGCAAACAGTAGACTGAAGGAAAGTGAGCATTATGGAAATAAAATCTGTGTGGTAGTTAAGGAAAACAGCCAATATAAAACCATCTGAATTTGCTATCAGGCACACAAGAGCTCTACCTGAAAGAAAATTCATGAAGGTGAAAAAAATGACAAGAATCCTCTCCCAGGAGACCTGATTCATTTCAAGTTGCTACCATTTTCAAAGCAAACCAAGGATTAGTTGCCCTTTTATCTAACTGTGCCACACACAGAAATTTGAGTCTAAAACAACATGAAAAGTAAAACTAAACAGAAAAAAATCCACAGAAAAACCCCAGAAGAAAACAAAAAAATCACCAAACAACCAACCAAGAACCAAACCAAACCACTATGTTAAAAAGCAATTCTCTGCGTTGATGTTGAAAAATGTAACCTGACAAGTCTATTTGAAGCTGAAGAAAATATTGCTCCTCTATTCTAACTTTTCACATTTCCTGGAATCTAATTATGCAGACCCATTATAAGCTTTTTCTAGCTACATAACAGAACAACAGCTCCTTTTCCTAAAGGAAACCATGATGCCAGACCCATCACTTGAACAAAATAAGAATATCTTGTTTAAACCTAATTAATCTGGAGTGAGTTTAACCACTGTCCTTGGTGTAAACTTGCTCTGGATACACTGAGTGAGCAGACCTATAAACAGAGCATCTACATAAGACAGTATGGAACAACCAGGAACACCAAGGAGGAAGAAGTTTTGAGACAAATTGGCAAAATATAATATTTTCGGACTAACAGCTAAGGGATTTCACAAAAAACAAACCAACAAAAAAGCTTTTATGCAGTGAAAGCAGAGTAAACAGCTCTAAAGAAATACTTTGAACAGTATTTTTTAAGTCTTACATGGAGTCCTTAAGCTTAAGATACCTATTTGCAACACACTTTAGGTAACAAGGAGAGATGCACTCAGGTTAAGATGAAGGATAATCAGTTTTCACCAATTTTTATAGCCAGTGAACTACAAAGTAAATCTGTCCATTTCTTGAAACCTTTCAACAATTCAGAATAATTTTCACGTTGACCAGACCAGCAACACCAATATTAAGCCCCTTTCACGCAAAATTGAACAAAAAATACAGTAACAAAACTAACTTAGAAAGATACTTGTATTCTATTTATTAACCTCCACATTACAAATCAGCACACCAGACTTATTTCATTAGTTCCTAAAGTTCAAATAGCATATTCTCATTACAGAAAATGGAAATATGTAAAAAGCCCACAGATAATAAGGGCTATCTATGTTCGGTAAAAATGCCACTCAAACTTCAACAAAATCCTACCCAAAATCCACGTCCCAGTGGATCCACAGGTCTTGAGCATGCATCACTTTCAGCCCTGACCACCCAAGGGGAAGCTTCCTATGGGGCACATTAACTTTCTGTGCACTGTTACACAATGGAGGGGGGAGTGCTGGTTGCTTCACATGAAAAGTGCAGACACTTTTTGTTGCTTTAATTAAATGAATTTTAGTGCTCACTTGGTACCTGGTGGTTAAAAGACCAGCTGATGAAAACCACAGTACAGAAATATTAGTTCCTCTAGTGCAGGCAATGTAGCCATAGCCATCACTAAGGTTTTGTTTTGTTAGTTTTACTATTTATACACATACTTGAGAGTGTATCTTGTTTCCAGGTTCAGAGTAAGTAGATACTCTTCAAATGCATTTGTTGCACATTATTACAGGAATGCCCATGAGAATGTCAAGGATCTGCACTGTTTTCAAGGGCAAAAAATAGGAAGATAAGAAATAGCAACAAGAAAACCCAGCACAGACAGACTTTGACAGTAAGACAAAATTTTCAATTTCTAGGTGTCATGCTTTTTCTCTAAAAGATGAAAGGATCACAATAAAATGGCTGAAAAGCTCATATAGCAAGACACATACTTATTTTCTGAACTCAAATGGCAAAACAAATTGAACCAACAGCGTTTCAAAGAGCACAAAAATCTGCTCTTTAGCTTTAGTCAACCAAACTGCCTTTGGGGGATTTTAGACAGCTTATGGTAGGAACTTTAAATGGAAAAGTAGACCAAATTCATCGTGGCTGTTGTACCTTGGCTACTTATACTGCAGTGACACTGCCAGGTGCTATTCAGAGACCCTTTCTTGCGAAGGCATAAGAGCCTTCAGAAATCCACAATCACTCCTGATGACTGTGTACTGAGAGCTTAATGGCAAGCTTCACAACAAAACAAAATCTTTTATTTCACCACAGGTCTTGACTGTTTTGGCAGAGGTAACGCTACTTGCTGTGTGAAGTGGGAGTGGCAGTCTTCCAAACCAGGATGACTGGTTTCAAGAGGAACTAGTTAGACTCTCCTTCCCCAAAAGTGTTGGTCTCAAAAGTAGTTTCTGCTGTTGTACAGAAGCATCATTTTTAGGTCTCTCAGCATAGCAAAGCAATCCTTGAAAGAAACGGATTTCTTTCACCAGTACTGGCACGCAAAATAAGACCATATGTCTAAGCTATAATATGCAGGATTTTCCAAAGACAGCTTATTTTTCTAGTAGGAAATGTAATTTACATAGACTGAATTTTAGGATTCGTTTACAAGATCCATGAGAAAAACTGGCTTCCTTATAGTACAAAAAAACCACTGCTCAGAGGGAGCAAAGTCACTAGCCTTACTGGGGACACCAACCCAATTTAGTTATGTCTATATGCCTCCCACAGTGGCCAAGTAGCTGACTTTTTTAGAAGAAAAGAACAGGAAAAGCACAACAAGGAGTTGCTTGGAGCTGCTGAAAGAGCATGACAGTAAGCAGAGAAAGCAAGCCAAACTGATGAGGCTGAAAGCAATGGGAACAGAAAAGTTAAGCAGAAGGCCCAAGCAGATGGGGAAAGAAGCAAGTGAAACAGTAACAGGATTTATTTTCAATTAATAACTGAAAGAGAGCTCAAAGGTAGGAGCCACAAACAAAATAGAGCAAGCCCAGTCTAGGTAAGGAACACTAAGATCAGAGAACACACACGAATGCAAATGTGAAGGCTGAAGAAATGAAGCTTGGACAAATACAAGAAGGAAAAAACAGGTGCTGCAAGTAATTGTGCCAGAAGAGCTCTGGACTGCTGCAATCTGCTTCACACACACTGCGCACACAAAGAGCCTTACTTTGCTGTCTGTTCCTAATTATGCCTGGACGAAAGCTCAAATCACACTCCAAAAGGCAACATTTCTTTTCCCAGGCAGGAGTGGGCAGCATTATCCCACTGGAAGCTCACAAGGACAAATCCAGAACCCAGCTCGCTTTCAGCGGGAATTACAAATCACACAATTTAGAGGGGAATATGACAGACCCTCAAACGAAGCAGGTATCCATCACTGATGGGGAAAGCATCTCCCTGTCTGCCAAGTTTTTAAAGCTGGAATCTTTAAATTACTGTGTTGAACCAGAACTATTTACTAGTCTTGTGTAAAATAAATGGTTTTGTTTAAGGGCTCAAACTAGACTATTATTAGTAGTACTACAGAAAACATTAAAAATCCCTCTACTACTCTTAATTTCTCCCACATGTTAGAGAACGAACTGAGATGCATTTGGATATTTCTAACATTTAATATTCTAAAGTAGGGACACAGGTTGTGAAAGGTACATAAGCAACTCCAATAAACAAAGATAATTAGAAAATTCTGAATTTATGTGTACAGACTCCAAATTCATCCTGTTACACATACAGACATATTCTTGACAAACTAGGTAACTTCCTCCATAGACTACACAGTTTTCCAAAGAAACATCTTCTGGCACAAACAACAGAAGAAAAACACAGTTTTAAACTAAAAGTAATTAAGTCTCCCAAAGGTTTTAGTTTGGGTTGTTACCTAAGATACTATGGTATCTAATGTTTGTAATTTCTCAAACATCAGTGAGAGCCAAGTTTGTTACCTAAAAGTAGGTCAGGAGAACCTCTTGGCTGGGCTCTGTAGCTCTACAGATCAGTAGATCTTGTACTAACAACTGTGTGAAGTTTGAATGCCTTCTCATTCTTTGCTATCAGTTACACTGTTAAAGAAATCTGCCTGTTCAAAACCAAAATCCAGTCGAATTACCTCCTTCTAAGAGGATTTTTACATTACAGGAAATTCAGAAACCTTCAGAAATAAAACATTTTTTCTTCTTTATTTGTTTCAGATGAAACCTTGAGTGAAAATACACAGTGCTGGCAGAAGCCTGCAATAAAAGTCTAGAGATTTCAGCATACCTTCTAACCCATTAACACAAAACTTACCTAGATCATTACATATGTTTGAACTCACTTCAGACAAATGCACAGCAGTATTACAAAAATCACCATTGCTTAATCTGTTTAAGAAACAACACTCATTTCTTTCTGCTCTTTGCTTTCCATATGCTTCCTAAGCATTTGTACTGATTTTAGATCAGTACAACTAATAGTCTGACTTTAGGGGTGGATCATTTAATAATGGAATGGTAACACCCATAAATAATACTGCAGGCAGCTTGAATAAAATCCAAGTAAAAGAAAACACATCATTATGTAAGTCTTCTTCCTCCATCATTACTCCACAAATCCAACCACATGTTGGGTTCTGAAACAGTTGACCAGAAATTGAGAATATCTGCTCAGGTTAGCACTATTTGATAGATAATTATCATTGGAGAGGAAGAAAGCCTAGAATGCTTCCTAATGTTTATTTTTTTTGTATTTTTCTTTTCTTCTAACTAATAATATATCCTGAGCTGTCTTCAAAATTAAATGGAAAAAAGGCATGCCAACATTAAACAGTTTTAAGAGGCCACAATTCAGATGCCCTACATAGGCCTGTTCTTAGAGGCAGATATATGCCAACTGAAAAAATCCCAAACTTGTTTCCTCCCTTGACGAGAGTACTCAAAAAAAATGTTTATTTATAACTTTGTGGTTGTAATTAACTCACATATCACTAATTATTTTCCTGGCAGCTAAAGTCCCCATTAAAGCAATTGAAACTTTAGGTCTAAAATATTTGATTTAGAAAAAAATTTTGCCCTTAAGTAGATAGCATGTCCATGAGAGATATAAAACCATGGATGATGACAGTTTACACTAGTCCCTATTGGGTTGAAAAATTAAAAACAGAACAAAAGATAAGAAATAATGTGATTTCTTAGGTTAATTTCCTTTAGTAGCACCTAACCTGCACATATTTGGGCACTTTGGATGTATCAAAGTGAAGAGAAATGCTGTTTTTAACCAGGTAATTTATAGTCCCATATAACTCATAGAACCATTGCCTACTTAACCACCTGAAACATCCTTACCCATTTAAATTAGCTTTCACTGCTCCCTAAAAGTCAGATGTCACTACTATCAATTTGTACAAACTCTTTTTTAAAAAAATACAGGAAAACAGTTAATAACTGGAGGTAATCTCAAGAAAACAAATATTTATAAGGTAGTTATCCATGATGTCCAAAGCATTATTATATGCACAGAGCTCATGACAGCCACACATAAAAGATAATCAAGCAACTTGGAAAGGCCTTAAGAAGGTGCACTGGTCCAGCCTACTCAGAGCAGGTCCAGCTGGGCCAGGATGCTCAGGGTCATCCCCAGGTGAGTACTGACTCTCTCCAAGGATGGAGATGCCAATTCTCTCTAAGCAGCCCCCCACTGCACTCGACTGTCCTCAAATTCTCCTTCTATTTTTCCCCAGAGCTATTTCAAATTTCCCACACTCAAATTTGTCTTCCTGGCCTCTGACCCCTTGACTGTATCACCAGGTCACTCAGGTCTTTTCCTACAGGTCTTCTTTCCACTTGTTTCCCATCCCCTTCTCTTGCACAGGGTTATTCCATCTTAACTGCTGGGCAGCTCATCTTCCTTTATCAAAATTCATGACATTCCTGTCAGCCCGTTTTTCCGTGGTTTCTAGGTCACTCCAAAAAACAGCCAGCATTATAGCATGAGCATTCCTCGGGCTTGCAGATACTTCAGTCTCTCTCATTACACAGCTTATTCACACAGATGCTAAACTGTTCAGCCCATTATGCTTTAACCACAGTATTCCATTATCTGAAATAACAGTTTTGTTCTACTTCCCCGTGGAACAGAAATCATAAGCAGAGTGCAAAAGCAGTGGTTTGAACTGAGCAGCTCTCGACATTGCTCCAAAGCCTCCTCTCATACAAATTCAGAAGGAGCCATGTGTAATTTCTGTGATACCCACATGAATCTTAACTTTCTCTTTGAAGGCTTTTCACATATTGTTGAGATATGTTTTCTTCCTTATCTTCCCTGGGCATTGTTGGCCTTCCTTCAACTTCTACTCCCCTGTGGTCCTCAACAGGACTTTCTGGATCACAGGGTTTGTTTGGGTTTGGATTCTGTTTTTAATTCGGATTTTTAGAAATTGAAAGGACAAGTTTGCGATACTTCTTCAAAAATAAAAACAAACAGTTGCAGAAATACTTCTTTAAAGATAATTTTAAGTACTTATTTTCACATTCTCATTTTAGAAAAGGAGTAAGAGGCTCTAAAAAACCTGTTCTAACTCCATCCTTTTCTGTATAGAAAATAGCAGTTAATTTGCTTCTCTGTTCAGTGGGTGAATCCTCTGCAGCAAAAGAAAGCGTAATAATTATCTGATAGCTACTAACAGCTTTAGCTTTTGTTTATTTGAATCAAACTTTTCAATTTTGTGGCAAATTTTTGTAGCATCCTCTCCTGGTCTTCCATGAGAAACTTTTTGTTGGGATTAGAAAAAATGGGAAGATTAACCTCATTTTCTCTAGTTAACAACATCATGATATCCATAGTTTAATGTAAATTAATGTAAATTACTAATGGCTAAAAGATAGATGTCTCATGTTCTTTGTAATGTCCTAATTATAATTAATACTGCTTCGAAGTTAGATCATAGAAATATTTACAGCCCCAACATGATTTTTTTTGTTTCAGCGTTGTTCTTAGATAATTAGAAACAGACAATTTTTTTCTTAGTGTTTATACTGTGTTTACTCACGTTATTTGACAAATTAGAAAAAAAATCTAAAGTCTGACTTTGTAAAAAAATTACACTGCTGGAGAGATTTTTTAATGCCAATTATGAGCCTTGAAGAGTTGTAAGTAAAAAAAGAAACAAACAAAAAGGCAACTGGACACTGCAGAAACATAAAAGTACACTGATTCTGAGAGGATTATCAAACCTACCAATATTGTATGGTTAAACAGTTCCAATTATCACAGTTCAACAATAATTCCCTACAGCATCTGTTAATGGACTAATACATTCTAAGGTAAAATTCCAGAAGGGATCATTTTCATCTGCATACAGAAAAGTAATTCAGAATACTATTTTTTTTAAACACTACATATGGTAAGGGAGCAGGGAGAGGGAGAGAGAGATCCCACTCTCAGGGATGTTGCTTTAGTTCAGACTCTGCAGATATTAAGCCCTGCCAGAGCTCTGTGTCTGCTCTTGTCCAATGCAGGACCAGCCCACACAAAGCCAACACAGACAGTTGCACCAGGCTGGATCACACAGAGGAAATCACGAACTCCAGACAAGCAGTTACATGAGCAACAGCCCCACTGGATGTTCCAACAGAAGAATGCTTTTGGAAGATCAGTTTCTGTTGTCCAAGACAGCAGCAAAGCTATGTTGACAAAACACTTCCTCCTGCAAGACACAGATCCCATCGAGAGAGCTCCACGGACACAGCTGCATCAGCAGAGCCTTTGTTCAGCCCTCCACAAAATCACCGCCCATCCCTCCCCAAGAGAATCTTTAAGAGCTCTTCACATCATTGCCATAATAAAATTAAAAAAAAAAAAAAAGCAAGTCTGGTTAAATAATTCTTGTCTGTATCTTGTTTCTGTCAACAGCCTGTGAAAACCACCCTTTAAACACACACAAAAACTGCTTCAATCTGGTCACACATTTGCAACCAAATGAAATGGAAACTAATATATAACCCTGCTTAATGCAGTACCATGTATGAAATTAACAATGTTGTTACTCTCTTCGCTAAGGGAGAGCTGACAACAATGTCACACATTTTTTGAAACAGGGAAGAGGAAATAGAACATCAGTCAGGACACTTTCCAAGTAGAACACATTTAAACAACCTGAAGTGTTCCGGCCTGTTGAATGAGGTGATTCTTGCATGCGCTTGATCAGCTTTCTCTTCTAGAAATACAAGAAAACACCTTATTACTCTGACAATAAAAAAAAAAAAACACACACATTCTGGAAACCTTTCAGGCTGGGACACTTAGAAATGCTGAAGTACAAAATTTGTATTCTGTCTTGGTTTTCAAAACCCCTATCCAGACCTATATCCTACAAATAAATGTTTTACATTTTGTCAAGGATTAGTGTCTAACCATCAGAAATATCTACAAAACTATGTACAAATAATTTTTCAGGTGATTGTTCTAATATAGGACTTTTTAACTCTCTAAATTTTTTCCTAGGTATGCACACATCAGTGAACCAAAATAAAAATCAGGAGATACATCACCAATACTGAAGATTATAAACACTGCTGTGTGTTCTTTCCCACACTTCCAATACTATGAGAATTCATGGGAAAGCTGACCTGCAGATGGTCTTAGAAGCTATCAGAACATGGTTTACCAAAAAAGCTAGTTCTTTATTCTGCTCTTCAACTCCATATTTTGGTAAAACAAGCTCTAATATCCCTTTATTCATTTGTTTTATGAGGCTTGTGCCTTGAATATCCAGAAAAATGTATTAATGGAGGGCCTACAAATTTTTTTGGAAAACAGCGGAGTTTGGGAATTCAAATGTTGTATGTTCCTGCCAGCATGAGGAGCTGCAGACAGATTAGGATCCTGGTAGCAGGGCTTCCAGCCTTGCTCACCCATTGAGCCCTAGATCAGATGCGACTGTTTGTATCTGAATTGTCACTAGGCAATAGCAAGACAGACTTCATAACATGATACTACCAGCTTAACAGCATATATTTAATTCTTTTTAATAGTTCCTATGAAATAATACTTTATCAAGACATTAGACAGGAATAAAAAAATAGCCATTAGGCAGTGGTAAGAGATGCAGAAATTTGAGCACTTGGTTTGATCACTGTATGTCATGACACGCGTATGTTACTAGTAGCTATGGAAATTGGACCCCACCTCATTTTTAGAACGCCAGGTAAAGTAAGCACAGCAGAAATATTTTCATCACTCTGACTCAGAGACCCTATCTTCTATTCACACAGAGCAAGCACTGCTCCCAAGTGAGAAGGTTTTAGCTACGCAGAAGTGGAAAAAAAGCAAAAGCATGTTTATACAGGCAGGTTTACATGTCAATTTTTTCAGTCCATTATTACACACTGTGAAATCACATACTTCTCTCAGCTACAGCAAACTATCTGCAGATAGCAAGCCAGTAGCATTTTAAGTTGCCTTTACTAGTTTTAACAACTCACTCAGCTGGGGCAGAGGACAGCTTGGAAGAGAAATGACAGGACATTCCCAGGAAAGTACTGCCCACATTTTGGTGCATGTCAAATCTCACTGATCTTAATACAGGTGAAATTCTCTCACTTCCTTGTTATGAGAAGGAAGGTTGCTCAAGCGAAAACAAACCACAGTATATAAGCACTAACTTTGAGCAACATCAGCAAGATCATAAATTGTGTCTGGTAAAAGTGAAATTTCTATAAAGGTTATTGTCTTCTCTTGCATGGATTTAAATCACAGAATACATCTGTGTACACTGAAAACATACAATGAAACATTTTTACTGCACTAAAACACATTGGGGCCTATAGAATTGCCTCAACACTGACAACTAAATGCTTTGAATCCCTTATTTCTTAATGATACATATTAGGACATGCACATTAGGTATGGTGCTTGAACTGGAAACAGTATTTTGAATCAAATTTCTAGGTTCTCACCTCTCACTGAATTTTGCTCATGTTGTGGAACAGTCTTGCAGCACCTGAAGTGAATTTTTTTTTTGATAAAAAGCAATTAGAATATAGGTTCCAGGAGTTCATCTAATATGCCTGAGCTGTAAGCAGACATTCAGTTCATGGGATCAGACTACAGTAAGATCAAAAGTAAAAAAAAAAAACCTAAACAAAAAAACAACCAAAGACAAAACCACCACAAATATTCTGCTCCCTACCAAAGAAAACAAAACAAACAAAAAAATAAAACAATTTTTTAATAGCTCCAAGCTTCAAAATCTCATTAAAAAGTCCTTAACACTGTATACTGTGGGTGTCTGACCTACAGATCTATGCCATTTGCTATTGAAAATACAGGCCAAAAATCACAGCATTTACTACTTGCATACTGTTTGCAAATCTATACATCTGAGCACATAACTTTAATTAAGACATAAGAGATTGGTATGGAAACTATTCTAATATGACCACAGGCTACAGCAAGTGTTATGTTTTTCTTTCCAACAGAATAAAGAAAAATGCCACATTCTTTTTTATTACGTACTTGTTAGATTTCCACTGACACGTTAACATAAGCAAGAATAATATGATTAAATTATTCTGAGTTGTGCAGTCATAAGAATTGCACATGACTCAGAACAACTGCAAATTGAAAAAAACAGCCTGTAACTCCAAGAGGAGCTACAGCAACAGATTTTTGCTTTCTCCCTGAAGAGGTTACTGATCAGTGGAAATTCTGACTCATGAAGGCTTTTTTTTATACTATTTCTACTCTATTACCATTGATTAGGTGAAGTGCAGCCCCAATACGTCTCCTTTATTGCCAGCCAAACTTCGCAGTTTACTCATATCTCTTGTAACTCCATAGTTAGCAAACATCTAGCAGACAAGTTTCTTGTCTAGTCACCAAGATTGTTGAGCCCATAGAGCTCCATCTTGTTTGAGGGTCCACACACCACAAGGAAGGTGGTCAGTTAGCCAGTAAATGCCCTGGAGGTTGCTTTACACCTTTGAAGTAGACAGCACATTCAGCAACCTTTCAGTGCAATGGGACAAGCTTTCTAAGGAACTCAAAGGTAAAAGTACACAGGCATCCATCTTTCCTCTAGACTATAGGTCCACCAGGCTGCTTTTGATCTGGCTTCATTACATTCACACACATTGTAGTATTTTGAAGCTGTCCTTGCTTTGAGCAAAAAGCTGGATTAGATAAGCTCCAGGGGTCCCTTTCAATCTAAATTATTCTGTGACTCTGAGTCTCAGTTTCTAGGCTATTTCTATTAGCACATCCAGAAAACACCGAGAATCCCAGCAAAATCTAAAAGCTGTAGAACAGCTTTAAGAAAGGTACTTGGCATGGGAACAGCTGCGAGCTGAGAACAGACAGGAAAAACAGAACAAAAGATTCCAATTATCAGAGGCATAATTCTAGCAAGACCGATTATCCCCTTTTTCAAGTGACTGAAATCAGTTAGATTTCACAGCAAGACAGACCACGCTTTGAACTCTTAACTACAGCAACCTATCTGTAGGTTGCTAGCTAGGAGAGTTTCAAGTTGCCATTGCTAGCTCTTGTATTACCTTATTTAGTAACAGAGGTAGTAGTTACTTTAATAATTTACTCAACTGGAGCAGAAGACAGCTTGACACAGTTAGTGTGGAGGCTTTTAAAACCTTTCCTTTATGTCTCCTCTGCAGCACACTTGGACTGTGGCTTGCAGTTTAATTTCCAAGCACCAAAACCTAAATGAGCTGAGCAGAGTAAAAAAAAAACTAGGGTATGGAAAATAAAAGAAATAAAATCATTACAGCTTAGTTGGTCTGTAGACCCAGCCAGAAGGTTCTGAATTTGTGAAATTAAGTTCTTTAGTGATCATGGGATTGTTCACTCAGTTATTAGAAGAATTCCTTGAAATTACTTTGAACAATTTTGTTTCAGAAACAGAACCAGAGGGCCTCCTCACAAGCCAGAAAGAACAGGATGGGATGAGAACTAGAGGATTCTGATAGACCTTCCCCTCGCAACAGCTACTTACACAAACAGAATTAACATTTACCTGAGTAAGTACTTCCTCTGCTTCTCAAGGAGCTGCCCTAATTACTCTGTATTTCCTTTACAGAAGTGCTGATCTCACAATCACACAGACAAAAAAAAAAAAAAAATTAATAAATCACACTTTCAAAATTCCACAAATGGCAGCAGGGGAATCAAAAACACAGTAACTTTTCTTAGAGCATTCCAAAATTTGTACAATATTGCTAGGAGACTCCTATTCAACAAAACTTAGAAGTTTGACATGGAGGTCATGCACATAGGCTATGTGTATGCAAACATTTCTTCCTGCTGCTGTTTTTACAAGAACATAAATGCTTAACCAAGTAACTAAAATCTCCAACTGCAGCAGGTAGCAATATTAGTAATCACATCTCAGGCTGACAAACTGTTCTTGTTCCTTGAGTACACACAAGGTAAGTCTCTAGATCACAGTTCCCTGTTCTTACATTTAACCTCCTTCATTTCTGCTAGAGGAACATGACAGGACACAAACAATCCAGAAGATTACTGGAAAATGTCAGAGATGATACAGGAGATTCTGGGTGAGGTAGTCAGGGATGATGCAAAACTAGATTGGCTTTTCACAGGTTAGGAAGACCTGACTGGGGATACAACAATCAATGTCAGCCATAATAGGTGTAATGACCACAGACTAGTACAGCTCAAGATCCCAAGTGAACAGAAGGAGGCAAGCAGGAAATTACAGACTGGACTTAAGCCAAGGATAAATCATTCCAAATCAACCTGATCACATTCTACAGTAAAATGACTGTGCTTATAAACAAGGGAAGGCAGAATATGTCATTTACGTCACGTTAAGCAAGGCTTTGACAACTGGACCTGAAAAGATCCATGCACCCAAGTTGGGATGTTACTGTGTAGATGGGTGGACAACCAGATGAGTAAAAGGCTGCTGCTGGATGATGGGGCTCAAAAGAACCAGTTAATGGGCTGTACTGCACCTTCCAGTAAGAGTGCTGCAGGAGTCAGCAGTGGGACCTGTCCTGTTTAACATCTTTATCAATGACCCGGAGAGGGCAGTGGAGCACAAAATCACCAGGTGTGCAGGTGACACTGAACAGGGGCAACTGTGGATATACACACACAAGAGCAGGGCTGGCATCCAAAGGGACTTAGCCTGGAGGAATGAGCTGACAGGAACATTATGAAATTCAACAAGGACAAATGCAAAATGCTGCAATCCAGAAAGTAAACAACACAGGCTGCAATGATTCAGGCTGGCAACAGACTGACTGGCTGGCTAGGAAGAAGATGGTCTGTCAAAAAGGACATGATGGACAGCAAACTGAGCAGGAGCAACCAGTGTGCACAGGCTGAGGCAGCCAATAGTATCCTGGGCTATATCAGCAGCAGTATGTTATGACATGGGCTGAGGGTATCATCCTGCTTACTTGGCACTCATTAGAATGCAGAGTCCAACTCTGAGTCCCAAATATAGGAAAGACATCAATAAACTGGAGCAAGTTCAGTAAAGGGCCACCAAGATTATTTGGGCTGAAGCACATCCCCAATTAGAGAACTAGGCTTTTTTAGCCTGGAAAAGAGAATGTTTTGGGAGGAACCTAAGAGCAACCTTCCAGCACCTATGCTGAGGCTATCTAGAAGACAAATCCAGGCTCTCTAGAGCAGTACGCAACAAAAGGACATGAGACAACAAGCGTAAGATAAAAGAGAGGCTCAGACTAAATATAATAAAAAAATAAATTTCTCTTGAGTACAAAAACATACATAGGTTGCCTAGAGAAGCTGTACAGTTTCCATCTTAGAGATTTTCATGACCTGACAGGATACAGCCCCAAGCAATCTCTCCTGTCTCCATATCTGACCCTGCCTTGAGTAGGAAGCTGGACTTCTGAGATCCCTTTTGACAGGAATTACACTGTGGTTTTATAATAAAATTTCAGTCATGTTCCCTGTGATATTACAGTCTTCTTTCACTACACAGCATTCAGACAACAATCTTCACAGAAAAAAAAATAAAAAATTTCAAGAAGCACTGCAGTTTTATTAACAGAAAATAACTAGTTCATGAATGACAAAGCATTGGAAAGCCTCATTGAGACAGGCCAATTGCAGTGCAATAAACATACACCAAAAAAAAACAATTTCCCAAAAATTAAACTAACATGCTTTGACAAAACTTACTATAAAGATAAAATGTCAGAGCACTGACTAAATTGAGTAATTTAAATCAAGGAAAACGTTCACAAAAATACACTCTTTGCAAGGTCCTTAGCATGCAAAACTATAAGAGGGGGAGTACGCTTGTTTAGAAGGTATTCTTTTAAAACCAAGATGTGCTGTTGTGATGACTTCAAATGCTGCAGTCCCATAAGCCACATCTAACAAAACCACTCAACTGTTAACATGCATTTTCCTTTGACTACTCGTTTCAAGGCAGAGTCTGACAACAGAAAACACAGTCCAGAGAGGCTGAGGCTCTCTTCATGCTATGACTCAAAAGAAGTTCCCAACAAAAACAGGTTCTGCTCCTGCAAACTTTTATTTTGTGTTGGAAACAGAAATCCATTTGCCTATAACAACATATAATGTGGAGTGAAGAAAGGACAGGACAGGTAGGAAAAAATTCCTGTTCATACCACCTTTAATCCAAGCCGCACTTCTCACAGTGCCAGCACAACACCCACAGCACCAAAATGACATTAATGAGGATATTATTATTATTAATTAGATTTGCTGAGGATAACAGATTCAGGGACTGAAGAGCAGACTCACCAAAACAGATCCAGCTTTGGATCCCTACAGCTGTATGTCTAATACTGCTCTATTGCTCTGTTTTCCACATGGCACCTTCGCCTATGTTAAGTAATGAACTGTAAGTAACAGGTCAGAACAAAGTAAATGGGGCTTTTATGCATATGCCACATTTCTCACAGTAGCTGAAAGATTGTTTCTTTGTATTTAAATAAATAGATGCACACAAGTATTTTACAAACAAAAAAAAATGCTTACCACATATACTTTAAGAGTTGCACCGCTGGCAAGTTGGAGCACAGCCAGACATGCATTACCTTTCTGTATTTTCAGGATTAGATTCACAGATATTAATTCATCATGTGGGCTTCCTGGTCACTGCAGAAACTCATACCAGAAAAAAGGAATTTTCTTTGAATTAAGAAATTATTACAAAATGGGAGAGGATTAGGATATCAATCTATATTTTGATGTGCAAATAGATTCATTTTGCTAACCATTAAACATTCATTGAGTTATCTTTCAAAGAAAATCTCATTTTCCTCGGTATTTACACTACAGAAGTGTGATTTCCAAGAATATAATAAGAATTCATACCTAAAGAAAATGTATGCAGCTCCTTCTATTTAGAAAACATATATGTGTATTTGTTTTACCACATTTTAGGAAATAATCAGAAGATTCTAAAAATATATCTTTGACAGTAACAGCTCCAGCATATGAAGTGGGCTTTTTTCAGCCTTAATACACAATTTCTGTGCAGGACCATTTCTCTAGGGAATCAGAATCAAAATTCTTAAGTTTGGGAAAACAGGGGGTATCAGATTTGTATCACCTTTGCCTATTCAATAGCTTAGCAAAATTGTCAGACAGCTAAATATATCCTTAGAAAGTCAGCCTTCATTCACATCATGACATGCATTTAAGTCCTGGAGACATGAATTCAAGCTTCTTAAAGAACTGAAGTTTCACTGAGTTAAAAATTACTGAATATGCCTAGCTGGAGGTTAAAATACCTTTTCTTGCAGAAAGTATTGACCTGAGTTTCCCCAGGCATTCAGGTGATAAATACTGAGCACTTTCTCACCTCTTCTCCCCATTCAGCTGGAATGGAGGAAACCATTCTCTGAAGGCTGCCCAGGACCAGGAGGCTTAGAGGAGGCAGCCAAGGGTCAGCTACCACTTCATCTAATTGGAACTAATCTGCATGTGGCACAGCATGGCCTGAAGCCAGGAGCAGGTTTAGCTACACAGATGGATGAGTTCTTCCTGCCTCTTCACATCTCCATTTTCCCCCCCACAGCATTCAGTCCAGCCCATGATTTGAAGTCCTGTCTAATGGATTTTCATGGATCTATGTGAATCTGTGAAACTGTATGTTCACAACACTGCATATCCATTAATACCCTGTCTACTTTTAATTGCAATACAGCAGAAGGTAAAAGAACATGGATAAAATATGTCAGGACTTTACAGATTCAACATGGGTCTACTTAGATACAACTTTTAAAAAACTATCAGCTTGCTGACTGATTACTGCAAAAACTAGAAGATGATTCCCCCCACCAAGGAAAGAAACTGTACATAGAAACTAGATTATAGCAATATAAAGACAATGATGTAAACATTATCTAAAAAGACTAATTATACAAGACCAAGTACTTCATTCTAGTTGTCATCCTGAACACTTCTTAGCTGCTGTTTGCCTATTCAGATGAGAAAACTAAATGACTATGATTTAATATTATTAGTGCATGACCTAGTTTCCAGTCCAGTACCCAATCTACTATAATATTTTGTCTGTCTTGATGAAGCAGAGCCCACTAACTAATGGGGGAAAATGTGTGTGCTCGTACACATTACATAGTTCTGAAGTAAGACAAAGAAAGCTTTCAAAGATTTGTCAAGTATACCTCAAAGCAAACCAGAAAGCATGTCTGTCAGCCACACCCCCTGTTTAAATTGTTGGTGGTACATTATGACAACTACATGATGCTTTTCTATATTCCTCTATTCTTCTTCCCTGTGTTTTACCCACTACTCCTTACTGAAGAATAGTTAGAGGACTTGGTAATTATAAAACCAAAAGAAAAAAAACAAAAGAAAGTTACTTCTTGCCATAAATGGCACAAAGTTTAGGAAGTTTAGGAAATAATGTTATCCTGAAAGATGAATGTCTTTATCCTACAGAAATATTTATTTTTCCAAGAATTACACCTCAAAAGAAAGCCCTCACTTTTTATTTCCTACTTGGAGTTCATCCCTGTACTCCAAGAAGCACAAGAGCTCACAAATAGCCTGGCAGGTACTCAGAGGCTCCAGTGTCACACAGACTGCTGACCTGGAACACTTTTCTCTTACGGCAAACACAACACCAGTTTGTTGGTGGCTACAAGACAGAGCCACACTGGTTATGTTTCCCCAGGTAAGATGCAAAGTAAGATGCTCTACTTTTTCTGAGCTTAAATAAAATGCCCCTTTCAAGCAGCTGCTGAGGATGAGTGCTGCAAGTCCTCTGTACTGCAGTACACAGTAAGACATCTTTTCTGATACCTCTTGACACACACTCACCCAGATTTATCTCCACCTACAACAGATGCATTTAGTTCAACCACTGCATTGTGCTAAACATAAGAATCTGCATGCTCTATAGGAATTTAAAAAATAACTCAGAATTAGCAAGCTATTTTTTCACCTGACTCTTGACTGACCAAAAAAAACAGGCAGACGCCAAATCCTCTATTACATGAAAAAGAGTAATGCTTTATCCAGACTTCATTTACAGAAAACTATGTAATTGGTAAGCCTCAACCTCAGAGAATCTGTCATGAACTCTTGTCTAGCAAGAAGCAACAACACAAAAAGAGATAAACCACACTGATTTTATTTCTCTCTCAAGACTATAGTAAGTGCTAAATTCGCATCACTGAACTACAAAACACTCCTGGGATAGGGGCAACTTGAAGCATACAGAGATGATGTCTTGGAATTGAAAGGACAACTGTCCCACATGAGGTCCACAGAAAAGAAAGGGAAGAATTTCAGAGAAGCCTTTGGAATTAACATGTCAAGCAGTCACCTCAAACATGATCTCAGGAAGACTGAAAAGACTGGACAGATATAAGAACAAACTTCTGCAAGATCTCACTCCTGCAGAAGGTCCAAGAGCCTGAATCCCCTGAAGACTTTTCATTCTTCCCTAGCCCTTTCTCTGAGGACATGGCTTTTAAAACTGGCTAATGCCAAAACAAAAAACAAAAAGCTGAGCAAAACAAAAGCTACATAAACCTAAGGACCTTAGAGAATTACTCCAATAACTGCTACAGCACAAAATCAAAACTTTAAAATGAATTGTCACAATTTTTTTCCATTTTCCTGTAAATAACAGCAGATAAATTTACTTTTCAATAATAGAGATTCAAGTCAAAACAAACCAACATTAAGTGCTTTGGCTAACTCAGTTATTCACTTTACTTGGACAGTACTATGCCCTTCTATTCTGACTTATCTGTAACTACTGAACTCCTTTTTACTATGTAGGTAAAGAGGCTTTACTGTTTCTTTCGTAAATACATCCCACACACATAAATCTGCTTTGTAAAGTCAGGTATCTGGAGGATGAAATCCACTAAGTCAGCTAGACACCAGTATTGTAAACGTTACAGCATGCTTCATTATCACCACTACGCACTCCCTTCCAGGACAGATTTAAGGCAAAGATTTTTATTTTTTTTTCTTGGTCATTAAAAAGCCACAATTATTTATGCCTTTGTGGAAAAAAGGAATTATGTATTTCAAAATAATTCTTGTCCTTCTCACGCAGAGCAGTACTATCTAAACTCCATGCCAAAAGAAAACTTAAAAGGGTATCACTCACAAGGGACAAGAGGAAAAAAACTAAAATGTGATATCCAATCTGAACTGGATACCAAAATGATTTCATACCTCATAGCAACTACCCTGTTCCAAAGATAAACACAATTCATTAATAAGACAGATTAATCTAAAATACTAACAAAAAACTTAAGACTGCATCTATTTATACAAAGTTACATTGGACCAAAGGTGTTTTCAATTTTTTAAATCACTTCTAATGATAAGAGCGAAGAAGCAGAACAATGATTTAGTCTTAATACTAGAGTTTGCTTTTTGAGGGGAAAAAAAAAAATTCTAAGCCATAAATAGATAACAGCTGCTACTCAAACTATCAAGTAAAAACCTAAGCATATGCATGCAATGATAAAATTCATGGTTGCTCATTTATATCTTAGGATATATTATCTTATTTATGCCTCATTTATATTTTAGGACTGAGCTTTCTGAGCTCCCACATCAGACAACTACTTGACAACATCTTGACATATTTCCACATCTTTGGCTAAAAGTCAGAAGTATTCAGATCATAAGAGTTGTTTTTTCTCTTTCAGTTCTATGTTATGTGTTTTTTATGTATATAAAAAGTGTTTATTCTGCACTTCCTCTGCTTCCTCTATTTTGTAAACAAATTCAAGTCCTGCTCAGAGTATTGTGTTTCACACAGGAATAGTCACTAACAGCATTCAAGTAAATTACAAACACTGATTTCAACAGAAAGTACACAGTGCCCTGCAAGGAATGCCTCCAGGGTGCCTCATGACCTCCTTCTTCTAAGGCAGGATTTTTGCTTCCGGAATTATGCAACAAATTACATTAGCAAAGCTTAAGACCAAAACATGCTTCCTTATGCATGCAATGCAGAGGTTACTTTTCATTAACTCCTAAAATAAACAATACCAAGGAATATGAAGAAGTAATTCTCAGACAAAATTAGAGACCTGTTTTTAAGAGAAATAAATTATTATATATAAACTATTATAGTCATCTTAATTAAACATAAAATGAGATACTATAATATTAATCACTTTAAACAAATTAGTTGGACTAGTCAAAACCACTTACCTTGCAAACTATGAATATTTCAACATTTCTTTTACACTGGCCACTAGGAAACAAGCTTTAGAAATCTGTGGAGGTTAGAGCTCAAACTCTCCAAGTGACAATGAGTTGGCTTCTGGGGTATTTCTAAGGATTAATGCTCCAGGATTAATGCATGATTCATATCATGGCAGTTTTGCAGCAGCTTCCTCTTTTGAATCCTTCTACTATTCATTTACTCTCAGCTTACACTACTAAAAACTGGTATTAGGATCAGATACTTATATCTTTCCCTATTACCTCCTACACAAATTTATCATCCTCATAAAAGCCATGAGCTTATTTGTGAGTATGGTCCAACTCTTAGGTTTCCTGTGGCTGAGAGATCCTGTCCATTCCAGCTCCTGGAGCTAACTTTAATGTGTGTCACACTGGCAGTCCTTTAAGGCAACCTTAAAATTCCTACTATCATGCCACACATCACAAAAATCAAGAAAATTAGTCATAATGATAAGCCAAAACATAATTACACAGCAATTTTTTTATTTCTCTGGAAGCATATAATTTCATTCTAGGAAAAAAAAGAAGAGAGGTATTTCTAAAATAGAAATCCATGGACATTCAGTATCAATATGCCTGACAGCAATCATTTACTTCTCAATTAAAGGTACAAATTTGCTTCTGAGGGGAGAAAAGGTAAGGTACAGAAAAGAGTGACTGACATAGCAGCTCAATCTATGCAGGCTGGACAGGGTGAATAGTAATAAAAATTATTCAATTTATTTTGGAAATTTCTTAAAATACCTATTAGACCACCTCCCCCACCTTCCTTGACTTAATTCGTCACTTATTTTATTTTTTTGAAGGTGAACAGATATACAAGACAATCCACAAAGAGCTTGCACAGGTACAATTTCAGAACAAGAAGTCACTTCATAGATTTTGAGAATAGGACACCAACAATAAATAACACTTCTTAATGTATCAGTTGGGTAAGGTAGATTTCTCATGACTGTAAGTCCTTCTAGAAAGCAGTGCTGGTGACTGTGTAATGATACTCTTCTCTGTGAATGGTACAGCAGAACATCCTAGTATCAAGCTAAATTCATCCTCTGCCTCTGAATAAAAACCGTCAGCATCTTAATTTAAATATTTGAATTCCTAAATCAAGTAAAATACTTGGAAGCACCAAAGCCTTGCTCCAGTCCCTTGCAATTTAATGCATAGCCTTGCTACTTCTACTTGTCCATAGGGAAGTTTGTTCCAAGTCCCACCACCTATCCTAGTTTGTAGGTACATGGTTGTCATGTCATGTTTGTCTGCAGTTTCCTGTAAAAAATTTTGGCTACCATATATTGCAAACTGGTAATCTTACCCACATTCTATTGCCTTTTTCCTGTCTATACCAGATTTAGCTCCTTGGTGTTACATTAAACCAGACAATAGAGATAATTTCTGTTTAACTATTCCCAGTCATGGGCCAGGCCTGGACTGGGCACAAAGTACAGAGAAAGTATCTCCATGAATGACAAGAACATTCAAACAAAGCTTAACTAATGGTCTACTACCAACAAGCTTTATTATTGTACAACCAATCTCATTAGATGGGCACATAAACCAATAAGATTATTTCTGTTCTTTTCTGCCCTTTCTAGCCATTTCAGCTTTCTAGTCTTCCAGCCACAGAGCACACAGGCATCCTCCATGTATTTACATGAGCACAAATGACACCCTAAAAGAGCTCTTCAGATTTGCAGGGAGGACAAACCACTTGTGACTGTGGCTGAAATCCCAGGATCACGTCCTCCACTAAATGATGTTTTTGAAGCTTCTTCAAAACAGCTGTTTCACTAAAAATTCTCAACTGTAAATTGGAAAAAACTTAATGAAGGACCTAATTGAAGGGTATTAATACTTTCAGACCTCCAGAGCCTGGAGCAAGGAGACCTTTGGCATGAAACTCTGCATCAACCCCTGCAGGCATGGGCAACAGCAGCCAGAAGCAAGTCATGAACGAAATACACAGCCCACCTGAGCAGGCAAGTAAGGAAAGCATGACAAAGCAAAGATGGCCAGTTTTAACCTCTGGTCATGAGTTATTAAGAAACATTGCTGTCACACACAGCTGTCTTCCTCCTCTACCTCCACAAGGCAAGCAGGGCTGGGGCAGAGAATCTTGTTACTCAGATGGCCACAACTTCCACTTTTTTCAGCAAGCTGGATACAAGACACTGGTTCAGCAAAATTGGATACAAAAAGTGCAGAATGCAAAGTAAAAACTTCTGCACTCCAAGATACTCTCTGCAGTTTATTTTACCTAGATAGAAGTAAAATTTCTCTGTGAACTCTACTCCTATTTATTATCAGCATCCATAATTAAGATTAAAAAAAACCCACTCAAGTACCCTGGTCAGCATCTCCATAAATCCTACTGTTGAAAGGCACATTTAACCCAATTTAAATACAGAAATCCTGCTCACAAGGTGCTCTGTGCCAGGATTAATGCTTCTATTCAAGTATCATTTATAAACGATGGCCATACGATTCCTCAGTCAAACGTAAAAAGGTCAATTTTGTATTCAACTACTGAAGTTCACAAGAAAATTACACAACTGAAAATTGGATTTTTAATGCCTGAAGCAGCTTTGCAGCAAAACAAATCTAGGTTTCAGCTTCCTGTGACAAGTTATATCACTATTCAGCTGATATTACTGCTATTTAGCATACTGCATAACTCCTTCTCCTTCGTTTTATTTGCTTTTAATTCAAGTCACAGAACTTTGTTCCCAACTTGCTGTCTCAGCACTCTGTTTCCTAACTGCAAGCAAAGAACTGGAGGCCAACAGAAAAAAAAGAATAACACCAACCACAGCAACTTACCTACTAGGTCAGGAGCAAAGTATTGGCAGCAATGAACACTGAATAGAAAAAAATTAACACATTAAATAGAAGACAGTGATAAAATAATCTGATTCAAACTCTGTGCTTTTTCCAAGACTTTTTCCTTATTAATAGTATGCAGGACTGCCTCAAAATAAGAAAGCTGGAAAAAAAGCACAGAATTGATCTTTAAAGCCCCTCCACACATACTGAAAATAAAAGCAGTCATACAAAAGACATCCTGCATGACTACTCCCCCCTCACACCTCAACAAGGTGTTCACGGGAAGGGAGAATAATGCCATGCCAGTGTGACATCCTCCTCACCCAGCCCTGTGGTACCCACCAGTGAGCCACTGTTGAGTTCACACCCTTGCCCAAAACCCAAGCAAACAAGGTGGCTGCAATTCTGCCAGTCTACAACTTACAATCCTGATGGTTAAAGAGCAACCAGTTCTTGCATGAGCCAGCCTCACACTTGAAGAATCCCCTGGTTCACGTTGCCATTCCACAGAACAGCAACTAGTGTCAAAGATCCCAGTAAGAGATGAAAAATGTAATGTTTGTCAAACACATGGGTAGAACTGATAGAATTTCACTCTAAGATGCTTCAAATATGAAATTCATTCATGTTTTGTGTTAGCTAGCACAACGTAGTACCACATACTCTTGTCAAACACCTGAAAAATCATGTGGTTATCCTTATCAAGATCAGAATTGCTCTGCTATGTGATCTGGCAGGAGTAAGAACCAAGAACTATTACTGCTAAAAACTTCAAAGTTTTAAAGGGCAAAAAGTTAAAGCAAGTAGAAGACAGTAAGAGTGATCAGTAACTACACTAAAAAGAATTACTCTTTTAAATTCCAAATTATACCTTTACTTTCATATGGAGCTGAAAATCTTCTAAAATCTTCTAATGTTTCTAAAAAACACTCTCATACCTCCTACCACTTAAAATTAAATAATCCCTTGCAACATGAATTAACTTCCAGAAAATCCATCTTTCAAATTAATTATGAATTATAGATAATTCTAATATGCAATTTAAAGACGTGTTTTCTTCCTCCATACCCAACAACACCAGCTCTCTTCCAAAATAGCTATCTACAGATAAGGCAAAGGCAACATCCATTGAGCATTAGCCATTCCAGAAGACCTACCCAAAGCACACAAAAGTTTAAGATGTGAAAATATGATCATTATCAATAGAAGGAAAAACAGCATTTGCTTGGTATTTGATAAAGGAATCTATAAAGTTTAAATCTATATTTATTTAAAGGAAATTCTTAAATGCTTCTATTTTACCCATCAGACAGAGAAAATCTCCCTGGAATACTTCTGATTTTTTTACTGAGGTTTGGGTTTTCTGAGACATGTTACAGGGTTGCCCACTAATGTCAAAGTCATAAAATCTTTTTTATATGTCACCCAATCCAATCACAGGTTTATACTTCCTCAAAATCAGATTTTCTTTTAGAAAGGCAAGTAGCTGTGTACAGAACAAAATCTATCTGCATTTCACAAGCATTCTCATCTCACTGTCTGAATTGTAAAGCAAAATGGGAAATCCATGAGTCTCTATAGGAAGTTTACAATTGATTTTCAGTAAATCAGTACACCTAGGATATGTAAACTGATACGAGACACATGTTCATATCTAAATTACCCTCTAATCACCTGCTCATTCCCTCAGCCTGAATTGGTTATTCATCAGAGGTACAACCAGTCTTCTGCCTCTTCTGAGCGATCCAGCTGAGCCACTGTTAGAAATAAGACACTGGGATAAATGGACCTTTGCTCTGTTCCAGTATGGTCCTTCTATACTAAATCCCATAGTAAGTCAATGCACTGACAACTCCAGCCAACAGCTAATGTCACTTAGTGAGAACCTGCTAAGGTCCAGGGGCATCACGTCTGGGAGATGCAAGGATAAAACACCAGTGCAATTGAAGGTGGGATGGACACTAAGTGCTCTCAGATATTCAGCAGCCCTATCAGACAGTCTGTTCTGAAATTCTACAGCACTTTAGAGCAACTTGAATGAAGAGAAAGAAAAGGACCAACAGTTTACAAGAATATTATACTCAGCAATGATAACAGCAGTCACTCAGTAGAGGAGTTAAAATTAGGCATCTAGGGAGGAGAAATAGCCCTCCAGCACTTAGATTTAATAGAGTCACTTATTTACTGCTCACTGAATTGCTCTGCAAGAACACAAAAGCAGCCTGGAAACAAAACATTTCTCCAATGGTGAAGTTTCTCAATCTGGGAAGAGTTTACACTTGGCAGCTAATACAAGCTATTGGGAAAGTTTTGTATTGAAATGCGTGTTTGTCTATCTTCACACTAAGATTCTGAAAATAAGCAGCTTATGGGAATATGTCACTTGCTTAAATATTAAAAGGTAAAAAATAAAGATGAAACTGTAATCAAACTGTTTGTGTGCTTTAAAATTGTAAACTTGTCCACTGAATAAAGCATAAATGAGATTTACAGCAGGGAGAGTGCAAATTACTTCCACTCTTCTGTAGCTCATCAGCTTAAAAAGCATACAACTCCCAGCCAAATCTATTTCAGGGAAAAGAAGTGAAACTGTGTTTGTTTTCCCTGTAATTGCTATTTACAATGTGTTTGGCTGCCTGAGGGAAAAAGACAGACAATTACCAGAAAGATTCTAAATACACCTTTAAACCCTAATAGCCTAAAATTTCAGACAACAAACTGAATTACAATTATTGTCCATACACTTGGACACACATCCTCAAGTAATTAAATTCAGTCTGTTACAATTCACTGTTTGTCATGATTTTTGATGTATCACTGCTGCAGAGATGGCACAAACCACTCAGGGACCCAAAACGATTTACCAGGGGTGGGGAGAGAACAGAGGGGAAATAAATCACCAAACCACCATTTTTTATTGAACTTTTCCCTACTGAAGGTTGGACATGTTTGTGAATTACTAGCATAGTCAACCATAAAGGATTTAAGAATGACATTGCCTAAGGAGTCAATTTTGTCATCCAAGTAAAAGTAGAGGCCAAGCAGAAAAGAAGAAATTTGGGTGTTTAGCCTGGCATTCACACACCCTTTTCTCTCAAAAGCCAGTAAGGTGAAGTATAAAAAACAAATGTGCAGAAATACAGTTTTGTTGTTGAAGGAGTGGGGCACTTAAATGGAGCACCTAAATGGACATACAGTTTTGGGGCTGGGCTTTCTGTTTTGATTGGGGTTTTTTCCTTCTAAATCTAGCACGTATTTCTTCTTACATCTGCTTTTAAAGTAGGTCAAGTGTAAATGGTTCCATGTAAAATTTTCAGCTTGTCTGAGAAAAGGGGTGATTACCTGGGGATACGAGCCCCAGGCTTCACATACTGAAGCAAAATTCAGTTTTACCTGCTTGCCAGGGTATCTGTCTTAAGAGACCCTGAAAACATCATTTGCCTTCTTTTTCTACAAGTCACTTCTAGATACCACTATTTAGTACTTACAGTCTACTTTTGCCACATATGTGCAAATAGGCCTCCTAAAACTGGCACCACATCCAAAAGAAAGTGCTGATCCTGAGAAACAGCAACTCCTTGGCAGGGCCAAGATAGCAGAAAGTTCTGGCACCTTGCAGGACTGCAAGAAATCTCTGTACTTTAGAATCATTAAAGGACATGTTCTATCTACTTTAAATTGAATTCTCAGCAATCTGATGCTTGTTTAACAGCCTTGACAATGGAAAGAGAACTGGGAGTAGCAGCTTCCACATGTGGAGGCAGGCCACAAGCTATCAAACTGGCAACCATGTGGACACAGTCCTCAACATATTTGAATTTAATGCACCTATACAGAATCAAATATACACATATTATGGTGTGGGTGTATATACATTTATTAGGGTGTAATACATCTACACCCACAAAAGCATCACCTGTCTCAGTCAGAAAATAGGATTACCTACCCTTTACCAGACCAGGAACAGACTTCTCTCACAGGCACAAAGACCAGATTTTTCAACTGAGCATTTCTAACATCACATTCTATTCACTGGGTGGATGTGGCTGATAGTGAATCTTTTCCTGCTTCTCTGCTTTATGGTACACACATGCTATACCACAGCTGAGAGTATGAAAGAATAAAGCCTAACCCAGGAAGACCATGGTGCTAACCCACCACAGTTGTCAGTCTGATCTTCACACAGGCCATTCTCTTAAGAGCTGGACTTGATAATCCTTCTGGGTCTCTTTCAACGCAGAGTATTCTATAACTCTTCTCTCCTGTAACTTAAAATCAAGCAAAACTCTTCCTCTTTAGCACCTCATGTGTGACGACCCATCCCTAAGGTAAGCTGTTCAGAGGCAAGATGTACAGTGAGGGGAAAACCACTGCAATGAGCCTGCCTCTGACTGCCCTTCAGTCAATGCATTTTAGAACAGGCCTCTTTTTATTTCTTTAAACAAGGTGAGTTTTCTGTGGGGTTGGCCTTCCTGGTTATGCTGAATCAGACTTTTTCCATTAATATTACAGCTGCTTAAATGCAAAACCAAGCAAAACAGCCTCCCCTTGGTTTCTCTTTGGGAGTTTTATATTTTGGTAAATTTTCCTTTAACCTGACCTCAGGAGACCTTCTCAGGCCTACACACAGACTTAAGACAGCCTCTAAAGAAACTCTGTAGTCAAGCACCAAGACTAATAAAAGCACTATTCATCTAACTTACACATGGAGATTTTAGTGATGAGTCAACCTGTCCAGTAAAATTAGAGACAAAGGTTTTTTCAATTCATCCAACTCAGCAATAAGCAAAATGACTGTATGTACATTCTAATGCAGATTTACAAGTCAGAGCACCATTCCAATTAATATGCAAGGTGAAATTTGGAGGTAAGGCTTCATGTGCTAGGGATGATTTATTATCTAACTTTAACAATTTTTAATTCTGGCAGCAAATTCAGGTCTTGTCATGCCAACTTAATTATTTTACTATTTGAACTTTGCATCTTTACCAAGGCAGTTGTGCAAACATTTCTCTGCCCAGCTTTAAGTTTCCCAGATTAGTTTTACACGTTTAGGAAGTTTGATCAAGCTGAATTGCCATTCTTAAGCAAAGTGGAAACGTGTCATAAAGGTTTTGCTGCGCAATGGCATCTCTCAGAAAAGCTGACTGCATTCGCTGATGCAGAGCGGGGAGGAAACTGCAGTTGCATTTTAGAGCTCCAAGAGGAATAGCGGTGATAAACACATTTTCCAGCTTGACAGTGAAGAAAACGCAGGACACCACCAACAGCCACTTTTGCCCGCAGGAAACGAGGAGGGGCATCCGTGGAAAAGGGGATTGGAAAAGAAGGAGGGTACCGGGCAAACAGAAGCACGACAGCAGGAACTCGCATCAGAGCGGCGTAACTTTCAGCAGCATCCTCCTCCCCGTGCTGCAGCTCCTCTCCCCTGGGGTTTTACCGGGGGATGGGCCCGGGCCCGGCGGCGGGCAGCTCGCCGGCCGCCCCCCGCCGCCCGAAGGAAGAGGAAGCGGCGCCGGGCCCGCAGGAAGTGCGGCTGCCCCACGCCCGCCGCCCCCGGCCCGGCGGCCGCTGTGCCGTGACAGGTGGCGGCGGCGAGAGGCGGCCCGCCGGCCCGGGCTCCGCAGGCAGCACCCGGCAGGACCGTCCGTCACCCGCGGGGGCCGCGGCGAGGGCTCGGGCAACCGCCCTCCTCGCCCGGAGGTGCACCTGCCCTGCCCGCCCCTACCTTGTTGAGGTGGGGGTCGCGAAGCACCTCGTAGCCCCTCTTCATGGTGAGCTGCAGGGGCCGGGCGGCGTCCCGCCTCTTCCCGTCTCCCTTCCCTGCCTGCATAGTGCGGCGCCGCGGGGCTGACTGCCGTCAGGTCGCTGCGGGAGCGGAGGCAAAGTGGCGGTGGCTCCTCCTGCCGAGGTGACCGCCCGGCGGGGTGGGATGATCCTACCGGGAGAGAGGGAGGGGGCAGAGCCGCTGCGAGGCGCCGCCGCCACGGGAGGGGGGTCACCGGGGCGCCGCTGAGTCACCGGCGGCTGGGCGCACACCCGGGCGGCCGCCCAGGTGTGAGGGGCAGCGGGGGTGCGGACCCGCAGCCCTGCCCTGCCCGGGGGCGCAGGCTGCGCCGCCTTCCAGCGCAGCGGAGAGGCCGCCAGGAGAAGCGAGCGGGCCGGGGATCACCTGCCGCGGGGTCGCAGACGCCGCTCGGCCTCGTCACGCTGCGCCCGGCACAGCGGCTGCCGAGCCCGGAGCCCAACGGCCCCGCGGCCCAGCTGAGCACACACGCAGGAGCCGGGCCTCTGCGCTTGAGTCACGTTCAAGTTTCACTTTCCTTCTGCTATTTAAATGGCCGTGTAATCCAATCTTTCCCGAAGGGGACGGACTGCATAGCTTCGCACGGTCAGGAGCGTATGGTTGATGTAATTAGCTGTAGATTGGCTTCAGCTCTGGTGGTTGGGGTTATGCCTGGTCAGGATGGAGAGCACTGGGGCAGAGCAGGTGTTCAGCTGGTTTGTACCGTTAGCTCTGCATTTGTTCGCAGTGTGTTCTGAAATTCTCCACATACAACCCATCGTGTACTGTATGATTGTGGCTTTATTTCTCTAAATTCATGTATGTAAGCAAAAATAATTTCCATATGGATGCTGTAGTCCTGCTGGAGAATTTACACAGCTTCAAATGTGTGACTGGAAGATGAATTTAGAAGGGGTTGGTTTCTGTTGTCAAGCAACAATGAACAGATACAGATTTTGCAGCTCTTTCAAACTTACCTCTTCACATTTCATCAGTAGGCCTTGAATCCATACTACTACCTAATCTTTTATTAAAAAAAAACCAAAAACTCCCACAGAATCTGGCCTTCACTACATTTCCTATTAAGTAGCTCTGAAAAGTTTATTTGCAGTTAACTAACAAAGGAAAGTTGGAAGCATTCCAAGTCTCTATTGCTGGAAACTTGACTTGCAAGTCAGCAGAAAATTCAGTAAATAGATTTCTTCCTTGCTCCACCATCTCAGTATTATGGAAAGCAGTAAACTAAAATTAAAAGTTCCTTCAAACCTTTAAACCTGGAGTCTTTCTGATCAATTATTTACCTTTTCTTGGATTGTCTGGCTAGCTAAATACCTGCTTCCTCACCCAAGTCCTGAATATTACCTTTAGTAGGTATCAGGGATATGAGGTTTTATTTCAGCTCTTTCTTAGTTATAAAGTTGAAAGGCAACATAGAAACATCCTTTCTCCTTTCTGTGTGAGTACACTGAGACCATTCTGATAGAATGATAACCTAATGCAATATTTTGTTTGAGAGTAATGTGTACTGATGTAATTTTTATCTTCATGTTGCAACACTGTTTATAAAAAAATCCTTCTTTGTTTTATGTGCAAAGTCACTGCAATCATTGTGAGTACCTCGTCGTACTAGAGGTAAGCACTTGTCCTGACTCAGTTGCCCAAGTTATAAAAGGTATGTAATGAAACAGCTAATTAAAGTCAAGTTAATTGGAATATATACATATTCTTTTTACATAATCAGAATTCAGAAACCAGTTACTACTGTGTTTTAAGTGCAAATTTACTCCTCCCTGTCTTCCTAAAAATACAATTTATTTGTTATGTTCAAACACTAATAAAAACTAAATCATAACTATCTTCTAAGATAAATGAGTTGTAAGAATGGCAACAGATCTTCTCAGCTCAAAAGCAAGACCAAAGAAACAAGAAAAAATGGTGTCATATGTCACCTGTCACCTGTAGAAATCATCCACTTTAGACTGCGAACATTTTACCATTTAATGAGATTAGTAGGGATTTGTCCAAGTCTGCTGTTAGTGATTACTTTTCTTCTAGACTTTTCATCTTCCTTCAAATTCAGTTGTGCATTTGTATGGCCTTTACAGAGTATCTTTGATCAAGAGAAATTTTAGGCTTACTTTTCTAGCCAAAATATCCAAACCATAAAAATAATTCAGAGGTTCAAAGCAGTAATGCTCCGCAGTTACACCTGCAGTCAAAGAGGACTTCCAAAAGAGGACTACATTGCATAATAATTGCATAATATAGTCCTATTTATAGGACTATAAATAAAGCTTTTGTAAGTGACCAAATTATTTGCAATGGCTGTGTGCACAATACAGATCTTTTGTGTCAGCCCACATTCAGATTATTAGTGGGCATTGTACACTATTGGTGTATTTCTGACAAAAATACAGTGTGTTTGCCCTTCTGGCAGGCTCTTAATTCTTTTTCCTCACATTATTTCTATATGGAACACTTTTAAAACTCTTCCTCGTGATTTTCATAAGTACTTAGGGTTTCTTCCCACCTTCTGTATTTCTTGTCTCTCTCAAATCTCCTCAAATGTACTAAGGATATATGAAAAGCTCCACTTGAAACAGTCCTAGGAAAAAAAAAAAAGACTAGAAGGAAGATTGGTGGTGTGATTTAATCCCAGCTAGAGACTAAGTACTATGCAGCTGCTCAGTCACTTCCTGTGAGGGGGGAGGAGAGCTCAAAAAAAGGTGAAACATATGGGTTAAGAAGAACAGATTGATAAACAAAGTTAAGTACAATGTAATAATAGTAATTAAAAGTGATGTAACAAAAAAAAAGAGGAGTAAAACCCAAGAAAACCAAGTGATGCGCAAGACAACTGCTCACCACCTTCTGACCCAACCTCAGCCCATCCCTGAGCAGCAATTGGCCCCTCATGGCCAAATCCCCTGATTTAATGAGTGTGATGTATGGTATGGAATATCCCTCTGTGTCAGCTGTCCTGGCTATGCTCCCTCCCAGCTTCTTTTGTGTCCTTGTTGGCAGAGTATGAGAGAATGAAAAGTCCTTGACTGAGGGTGAGCACTATTGAGCAACTGCTGAAACATCAGAGTTATCAACATGGTTCTCCAGCTAAATCCAAAATGCAGCACTGTACCAGATATTAGGAAGAAAATTAACTCTATCTTAGCCAGAAACTTGACTACCTGTTTTGGCAAGCCAGTAGTAAGGACAGAGAAGTACAGAAAAAAAATTTCTTTGTTGTATTTAATTAAGATGACTCACTGTGTTTATATATTTAAGAACGGAATTTGGGTAACATCCCTGTGTTAGGCTATGAATGATCAGAGGATTTGGACTACCTCAAACTATTCTTTGAACCACTGTTGATTTTGGGAGCTGCATATCCTGCTGTGACACTAGGGAGGGGTTAGCTTTCAGGGTTACCACTTTGGAAGAAGAGAAAGGGAACTCCTATGTCCTGATGAAAATATCCAGTTAACTACTTTCGGGGTGGTATTTGTGTGTCATGTCTGACTTATCTCATTGAGACCTGTAGTCAAACTATTACCAACTGATGGTAACAGGTGGGTGCCCACTGTGGGGTCACAGTACTCCAGGCAAGACCTCATCAGCCCTGAATCAATGGAAAGCTTTACTTCATATGTTTGAACCATACCGCTGCCCTCCATACTTGTCAGCACAATGTTTGCTTTTCTGCAATAGTGCAACACTGTTAACTTCTGCTGGGTTTGTGATCTGGTATAACCCCAGGTCCTTTTGTGTGGAGATGGAGGCTGGGTGAGTTTATTGGAAGAGACTTCTAAGATCATTGAGTCCAACTGTTAACCCAGCACTGCCAAGTTCAATACTAAACCATGGCCCTAAGTGACTTGCCTATACCACTTTTAAATGCCTCCAGGGAGAGTGACTAAATAAAGGATGGAGATGCTCCTTTAACCCTCCTTTTGCTGTTCACATATGCATAGAAACATTTGTTTCTATACATTTGTTTACTGACTTACAATTTTTATTGAGCTGTAATTTTTTTTTTTATTGGTTTGGCAATACCAAGTCAAATTTGGCAGGGACACATGGTTAGTTTTAAAAAGGACTGTTTCATGATCAGAATTGAAGCATTTTTAAAGTCTCTGTAACATAAACATTTTACAGTAGTGGTAGCAATCCTGACTTGTGCAATGTAATTTGAAAATGAAGTTAAATTTTTCATCATTGGGAGATACGTTTTTACTTTGGCTGAAGGAGAAGCAAAAATTGAACAGTATAAGAAGTATGAGGTTATTGTTTAATAATGATTTTTATTATCTAGAAGTGATTTTTACAACACAAAGGTGGATTTTGAAAAATATTTACTTCCAGGTAAACAATACATTCCTGAAGTTAAGAGCAGAATCTTCTAGAAGGTTTGAAATGCCCAAGTGCCAGCACTCTGAGCACTTCCAGCCTGCCTGTGCCTGCCCACACGCCCAGGGCTCCCGCCGACCCTGCCATGGTTCAATATCCCATATCAGCTCTCAGGGTCATCGATCGCTGCCCCGGCAGCACCACAGCCCTGGCTGCGCCTGGCCATGGGCCCCACTGTCCTGGACCCTGACCGCTTGTGGGCTGACTTGTCAGCCTGGCCTCCAGAGCCTCGTCACTACAGTGTCACTCAGCAGTCACAAGGCTGTCTGTGACCCTGGTTACCCTCACTGGGCTGACCCCGCTTCACGTCCTCAGCTCGGCCTCAGTCGCCTCAGCAGCGCAGCACACAGGGACAACCTGCCCTCGGCTGCCCCAGCCTGCCCTCCTCCTTCAGTGAGCATTGTAGGAAGAGCCATGGCTGGTGGCACTATGCCTGCCTTGTTGGCCCAAAGGTGGACCACCCTGGCCCCAGCCTGCACTGCACCCTGACCAGGAGACAGGTATGGGTATGGGGAAGGCAGAGCCAGGCTCTTTTCACAGATGAGGAGTACAGTGCTAAGAGGTGGCAGAAGCAGGGTGCTACAGGGTGCCAGAGAATGTCCAGCTGGGTTTAAGCACAACATTTTCAAGCAGAAGGGTGGGGAGCACTCAAGCAGGCTGCCAAGAGAGGGTGAAGAGCCTGGAGCATTTCAAAACTTGACAAGCTGTGAACAATCCAGCTTTGAAGTTCAGTTTGTTGACAACAGAAGGTTGGTCCAGACGAACTTGAGACATCCTTTCCAACGTGGACTGTTATGTGAATCTGCAGGTATTACACTGCTGAGAGTGACACATTCTCTGAACATGCAGGCATTTTACAGGAATTTCATTAGAGCCACAAAAGGCTGTTCTTCCTCATGAATTCACCAGCTTTCTTTGATCTTGCTCTTCAGTTTCTGACTCTCATTCTATTAAGGCTTATATCTGTTTGACCAGTGGGATTTTTACTCTGAACTTACTTCTTACCTCTCATGCTTTATCTCTTTCTCCTAAGGGTTTATGTGCATTAGATTTACATGCATTAGGTTTAGTTAAACTGTTGAACTTCAATAACTAGTGGTAAGTATACTTAGATTTCACAGTTTTGGAATCCATTGCTGGATTCATAGAATTAATAAAATTATTTCAGTATAACACATGCATAATATATATATAAATTAATAAAACAGTAAGAGTGCCTTTTGTCCATTGTCCAGGTGTCACTGGAAAAAGGCTGTTCCTGGCCCAGTACATGTTGTTGGAGATGTTGAAGCCCTGTGAGAGCATGTCTACATACACGTGGTACCATTAGAAATTTCCATCACTTCTCAAGTCAAATGTAAATTAGGAAGAGACAGAAGTAGCTGCATGTCTACATACACACTCACTTATGCTTCACAGTAGGCCTGGAGTAGAATGAGACTTTAATTTTCCCACATGCCAGCATTAACATTTTAACTGGTAGACCATGTCCTTGTTATTATAGTAAATCTAGCACAAGGCAAATAAAATGTGCATTCCACAGTGCAGCATGTTCTCAGAAGATATTCTGGCTGTATTTATGTTTCAAGAAGATTAATTAATGCTCAAAATAAACATCCAACCCTTTTCCGGTGTTTGTAAAAAAAAAACCAACAAAAACCCCCAAAACAAACAAACAAACAAACAAAAAAGCAAAAAAAAAACAAACTCAAAATTGTAGAGGCCCAACTATTCATGGTTGTCTTTTAATCTCACAAGAACAAAACTAATGTGAGGAGTAATAGATTTCAAAGGTGATTTAAAATGCCAGCACTTTTGAATATACAGACACTCTGGAGTGACTTAAATGACCTACATAAAGGCACGAAAACTCACATTCCTTCTGACTATTCAAAGTCAAGCAAATCTTCCTTGAAATATCCTGCTAAAATTAATTTCCTAAATTGGCTGGGGATGAGGAATGTAAAATATTTCTAGATTCCAAAGCCTGCTTATCTGAGGGATAGGAAATCTTGATAGTGTTATCTTTTCATCAACATTGCACATAGTTTTAGAAATTTAGATGTGCACATTTATTTCCATCTCAAATATTCTAAAGGTATTTTGTGGAAGAATGTTTCAGATTAGGAAAATTGAATAATTTTAGACTGTTTGGTTAACTGTCTCAGAAAAAAAATTTCTTGGCTTCATTTAAGTTGCACTAACATGGAATCCAGAACTGAAGATTTTTGAATACCAGAATTAAATTACTATGACTTTATCATGGGAGTTCACTGTCTTGCTAGGAATAATAGGATTTAGAAAAAGGCTCCAAACAGCACTTTTACTTAAATTGCTGTATCAGATCTATGTTCCAGCAATAAGAGTGGAAAATCTGTGAGACTCCTTCCTACATTGTTTATAAAAAGAGGGGGAATTCTTTCAGCTCTGCCAGTTACAGACAAAATTTCAAACAACTTCAGCACCTTTAGGATAATTTGGGAATAGTATTAGCAAGTGCACTTCCATTGTTTGCTTCCATGGTTATGTCTGGCATAGGAATTTTAACAGTTTAGCAACAGACAAAGCGTGCTCAGAAATTTTCCTCTTTTAACTACTTCGTCTCCTATACACGGGAGCCCATGAAGGGCTTTTTCTTTCCCACGTGCTAATTACCATAAATATTTTGGAGATTGTTCTACAAACTCTGTTTTGTCTTCCAAATCATTAGCAATGTTAAAAACAAACCTTCTGACAAAAATGTTGGCAGAAGCTCAAGCACAAGTCCTAGTTCATCAGAAACCCTTCCTCATGCAAAGGGAGCTGTGTGGGGCCCTTTATATGCAGTTCACTTGCCAAAGCATGTGAGGTTTGGTGCATGAGATTCCAGCTGTGCTTAGGTTTTTTATGTACAAATCATTTAGACAAGACCAATTAGAAGTTAAAATCAGTAGAATCATCAGGGAAGAAGGATGAGGGAGTACTTTTTGAGGTAGAGAATTGCCACACTGCTTTAAGAGGAGGCTGTGAAGACTAGGTTAAGGAATCATGGGCATCAATGGCAATGATGCTTGTTTTACAATTACTTGTAAAAGGCCTATGGCATGAGTACAAAACACAAGGGCAAAAGAAGTGTCATGGAATGGCCTGGACTGGAAGGGACCTTAAAGATCATCTAGGTTCAACCCTCTGCAACGGACAGGGACACCTCCCCCTAGAACAGGTTGCTCAAAGCCCCATCCAACCTGACCTTGAACATCTTCCAAGGATGGAACAACCAAAGCTTCTCTGGACAACCTGTTCCAGTGCCTCACCACCTTCATAGTGAATAACTTCTTCCTGATATCTAATCTAAACCTGAAAGAGTTCAGTCTAAAGCCATTACCCCTTGTCCCATCATTATGTGACCTTGTCAAAAGTTCCTCTCCATCTTCCTTGTAGGTCCCCTTTAGGTACTAGAAGGCTGCTATAAGGTCTTCCCAGAGCCTTCTCCAGGCTGAACAATTCCAGCTCTCTCAGCCTGTCTTCATAGTGCAAAGCCCAGAATGTGGTTGCCTGTCTGGTCTGCAAATCACCTCATGCTGAGCTTCTTGTTGACCAAACCCCCAAGCCTTTCTTCCAAGGATCTCAATCCTTTCTCCACCCAGCCTGTATTTGTACTTGGGATTTTCCTGGCTCAGGTGCAGGACCTTGCACTTGGCCTTGTTGAATTTCAGGAGGTTCACACAGGCCTAGATATCAAGATTGTCCAGGTCTCTCTGGGTGACATCCTTTCCCACCAGCATGTCAACAATACCAGTTTTGTGCCATTGGCAAACCTGTTGAGGGTGCACTCCATCCCACTGTTTATCATTTTACCAAGCTAAACACCTAAAAGAGAACACTCAAGTAAGGGCTTATAGTTTATGCTCCACTAGAGTATAAAGAAGAGTGTTTCCCTTCTACCACTTGTAAGATGATTCTTGCTTCATGATTACTTAGGTAGTAGCAATCAATATCCCATGAACTTCTCCACTGATGGATCTGTTCACCTTGTCATCCAAGGAGTCTTCCTATACAGCTCTACAGAGGCCCACAGAGGTCTAAAGACTATATCTTTAATACAGTGGTTCTGCATACCAAAAATTCTTAATATGAAGCTAACAAGCATCTAATAAAGTTTTTTACAGAAATAACAATAACTTCCCATACCAAAACCCCAAAAGGAAGCTGTATTTCTAAGACAATATTTTGAAAATTAACTAACCTGGTCATTTTGAAGTTTGACAATATTTTCCAAATAGCATTATGTCCTTTTACAAAGCTAAGATTACTTCTTCTGACCTTAATTTGTCAAAATGTCCAATGTTATTTTCTGTTGTGCTTAACAAAGAGACTTAGTTTAAACAGCAGATTTTCTGATTTCAAGTGGTCATGTACAAGATAATTCACCATTACTGTGGACTTGCAGTTACAGGGCAAGAATGACAGAGTTTCAGAAATAATGTGGTGTTGTTGCCTGTGCATAGCAATTAGTTGGTGGCCTAGTTCAGATGAGAGTTTCAGTGTCTTATGAAATGTCCAAAGAATAGCTGTCCTAGTTAATATAACTGACTACAAGGGACAGTTGAAGGGCACGGTTTATTTATTTGAGGAAACTTTATCCAAAAACTAAACAAATTTGGGCACTAAAAAAGTTGTAGGAAGAAATATGAGTAAATAAAAAATTTTAGAAGTAGACCAATAAAAACATTATTGCACAGCATTAAATATCTTACCTGGAAAATAATCAGGTGTCTTCTTGCTTAAGTTTGTGTGCTGTTTTATTGATTCATACTTGTAAGAAGAGACTTCTTGAAGAAAAACATTACTCAAAATGTGCTTAAGTCTTTACATACAACAAATAAATATGTCAATAAACATACTACTACCTGCTCTATCCTACCATTACTGCTTGTACAGTCCTCACAACTCTTCTAATGAATGCTCACACTGTAAGTTTCCCTTATGGCTTTACCCAAAGCCTCTAAATCTCCGTTAAAAAGAGAATGTTACTGATTTTCAGCAAATCTGACCTCTGTACAGCCCATGCAGTCTGTGCTGTGACATGCCTCAAAAGGAAGCACTGCTGGGGGAAGTACAACAGCTACAATGACTCAGAGGCCTCTTTCCTAAGTGGTGCTAAGTAAATTAAAGTAATCCATTGTGTATGTTTAATATTTGGATTGAGTATAATCTGCCATTTCGTTACTCATTTGCTATTGAAAGGACTTTTGAAACTGCATCTCACTCTGCCTCCCTCCCTGCAGCTGTAAGCATACAGTCAGACTTTCTTTTGCCAAGCTCTATTTGGCAAAGAAGACAAGTTTCATGAGTCAGAAAAGACAAGACTTTCTCAAAATCCTGTTATCATCTATCTTTTCTGTATGGAAAAGTTCTTTTATGAACTTGCCCTGACAGTGAAAAAATGCTGCAGGTGACATTATTTGTGGTAACTGAACTAACAGTACAAGTATTACTCTTGTGAGCTCCCCATTCTCTGAAAATCAGAGCTTGGTTTACTTCTGGTACCTGTAATCTGTGGCAAAACCAAAGAGCCTCCGTTGCCCCAGCAGTTTCAATGCTTGTTTGGCCAACACTAACCAGACCTGCATGAAATGGATACAATGTGCGCTTAGCTGTACTTTTGAGCACTACTGCAGTTCACCACTGCACTGCTCAGCTGCTGAGATGTGTGAATCAACTTGTCATTTAAAAGTATAATGGTGATCTTACTGTACTGTACTAATTCCATGTGTTTGGAGCACTGGTCTGCAGAGAGGCAGTTATGATTTTATTGTGGCTGTCCCTGAAGTGCTTGTCATATTCAAGCCCTGTATGCTGCAGCCTCACTAGGTGCTTATTCCACCATGAATTTATCAGCAGGAATAAATCACAGCAGCTCTAGAGATGATGGTCTAGCAGCAACTGAAAACAGCAAACAGAAAACCAAACACTAAGGGTTTTGAAAAATACCTTCAAATACATCTGCATGGAGGATGAGGAGGGGCAAGAGTCTTCTAACAATGCAAGCCTGTCCCAAAGCTAGTCCAGTCATTGTGCCACGATGAATGCAGGCTATGTTCCCAGAAATCTCAGTGTGGCAGAGGTGCCATTGGCATAAGATTTAGTATCCATTTATCCTTGGTAATGCAGACTGCATGTGGTGAATTTGGACATGAGGAAAAAAAAAGTGGAAATATGTGGTACTGTTAGCATATGTTAAAGAGAAATGTCAGTGTTCTTTATCATATGAAATAGTACTTCTCCATCATAAGGTGATAGATCTTGCCACATTAAACACCCACCTAAAGGTGGCGGACTTTTTTCCCTTTTTGTTACTATAATTAAAAAAAAAAAATTACTTGCCTCCAGTGCAAGAGTTCCCAGTTTTTTTCCACTGTGTCATGTAAATACAGCACTTAACTGGTGAAATACAATTGGACTGGAAAGGAGATTTGCAGAAGGCAGGAGCTAATGGTCCACACAGTGCTTCCATAAAGTAGGTAACTGAATAAGCAGCATCTTTCTGTTATTCTTGTAAATTACTATGGTCAGTTTCCTTGAATGAAATTATGCTACATACTTAATTTTACTTCTCTGATCATGTGTGCCTCAAAACTGAGCTAATTTGATTTCTTTCCTGCTAGAAATTATTTATTCCAACTGAGTCAGAATGCAGTGAGTGTTGTAGACCCCAAAGGAATTGTTTGTTCTAAGAATTAGCTACGTGGGATGTGCAGTGAGTCCAGACTCAGGCCCTTGAGCAGATTGTTCAGCTGAAAGGGGGAGGGTAACTTCCTTAGATTACAAGATACCAATTTTAACTTCTCTTTAAAAGATAATTCAAATAGCACAACATGGTTTCTTTCAGACCAGATGTTGGTATGTTCAGTTTTAGCAATAAGGTCACAAACATAGTTGGGTCAGGAACAGTATCTGTGAGAAATGTAATCTCCCTCTCAGAAGAGCACCACTGTAATCACTGTGTCCTAACAAGCATGACAGTGCCAAAGGTGCACTGAGAGTATGTTCAATTACACGTAGCATTTGCACAACATTTAATCTACAAACTATTTTGTAAAGGCCAAGTGAGTAATCTTCATGCCACCTACCTGGAAACATGTAGTTGCACTTTTTTACTTTCATTTTGCGAAACATTATGCTGAGTGTTGAGTACCCTCAATCTCCTTTGGTTTCCAGAATAAGACTGGCTTTTCTAGATCTGTGCCTTTAAATGATTTAGCAGCTTTCAAATGCACGTAGCTAGTGTATATGTAAAGACATAGTCCTTTCCCCTCTGGGTTTTAAATCTGAGGTCCTTATCCAGCAAACATTTCTCTGCATATTATATTTTTATATGTGTGAGACATTCACATTAAACTTCCACTGGGAAATATTTACAGAAAGACCACACCTGCTGAGCTTCAGCCTTTTGGCAAGTGCACTATAGAGGCCTAATGGGAATTCATGGAGAAGAAAGGCCTGCAACCCTTAAAAAGGGTGTAAACCCTCCAAGCTCTGAAGCTATGTGCAAGTTTATATTTAGATAACCTGTAAGCCCTGCCTATAAATTGTCAGGGAGAATTAATGAATAGTGCATGTGCAGTATATCAAACATTTGGTGCCTCAGCCACTATTTTCATATGCACTAAAATGCATGCATGTTCATTACTGATGGCTGTATACAACAAGACATGTTTAAAGTTTAAAAAGACACATTATTTGAGTATATCTGAATGCAGAAACCAGTGACCCACTTTCTTTAATAGCTGGGAAGCACTTTTTGTGTTCCAGCAAGTATTTCTAAAGGGTTTTGTGAATCAAGCAGCCCTGAGAGAATTCATCTTAGAATATAATACTTATGTTCAAGAGAAATGCAAGTTCTATCTTAGCCGTGACTTCAGTTTCTGATTTTTTTCCCTTGACCACATATTTTTCATGGCTTCTACTGTAATGTATTTTTAAGAAGCTATGTCACGTTTTACAAAAGAAAAACGCTATATATGAAGTATATATCTTTTCTCTTGCCTGTGGACTCCATGCTACAGCTGTAAATCTCACATTTCTTCTTTCTTACTTATTTCTGCTGAGGGACTGTATGAAGACATCAATAGCTTTGGAATGGTATGTATTATTTTTTTATGTCCCAAGGTTGTTAGCAGTTGTCTTAATAAGACTGAATGCTCTGCAGCTCTTGCCAGCCTTGCAGTAGCTCTCAGTCCCCTTTCCCTTCTCACCCCAAGCTCCTTAGTAGATCTATTATTTCATTTCAGGTTAAGGTACAGCATATCTCATAGTTTTAGCTCCTGAATCTTCTCCCTTACACCTGGAAATGGCATTCATATGAATTTGTAGCACGATGAGCCAATTCTATAGTCTCTAAAAATATGTTTGCTATCTCAAAATACTTTCTCTCAACTTGCAATCCAAATTTCTGGATACCATAGCTTTAATTCAAGATATATTAAAAGACTCTGCATGAAGTGAAGACTTTAAATCTGCCTCTATATTTAGCTTCTTTTTTCACTGGTAACTGAACCACATGTTGTAACACCCTGCTTATTTCAGAAGAGTAGTGATCCTATCTCCTGCGGAGGCTGCTTCACTATGAACTCCCTCCTGTAGATGCTGAGCACCCTGGCCCTCATTCATCCAAGTCTTTAGATACTGAGCTGCTGGACTAAGATCAGTGCATAACACTTTGCAGGATACAGCTTTGTTCCAAGAAGAATTGCTCATAGTTTTCTCCTTCCAGAGGATGGGTCCTAAAAAAGGGAAATGAGCTTGTCTTTCTGTTTTGTTTGTCTAGCAGAAGAGAGACTATTAACCTAGACTGGAGGACTTTAAAATCAGCTCAACTTACAATATTCTATCTGCTTTGCTCTATAATGATGTTAAGGTTATGATAAGCTGTATATTTCTGTGTGAAAGTTAAATTAATAGCAAAAATAAATTAATACCAAAAAATAACCTAACACATTCTAACTTTGTTATTATTTCATCAAGCAATATTGAACTGGGAATTTGGCCAGTGTGTCAAAAATATACTTAATAAATCCTACATAATTCTTGTGGCTCCCTTCCACATCAGCATATTTTGTGATTGTGAATTAAGCATTTAGATGCATATGGACTGCACAGCAAAACAGTGAAATAATTGATTCATGTATGTGATTACTAGTGTACCAATTAAAAACAAACATTTGGAAGGCAGGAAGGCAGTTCAACTTTGTCTGAGGACTTACACACTAATTTAGTCTGTGAACTGAGAGTAGAATACTGTCTCAAACATACCAGGCATATGTTCTTTAGGAAGAGAAAAAATTTTGGATCATCTAGCTGGCACTCATATATGCACTACATTTTAGTGTGAAAAAGGAGACTAAATTTTAAACGTGGCAGTGGTGCCATCTCAAGTTACTCACTTCTGTATCTGTAGCTGTTTGTGGAGGCAACTCAGTAAGGCAGATCAGCAGCTCAATCTAACTAAAATTAACTATTTTCCAGTGTACTTTTGCTAACTGAAGCAATTATTTTCACTCTGTATGATGCACTCAGAGCTATATACCAGCATGTAAAAGTGATGCTGAAGAAAGAAGAAAGGCTGGAGGGGTGGAATGTCAGCAATAACTTCACTTAGTGGTACTGGCACTATATACTTGTCCCTGAGGTATCAGTGGAAACCTGCAAATTTGTTCTCAGTGTATATTAAAAACAAGCATTAAAAAGACCCATTCTAGGTAGATAAAAGAGCTTTGTAGTTGACTCTGAAAAGAACTTGACCTTCTGCCAGAGACCCTGCCTGTGGACATGAGGAATCTTGCAATTACTGGCTGTTTCATTTGTCAGCAAATACATTGTTGTAGAGAATGTCATGAAAATATGTTTCTTCAGTCTATAAAGTGGTTGCATGAGAAAAGCCAGCCAGGCAAGAAGAGCTATAATGAAAAGCAAAACCACTCAAAAAACATTGACGTTATTAAGGTATAACACGCTCTGTTATGTATATAATTTTGTTTCTTAGTAAGTGACTTGTGGGTGTTTGCAAATACTATCTAGTAAATATTCTGCAGTAGTTGCACTTGTCCTCTGACTAACTAATTTCACTCTTCAGTTTCAGTTTCATTTTGCATGTGATTTTACATTTCCCAGGTGCTGGAGCCGAGATTCCCCTGCAGTCTATGTGCAGATCATGGTGAGGGAGCTGCCCCTCCCTGGAAGTCCATGGTGGAGCTAATATCCACTGTGGAGCAGATATCCCATGGAGGACCTCACTCTGGAGCAGGGGAATGCCTGAAGGAGGCTGTGGCCCTGTGGGAAGCCTGTGCTGGAGCAGGCTCCTGGCAGGCCCTGTGGTTTCATGGAGAGAGGAACTCACACTAGAGCAGGTTTGCTGGACCCATTAGGGGGCCCACCCTGGGACAGTCTGTCCCTTAAAGGCTGAACCCTGTGGAAGGGACCCACACTGAAGCAGTTTGTGAAGAACTGTAGCCCATGAGGAGGATCCACATTGGAAAAGTTCATGAAGGACTGCCTCCTATGGGAGGGACCCCATGCTGGAACAGGGAAATAGCATGAGGAGTCCTCCCCTGAGGAGGAAGGACTGTCTGCAGCATGTGAGGAACTGACCAAAACCCCCATTGCCCATCACCTTGTTCTGCTGGAGGCGAGCAAGTGGAGAATTCACAAATGAAGACGAGCCTGGGAAGATGTAGGAGCGGAGGGAAGGGAAGATGTAGGAGTGGAGGGAAGGTGGATTTTAGATTTGTTCTTATTTCTTATTTCTTATTTCTTATTTCTTATTTCTTATTTCTTATTTCTTATTTCTTATTTCTTATTTCTTATTTCTTATTTCTTATTTCTTATTTCTTATTTCTTATTTCTTATTTCTTATTTCTTATTTCTTATTTCTTATTATACTACACTGGTTTGATAACAACAATAGATTATCCTTCCCTAGGATGAGCCTGTTTTGCCCATGACAGTAAGTGTTGACTGATCTCCTTTGTCCTCATCTTTACTCAGGCACCTTTAGTTGTATTTTCTCTCCAATGTCCAGGTGAGGAGGGGGAGTGGTAGAGAGACTTTTGTGGGCACATTTTGTCCGGCTAGATTCAACCCACCTCTGTCAGTAAAAAGACACTTTGTAAGTCCAATCTTTGGACATGTGACAAGACGGCATTTGTAATGTTATCCAGATAATCTGTAGTGATTTAAAATCCTATTGTAGTTTCTGTATCACTAGTTTTATTATTTGATTAAAATCCAGCAGAGCATTAAGGATTTAAATTTGTTTGAGGATGAATGATTTGCAATTAGTTAGAAAAAATAAAGGTATTAAAGAATATGCCTGGTTAATTTATTTGACAAATGAGTGTAAAGCTACTTACACAAACATTTCAGAACAGAGCAGCACCTGCTAGGTAATAAATTTTGTAGAAGAAATGAGAAACGTAATTAGTTGAGAACTGTAAAAACAATGCCAGGAGGTATAGCTAAGACCTATCTCACTAAGAATGCAGGCACTGACTTCCACTGCACCCCACAGTTGTGCTGGATCCCTCCAGCAGGTGACAGTCTGTAGGCCAAGGGATCCACTGGTAGGGGAAATATGCTATACTTGGCTGTTAGGATGTAGGCCAGTACGATGATATCCAGCCTGGGATATATACAACTATTTTGTATTACAATATCTGCTAATGCCAAGCTTTTAGTATTTTCCATTTTAATGTCAATAATTCTACAGTAATCAGTAATACTACAGTACATACAGTAATACTACAGACATCTAGATTTCTAAAACACTACATGTTCTTAATTTGTTTATGTTGGTGATGTTATTTTACATCAGCAAACACCTAGTAGTGACTGATTTAAGCCACTCACGTTGGAATTTGGTCATGATTTTGCTGTAACAACAGGATCAACAGCATAATTTTCAGCCCTGCAAATGAAAAAAAAATCTGAAAAAAAAAAAAGAAAATCTGTTCCAAAAAGTCTCACTGTGCACGTTTATGTCTGTGGGTATTGTTACCTTAGGTTGTTGCATTCAATTATTGTGAAGGGTTCATATGTTCCATATCCATTACTTCACATAGATATTAATTGTGTTCCATATATTTTGACAGTCCTAAGCATTTCAGTTAAACTTTTAAACTTTGACAAAAAGGTATTTCTAGTCTTCTGGGCACACTGAGGTGGGAAGACAAAGAGACAATAATCCATACAGCCAATAATATTCAATCATTTCTAGCTTCCTTTAAGGACATACAGCTTACAGGAAAGGCAGTACAAATGGAAAGTGTATAAATGCTATAGCTAACAAATAAACAAACCATTATTTTACTATAGAAACCACACAGGCTGTCTGCACTGCTGTCTCAGTCTCTGATAACACAGGGTCTGAGTCCCTGCTTCTCTCTCTGGGCCTTGGGGCTTGGAGATGGTCTTTGTAATGACTGCCTAAAGAAGATCTCACTTCCCTTTGTAGTCATTGACTCTAGTGGGAACTGCATTTACCTCTAGGAGCAGAAAACCCCTTTTGTTAAAAGAGCAGTGCCCCACTAAGAACATATCTAGGGAAAAGCCATATAACTTCCCCTGAGAAATGTACATTTTTCCCTAATCTTTGCTTTATAATTCTCATTACTAAAAAAAGATAATGATAGAGGACTTCAGCTAATCAAAGGCTCATCATCAAAATCAGATGTGAAGTGAAGAAGGCCAGTCTGAGTCTACCCTCCAACTGTCTAAACTTGCAAAAGCTCCCCACTGTACCAGAAAAGGTCACAGGGTGGTTTCTGGTCTCTCCCAGAACTGTGCCTCTCTGTCCCCGGCAGTCAGAGGAAGTTTGGGAGTTAGCAATGAGCATTGCTCTGCTTGAATCTTCTGAGTCCAGTCAGACCTACAGGTTTTGGTGCTCCTAAAATGCAATTGTAGATACTCTTTTGAATGGTGTTAATATTCCCTGTCCACATAATATACTGGTGGTCACAGTAGCTACCAAGTAATCTGGAACCTTTTGCTCACCTCCCTTCTCAGCCTAGTGTGGCTTAATTATCTTTCACATCTTCCACATCTCACAAGAAAGGAGGTGCATTTACATTAAAAGCCTGGGACAAATTTTGCTTCCATGAGTTTATCCAAACCCCTTTTGATTTATATGAACTTTTAGAATCCACAACATTTAGGGAGATTCACAGGTTAATTATGTATGCATGTGAAGGTACTTCTTTTGTTTATTTTGAATCTGTTACCTGCTTGTTTCATTTAAAGTTGCTTCTATTGAAAAAGACAGTGAAAAATCATACCCTATTTAATATCTTCATTCTACACAGGACTTTATAAACCTTTTTCTTTTTCTTCTATCAGCTGTTATCCAGAATGTGTTTTCCATTTTCTCATACTAAATCTCTTTCATACTCTGAACACTTTTTATTGCCATTCCCTTGATTTATTTTAGAATTTCCGAGATGGATGAGGAAAATTACACATCATATTCAAGATGTGGGGAGACCTTAAATTTATATTCTGATAGCATAGTACTATTTTGGGTTTTTTTTCTATATTCTTTCCTAATAATTCCTAACTTTCTGTCTGCTTTGACTGCTGTTTAGCCACGAGGTGGTATTTTCATAGAAGTATCTATTTATATGGCATGATTTCAGGCCATAATGGTAATTATCTACTCTAGGTATACCACTGTATATGTTAAGCTGAAATTGTTTCTTCCCATACATATCACTTTTTGGTAATCTCAGCTTTATGGTAATACTCAGTTTTATCTGCCATTTTTTTACCTGGACACTCAGTGAGTATCAATCAATAATACTTGCCACATATTTTTGCAGCTCTTCACATTGGCCTCCATTTTTGATTTACCTCAGTCACTAAGTATACCTGCAAATATTGTCTGTGGTACCTACTTTGTCCTGGAAGGCCTTTCTCGGATTTAGCTTATGTAGTAAGAGTTTGAGAGAAAAGAGAGTACTGAGAGAAGAAATCTTCAAGAAACTCATGCTCATGGGAGGAAAATGTTCCACTTCCTCCTCCTTCTATGCTGGGCTGTAGCTATTTTAAGAAACAGAAGACCTCACAAGGCTCAAAGGGGGATGCCCAGGTTCTAGCAGTACCTTTCTCATGTCTTCTCTACATAATTGGATGTCTTCTGCAGTTAGAGAGACCTTATACATCAGCTTTCATGTCATCTCCATGAGCTCAATTGCTAGGAAAGTTTATTATCTAACTTCAGAAAAATTCCCTAGGATATCAAACCCTTCTCCCAGATGCCTCGATTTGAGAATGCAAAATGCGATATTGAGAGTAGGTAGCAAAAGCTAGAGGCTAAAGTTGTATATTAAAACCTGCTCCCAGTAAGTTAAAAGGGCATTTGGCTGTTTCCTTGAAGGAATGAAAAATGTGGTGGTTACGTTTGGGAATGATGCCCTCTCCTAAGCAGGCACAAGGATGCCAGAGTGCTCCCTTTCTCACCCAGCATCCTGGTTCCCTGATTCCTTACTTACTCTTTGCACCAGCCTTCTCAGGCCTCTTCCCTTCTCACACAGAATTAATGCTGACCTTGTACAGAAAAGCTGATTCCTCATTCATCTTCCTTTATCCATCAACAACTAACCCTAAACGCTATGCCAAAGATTTCTAGTACTACAAGTCTTCTTTCCTTTGGAAGCAAGTGCCCAAGGGGAATTTCCTGCCTCTTCATGTCAAGCAGGCATGGGTTCTTACTAACTAAACCTGTTCATCCTCAGGCATATATTCCCAGATTCATGAGTTTTCTCTGACTCCCTTCTGCCAAGCCTGTTGCATTCAGTGATTGATCTTGTATCTAATTTCATTAGTCACAATTTTCTTTGGCAAAACTCTAAAGGGTCTCAATTTGCTGATGTCATTTGTCTAGTTAATTATTGGGTTTTCTTTCATATGATTTATATCTCTGCCAGAATTGCAATAGCTATTAAGAGAATTGTGGTTATTTCATTAAAATACAAAATGTTGAAATGCATTATGATATTCTGGTTTTGCCCTTAATTACTGAAGTATTTTATATACTTTCATATCATCTATTATTTTGAGTTTGACAGCCAGATACAGTAAGAATATGAAAGTGTTCCAAAATCAGATCAAAACCCAATGATGTTTTAATTTGAAACCTGAAATTACATGTCTAAGTTTGACAAGAAATACTTACTCAGATAGACAGCTGTAGGAACAGTGTAAAACACCTATATGATTATACCAGCTCACAAAATTGCCTGTACTTACTTATTTTGTGTCTTGTTTTCAGCTTTATGTGTTATAGAACAAAGATTTGACAAAATACAAGCAAGTCTTAGTATTGATGACTGCTAAAAGAAGGGTACTTTTTCATGGGTAGAATCTGAAGTAGCATATATTGCAGATTTCTTTATTACACTGTTCATTTATGTAGGAGAAGGTCAAACATGAATGATATTTATGTGAATATTTTGCATTCTCCAAAATCATGAAGTGACAGGATAGACCTATAAACTAAAGATTGCTGTTTAATTGTCTTTTTTTAGTTTCTCCAGCAGCTGGAGGTTATTACAATTCTGAAGTTTATAGACCTGTCACAATTCTTTCTGCATAGGATTGTCTTGTACTGGAATTATAGATGAGTGGAAAACGAGGAAGCAAAAGAAACACAAAACTATCATGAGAAATGCTAGATAAATAGAGGGAAAGAGAAAGAAAGAAGAAAGAGAGAAAGAGAGAAAGAGAGAAAGAGAGAAAGAAAGGAAGAGAGAAAGGAAGAGAGAAAGGAAGAGAG